>NC_090271.1:215021920-216242545 GCF_040414725.1 Anabrus simplex
GTCTCGATAAGAAATTAATTTAGGCTCATATATGGGGCATTTCAGTGAGTAAGTTGCGTAAATAAAGTCACGTTGGGAAAGTCCGGGAACTGGCTGTTGTCCGTAAGTCTGCATTCTATCAGTATTGTTTGTAATATTTAAATCCAGTAGTGTATGGGAAGTAGCTGTGTGGTGTGTAGGATTTAGGGGAAGTATCGTCATATTGAGTGAGGTAAGCAAGTTTTTGAGTCGTCTAGATTCAGCAAAGTCACATATTATCATGTTAGTATTGAAGTCACCCATTAAAATAACATGCTCGTACCTGGGTAATAGGTCCTGTAGTGCTTCCTTCAGGTCTTCGATACATCTCGTTTTCGGTGCACGATACACAACGCCCAGTAAATACTTAACACTGCGAATTGGTAATTCAATAAATAGAAACTCCGGCCCGTTGTGAAATCCACTTAGTGTTTTGCGTACTTCTTTGAATTTCGTATCCTGGCGCAGATATATCCCTGTGCCTCCCCCACCTTTTCCTACTCTGTCGTTTCTTATCAGCGTGTAACCCTCCATATGTACTAGTGAAGACGGGATACTTGGTTTCAACCACGACTCAGATATTAATATGGCATGGAAGTTGTTGTTAGTGAATACCCGTACGTCTGAGAATTCAGTGAAATGGGAAAGAATGCTCTGTGTGTTAACGTGGACCACCTGCAGAGAGCCTTAGGGTATGGGAGGAATGTCGCTGGGGAGCGAGCAGTGGTTTGGAAAGGGGTGGTTGTAGTCTGACCGGTCTGCGTTTGGGGAGGGGAGATTTTCAGGCTGTAATTAAAGACATTTGTTTCCTTTAACCTAAGAAAAGCCATCTTAACGGTTTGTAAATGCTAACTGAACTAGTTCCCTGGAATTTAGTTAAGCCTAATCTCAGTTATCAATTAAATTTAACAGATAAATTTACAAATCTGGATATTTTCCAATTGAATTAGAGTTTTCGCCTAGTTTTAGCTTAGGCTCATGATTAACTAATGCTGTTTAGCTCTTGGCGATTTGTGACTCGAATTTTCCTGTCACCTCGTTTCACTATCACTGTCCCGTCCTTCGACCACGTATTTTTCACGCCGTACTTCGAAACTTGCCTCCTGGAGAAGCTGTAGTCTCAGGAGAGTGAGATCTTCTCGGATAGTTTTGTTTGTGCCCTACAGTTTTTTCTTGTTTGTGAACATTGCGTTCCTCTTCCGATAGGACACAAACTTCACTATTATTGGTCTCGGACGACCACCATCTCTTTTCCCTACCCTGTGTGACTTATCAATGTCTTTTAGACTGAGATCGACCCAATTTCCTCGGCGATATTTAAAATTATGTCGTCCGTGTTCTCATGTGCGGACTCTGCTACAAAAAAAACACTCGCAAGCACTGGCGCCTCGTGTACTGTTCCAGATCGTCGGTCTTCTCCTGTAACTGGGACTCTAGTCTCTTTATGATTTTGTCCCTATCTTCGAGAACACTCCGCAAGTCTTCAATTACCACTGCCTTTGACACTTGCTCCTGTATTAGGTTGGCAAGCGTGCTCAAGATGTTCTTGCTACACAGCGCGTCCTGGACGGCTTGCTTCACCAAGTTCTCCATCGGCTCTTGCTTCACTTTGCGCGGCATGATATTTTTATCTGCTGGTAGATGTTAATCGCACATATCACGTCACTAACACTTCTGTATACGCACAACAATGCTAGGGAAAATTATCAGCGTCGCAAATTGGTTACACTGCAAAAGTACACCTTCAAACTTAAAGTTACATCAGGAGCCTTGCCTTGTCCGACGATGCACTGTCCGCCATGACACACATATATAACTAGAAAACTCTAGAATTATTAACAATAGTGTTAAAATTGTTTTTATTCCAACTCGTATTACTAAAAATAAATTTATTTCGATTTTGGTTAGATTCATAGAAATATTCTGTATTTTGTTGTAATTGATAAAATATGTTTAATAAAATAAATGGAAAAAATAATTATTCCTAAAGATATGATATCTTGGGAAAAAGATGTAGATGTATATATAACCGAAGAGATTATTTAGAAGGAATGGTTTTTGTTGTTATTAAGTTATTTAGGATATAATGTTTACTATATTTATTGTGCAGAAGATGGAAATTTTATTCGTCCTTGGTAAACGTTTGGAAATTGTTATATTCGGAAATATATAGAAAGTTTAGTTATTGTTAATGAATAGGGCAAGGCATTTAATGACCAAAAATAGCAAGAAAATGCAAAATAAAAATGCATTTATGACCTAAAAATGGTTAAAAATGACACAAAATTTGAAAAAAATGACCAATAAATTAATCGTAAATCACTTATTTATTAATCCTTTAAGAAACAATTAGCTGATTTGAGAGAGGATTTTAATGGATGACAATGCATGAAGTTTAAATTATTTTTGTTACTAACAAAGTAAATACCACTTTGCACCCCTGGTGAAAGAAATGAAATATTTTAGAACTGGCATATTCTTCAAATACTCTCCTAGCAAATAGGAGTCATTTAATTAACAAAGAATATTTAAGAAAACAAACTTCAGTGGCTGTTTACAATAAATTCGAATTGAAATGCACAATAAAAACTTTGCGTAGGTTCTCAAATGAAAACGATTGCCTATTGTCTGCAAGTAACGATTTGTACATGAAAAAGCTTCTCTCTACCTCAACTGAAACAATTGTTGCATACTGAAAACAAGCAATATCTCCCGGATTCAATTCACAGTCGGTAAGAGAAAAATTTTCACCCGACAATGCTTTGCCAATAGAACACAAAGTTTTATACCCACTGTTCTTTTGAACACCTTATTCAATTTCATGGATACAACTTCACCCACTTTACCACACACACGATTCAGATCATTCACAACTGTATACACAATTTGCAGCTGCTCCACTAGTGGCACTTGGGATTATTCTAGAGCACTTATTGCGTTAGGAAGGGATCCGAAATTTGTTTTTATGTAGGAAAGTTTACCTGCAATTTCTTTGTCAGCCAAGAGTTCCTGGGCTGTTTTTATTGATCCAGCCTCAGTTTTGTCGAAGGAATCGACCACTTTCTTTACAACTTCAAAGTTCTCGCAGTAATAACAACAAGCCTCAATCCACGTTCCCCATCTAGTCAAAACAAGTGAAAAGGACAAGGGCATTTCCAGAGCTTCTGTTTTGAATGCTAGAACTCTAGATGGGGCTTTTAAAACACTTTCTTTATGCACCCAATTAACTTGTCAACTTCAGGAAAATTATGTCGTACCTCTTCCGCGGTCCGATGTAACGCATGGGCTAGGCATGTGACATGCACCATTTTCGGGAAGAGCGCTTGTAACGAATTTGCAGCCTTTACCATGTAGGGTGCTACATCTGTTATTAAAAGCAGCACATTGTCATTCCGAATGCCATCGGGCCACAATAGCCTCAAAGACTGGTCAAACAGTTTGCTAATTGTTGACCAGTTAGCTTTGTCCAATTGCTCACAATGTAGTAGAAATGGTTCTCCAGCATTCCCTGCTTCCAAGACGCCTCAATAACGTTGGCTATATATCGTCCCATACTGTCTGTTGTTTCATCTATGCATACCCATATGTTTCCATCTCCTACCCTTATCCTTGTTTCTTGTAATGTTTTGTCATAGCATCTTCCAACGTAGGTTCTTCTTAATGTTCTGGGATCTGGTACAGATTTTCTAGTCTCCTCTTCTAAGAATGTACGCAGCTTTGGATGGTTCAATTTGTTCAGTGGAATATCGGCGCATAAAAATGCTGTACACAGTTTCTCACAAAATGGAGAAAATGTTGAAGATTCACCCAGTAGTGTCTGGTGTAAGCCACGGTTTCTTTTATCTTCAAGTCACTGCACACCACGTTTATGTTTTTCTTGCGACACATGTTGTTCAACTGTAAACTTCTTTTCTGCTGAAACTCGCACATCACACACTTTGCAAAATAACATTTTTCCATCAGTGGAAAATATATTTTCTCCATATTGTGTAACAAATTGTTTTAATTTAACAATTGTACTTCCTTTAACTTTGGGCATCTTACAGTACTTGTCAGCAAAGAATTCACTCGACTCTCAGCACGCGGGCGACTGACTTCCTTCTTATCTAGCTGAAGATAAGGAGCAATGCCCAGCTTGGGCGAGTCCATTATGCGTCTTACATATAGGGGAAGCAGGTACTGCTTATAGTATGTTTTCTTGGAAGTGCAATCGAGTTGAAAATACCCTTTCCTTGAAAACTAGTGGCAGCAGGGTATGTTGCAAGTCTGCGTTCTTTCTTGAGCAAGTTATTTGTCTAAGTTAAAAATAATAGACAAGTATTGTAAACATAAATAATATTAATTAAATATCCACATATAACAAAATATAACACTTCCCAGAAAACAATTAAAAATGCCAAAAATGACCATAAATTGCTCCAAAAATGACCTATCTCTTGTAAACGGCAAAAAATGAAAACATGCCCTAACAAATTGCCCTTATTTAATCAGTCAATTCATGAAACACATGTACATATACTCAAGCTATATTTTGGCCTTCATAAAAAAGATGCAAAATCATCAAATGCCTTGCCCTATTAATGAACATAACAGGCGTTCAACTCAAATACATGTTCACAATGTAATAATAATAATAATAATAATAATAATAATAATAATAATAATAATAATGATAACAAGAATCTATATATTGATGTGATACAAAAAGACTAATCTAGCTCCACCCTGTCATTGTATTCACCATATGTCCGTCATAACAGTTAGAAGTTGCCAGCTTCCGCTGACTTAGCGTTACAACAGATTCAGCTCATGTCCTTGTTAACACAGCTGCTAACTTCGCATTCCTTGTCCCCTGGCCTACATCTACTGGATTCAAGTACACCAAATGACAACAATTGCATACTATCTTGCGATGTCGTAATCAGTAAGGCCTCTACATATCCAACATACCATATTATTAACCAACTCGCTAACTCAATGCTTTTTGCTATCACTTGGTCTTACTTAGCCTCCAGGCTCGAATTCTACCTTCTTCACTCTGTGTACATCATCAGCACTTCACTAACTGCTCAATTTACCATACAAACTCCACCCACCGAATATCATCATACTATTAACTAAGCATCCCTTACATCCTGACTCATCTCTCCCTATTAACCAGCTCTTGATCTTATGAAGTCCCAACACTTTACACATCTCCAGTACTCCAGTAAACCTTCACTCAACCGTACAATCTCTCCCCACTAAGTATCATCATACTGTTAAACAAGATCCCCATAAACAAACATAAATAGACATCCCCATTTCAAACACCTATCCCCCTATTCCCTCTAAGCTATACTCCCTTCTCGACTACACTGCACATACCTTCCTTTACTTACCACAATCGCACTATGGCTCTCCTTCCTCCATCTTTCCCACACATAATTATTTTACCGCACATAGATACCTGTTCAAATGCCCTCCACCTTCCCATTCCTTAACAATTCGCCTTATAATACTCTACTCTTCCCCTATTCTTAATATTTTCCGATGTTTGGCACTCAATAAACTGTTCCTAATCTTACTTGTTTCTTCACAATTACCTAGTGAACGAAAATCATCGTTCTCTGCCCCACAAAGTATACATACAGACGTATCCCTTCCTCTTAACCACCCCTTATTTTTATGTAATCCCATCAGCCACCATACCAACCCTCCCCTACTTAGTCTATCAACATATCTAATATTTATCCCCGTAACTTCCTCTTGTCTATTAAAAACACTAAGAGAACTTCTTAATCCACTTTCAGCCAATAATTTCTGCTTATGCATATCCCTAATCCTTCTTGACAGCACATTCATCCCTCTAGCTTCTGTCTTTGTCCACACATATTCCCACATGTACCCCAGGCCTATCCTCTCCAAGTATCCCTTAATTTTTTCTAGCCAGCCTCCCTTATACATGCCCTTCCGTTGTTGTTCGTACGCGGCTTGTAATACCCTCGCACCTTCTTGTCTTTTTAAAGTCATCCAGTATCTAACTATTCTTTTCACAGACTCAAATTCCAAATCATCCCCACACATTAATTCCGCCACTGCATTAGCTGTGCACAACGGAAGCCTCATCACTACCTTACCGAAGTTACTAATAATACGACTTAATTCCACTCCTTTCTCACATAACCCCCATATTTCAGCGCCATACAAAGCCCTACCAAAAATCACCGATCTTAAAACTAACCTCAAGGTTTTATAACTGATACCCGAAAATTTAGCTAGCAAGTTTTTGACTGAGGCTAGGGCCGCCAAACCCCTGCTTCTTGCTCTACCAATATGATCGTTCCAAGTTCCTCTACTGTTAATAATAACTCCTAAATATTCCAGCTTACTTACTTGTTCCAACCTTTCTCCCTGCACGATCCATTTCCCGACCTCCTTTCTTCCTTTATGTACTTGAGCTACTAGCATTTTAGATTTATTTCTATTTATTTTCAAGGCCCATTTCTTCGCGAAATCCGACACTGCATTTAAAGCTTTCTGCATCCCCCTGAAGTTAGAGTTATCAATATCACATCATCAGCAAAAATCAATCCCGGTACCTCAATCCATTAATTACCGGCACGGCCCAGTTGATTCCTCCATGCCCATCCAAGATATCGTTAATAAATTAAATAAATAGTATTGGCGATAATTTGCACCCTTGCTTTAAACCCACCTTAGACTCTAAGGGTCTGCTCAACCTATCGTCTCCCAATCTTACACAGAACCTAACCACCCTTTATATACCTTCCACTGCCCTCATCATCGTTTACGAAACCCCCAATCTACCCAATTTCTCCAATAGAGCCCCTCTATTTACTTTATCAAACGCCTTTCCAAAATCGATTGCCGCCACATACACCTTACTTCTTGACAGGCTCCTATACTTCTCTAAAACTGTCTTCATTATCATTATATCATCCACTGTTCTTTTCGTTTTTCTAAATACCCCTTGGTAATCTATCAACACTTCATTTCTTTCGGCCCATTCACTTAACCTGTTCGCCAACAACCCCGTGTAAATTTTCCTTAAGGAATATAACAGAGATATTCCTCTATAATTGTGCATACTGTTTTACTACTCTTTCCCTTATATATTGGGCATAAAATTCCTCTTTCCCATTGCTCCGGGTACTTCCCCTCATCAAAGATCTTATTAAATAGTTAAACTATGCCCTTTATCATTGTCACATTTTTACTAATTTATTTCCAAAACTTATTATTCAACCCATTACAACAGCGTATTTATTTTACATCTGCTAATTCTATTTTATATGGAATAACAACTGGATTCGAGTATTTTATTTGTAATATCTATATCTTTCTAAAGAATATGTTTGACACCTTTAAAATTTGTTTTGAATTTAATAAATGGGGTATTTTTTATTTAATTCCATGTCTTGACAAACGAAAATTAGAGAACATACTTCTTGGATAACTATTAAAGGAACCGCGCGCCTCATTTTATGAGAATTTTCCAGTTTTTTATTCTCCTTGGTTGTTTCCTTCTCAATCTATAGAACCTGTAATATTATCACAAAAAGGTTCTGCAATTGGTTTAAATTCTTGTAATATTATTGTTCTCCATTTGTGTAATTAATATCTCAAATATTTGTAATAATACTCGAGTTATTTAAATTTTCTGTTAGTAACCATAATCCAAATCCATCGTTGGTTAGTTTTGTTTTATTTCCAATTAATTTTGTGATAGCGTGTTAATTTGTACTATTAGAACGTCCAATATCCGTCTCCATTTATTAGCGAAATGTAGGGTTGGAATATTTTTAGAAATTGTTATTAACATGCATGTGCTAGAATTTTGAGTATATTTGCAGTATTTTCCAGAGGTAGTTGAAACTGGGTTATTGATAGCATAGCTCAGTGCAAATTTTACATATATGAGACTCTAGTTTCTGGCTCGTTCAGGGTGACTTTTCAGAATCTCGCGCAATGATTGATTTATGGGTAATTAAAACGTTATTTTTCGTAAATTAGGATGTTTTTTATGTTTTCTCTTTTTTGCAGTTTTTCGTGCATGCTCGGCGAGCGCAAAAAATGACTTTGAGATGTTTGTAAATTTGTGATGAAAACTTGTTTTTCATTGATTTCCTTTTATTTTCACATTTTATAGTGTTTTCTTATTTAATTTGGGCTAAATTGCGCTGGCGTTCTCAATATCTATCTACTACTAGATGGAATAACTTTTCCATGCTGATTTCTCCTAACACAAAAAGCAATTTAGGGGGAATGTCATCAATTCCAGGTGCCTTCTTCCTATTCAGGTCTCTCACAATTCTGTCGAACTCTGGCCTCAAAATTGTGTCTCCCATTTCATCAGCATCAACAGCCTCTCCTTTTTCCAGAACCAAATCATCTACGTCTTTACCTTGATACAACTGTAGGATATATTCCTGCCATCTTTCTGCTTTGTCTTCTTTCCCTAGAAGTGGTTTTCCATCTGAGCTCTTAATATTCATACACCTAGATTTCCTTTCTCCAAAGGTTTCCTTGATTTTCCTGTATGCATCGTCTACTTTCCCTAGGACCATACAACCTTCAATATCCTTGCACTTCTCCGTCAGCCGGTCTTCTTTAGCTATCTTGCACTTTCTACCCACTTCATTGTTTAATCGCCTGTATTCTTTTCTGCCAACTTCATTTCTTACATTCTTGTACTTTCATCGTTTGTAACTTTTTTGATGAATACTAATTAATAAATAAATAAATAAATAAATAAAAATATATAAATGAAATTACTCAAAAACTTAATAAAATTAATAAGCATAATTAACCTGAATGTCCGTAGTATGGGCGCCAGAGTTCACCAGAATGGATCCCTCGAATTTAGATAAGAGCATGATAAACTTTATATCCCAGGGCGTGTACATAATGCTGCGTACTGGTACGTTTGCTGCAGGCCTTACCTAACCTCCTGAAAACGACTAATTAGGTAGGAACTGCACCTAGGTTCATCAATAACACTGATTCTAAAATAGCTAACTATATTCTGAACAAATTCCGTGCATGAGCACCTCATCAACATACAACATTATACATATAATACACACATAAAATATTGCTGGAAGACTCCATATTTACAACAACAACAACAAAATAATGTAAATCGTGGGAAAACGAAAGTGAGAACTAAGCTACCATTTGTAGATAGTCCGATGAACAATGTACATGTATGAAGATAAATACCCTTCACTGTCTCTATATCAATTCGACTTACTGATTCTCATAATCGGCAGTTATCTCATCACACAGATACTGTACCTAGTACTACTGTGTTCACATATTTTAACACTTGTCGTAAAGATATATACACACGTCTGTCGATCCTCAACATAAATTATGGAAAGTCTGAGATAGCTTTCACCAACATATAATGCTAGGCCGCCACAAGTGCTACAATACTTAATGAGCAAGCACTCTCCACAATCAGCCACTTTCCACGAACATAACAAGACTACGCTCCACGAACGTTTGAAGTCCAGTCCATTGCAGCCGTGTCACTTGAGTACCGTGTATCAGCACCACTTCCTTCCCGTACAGTGTGTCAGTTGTCGTTCCTTCAAACAGTGTCACTGCCTGTAGTTGTAGTAGTTTTCCTTCTAGTTCCTTTACAATCACCTTTACAAAGTCCCTTACAATCACCTCTACAATCACCCTTCCAATCTTCCTGGTTGCCGCCGTATGATCAACCTTTATAGACATCAACATCCCCCTCCTCTCAGATGAGACGTCTGGATTGGTGCTTGCCCACCAATCATGAGTGAACCTCTTGTCAAGACCAAGCCCTGAACTACTTCTTCCTCCCAAGACAATAACAAACTCTGGGGTATATTCCATGAATCACCAAACTTTCCTAATACAACAACAAGCTCATCTCATCAGGCTGGGATATATACATGACTCATGAATTTCCCGACACAAGTATATCACAACAAACACTGGGGCAGCCATATGACTCATTCAAATTACCAGAGTTATTAAAGCAATGTTTTCCCACTCATGCAAAACAAATTACTCATATCTACATATGTGGATATCTTCCAGCTTACTAATATAAATGGCAAAATATACAAATGAAATACTGATAATAATAATGATAATAATAATAATAATAATAATAATAATAATAATAATCGAATACTGACAATAATATCTATAACTACATATAATTCGGGGGTGTGATGTATGTACTATCACACGTTCATCAATCAAATCTAGTATCTCCTGAGTTATCCATTGATTCTTAGTTGATCTTTCTTTCCTTCCTAATATTTCTTCAGCAGTCCTACTACCTCATTTTCATGACTGTCCATTCTTCCTCTATTGTGTTTCCCTCAGCCTTTCCATTTAGTCCTTGTGCAACATGTTCCTTGAAATAATATCTCGCACTCTTTTCTTTCAACTTGTCTAGATCCCATCTCTCTGCACTCCTCCCTTTCTTCTCTTTCTTCAACATTAGATGGCATTTCATGACCAACAAGTTATGGTCAGAGTTCACGTCTGATCCTGGAATTCTCTTGCAATCCAACACCTGGTTTCTGAATCTCGGCCTAATCATAATGAATTATATTTGATACCTTCCAGTGTCTTCAGTTCTCATCCACGTATACAGCCACCGTTTGTGGGGTTTGAACCAAGTATTAGCACGGACTAAGTTGCGATCAGTGCAGAATTCAAGCAGCCGACTTCCTCTTTCATTCCTCTGTCCTAATCGAAATTCTCCTACTGTAATACTTTCTCTCCCTTGGCCTACCAATCCATTCCAGTCTCTCATAACAAGTAGATGCTCATCACCATTTACATATTGTATTAAATCATCTATCTCTTCATTTAGATTTCTTCATCATTCGCTGAACTAGTAGGCACATTGGCATAGGGCTATACGGGTTCTAAATCACTTGCGTCAGTATTATTTGTGCTGAGTCAGCACTCGACCCCTAGTATTATACCTATGCGAGTTGTTACCCCGAGGTCATTGGCCCCTAGTAGTAGGGCAATGTCGATTCGCGGATTTGCATAAGAGAGCAAGCCTAACATCACAGACGCCATCTTCATGGGCCTAATCTCACTTTTACGGCCGGTTACCATTCCCGACGCGGATTTTGCTTAAGAGAGCAAACCTAACCTCACAGTCGTCAACTTAGAGGGACCTAGCCTCAGTTTTATGGGCAGATGCCTTTCCCGACGTCGACAGACGCCATCTTGGAGGAGCCTAACCTCACAGGGTGTAGTTTCACGGGCAGATGCCTTCCCGACGTTGACAGTCATAAACTTGGCGGAGCCTAACCTTACTTTAACGGCTATATGACCTTTCCGACGTCAACAGACGCCATCTTGGATGGGTCTAGCCTCACTTTTACGGCCATCTTGTGTAGTAGGGCAATGGGGATTCGCATAAGAGAGCACACCTAACCACATGGAGAAGCCTAACTCACACGGCCTAGTTTTACGTTCAGATGACCTTTCCGATGCCATTTTGGGGGCCTAACTACACAGGGCAAGATTTTACGGTCAGATGACCTTCCCGCACTATGTTGATCCTCCCACTGGAGTCAACAAGGGGTCAGCTCAGGTGCACCTGTGTTATTGTGTAGTCTGTTAACGGCTTTACGTCACCATCCGACAGAGAAGTAAACGTAACGTTACAGCGTGTGTGATTTTGAAAGATGTCAGCTTATGGCTTTATGTCTCCATCCGACAGTGACGAATAATTCCAAATATGCATGACTATGGCAACGTGATCTTATGCTTAAGGTACCGAGCACGATAGCTACAGTCGCTTAAGTGCGGCCAGTATCCAGTATTCGGGAGAAGTAGGTTCGAACCCTACTGTCGGCAGTCCTGAAAATGGTTTCCGTTTTTTCCCAATTTTACACCAGTCAAATGCTGGGGCTGTACCTTAATTAAGGCCACAGCCAGTTCCTTCCCACTCCTAGCCCTTTCCTGTCCCATCGTCGCCATAAAACCTATCTGTGTCGGTGCGACGTAAAGCATCTAGCAAAAGATTATGCTTAAGGCTTTGCAGGAATGAACACGTGCCATACTAAGATTATTCTGTTTTTAACATGACGTCGACATGGTTACGCAAGTTTAGACTTGTTCGTTATCTAGGTCGCTCCCTAGTAAACTCATATCTTTATAGATAGTATAAGTGTGTATTTTTTTTAGTCTCTGTGATGGAGAGTTGAGCGCTTTTTACCATCATGACAAGAACTTTAATAGTTGATGTATAGGCTTCAAAGTAAACGACAACAAATTTGTGTTCAAAGAGCTGGCTGTGTTGGATTGCGCTGTGGTGTGGGCGCCAAAACTCGTCAGTTTAGTATTTAGCCCACCTTTCCCTTACTGTTTACAAACAGATGAAGACAAAAAGCTGACTCAATGGATTGAAAAAGTTAGGTGTGCAGTGGGAAGAAAATGGAACACCTTATCGCTTTCTATCATGATCATGATCGCTCATTTGTCAAGAGTAGATCTCGCATTTTTAAAGGGTTGTGAGAAGAATGAGTGGTTGCGTGAGTATCTATGACCAACGTGTGAAATTATCGACATGCATGAACTGGATGCCCATCATTTATAACTTTTTACAAGGAACATAGCGGAGAAACAATTAAACAGTATTTACGACATGTGTGCATGATCTTTGATTGGTTGTGTTGCAATGCATGTAGGGACGTTAACAACATATGTAAATTGCAGTGTCGAAATGACGTCAGTGTGAAAGATACATTTGTAAAGACATCGTGTCATTTCTATCTGATACTAAGTGTATCGCAGTTGAAAAGGCAATCGTAAAGTTTTATGCACACAAAAAGAAACTAAACCCTTTACTCAAGAAGAGTTGAATTCATTACCAAAGGCACTTTTGGTTAATGTAGCTACGAATGCTGTAAGTAAGATCTGGGAGAAGGTGTCTCGTGAGTGGACTCAAGATCCTGTTTTGTCAGAGCTTCAGACGTGTAGTTTACATCATGAACAAGTGAGTCTAGCTAGAAGACCTTTAGTGAGACAGTGTCGTACAAGATAACTCATTAAACTGTATCATGGACCTAAAACTAATGAGTTGTCTTCGCTTATGAACACTTATCATGGCTGCGAATGTAGTAAACAAGTTGTCTCAGAAAAAGGTGAAGAAACGTGCTGGGAGAAAGGCGAGGAAGCATAATGGGCATTGACCCATCAATTTAAGTGATTGATCATCTTCCCTTTTTAGCTTCATCTTCCTAGTTACCAGTAGTGCGGCTCTGGAACACGACTTGACGTCCGCTTGGCACGTGGTGATCCTGATATTAATATGTTGGATGCTGGCTGCAAAGAGCATGCCATTGCTTGTCGACAAAACAATCCTGAACTAAGACGCATAACTGATGAAAATCTGCTTCCTAAAGCTATGCAAAGTGTGTCGTCACCTAATGCTTCAGTTGCTGAGAAGATAGCAGCACTTGTCGTTACCGGTGCAATAAAAGGAAAACTGTTACTAGGTAGTGGCATTAGACAGCGAAGACAGTAAAATAATCTATGAAAGAAAGGACAAAACAGATTTGGATGAAGAAAGAAAATGTATATACCGTATTCTGAAATAAATATGAATTGTAAAACATATTGCAGGTGTTGTTTTATTTTGAATATTAATCCTACCCTATAACATGTCCTAAGTTAACTAGTACCTAGTAAACATGTTGACTTGCAAGATTAATCTTGTCTTAAGACGTAGAAGAAAGGAGAGGTAGAGGTTCGAGAATTAAAAATTACAAAATGTAAAGTACATCCTCTTTATTAATCCATGAATTTAAGTTGTTATTAAAACCAAGCCATTTGACATACAGTCCATTTCCACAACGTCGAATAACACGTTCGATTAAATAACGATCAGGATATTTTGTTTTCTGCAGTTCTTCGATGTAGAATCCACCTTCAATAGGCTGTCCTCTGAGATCGCGAAGTAAACACTTAACTGGATTAGTAAGCTCAACACTCCTGATCTGAAAAATTTAAGTGCTCCAGTTAGTGGTGTATCCTTTTGCAGAGACAGACTTGTGTTCGCTGATGCGAACAAAATCATCTTCTTTAGAGCGATAGTGGCGCTGATCAGCTGTTTTAATTACAAGATGAATAGCATCTAAGCGTGGTGTATTCCCTGTAACAAGACATGGCTTTGTCCCGATAGTGAGGTGTATCGTTGTAGGTAGACACGAGACTAGGTAGCAGTTCAATCCAGCGATATGATCCTTGTGCTGTAAATTCTCGCCACATCATTGTTTTGAGTGTACGATAAAATCGTTCTACAACACTTGCCTTGAGATTGCTGAACGTAGAGTAGTGATAAATGCCAAGTAACTTGACGTAAAAAGAAAAATCCTGGTAGTAAAACTCTTTACCTTAATCGATTTGAAGAAGCTTGGGCAGCGTTTCGATTGTTCAACAATATGATTAAATGCGCCTTTTACATGAGCTGCTGTCTTTGAACGCACAGGTTGTTCAAAAGCAAACTTAGAGTACACGTCGATGACAGTAAGTAGATACTTATACCCCTTATTGCTAGAGGCATATGGAATCATTTCTACTAAGTCTGCTTGCCACAGATCATCTTTTCCGCATGTAATAACGCATCTGCGATAGTAGGTGCGACGTGCTGTTTATGTAACTCGTGTGCGATGCTTATCTTTACAGGTGAGGCCTTATCTTCACGAGCCATTACTGAATAATACCTGCATGTCGTAATTCTCTCCTTTTCTAGAATTTCTTATTCGTGACCTGTGTGACCAGCATCTTGCGATGTTCCTAGAAGTTGTAATCATTCAACGAATAAGTTAGGGTCATTCCAGTACCTTACGTCCATATACGACAAGGCTTGTAGATAACATTATGACCACGTGCAGTTGGTTATGTGACGGAAACAGCTTAGAAATAAACTCACGATACTTGTGACTCTTATTTGCATTTACAGCTTATGTCCTCATGTAATTACGTCGTGTTGTGTCAGTAGAAAAAGTATTGCTTTATATTTTTAAGATCATCTTGTAAAATTATGTCCTTGTCAGGTATTCGTGAGAAAAGAAGTTGTAAGAGTCCGTTAGTAGGTATATCTGGATCACCTTTTGCGATATGTCTGTTGCTATTAATATTTACATTTTCATTACCTATCCAGAAACAATCGTCTTCATAGCGAATACCATAGGTTGTGTCAGTTTGACCTGTAAAGAAAGTAATGGCAATGTCTCTTGGCTATCACGTCCAATAATAATAATAATAATAATAATAATAATAATAATAATAATAATAATAATAATAATAATAATAATAATAATAATAATAATAATAATACATTCCTATATAAGGAGCTAGGAGAGATCTATAGGTATTTCGAATAAAAGTCCTACACTTTATACGATACTAAGGCGTGATCATAACCTCTGACAAAGAAGGAAGATCTTGTGTTGATGTACTAGGTGTTTCAGCAATAACTCCTGTAGTTAAAAACTTAACACGCTTAGATGGTGAAGTATCGTTAAGTTCTCCTTCCTCGTCCTCTTCTTCCTCATCCTCTTATTCCTCATCATCCCTATCCTGCTTCTCTTCCTTATCCTGCTTCTCCTTTTCTTCATGCTTTTCTTGTTTATGCTTCTCTTCTTCATGCTATTTTTGTTCATATTCTCTTTATCATACAATGTTTCCATAGAAACAAAACTTGTAGTAGACTCCGGCAATGAAGTAGAATCAAAAATTTCTTTCAGTGGTGTATCTAGTTGCGTATTCAAAAATGAATTAGTGTCTGCTTGAATACGTTTAAGCTATTTAAATTTCCTTCAGATATTGTTTCGAGTAAGGATTATATGTTTTGTAAACTCTTTGCTGGATGTTGACATGATGATGGTTTTTGATCAAGTGGCGACTGTAACTCTGTGTTAATGCATATCAAATGATCAAACCCATGCGATATCGTCCATACTGAACATCACTTTATTTATCAATAACTAAAAAGCCGTAAAGAAGTAACGACCAACATGTAGCACACATACGTTTAAAGTCATTAAATGTAATATCTGTGTTAACATGATCATCATACACATGCCGCATGTTGCGCTCATCTTGCCGAAAGAGCACAATAATATTTGCGTGTTCACGTATCAACTGATTACGCACACGAGAATAGGTTTGACATAAATAGATGCAATATAAATATTCAAATATTTTATTAACTGCGCAAACATTTTGCATTACAAACTCGAATATTCAGATACTTTTTGATAGTAATTTACAACTCAGAATGTGGTACCGTTCACAGCGTTCATTACAAAGTTCACACACAGAATCACTGCTAGGGTTGTGATACTTCTTATTTATGGTATGAAAACCGTGCACCGCCATCCTGGTCACCACATGTCGTAATTTCTGGTTTGCTTGTCTTCATTTGGTAGTCACCACTGGTTCTGTTATATAGAAGTCTTCCCATATTTGATCTTCCTTCTCCCGCCTGTTCCGCAGAGCAGTCTTCACTGCAGGTGTCTTTGGTAACAAATGGCTTAAAGTTTGATCTTCCAAAAAAATGTTTCTTTTGCCATAACATAAACTTGTCGAGACGGCGTGTATTTTGATAAGCCCATAGTTCTTTTCAAGAATCTGGCTTTTAGAGCCTCGATATCTTCCTGTTGTTAGGTGTTCCCAGATTACCTCTATTCTGTATGTTAACCTGGGTAGTATTTTCGTATCGAACAACTTCAAGGCAGTTTTCAGGGAGAGAAGCTGTAGATTTTTAATTTCGTTAATTTCTTTAACTGACGCGAACACTCTTTCCCTGAGGTGTACTGAGAAAGATTTTGCTGTCATCTGTATTTTCATTCCTAAATATCTGTACATGTTCTTCCTTTTAAGCAGAAAACCTTTGCAGAAGATTTCATCA
The DNA here is from genome assembly GCF_040414725.1 of Anabrus simplex. Taxonomy (NCBI): domain Eukaryota; kingdom Metazoa; phylum Arthropoda; class Insecta; order Orthoptera; family Tettigoniidae; genus Anabrus; species Anabrus simplex. Next base: position 215,038,878 of record NC_090271.1, read on the forward strand.
CTCGCGGCTAGCCTTCCTGCTTTCCTGAAAATTACTAGCTCCGTTTTGTCTCGATTCATCTGTAGTTCGTTCATTTCTACCCATTCATCTAAGGAGTCTAGTCCTCTTTGAAGCTTTTCCCTGTTGTTCGACGCCAGTGCCATATCGTCTGCATATATGTATGATGATACAGCTCGTGATCCCTTATTAACTGCAGTTACTACATCGTGAGTAAGAATATTGAAGAGCAATGGGCTGAGTGGATCACCCTGTAATACTCCATTAGTCTGATTTAACCATTCAGACTGCCCAATACCGTCACTGATTTTCAGAAAATTTTCCGATAGGGTGTTTGATATGAGTTTTATTATCCATGGGTCATCGTACAATTTTCTTAATTTTTACTAGCTTCCTGCGGTTAACCAAGTCAAAAGCTTTCGAGAAATCTATGAAGATCACATACAGCTTTTCTCGTTATGTACTTATTTCTGCTTGCATTTGTCTTATGAGAGATTCAGCCACCATTAATGTAGGGCAACCCACTCTGAATTCAAATTCCTCGTCTATTTCTGGGCCTATCGTCAAGGCTAGCAATCTTGCGAGTATTTTGAAAGCAGCTACTTCAAGTGCTATACCTCGATACGCTTCCGGATTATTTGAGTCTCCTTTGCCTTTGTATAATGTTTTATTTTGGAAATGTGCCACCCCCTTGGTATATTTCCTGTCTCTAAACATTTGTTGAACACGTGAAGCCATGTCTCTGCCATTACTGTGAATGTCTCTTGTAGATGTTCACTGCAGAGTCCATCAGGTCCTGGTGCTTTCCCTCTCTTTAGTGATCTCATGACATTATCCAATTCATCCTTGGTGAAGTATGGACATGTTTCATTCAAATATGTCTCTTCTGTAAAATCTGGTCTCGTTTCCTTGTGCGATAAAATTTTACTAAAATGATGTTCCCATCTTTCCATGCGAATAGACATTGCGAATCTTGGCTGCTTTGTCCGTACATATTTATGTGGCCCCATACCAAAGTATGCACGAATAACGTTTTGCTGTTCTGTTGCGACATCGTCAAAGGTGATAAGAGAATTGGAACCACATCATCCGGTGATGGTACTTGCTCATGTGAATTAGATTCAAAATACTTTATTCCAAATTTAATCAGATCGTGCATTACAATTTGTAGAATAGTATATAGCGGTTGATGGAGTGACTTTGCGAAAACGTAAATATTCTCGAATTGTACACCATTTACAGAAGTAATGAGTGTGAGTAAAAGGCTTGTCTTCCCACATCCCGATGGGCCAGATATAATATATCGAACAGTAAAAGGAAACATCGTTTCATGTCGCTTTTTTGTAGTTACACTAGAAATAGGTAAGAGATTTAGCACAGTGTTACTAACAGGTAGTTAGTGAAACAATATGAAACAGGTGAAACCCCAGGAAACGTAAATTTACACAGGTGGTTATGAAAGAGTCCCTTCCTCTTCCTCCACCTGGTTTTAATAAGTTTGGGTATCTCAACCTCATTAGACCCACTGCTGCTTTATGATCATCATGGTAACTGCATAATAAAGTAGTCAATAGTAATATATATATTAATATATATATATATCAAACGAAACAACAGTTAACTGACAGCTCATAATTTGCTCTTGACGAGTAAAGTCGTGTACAGAATGGTGAAACAACGATATCCAAACGATATGAAGAAGAAGTAAAGTAAAACTGTTGGATGGAAAGATGTTGTAAAGGCTGCACTAAAAGCTATTCGAGGGGAATACAATCCGCGTGTAGCTATTACTAAGGCACTACGCGCAGCAGGAGCCAGAATTTCCAAAGTGCAGAGCAATGTTTTGTAAACGTGCACGAATTATCCCTGTACCAAAACGAGGAGGATTTCTTCCTACGCTGTTTCTTGGACTAGCAGCTTTAGGGTCTTTCCTGCGTGGTGCTAGTGCTGTAGCGAGAACTGTTAAGGCTCAGTCCATTCTTGTGTCTCGTACGGAGCGGGTCGTTCTTTGGTTGGAGTCTGATGTTTGCTTTCAGTGACAAGTGATGTGTGAGGTTTGTGTGAGTGAGTGTCCGAGTAAGCTCCGACTATGGTACCGATAGTGGAGAAGATGAGGCACCGGATCCCTCTTCTAGTGGAAATGCCGATCATGAAGAAACTGAGTCTATGCAAACTGATTTGATTAATCTCAATTCCAATATGAATTCGTTACAGCCGCCATTAGAACCTCAACAGTCTAATGACACTCCGCAAACTCCCCCATCTCCTGTGGAGTTGGAGGTTTATGAATATGCTCACTTTGGTCGTCTTTGTAGAATCGACTAGGTCTAAAAGCATTGGTGGATTACATCCAATGGCGCTTGGGCGATTGTTCTATGATAATAATAATTTTGTGAAAGATATAACGCCCAAAGGACGAAATAGATTACTTGTGGAATTTAGTTCCGCGATTCAAGCTAATTCCTTTTTACGCCATTCGATGCATGAAACTCATACCCTCAAAGTATATATTCCTAGTCAAATATCTTCCGCGTTGGACTTATACGCGGTTTGGAAAAGAACGTTTCTGATTCTGACATCCTTAAATATCTCAAATCCTCTATTCGGGTCAAATAGGTCCAGAGACTTAACCGTAAGGTTGTGGAACCACTGGCGTGTCATATGTTCTTACTGGAACAATTAAGATTGTTTTTCGCTCTCAGAAACTCCCACAACATGTAGCATTGTTTCAAGTGCATTTGGAAGTTCACCTTTTCATATTATCTCCGATAATATGCTCCAAATTCCAGCGATATGGTCATACGATCAAAACTGTCAGGCCAAGTCACCCCGATGTGGTCATTGTTCGTTGCATCATCTTACATCCGAGTGTCAGGAAAACATTCGCTGGTGTGTTCACTGTCAACAGGTACACTTTGCTGGTTCATGAAACTGTCCCGCACATCAACAACAAACTGCTATCAAGAAACGTATGTTTACAGAAAATATTTCCTTTTCTGATGCATCTGCTAGAATGCCGTCGGACCAAATTGACCTGTCCAATAATTCACATAATTCACCACCTATGCCTTCTAATCGTTCCTCTTCCCCAGGTGAAACCCCCCAGGAAACGTAAATTTACACAGGTGGTTATGAAAGAGTCCCGTCCTCTTCCTCCACCTGGTTTTAATAAGTCCGGGTATCCCAACCTCATTAGACCCATTCCAGTGTCTTCATATACCACGGTCTTTTCATCCATATCATCTTCATCCTCCCCGTCCCCTATTACGTCTACGTCCCGAAATTCTAATTGTCCCTCTCCCGTTCCTTCTCAATCATCTAGTTCCCCTGTGCCACACCAAAAGGATCATCTCTAACATGGTATTCAACAACTACTTATTCAAATTATTCAATTATCAGCCCCATGCTACATATACGCTTTATCAGCTCCGTGATTGTGTTAATACTTTGTTCTCTCTAGATGTTACGAATCCTGCAGTGGAATATCATAAACGATATGAATTACAACTCTTGTTAACAGAAAATACCCCTTTCATTATAGCATTACAGGAGACGTGGTGTTTATTTAAACGGCTTTAATGCCGAGCGTTGTGATGATGTCGGCTTCGGTGGTGTCGCTTTATTTATTCACCATAGTTTATCCTATCAACGTCTTCATACCTCATATTGTATACCACATACCTTTGTAATCGGTATCTCCTATAATCGCCTTTCCATTATTAACCTTTACTGCCCTCCAGATCTATTTCTCATATTCAATGGCATCGATTCTTACAGCAATTTTCTTCTAATGATGAGCTTTTCCTATTAGGTGACTTCAATATTCACCATTCTGTATGGGGAAGTAGTATTAATATTCCCTGGGTTCTTATTTCCTCGCTGCTTGTCAATCGCATGACTTTGTCATTTTAAATGATGGTTCTCCCATGCGCCTCACTCCTCCCGGCTCCCCTCCAAGTGCCTTCGATTTATCATTGTGTGGTACTGCAATGGCTTCGGTTGTAATTTGGCATCGCCTTTCTGATACACATACTAGCGACCATTTCCCTACTATTCTTACGTATGGTTTTGGTAGGTTTCCTCGCTCTCCTTCTACTCCTACTTGTGTCAATAATGTTCGCTCCCTCCGTAATTTTCATCGAGTATCCTTCATCTCTTATGTTACACATCGCCTTGAGCTTCTTTTAGATAATATTTTGCCCTTTTCTACTTTATTTCAAATTATTCAAGATTACCTAGATCTTTACCATTTCTATAAACTTGTTTCCCCCACTCTACTCATCCCTATTTCTGTTTGCGATGGTGGAATTCTGAGTTCCATAATCTCGTGCTCAAACGGCGCCGCTTATTTCGGATATATCGGAAGCCATTAGCCCCCATCATTATTTCCGTCTTAAACAACATATTGCTTATTCTAGACGAGTTTTTCTTTCTAAACGCCGTTCTTCATGGCGATCCTTCATTTCCTCCTTAAATGTTCACATTTCATCTTCTCAGTTATGGAGTGCAAACCGCTCACTTACCCGAGCTTCTCAATATATTCCGCCCTATGTCACTCCTCCACAAATCCTATCTATCTCAATTCACTTACTCCCGATTATGTCGTGCCCGATATTAATATTCCCATGCCTCCTTTCCTTTCTCGCTTTTCTGTATTACTTCAACCCATACAACTTCCTGAACTTGAGGCCACCTTGTGTAACGCAAAGAGTTCGTTTCCAGGCCCTGATTACATATCATATGTCATGCTCCGCATCTTTCCCCTACGTGCTAAACAAGCTTAATTAGCTCTCTATAATAACATTCTTCTCACTACTTCTTTTCCCACCTCTTGGAAAGATTTTGTTTTTGGTGCCCATCCTTAAACCTCGTCAACTTTCCACTGACGCTAACAGATTTAGAAAGATTGACGTTGGTTCGTGTATCCGAAAGACTTTTTTAAAAATTCTCCTTCAACGTGTCTTGTCGTCCCTTGAATATTTTAACTTAGCTCCTAAATATCAGTTTGCTTACTTTAAAGGTCGTTGTTCTTAAGATGCTGTTAACATTTTAATTCTCGATACTTTGTTAGCAAAAATTCGTAAGGAAAGTACCATTGCTTTTTTTTGGACATACCCCTTCATCTTCTCTGGGAAAATCTTGAGCAGATAGGATTTCATGCTCATTTTCTCCAAATTCTGCGTAATTTGTTCATCTATAGTAAATTTTCACTTAAATCCGCTCACTCTTCCTTACCTTCTCGTCAGTCGTCTGCTGGCGTTCCTCAGGGGGATATTTTAAGTGGTCTTTTGTTCGCCCTGTATACGAGTGATCTTGAATATTTGGTTACACGAAAAGCTCGCATTCTTTCTTATGCTGATGATATTGTCATTTATTATTCTCACAGTGATGTCAAGTGTGTCGTCATAATCTATATCAGCTAATGGAGCACGTGATTAGGTGGCTTACTTTCCATGATCTACAACTTTTCACCTCTAAATGCTGTGCTATGCTTTTTTACTTCTAAGCGTAGATTTAATTCTGAGCCACTTGTTTTCGATTCACATGTCATTCTCTTTTGTTCCTCTCACAAATACCTCGGCGTACTTTTAGATCGCTCCTTATTATGGAAACATCATATTACTTGGTTATGTAATTCCTCTGATGCGCATATTAAAATTCTCCAATCGGTTACGACACGATCATGGGGTGCTGATCCGCGCACAGCTCAGTTGTTATACTCGGCTACTATCCGCTCTAGACTTGACTACTGTGGGCATGCTATAGATACAGCGTCTGATTCTTCTCTTAACCACTTAAATACTATACATTTCAAAGCCCTGAGAATTTGTGTTGGAGCCTTGTTGTCTACCCCAACTAATGCTCTTGTTGAGACCGGTGAACTCCCTCTTCCAATTCGATGTAAAATGATAACATCTAAATATTTATTTAAACGATTTGCCGTCGCTCAACATCCGTTGCTTCCCAATTTACAGTTATTAAATGACTATTCTCTTCTCTCGCAAGCTCGCCGTTGTAAGATGCCTGCTTTGTTGTATGCCTATCAAGTTCCTCTCTTATAAAAATTCTATCTTACGCACTCTTGCTCCTCCGTTTTATTCAGTTAATTTTGACTGTTTATTTTTTGTACCTTCTATCGTTGTCTCCCCTACATTTTGTTTTTCTTCCTCTGTTTCTGGTTCCTCGTTGAATGGCCCTCCTATTAAAAAACTATGTGTTTCTCTAAGTGATTCCGGCTTCAGTATATATACTAATGACGCAAAAACTCTTCTGGCATTGGAGAGGCGTTTTTTACTGCTAATACGCATGTTGTTGAACTCTATCGTTTACCGGGTGAATTTTCTATTTACACTGCGGAACTCTTTGCTATTCGTCAAGCTCTCATGTATAGGAGGGGTATCTAGTACCCAACCTACCAGGCCTTTGCGAAAAAAGAACAGGTTCCTATTAAGGATTATTCTATACCTAAAGCAGCTATTTGTACGGACTCCCAGCGCAGTCCAATCGTTAATGTCCTCTCATTTCTCTTTCATTTGGTATTTGGATCATGTTAAAGTCTTATTTGTACCTTGGATCAATCTGGGGTTGTTCTCACCTTTGTTTGGGTCGCTAGTCGTATGGGTATCTATGGGAATGAACAAGCTGATTTGTTCGCTAAGTGACTGCTCGTGGCGGGAATTCCCAACTTCAGCTTGCCGTTCCTCTGCCCGATTTTTACCGTCTTCTTAAAAGTTCTGCCTGTCGTCAGTGGCAAGAAGATTGGACTCGTTCTGCCTCTTATAAAGGTCGCTTTTACCATAACATCCAGTCTTTTATTCCTCCCTATCCTTGGTATCTGAAGGGTAATTATTCTCGCCGTCATATTACAAACATGATTCGCCTTCGCTTTAATCATCTCCTAACTCCTTTGTATAAACATCGATTTCACCTCTCCCCCCATTCCTCCTGTATATGTGGTACACCGACTACTGATGCAAATCATTTATTAATTTCAATGCCCTGTTAATGATTCTTTTCGTCTGGCTTTTATTTATCTTCTTGTCATTCTCCATAAACCTCTCCTCACTTACGTCTCCTGTTTGTTTACTGATATGTCTCCTGCCCTAATACATGCTATCAATCAATATCTGGATGATTCTCATTTGCTTTGTAACTCCAGTATTTTTCATCTTGGCAAGGTTACATACTCCTGCTTCCACTGTTTTTGCTTCTGCATACTTCCTTTGTTCGTCTCTTGTTGCTTATGATGTGTGCATAGACATGGTGTTCAACTCTGTTCTTGCGCTCTTCATTGTGTAAATAATTCCGCATGTTACTGCATTATCAATGTAATTTCACGATTATTCGTGTTGTGATTGGGTGAAATAATAGAGCCCATAACTTCTCCAACAACAACAACAACAACAACAACAACTGTAAAGGCTGTAGAAGAAGCGAAACAACAGTTGAAAGAGAGTGAACGTCATAACAAGACGATGGAGGCAATTGCATTACGAGGCAAAGGCGTACACATGAAGCTAGCGCCATACAAAAAAGGGCTCGGCACCTACATATCTCCAAAAAACGTCGTCTACTGAATGCACTGCCACATCGAGCTCTAACCCATGAAGAAGTTTTTACGTTTGCTAAACAACTAGGAATTCATTATTTTCGAGGTGTGTATATGCGCGATCAACTACCTGCATGCCCACGTGAACGTGAGAGTGCTGTAATTAACTTAGACAACAGTCGCTGATCTGGCACTCATTACGTTGCCTACGTAAAACGTAAATCTAAAGTAGAGTATTTCGACAGCCATGGAGACACCTCCACCATTCGAGCTCATACGTTATTTCGTAAGCAGTGCAGACATTGTTTACAATAAAAACCGTGTGCAAAAATGCAATGCACGCACATGCGGGCAATGCAACTAGACATTAACAAACTAAACGATGACCTGGAAAATATAAAAGGCCGGACTAAAAATAATTATCTTAAAGTCAATCCATTTAAATCGCAACAATCATAATAGGATCCAAAAATAATCATACCAAACTAAAAAGTGTTAAAATTCCACCAATCCTATTCCACGCAACACCAATACAAATAAACGAAACTGTAAAGAACCTTGGCCTCATTTTTGATAAGTACTTAAACTGGACGGAGCACACAACGAAAATTTGCCAACGAGTATTCTTTTCTTTGCACTCCCTTAAAAGTTTACGGGATCTCCTTCCACTAAATACGAGAAAGTTACTTGTTCAAAGCTTAATTCTACCCATCTTCGATTATGGTGACGTAATATATAACAACCTAAACACCACCCTCAACGCTAAACTTCAGCGGGCCTATAATACATGCGTCCGTTTTGTATTAAATATGCCCAGGTATTGTCATATATCACCCTGTCTTGAACAGCTGTTGTGGTTATATTTGGCGGAGAGAAGAAACCTTCACTCTGTTTTGCTTGTCCACAACGTCCTCCGTACAGACAAGCCAAGTTATCTGAGAATGGATAATAAATACTTGTCATCCCTAAACAGTATACCTACAAGGTCAGAAACCTCTTCCCTGCTGAGCTTCCCAATTTACCGCACGACCGGTTACGGAAACTCATTCATACCTGCAGCCATACGCTCCTGAAATTCCCTTCCCGCTGTAATTAGAGACATACATAGCAGAAATGTGTTTTTAAAAAGATGTTATAAATGGTACATAGTCTTAAGAAATTAGTATTTAATGTTTTCTTTATAGTAACTCTCAGAAATTTACCTTTTGTTTATAACTATTATTTAAGTTGAATTTTATAATTATGTGTATTATGTATGTATGTATTATTATATGTAATTAGGAATCTCTGCAGTTTGTACAATGTAGCACATATACCTAAGATGGTTTGACATAATAGCATTCTTCGTAGCCTGAGCCACGCCATATAAAATAAATAAATAAATAAATAAATAAATAAATAAATAAATAAATAAATAAATAAATAAATAAATAAATAAAATTAAATAATGTCTTATGTTCTTATATCAAACCCAGACAGTAGACAAAGAGCAACAGTGTGCACGTGATAACTCACAGTGAAAGAACGTTCGCTGTACACGGAGAAGGACCTCAAAAAACCATCTACTTTAATCCACCGATCGAACTCGGTTATCAGCCACATAGTCTTGGTCCTGTACCGTTTGAAAGCGAAAATAAAATCTATAATGTGCGCGATGGCGTAAATAAATTCTATTACGATGAGTATGAGCCGTAAAAGTGAGTTTAGGCCCATCCGAGACGGCGACTGTTGACGTCGGGAAGGGCATCTAGCCGTTAAAGTAAGGTTATGCCCCTTCAAGGTGGCGACTGTCCACGTCGCGAAGGGCATTTGCCCGTAAAACTACGCCCTGTGAGGTTAGGCCCCTCCAAGGTGGCGTCTGTGAGGTTAGGCTCACTCTCTTATGCAAATGCGTGAATCGACATAGCCCTACTACAAGGGGCCAATGACCTTGGGGTCAGACCCCGCATATGTATGCTACTAGGGGTCAACGTCCTCGGGTGCTGACTCAGCACAAAAATGCTGATGCAAGTGATTTAGAACCCATATAGCCCTACTACTCACATAGTCCTGCACTATTTTGGTGGGCATTGGTTTGGTGTCTATCTTGACAACAATAATCCTTTCACTATGCTGGTCGTAGTAACTTACCCGCTGCCCTATTTTCTTATTCATTACTGAACCAACTCCTGCATTTCCCCTGTTTGATTTTATGTTGATAATTCTGTAATCTCCTGACCAAAAATCTGTTCTTCCTGCCAACATACTTCACTTAAACCAACTCATTTAACGTTAGTCTATCCATCTCCCTTTTCTGATTCTCTAACCTACAGCAATGATTCAAACTTCTAACATTCCATACTCCGACTCACAGAATGTCAGATCCCATCATGGTGCTGATCGCCCCTCTTGGGTAATTTCCACCCAGAGATCGAAATGGGGGACTATTTTACCTCCAGAATATTTTACCTTGGAGGAAGACATCATCAGTACATCATTCATACAGAGAGAGCTGCATGCCCTTGGAAGTTAGTTACAGCTGTAGTTTCCTGTTGCTTTCAGCTGTGTAGCAGTATCAACACAGCTAAGCCATGTTGAGAGTATTACAAGGCCATATCAGTCAATCATCTAGACTGATGCCCTTGCAACTTCCGAAAGGCTGCTACTCCCCTTTCGGTGAACCATTTGTTAGTCTGGTCTCTCAACAGATACCCATCCGGTATGGGTGCACCTCTGGCTTGACTATCTGCTTCATTGTGACGTGCAAGCCTCCCCACCATGACAAGAGAGAGGAAGTCTCTAATACAAAAGCAGATATATGAACTTAAAAAGAAAATCACTGACAACAACATTGTTGTTACAAAGGTGGATAAAGGTATTTCCACCATCATCATGGAAAAAGTGGAATGCATAAGAAAACATACATTTAATATTTCATAGTCAGAAATGACCCTACTTCGAAAATTCAGCATCAGCTTAAGCAAACTTTCAAAACGTCATCTTGTCTGTTAACAAACAAAGAAGGAAACAATCTAGTTAGTATGAAGCCAGACTTGTCCACTGCCAGGGCACTCCCCAAGGTACAATTTCAGCCATGTAGCAGTATTAATACAGTTAAGCCATGTTGAGTGTTATTACAAGGCCTTATCAGTCAATCATGCCTTTGCTGGCAGGACCTAGTGTTTACAGTGCACTATGTCTTCTGGTATAGGCTAGAGCAATTTTGTTACTTTCATAGATCTGTCTCTGTCTTATCCTTGGCTTTGACAATATGAAAGTGACTGAGGTATGAGCGATGCTAGTAATGCCAATCCTTATGCAGCCAGTCCCTGTTATGAATGGTGTGAAAATGTTGCTCATAGGGTCGGTTTGTGTATGCATTTCAGTGGGCTTGGCAGACTGATATGTAATAGTAACTCTGGCTCGGTGAGGAAAGCAACAGGAAACTACCTCACTCCTCATTTCCCTAGTACGCCTCTTCAGTGATGCCTAAGCCATCTATGACAGCTGATGGCAGAGGTGTTTAGGATCCCACCAGCGGCATCGCTGCCGGACTGAACATACATACATCAGTCAATCATCTAGACTACTGCCCTGGCAACTTCCAAAAGGCTGCTACTCCTGAGCTTCTAACATCCTGTTCTCATCTGTAGTATAGCTAAGTCAAATGGTTACAACAGCTACTTCATAGTAAATAGAATCCACTTGGACTAGGATTTTAACCCCAGTTTCAGTCTTAATGACATATCAGAGAAATCAAATATTTTGTTTGACCTTTTAATTCCAATTTTCAAGAAAAATAAGTTAGTAAATCAGAATCCACTCCTTCATAACACTTCCAGACTGCCCTCTCAGCAGCTGTCTACTATCGGCCCTCAACCACTTTAACCAAGGACAAATATACAAATCCTCACATTTTATTCTAAATTATTAAAAACGGAATTACCATTTTTGGTCTAGGAAATCTATCAAAAACAGAAAAAAATAGTTGAAAACTGAGTCAATTTGCTATTCAATATAACTACTATGTGCACTCCTACGATATTGTTAACATGTATCCCAGTATTCAGATATCTAAAGTTTGTCCCATTGTCCAGAAAAATTTAAGTAAAACAGTGGTTTGAGTCAACTAGAAATAGAAGACTTTATTTCTATTCTCAAATTGCTTTTACATAACAGTTACTTCATTTTAGACAATGCCATATACCAACAAGATGGGTTGGCAATGGGGTCACCAGCCTCAGGAATTCCGGCTGAGATCTACCTGGATTATTTATAATATACTGTTGTATCGAGATAACAATTAAGTAAAAGCTTCCACCTAATCGATACCTTTTTTATTATTTAGCCTTCGGCTAAATTTATGTCATTAAAAACTTACAGAACATGTTTCGATTGCTTAGCAATCATCATCAGCTGTTTCGCTTGAAGCTTAGGTGAAAAAGCATAAAACATTTCATAATTAAAATGAAAATGTGTTAGTAAGGGACGTTTAAGTGGTGAGGGAGGGTAGACGGGGGGGGGGTGTTGTGTTTGTTAGTTTTTTGTTGCATGTCGGGTCTTCAGCCTGAAGCCTGGTCTCATCCTCTACAGCTCCATCAAGAGCTGTCATACATAGCCTGGGTGTCACTGAAGAGGCAAACTAGGGAAACATTATTAATAATAATACATTTCATTCAATTATTTTCTGGGCGAGATATGTAGATGACACCCTGCTGATTATGAATGAGAGTGTGCCACTCCCACCACTCTCTCCAACTTAAATAGTATTGACCCACATATTAAGTTCACATTAGAATTGGAAATTGGACAAAATAATAACTATTTGGATTTAAACATCATAAGGCAACCTGGTTCCCTGAGTTACAGGATATTCAGAAAAACCACACAAACCGTCAGCACAATTCAACAAGATTCCATACACCCCCTAGTCCACAAACAGGCAGCTTACCATAGCATGGTTCACCTAGCTTTTAACATCCTGTTATCAAAAAGGGATCTTAAAAATGAATTAAATACCATCCATAACATGTCAAATGGTTACAACAGCTACTTCATAGAAAAAATATTGTAATTAACAAACATAAACATTGGCCTTCAACCACTTTAACCAAGGACAAATCAAGTAACAATTGTTTCTCTACTTTTATGTTTAACAACGAACAGCTTTATCAAATCACTAACATTTTTTTAATACAATGTAAACTTAGCCTTCAGGAGACTAACAAGAGAAAGGCAGACATTCTACATAATACTAACTCTATTAAAAACAACAACAACAACAACAAATTTTCTAAATCAGATTTTTATAGGCTTAATTGCAATAGCTGTGACTCTATGTATGTTGGTCAAACTGGAAAGAGTTTCAACCCGAGATACTTGGAATATGCCAGTGCCCTAAAATATAACAGGTTTTTGGCCATGGGGCAGCTCATAGGAGATTTCAACCATAAGTTCACCAACATAAATCAGGACATGAAAGTTCTCAAAGTTATTAATAAAGGCCCCTGCCCAACATCACTGGAAGTTGTTTTATCCACTTGGACCAGTATTTTAACTACAGTTTCAGTTTAAATGATATATCAGAGAAATCAAATATTTTGTTTGACCTTTTAATTCCAATTTTCAAGAAAAATAAGTTAGTAAATCAGAATCCACTCCTCCATAACACTTCCAGACTCCCCTCTGAGTAGCTGTCCACTATCCCACATCCTTCAGCCTTGCCTTAAAACCCCCTCTCTTTCTCCTCTCCTGCCATTCACCATTATCTCCCCTCATACCCTCCTTCGCTTTTCATGGTCCAGTTCTAATCTAGCTCATCAGTGTGAGTTTTACAGTGGCCCTGCTGGCTATGCGACACACTTTTCAACTGGAGGTGAGTCTTGCAATCATTGTTTTCATTCCATCTTATTTTCTTCCCATTCATTTTCTAATTTTGACCACATTTTCCAGATGTACTTCACTGTCTACAATCTGTTTCGTGCTGCAAATTTTATCACAGACACAACCACCTTATAGGAATGGTCTGATTTAAGCTTCATGTGTGTGTGTGAGACACTTATGCTCCAGCCGTCAAGATATATTATTCGCGTGCCACTTCTATATAACTTTTACTACATGAAGCTCCATTTCTAACAGAGGAACCTTACAAGGTCTATACTGACAGTCTAATGTATCTAATTTCTACGATTTGGTATTGTTACATGAGAAGGAACAAGATGCAAAGTTAGCACTAGCAAATCTAGCCAAAACTACAGAAAAGGTTGATCTAAAAATAACCTACAACAAGACTAAGGTACTGAATACAAAGACCGATTGGAATGTAAGAGACCAAGTGGTAAAGAGAGTCAAGAGCTTCCAGTACCTAGGTGAGAACATCACGAGTAAAGTACAAAGCAACAAAAGTACCACAGACAGAGCTCAACTACTGCTGAAACTACGATATGCAGCCATGACTACATATGGAAAGGAGAATCTCTCGAGGAATGCTAAACTGCGACACAACATGATAACCATCAGAAATGCTGCATTATATGCAACTGAGACGCTGACATTGGGAGAGAGAGCATGCATACAATTGGAGAAGGAGGAAAAAAGAATCTTGAGACACATATGGGGCACCAAAAAGCAAGGAGAAATCTGGGTGCACAGATCAAGACAAGAACTATATGAGAGTATAGAACCAATCTTAAGTGTGATAAGAAAGAGAAGGCTAGGATTTGTTGGACATCTCATGGGGATGGATGACAGTAGGCTAGCCATGCGTCTTGGTAGGTGTGCTAGCTACCAACTGATGAGCCCAACCTAGCACACGGGGGCGAAACGCTGGCAACAATCTTTACATACTGCTTACTGAATACTTCTGCCTTTTGAAGATCCTCGACAAGGTATGGATTTCTTTGTTGGGGTTTACTTTCGAGATTGTAGTGGACATACAGATTCTTCAGAAGAAAAGTTAAAGAGATACAAATCTCACAAGATTAATAAAGGAGAACTGTAATACTTATTTTCAAGATCCCCAAAAGGAACTTTCACCCCATCAATGCAGTAATTAAAACTGAGAGGACTTTTCCTATTTGTGAAACTCACAACCTGACTTTTAACCCTGTTTATCATCATACCATTGCCTACTGTACATCTCACAACATTATCAAGGTCATTTTGCAGTTGCTCACAATCTTCTAACTTATTTATTACTCTGTACAGTATAACATCATCTGCAAAAAGCTTTATCTCTGATTACACTTTGTTATACATATCATTGATACTGTATATATAAGAAAACATAAAGGCCCAATAATACTGTCTTGAGGAATTCTTCTCTTGATTACTACAGGGACTCTTCCACTTTTCACTCAAATTTGTATGACTGCCAATTATGCTTGCCATCATGTTATCGTTAGCTGACTTTTTTGCTAGATTCAATTTCTTAGTAAGTTCCTTCAATTTCTCCTTACTTCCACAGCCATTTCTAACTCTATTTCTTTCCAACCTGCACCTCCTTCTTAGTCTGTTTACTTCTCTGTTATAATATAGTAGATTTTTACCATTCCTTACCACCTTTGAAGGTATAAATCTATTTTCACATTCCTCAAAAATTGCTTTAAACTCCATTCTACACTCGAAATATTGCCTTTAAGAACTCAATTCAAGATCTTTTAATTCTCTTCCTTGAATTTATTGAACTTCTTTTTTTTTTTTTAAATGAACCATTTTGGAGGGGTCTTCTTTTGCCTTATGGCCTTAGGTGCTTGTGTTCCAGATTTCTTCTTCTTCTTCTCCTTCTTCTGCTTCTCGTGGTTGCTTATGCGAAGGTTCATCCCCTAGATACACTTCGTATCCTTCGTCGACGTACTCGTAATCGTCCTCTTCTTCCCACTGGGAGGGAGAGAGGTTCCACCAGGTACCGAAAAAAATACAACCTCCCCTGTATTTTGTCCAACCCTTTTGCATTTATCTTACTTGACATTTCACATCGCTCCTTGGAATTTAGTGCAGCCTTGATTGCATCTTGACTTACGGTTTTCCCTTGTAATTAATCCACCCTTTTTACACTATACTGTGCACCATTTTGCGGTTTCTCTTTTAACTTAGGGTTATTAATTATGTTTTCAGGTTTGGTACCCCTTTTCTTCTGCATTATTAAGATGACACTAATTGAGACTACCTCAGTGCTCTGCAATTCCTCCTCCTGTGCCCATTAGGTTTTTGTCTAATGTTATTCTTTTGTGATATAATGTGATGTTATATCACTAAACTTTTGCTAATTTTGGCCTTTTTCTAAAACTACATTTTTGGCCATTAATATAGTATGAGTATATAATGTTGTATACATTTGAGGGAGGAAGTCACAGTTAGGATTTAATTCTTGGAACTATTTAGCGCTCACCTGGTTGGAGTAGCCGAGTTTGAAATACTCGAACCTCCTTTGCAGTACATGAATGTATCAGTCCAAAATATTTAATACCTAACAAGAGGCTTGAAAACCCATCTTATGTACACTCCCTTACTTGAGCAAATTTTTTTGAACTCTCTTAACAGTGTAAGTTCCCATTTTCTTGGAGACGGGCTCTCTAAAATTCTTTAAGGTTGTTAATAGTTACTGAGTTTTTTTGTTTAAATTTTCTCAGCTCGCTTTATTTTGTTATATTTGGCAAAATATTTAATTAAATGTTATATATATTTTTAGTAGTTTTGAGAAAGAGAAAACTTAAAAGTTAAAATTGTTAAATACATGGTAAATGAATTTAAATGTTTCTTCTTCTCACAACTACCTCATCTAACCCTAAAGCCCTGCCACTTCTTTAAATCAACCCTCTGCTGTAACAATAAGCATTGTTCTGTTTTCTTTTATTTTCTTTCAGGTAATTGCTGGGTGCTAGAGGCTATATCAAATCTTACTCTTCACAAAAATTTATTCCACCTTGTTGTTCCTGATGATCAGAGCTTTGAAAACAACTATGCTGGCATTTTCCACTTCAGGTATCTTTAAACATAAATTATAAATTTTTGCTCAACATCCATCTAGACCAGATATTCTCAAGTACTGGTATAACATGTTCTGGCAACATTATCATAAGTCTTTAGTCTTTTCAGAACTAGTCATCATTGTATTCTTCCTATACTCCCAATACTTTATCCATTTACATTCATTGACAATTTTAAAAAATTTAAAAATTCTCTCACAAAGAGGGGTGATAGTTTTCTCAACATGCAGTTGCATCTCAAGCAGATAATCAAATGATTAGCGCAGTGACATGAATAGTTGAATCGTCTTGCCACCAGAGGCCATGAAAGTGATACTACCCGTGGCATGTATAAAGGCTTGCAGAGGCTATTCGTACATAGTGGAGTGGTGTTTCCGTATGTGGAGGGCCATGCCATTCTGACCAGGCTGTTAGGGTGCTTTTGGACCACTAAATATACAAGGATATACATACATGGCAATTTATTGGGCTCGGAATGCTCTCGACTGACCATCAGGACAGCAGATCTCTGATCCTCTGACAAACAAAACTAGATCCTAATGTTACAGTGTCTGCCATCTAGGCACATGTAGTACTTTCTTTATAGGTCCTTTTGTCTGCCTGAACTATTTCCAGGCATTAGGCTGAAGGAAATTTAATCTTGCCCATTATGCGTCCTACCATTGACCATCCCTTGTCTCCATTTACAGTGATACCTGGGACCACGCTGTATTTGGTGCTGAATCCAGGTTCTCTTTGTGCACTAACAATGGCTGTGTTCTTGTCTGGAGACCTCATTATTCAGGTCTGGGGTCCATTGCATACAACAGTTGGTTGCCTATAATAGTGATACAAGGAGCATTTAGGATAATGCTCAGCTGTGCACAGGAAGGGTATCACAGGAATACCTCCACAACATTGGCACACTTTGTCAACTTGATTGCCAGATTTATCACCCATCAAACATGTCTGTGACCACTTCGGGGCCAACTTCAACAGCCTAGGAGTTTACACATCTAGAGGACCAGTTGCAGGATATATGGACAGGTATGCTGCAGGATACCATACAAAATCCCTACGCCTCCATGCCTGGTCATATCATGTTATGTATCCTAATTAGAAGCAGACCCTCAGGATAGTAGATTCTTCATGTTCATCTGTC
Source organism: Anabrus simplex (assembly GCF_040414725.1). NCBI lineage: Eukaryota > Metazoa > Arthropoda > Insecta > Orthoptera > Tettigoniidae > Anabrus > Anabrus simplex. The sequence continues at coordinate 215,056,531 of NC_090271.1, forward strand.
CACAATAAACTATCCTTTTGCTCTGATATTGTAGCCACTTACTTACATAAATATTACAATGAAAAATGAAATGTCGTATGGCTTTTAGTGCCGGGATATCCCAGGACGGGTTTGGCTCGCCAGGTGCAGGTCTTTCTATTTATCACCCGTAGGCGACCTGCGCGTCATGATGAGGATGAAATGATGATTGAGGACAACACATACACCCAGCACCCGTGCCATTGGAATTAACCAATTAAGGTTAAAATCCCCGACCCGGCCGGGAATCGAACCCGGGACCCTCTGAACTGAAGGCCAGTACGCTGACCGTTCAGCCAGCGAGTCGGACAATGTTACAATCACCCCATATAAATTTCACTAATTTCAACAACTCCTTACCTGGTGCATGGTTTTATTTGACACTGAGTGTATTATGTCATCATGAAAAAAATGTGTTCTGCTATTAATCTTCCTCTTATGAACCAAAATTAGTTTCCTTGTATGTGAATATCTTCCTTATGTCTAATTCTTGCTAGTATTCCATTATCTACAAATATATATATAAAATAACATGTCCTAACTGACTGACTGACTGACTGACTGACTGACTGTTTCATCATCACCGACTCAAAACTACTGGACATAAAGAAATGAAATTTTTCAGATACATTTATATTAGGGTGTAGGTGCTCACTGAGGGAGGATTTTTGGATATTCTGGCACTAAGGGGGTGAAAAGTGGGGGGTGAATTTTTAAAATGAGGATATCTATATCTCAAAAACTTAAAAGTTTACAGACATACAAATTGGTATTTGGAATCTCCTTTAAAAATAAAGAAACACTTTTTTTTTTTTCAGAAAATCCCATGAATGTGGTTGAAAAAGAGGGGAAAAGGGGTTGATCACCTTTCATGAGAAGGCTTATATCTCAAAAAATGAAGATGTTACAGACATGAAAATTTGTATTTGGAATTTTCTTTGAAAGTAAAGAATTACATAGTCTTTTGTCTTTGAAAAATCCACTTAAGGGGAGTGGATTAATTGAAAAATTAGTTGAATTCTTTGTATGAGGCTACTTATATCTCAAAAACTAAAAGATGTTACGCACGTGAAAATTTGTATTTGGAACTTTGAAAATAAAGAAACACACATTTTTTTGGATGGGGGGGGGAAATCAACTTAACAGGCTGGGCTGAAAAAGGATTTTAATTCTTTTTATGAGGATACTTATATCTCAAAAACTGAAGATGTTAGAGTCATGAACATTTGTATTTGGAATCTTCTTTCAAAGTAAAAAAATATGTGTTCTTTTGTCTCTGGAAAATCCACTGAAGGGGGTGAATAAATTGAAAAATTAGTTGAATTCTTTGTATGAGGATACTTATATCTCAAAAACTAAAGATGTTAAAGACGTGAAAATTGGTATTTGGAATCTCCTTTAAACATAAAGAAACACGCACTTTTGGGGAGGGGGGGAATCAACTTAACAGGTAGGAAGGGAGGCGAGGGGGGCGGGCTAAAAAAGGAGTTGAATTACTTTCATGAGGATACTCAAAAACTGAAGATGTTACAGGCATGAAAATTAGTATTTGGAATCTCTTTTAAAAATAAAGAAACACGCATTTGTAAATAGGGAGTTGAAATATGTTTATGAGGATACTTTATCTTAAAAATGGAGCTTTTACAGACGTGAAAGTTGGTGTTTTGAATTTCCTTCCAAAATAAAGAAACATGTATTTTTTGTTTTTGGAAAGTCCACTTAAGACGGGTGAGGGGTGGAGAGAAAGGAAGAAGAAGAAGTCAAATTATTTTAATAAGTATACATTTATCTCAAAAACTGAAGGTGTTACAGATGTACAGACATGAAAACTGATATTTGGAATCTCCTTTAAAAATAATAAACACGTATTTTTTTGTTTTTGGAAAATCCAGTTAAGGGGCTGAAAGGAATTGGAAATTATAGAACAGATAGGGAGGGATTACAATTGTAATTGTTTGTGGATTCCTCTAAGAGGAGCTTAAAGGCTGTGCTTCTTCATAACGGAAACATTCTAGCTTCGATTCGTGTTGCACATTTCATTTCACTAAAAGAAAATTATATCACAATGCAAACTGTTTAGATGAAATCAAATATCATGAGCACCGGTGGGATGTGTGTAGAGACTTTAAGGTGTGTGGTATTCTATTAGGACAACAAGCAGGCTACACTAAATTCCCATGTTATTTATGTGAATGGGACAGCAGAGCTAGGGACAAACACTGGTCTACACCTTTCTGGCCCAAGAGACATGTTTTGACACCTGATGTGAAATATGTTACAAATGCTGCCTTAGTTGACCCACAAAAAATTATTTTGCCACTGCTAGACATCAAACTGGGAATCATGAAGCAGTTCATTAAGGCCTTAGACAAAAGTAGCCCCTGTTTCAAGTACATTGCAAGCAAATTTCCACATTTATCTGATGCAAAAGTCAAGGAAGGCATTTTTAATGGACCACAAATTAGAAAGCTCCTGAAATACAGAAACTTTGAACAGATGATGAATGCTGTGGAACTTGCTGCATGGAATTCAATAAGAGACGTCATAACAAAGTTCCTAGAAATGTAAAGGATGAACAACATGAAACAACGGTGAAAACAATGCTGGATGATATGAAAGATTCTAGGGGTGTAGAATGAGTCTGAAACTGCACTTCCTTCATTCTCATCTTGATCATTTTCCAGAATATCTTGGGGCCGTTAGTGAAGAGAAGGGAGAGAGGTTCCACCAGGACATCCAGGAGGCAGAAAGAAGATACCAGGGGAGGTGGGATGAACCAATGATGGCTGACTACTGTTGGTGTTTGAAAAGAGAAGACAAACTTGATTCAGTCAGATGCTGGGCAGCCAATCGTTTATTACAAGGGGACATCTAGGACTGTTAAAGTTTATTTTGTTCACATTTATGAATTCATAAAGATACTGAATAAAAGTTTCATTGTTTGCTTGTAAATCATATTTAATTGTCTCAGAGTTGTTTGTTTATGTGTTTTTGTGTAAATCAGTATTATTACAATAAATGCTAAATATTTCATTGTAATTTTATACTCAATAATCATTCATTGTATATAATAATTCAAGACAATATTCAACTATTTCAAAATATATATAATAATACAAAAAATTATAAATATTTCCAAAATTATCAAAATTTTTCAGTACTTTTTATATGCAATATTCAGGTCTATCTCTTATTTTGATATACATATTGCGAGAAAACATGACGTTATATGTAGAAATGGACAACAGATTTGTATTCAGTGACCCAAAAATGAGTTAATATCACCTATCATACCTCTTGCCACAAAAATATGTTTGAAAATGCTGGTTTGTAATATAATTGGCATATAATTGTGACTCATCTTAAGGTATTAAATACTACAACTTCTTACCTCCTTTCTTGAAAATAAGTATTACAGTTCTCCTTTGTTAATCTTGTGAGACTTGTATCTCTTTAACTATTCTTCTGAAGAATCTGTATGTCCACTACAATCTCGAAAGTAAACCCCAACAAAAAAATCCAAACCTTGTCGTGAGATGGGGCTTGCATGATCAAATGATCCCAAGAGTTACATGGTGGTAGCTTAGCTACTGGTAGGATCTCCAAAGCCAGACAGGTCGAAAATGATGATCCAGACTAAATGGGATACCTTCCCTTGTGGGTGGGGGTAGTAGAATAACACCCACCTGTTGTACAAAACAACTAAAAGGAGTGACCATGGTTTGAAAATGGATTATGGCATTAGAATTGTGAATTGAACCCCCTGTTTGAATACATCCACAGGCAACCTCTGTTGTTGTAGAAGGGAACTGAAAGGGTCATGAGGCCATCAGTCCCCTCTCAAGGGTTAGTTTTAGACCAATTCAAAAAATATGTACATGTTGCATGGGGGAGGGCCCCTTACATGTACTACTGTACTCAAAAACCCAGACAATATCCACAACCCGTCAGGTGAGAGCACCCTGTATCCTGGAGTAGTATTCTTCTTATTCTTTCTAATTTCCTGTTTCCAGTCTTCTGGATCATGTTGTGAATCAAGAACTCTAAATTGTCTATCTTTCGACCACTCCTTTCCTTCCTCCAATATTTCTTTTACTTTAATTCTCTCTTCTCTATACTTCCCTTCACCGTATCCATCCACCTTTTTCTGGGCCTTCCCCATTGTCTTCTTCCTATTATTTTCTCCAAAAATACTCACTTTGGAACTCTATTCTCTTGCATTCTAATCATGTGTCCATACCATTTCAGCATACTGGTCTCTATCTTGTCTTGCAGTTTACGGAATCCAATTCTCTCTCTGATTTCTATGTTTCCGATTTTATCCCTTCATGTTGTCTTCCCAATTATGCCTCTAAGAAATTTCATTTTGGCTGCTTGGATTCTCCTTTCATCATGTTTGGTTGTTGTCCATGTGCCCACGTGTATGTTGAAATTGGTGTGTAATAGATTGAGTACAGAATTTTCTTGTATTTCCCTGCAACATCCTGGTTCTATATTATGCCTGTCACAAATTGGTAAAACCCAGTGGCTTGTTGGATTCTCTTTCCAATTCTTTGTTTATTTTCCCATCTTCTGCAAATTTGCACCCCCAAGCATTTGAAGCTTTCCACAACTTCTAATTGTTGCCTTCCATTTACTTCAATATTCCCTCTTCCTTCTCTGTTACCTCTTGTCATCACTACTGTCTTACTCTTCTCCACACTTATCTTCATTCCATATTCCACTTTCTCCTGATTCCATACAGTAACTTGTTCTTGTACTTCCATTTCATCTTCTTCCCATGTTACTGTGTCATCTGCAAAGAGCCAGGCCTTTGTCTCTTTACTTGCTATTATTTGTTGTACACTCTTGTGAATTTCATCCATGACTGCGATGAAGAGTAGAAGCAAGATTCAATCCATCAATCACTACTGATCTGCATTTAGGGCAGTCGCCCAGGTGGCAGATTCCCTATCTGTTGTTTTCCTAGCCTATTCTTAAATGACTGTAATGAAATTGGAAATTTATTGGACATCTCCCTTGGTAGGTTATTCCAATCCCTAACTCCCCTACCTATAAACGAATATTTGCCCCAATTTGTCATCTTGAATTCCAACTTTATCTTCATATTGTGATTTTTCTTACTTTTAAAGACGCTGCTCAAACTTATTCTGAGCTCGATAGCTGCAGTCGCTTAAGTTTGGCCAGTATCCAGTAATCAGGAGATAGTGGGTTTGAGCCCCACTGTCGGCAGCCCTGAAGATGGTTTTCCGTGGTTTCCCATTTTCACACCAGGTAAATGCTGAGGCTGTACCTTAATTAAGGCCACGGCCACTTCCTTCCAATTCCTAGGCCTTTCCTATTCCATCGTCGCCATAAGACCTATCTATGTCGGTGCGACGTAAAGCAAAATAGCATAGCCATAGCAAACTTATTTGTCTACTGATGTCATTCCACACCATCTCTCCACTGACATCTCGGAACATACCACTTACAATACCAATATAAATGGTCCGTTATTGGACATTATAAATTTTCCACCTAACAGATTCGGGACAAATATTTCAAGTTCCCTATGGGAATCAACATCTATACCATACTACTTAGTCGAGCAGCTCGTCTCCTTTCTCCCAAGTCTTCCCAGCCCAAACTTTGCAACATTTTTTGTAATACTACTCTTTTGTCTGATATCACCCAGAACATCACCTGCTTCTCTTTGGATTTTTTCCTGTTCTTGAATCAAGTAATCCTGGTGAGGGTCCCATACATTGGAACCAGTCTCTAGTTGGGGTCTTACCAGAGACTTATATGCCCTCTTCTTTACATCCTTAGTACAACCCCTAAATACCCTCATAACCATGTGCAGAGATCTGTACGGTACCCTTTATTTACAATCATATTTATGTGATTACCCCAATGATGATCTTTCCTTATATTAACACCTAAGTACTTACAATGATCTCCGAAAGGAACTTTCACTCTATCAACGTAGCAATTAGAACTGAGAGGTCTTTTGGTATTTGTGAAACTCACAACCTGACTTTTAACCCCGTTATTCAACATACCATTGCCTACTGTCCATCTTACAACATTATCGAGGTCATTTTGCAGTTGCTCACAATTTTGTAACTTACTTATTACTCTGTACAGAATAACACCATCTGCAAACAGCCAAATCTCCGATTCCACTTCTTTAGACATATCATTGATATATACAATATACAGTTTTATTTTTCTTGTGTACTGGCCATTTTTCGATGATGTCACAGTATTTTCTTTCTCTGCCTAGTTGAGCGTTGAAGTCGCCTATTAAAAATTTGATATAGATGTTGATTCCCATAGGGAATCAGAAATATTTGTTCCGAATGAGTAAGTTTATAATACCAATATAAATGGTCCGTTATTGGACATTATAAATTTTCCAGCTAACTCATTCCTGGTTGCCAGCGTTTCGCCCCTGTGTGCTAGGCTGGGCTCATCAGTTGGTACCTAGCACACCTACCAAGACACTGGCTAGTGCATACCGTGGAGGCCACTGCGTAGGCTAATTGTAGCCACCAGCAGTGCCAATGCACTACGAGACACTTTGTCCCACTACCAAAAATTGATGCCTGCTTGGCAATCAGATGATATAGATGTTGATTCTCATAGGCAATCAGAAATATTTGTTCCGAATGAGTAAATTTATAATACCAATATAAATGGTCCGTTATTGGACATTATAAATTTTCCGGCTAACTCATTCCTGGTTGCCAGCGTTTCGCCCCCGTGTGCTAGGCTGGGCTCATCAGTTGGTACCTAGCACATCTACCAAGACACTGGCTAGTGCATACCGTGGAGGCCAATGCGTAGGCAAATACACTTCTTTTTCAAAGTCCTGTTTCTACATTTAACCAGTTTGTTTGTCCTATCTTACTCTTCACACTACTTACACTCTTTTCCTGCAGACTGTAGACTTCTGACATGCTTTCTTTGCTTCATGATACATAGCCTACTCTTCATATTTCTATCTCCTATCCAGCTCCTCCATGCTTTCTGTTTTTTCCTTCACTGTGTCCCTTAATTTGTTATTCCACCAGGGTATTTCTTTCTCCTTTTTTTACCGAGTGAGTTGGCCATATGGTTCAGATCGCACAGCTCTAAGCTTGCATTCAGGAGATAGTGGGTTTGAATCTCATTGTCGGCAGCCCTGAAGATGGTTTTCCATAGTTTCTCATTTTTACACCAGGAAAATGCTGGGGATGTACCTTAATTAAGGCCACAGTCAGTTCCTTCCCACTCCTAGCCCTTTCCTATCCTATCGTCACCACAAAACCTATCTGTGTTGGTGCAACGTACAGCCAATTGTAAAAAAAAAAGTATATATTCTTATTTTTCCCTTATACTCTGCCACATATATCTTTTCTGAAGATTTTTGAACATGATGATGAACAAAGTTTGCTGGTAAGGATGCAAAAACTGACTTTACCATCTTGTGTAATTTGAGTGTATTTGTAGGCGTATCACCTGTCTTGAAGAACAGTTCTTTCTTTCAACATGCCCCATATATAGGCATCTAGGGCCATGAGATCTAGAGAGAAGGAAGGGTATGGGAATGGAGTTCATTGAAAAATTCTTCTTCTTCTTTTCTTCATGGGGCCTCTAAATATTAGTTCCTAATTAGCGTCGACCTCTAAGATCTTTTGCTACCATGTTTTTCCATCATTCCCACCTAGATATACCTGCTCCCTTCACAAAGCTGCAGGTTGCTCTTATTGGGTCTTCTTGGATTTTTTTCTCTCTCTTCACCTGGTAGTCCTAGAGTGGAGAGTCTGATTCTACCCAGAGCCTCATATTCGAAAAGTATGTGTTCAGCTGATTCCTCTGCTTCATTGCATCTCCTACATATATTGTCTCTTATTACTCCAATTCTATGTAGGTGTTTTTTCAGATGGCAGTGCCCTGTCAACAGTCCTACTACCCATCTTATTTTCTCTGCTGAGTTTCAACAGTTCTTTAGTATGCTTCTTGTTTGGTCCTTTTATCAGTTCCTTTGCAAGCCTGCATCCTGGAGTATTTTTCCAATTCTCCATTTGTTTCTTTTGTACCCATTTTCCAATGTAGCGTTGGGCTTGTCCATAGGAAATCCCGCATACAGGTTCTGGGCCTACAAAATATGTTTCTGCCCCTTTCCTGTCCAGTTTATCACCTTTTCATTTCCTTCTATACCTGCATGCCCTGGTACCCATCTTATTTTGACAATGTTGTACTTTGCCAACTACAAGAGAAGTGAATGGCAATACCAGACAGTTCTGGATATTATCCGGCCTGCTTCTAGTGCTTTAATGGCCACTTGGCTGTCCATAAAAATGAAAATGTTCTTATTCCTATAGTTCATTTTCAGATTTTCTTCAAGATATGTTGTGATAGCTATCACTTCTGCTTGAAAGACTGTAGTGTGTTTGCCAGGCTCATCTGGATTGATCTCTCAGGTCTTTCCCATTGATCCCTCCTCCTGTGCCATCCCCAGTCTTTGAGCCATCAGTCCACCACACTATATCTTCTTTTTCAGTATTCTATTTGTTGATATCCCAGTCTTTTTTTTTTTTTATCTGGGTCTCAAACGGTTTTTTAAAGTTGTACTTTGGTACCATATGATCAGAAGGCACGTGTAGAACTTCCTCTGTTATTACTCTGTTAATTTTACAGTGTCCTAGATTGGGTCTTTGTGCATTCCAGCACTCTGATTGTGCCAATCTCTATGAACTCATTCTAGCCTGTCCTTTTATGAAATTGTATAGTGATGGGAAGTCTAGTAAAGTATTCAAGGCTTCTGTCAATGTAGTTCTCATAACCCCAGTTATGGCTATGCATGCCATTTTCTGTAGGCTATCCAATCTACTACTGACTTTTCCTTGGTTTACTTTCTGCCACCAGGTGATTGCAGCATAGGCCATCAACGGTCTAATGATGATTGTATATATCCACATTACCATTGATGGTCTTAGGCCCCATGTCTTCCCAACGGTTCTTTTACATGCATACAGCAAGTTCTTGGCCCGGGTTATGTTCCTTTCTGTATGTGGATTCCAGGTTAGATTTTTATCTAATACTACACATAGGTGCAGTTCCTGTTCTTCCATATATATATATATCTTGCCCAAAGAGCTTCAGTGATCTCTTTCCCTCTAATTTTCTCCTTCTTGTAAAAGGGACCAGAGTTATCTTGTTCGGGTTGACTGATGGTTGTTCTTCCTGGCACCAGTTCTCCACAGGGTTAAGTTATCTTTGCATGAGGTCCTGGATAACACTCATCACCTTACCTTGTACCACAATCACTAGGTCATTTGCATAACCTTGTGTATAAAAAACTTGTTCGTTGAGCATAGCTATGATTTTGTTCACCATGAGGTTCCACAGCAGAGGAGAAAGAACTCCTCCCTGAACACAGCCTCAGGTGGCCCTAACCATCAACGTTTCTTCAAACAGGGTTGTCTTTATCTTCCTTCCGTCTAACATGGATTTAATCCATTTGATGACGGTTTTACTCACCATGCTCTTTTCCAATGCTTTGATCATAGAGTCATAGGTTGTATTGCTGAAAGCTCCTTCTATATCTAGAAATGCCACCAATGCAATTTCTTCATATTCTAGGCTTTCCTCTAGTTTATAAACCAACTGGTGGAGTGCTACTTCAGTGGATCTGCCAGGTCTATATGCAAACTGATTTTCATGTAACGGTGAGTTCAGTTGGACCGTTCTTCTGATATATTTTCCAGAATTTTCTCCATTGCTTTCAGTATGAAGGAGGTTAAACATAACGGTCTGTATGCTTTGGCTTGGGCATAATTTGCCCTTCCAGGCTTAGGTATGAATACTGCTTTAGCTTCAGACCATGATTTCGGCACATACGCTAAAGCTAGACTAGCTCTGAAAAGGTCCGTCAGGGCATTGACAAGTATCTCCCGTCCTACCTGTAGGAGTATCGGAAGTATCCCATCTGGCCCCTGATCCTTTATAGGATACAACGTGTCGATTGCCCATTTTACATGGTTATGTTTTATTATTCTGTTGGCACAGTTCCAGTCTGCTCTTCGAGCTCTAGTCTCTGTTCCAACTGTTTCTTCTTCTGTCATCTCCTCTGTCTCAGGAAAGTGACACGCCATTAGTATCTCCAGCGTGTCCCTCTCCGCCTGAGTAAATGACCCATCTGGTTTCTCCAGCGTCCCCACTTGATTTATATGGGTTACTTTCAGAACCTTATGGAGCCTTGCTGTTTCAGTATGTGATCCCACTTTCTCACACAACAGTCTCCAAGATTTTCTTTTTGCTTTCCGTATTTCTAGGTTATACTCGGTGAGTTTCCTATGACATACAGCCTACATACCATTCATAGATGATATTCTATACACCATCCTAACCTCTTTTTTTTATTTTGGCTAGTTTGTTGTTCCACTACCTTACTTTTTTGGTGTTTTTCTCTTCTTTGAGAGGCCAGTTTTCATGGAATGAGTCCCACATAGTCTTGCATCTATTGCAAATTGGATGTACTGGTGGTCTGTCAATGATGGTTCCTCCAGCACCTTCCAGTCTTTAATAAAGTTTGCAATATGCATAGTGCTTAGTGTAATGTGTATTACCTCCCTACAATTTTTTTTTTTAATAAATGTAGGCTTGTTTCCTAGGTTTAGTATCCTCAACTCAGTTCCAGTAATATACTCTAGTAAAGACTCACCTCTTGCATTGGAGTTTGTGCTGCCCCATGCTGTGTGGTGTGAATTTGCATCTACTCCAAGGACTAGGTGTTTGCCTTTCCTCTTTGCGTTGTAAATTAGGTTTTCAATTTCTTCTGTTGGGAGCAGATTAGTTGAGTCATATGGGAGGTATGCATAGCCTATGGTTATTTCTCTGGGTCCCTCCCAATCTCCAAGTTTAATCTTCGCCACGGTTAAGTGCTGTGAACAGTGTTCCTTCAACATAAGACATTTTAATTTCCTGTTCACAAGAAGACATGTTCTGGGTATTCCCAATATTGTATTGTACATCACCTTACCTCCAGATTCTTCCAGTCATGCTACTCTGCCCTTGGCTACCCATGGCTCTTGAATAAGGGCCACGTCAATAGCCTCGGACTTGAACTTCCTGGTGAAATCGGCCACAGCTGCTTTTTTATGCTGAAGACTGGCCTGAAGGACCTTCAGCTCCATCTTTATCAATATTGGGTTTCGTTTTTCCCCCTGATGACTTGAAACTTGATCTGCCCAAGTCCAAGCTTAGCCTTAAGGCTTCTCTTTTTGAGCTCTTCAAAGTCTCTTTCACCAAGGGTTAAAAAGACTGTCCATCCTGTCTTGTCAATTGAAGTGGCATTCAGCACTCTGTTTGTATCGTTTGTATAACCATAGTTTGTATCGTGCTGATTGATTCTGACAGCAGTCTGCTCTACTGGAGCTTCTGTTACCATTTCTTGTTTTGAGTTGGTGACAGCCTGTCCAATTGGGACTTCTGTCTCCATTTTTTCATATTGGGCTTGCTCTCAGATCTGCTCTACTGGAGCTTCCTTGGCTTCCCTTGATGTTGAAGTTTTTGAAATTGGTTCTTTACAAGCATCCATATTTCAATGAATCATAGGATTTTTGTCCCTTCAAGGGTCCTGAGCATCATTCTCACCATCCATGGTAAGGCATACAGCCAGACATTGTCCTCCTGCAACTCAGGGTTTCCGTATCAGAGACCATGCCCCTCAGTCGTCCATCCAGCTGTCCGCTTTGGCCCGAACATAGCCAGGTTTGTTCCCCTTTAGTAGGCCTACTCACGTGGTCTCCACTTGGCATTACCATGACTGAGTTCACAGCCATGACTTTCCCTCTAGGTTGGGATGCCCCTTTCCCAACCCGCAGCTCATCCAGGCTACGTAGAGCAATGTGATGTGTTGGTTCCAGCACCCCGCAGTGAGCCTTCACCTCAATCACCAGCCTCACTTCACCTGAGCCACCATATCACCCATGTGGAGGAACCATGGATGCCTCTCTAGCATGTGTGGGCAAGGCCTCCACTTCCAAGCCTTGAGTTGGACTAGTAAGAATCACAATGCCTCAAGACATTTTCTGGGAATACCTGTTTTTGGTCTGCGAGAGGGTATTTTTCCCTCAGACCCCCTAGACAAGTCCGGAGGGCCCCCCTATCCACCACCTAGGATGCGCCTGATAGGGGAATAGGTGAGAAAACCCCACAGGTCATTGAAAAATTAGGCAGAAAAGTAACTCCCCCGTGGTGTCGGCTGTAGCTCCATCTTGCTGCATCCCTTGTTGTCCAAGAAGTAAGCTTCTGGTGCAACAGAAATGGTATAAATCGTGCACATTAGGGTTAATAATGTCTCTGGTCTCTGTAGACTACCTCGTTCACTGTTTATGGATTTTGTGCAGCATTCTTGGCAAAATAATGGCCCAGTTTTCCATGACGAGCCATGGTAAACTAATCGTCCAATTAATGGGGGGTTAAACAGGAGTGACAAATTGGGGTGAATTTTTTGACTGACTGACTGACTGACTGACTGACTGACTGACTGACTGACTGACTGACTGATTCATCATCGCTGAGCCAAAACTACTGGACATAAAGGAATGAAATTTTGAGGATACATTTATATTACAGTGTAGGTGCTTGCTAAGGGAGGATTTTTGGATATTCCATCGCTAAGGGGGTGAAAAGGGGGTTGAATTTTAAAATGAGTACGGTATATCTATATCTCAATACTTAAGTTCACAGATGTAAAATTGGTTTTTAGAATCTCCTTTAAAAATAAAGAAACACATAATTTTTTGTTTTTGGAAAATCCAACTAGGAGGGGTGCAAAAGGGTAAAAAAGGGGTTGAATGCCTTTATTGAGGATACTTATATCTCAGACACTGAAGATATTAGAGACCTGAAAATTGGTATTTGGAATCTCTTTTAAAAATTAAGAAACACATATTTTTTGTTTTTGGAAAATCCAATTAATGGGGGTTAAACAGGAGTGACGAATGGGGTGAATTTTTTTAAAGACTATATCTACAGTACAGAAATGTAAAACGTTAGAGACATAAAAATTGGTATTTGGAATATCCTGCAAAAGTAATGAAACATAGGTGATTTGTTTTCAGAAAATCCAGTCAAGGGGAACTAAAAGGGGGCTGAAATTTTAAAATGAGCATGTCTACAGTATATCTCAAAAATGTAACACATTGCAGAAGTGAAAAATGGTATTTTTAAATCTCTATTAAAATAAACATGTATTTTTTTGTTTTCAGAAAAAACCTTTTGGGTAGGGGGTTAAAATGACTGAAAATGTGATTGAATTATTTTTATTAGGATGCTGAAATCTCAAAAACTGAAGATGTTACAGATGTGAAGTTTGGTATTTGGAATCTAATTTAAAAATAAAGAAATACATATTTTTTGTTTTCGGAAATCTACTTAAAGGGAGGTGGGGGCAGAATTGAGTAATTATTTGAATTATTTGGGTGAATATACTATTATCTCAAAAATGAAAGATATTGCAGATGTGAAAATTGGTATTTGGAATCCGCTTTAAAAGTAAAGAAACATGTATTCCTTTGATTTCATAAAATTCAATGAGGGGGGGGAGGGGGGAAGGATTTGAAAAATTAATTGAATTAATTATATGAGGATACTTACATCTAATAAAAACTATAGTTTGTACAGATGTGAAAATTGGTATTTGGATCTCGTTTAAAAACAAAGAAATACACATTTTGGGGGGAAAGTCATCTTGGGGGTGGGGGTGGAGAGGAGTTGAATTCCTTTTATGTTCACTTAATAGGAGGGGGGAGTGTGAAAGAAAGTGGAAAAAGTTAATTCTTTTTATGGAGTAACTTATATCTCAAAACTGAAAGTAACAAACATGAACATTGGTATTCGGAGTCTCCTTTTAAGCATAAAGAAACACGCCTTCTTTCTTTGGGAGGGGAAGGGGGAATCACTTAACAGCGGTAGGGTGGAAAAGGAGTTTAGATCAATTGATTTTTGTTCATAATGTCCTTGATTCTGATCATCGATAATTTTTAATCTTTCCTGGGTTTGTTTTCAAGAGCCATGTTTTCCTTTGGAGAACTTAAAGTTACAGTAGATTCTCCTGGCACATAAATAAAAGTTTAAACACATTTGAAATAAACAATAGGAATGATACTGACCATGCAATTGTACACCTCTATAATAAGGTTGTTAATGTACGGAAGTATATCATACGTATCACCAGAAATCCTGCACACTTGCCTATGCATGACATTGTGCTGGTCACATTATCAGCAATGACAACGGCAGAAGATATAATTTACCACCAAGTAGCGGTCTTGCATCTTGCTGTGGGATCCAGAACATCAATAATAATAATAATAATAATAATAATAATAATAATAATAATAATAATAATAATAATAATAATAATAATAATAATAATAATAATAATAATAAACACATCAAGAGAGCTAAAAATGTGAAATACCTCGGAGAGTGGGTATCGGAGGACCTAAGTGAAACGATGGCTCTTGAACAAAGGAGAATCAAATTAGACAAGGCCTACCATGCCTGCAGAAAACTGTATGCCTCAAAGCATTTATCAAAGAATGTAAAACTGAGACACTATAATGCAGTAGTCAGACCATCAGTCCTCTATGCAGCAGAATGCCTATCCCTAACTTAAAAAAAACCCACTGAGAGCCCTGCAAGTGCAAGAATGGAAATTCCTGAGAAGAATAATAGGGCCAAGGATCCTACCAGATGGAAGGAGATGGTACAAACCCAACAATGAGCTCTACCAGCATCAAGAAAACCTCATAGATGCCATCAGGAGAAAACGTCTGACTTTCTATGGACACCTGTACAGAATGGATCCTAATAGATTATCCCATAAGATCTTCAAGGTTGCTAACAAAGGCAAAGCTATTGGATTCCCCTGGACCAAACAAGTGGACAAAGATCTTGCAGAGCTTAATATTAATCAAGCCGCCATTACTGACAGAAATGCATACCGTTTAATGGTCAAAACTAAACCTTTCCTAACATCCCTTACATCAGCTAGCCACAAAGGAGCCGGGAATTGGTCAGAGGAGCGCAGGAAAGAATTCAGCGAGAAAATGAAGGAATACTGGGCCAACAGGAAGGCTCAAGAGGCCACTAAGAACACAATCCAGTATGCTAAAAGGGGCAGACGAAGACAAAAACACAGCTAGAACACAAGCACCGTGGTCCACAGATGGCCTAAACGCAAAGAAAAAAAAAAATAATAATAATAATAATAATTGTACCATGAATTCCTCTCCGTTCACAACCTTTTTCTGCCTTTATCATTTAGGGCAGATCGATCTGTGTGTATTCTTATATTTACCATATGTGTGTGTTATTTTTCCTTGTTCCTCAATAAATTGTAAATTGTATTTTTCCCCTCCCCCTTATGACCAAAGGGAAAAGGGAAGTTACTTCCGCCCTGGTGAATTTCCCCATCTTTATGTTGGCAAGCCTGCTTCCCGTCTTCACACCTGTCTCGACATTGCTCGCCTCGCCCCGCTTCTCCCAAGAGAGGGGGCGCGGTGCATATGGAAAGAGGTCAGCGGCTCTTGTGGAGAGTTCCTCAGATCGCTGCATGCAACCAAGTTGTCTTGTCAAAAAGTAGAGGCGTGTTCCGCTCACTTCATCTACGGGTGTGGAGGTAAGGAGAATGTTCGTCAACTTTCTTTTGGGCTAAAGAAGGGAGTTACTTTAATCTTTAAAATGTAATATACCTTGAAATGCTTCTAGAAGAGGCTACGGGCCCCATTGGCTGGAAAGAGTAAGGTTCTTGAAGGACATGTTAATGTATGAGATCTGTTTTTAATCTAGTCTGTCATACTGGCTTTTAATGACGTTGGTTATGAGGCTGAGCCTCTGTTGTTTTGTATAATCTAAATTGCTGGGCAGATTCGGCAGTCAGTACTACTTTGCCCTTATAGAAATGAATTTGTATATGGCCAAACACCTCGTAAACATTTGAGAATTGTATTGTGATACTCGAGTGAGAATGTATACGAGAAACACCCCACTCATGTTATGAAGGGAATAGTGGAGACTTTGTACAGTGTAGAGGCAGAACCCCATTTGAAGCAATGGTTATTCTTGTTGGAATGCATTAAAGTAATAAATATCTAGCATAGCAGATGGCCTCGGTTTCCGCTAATTTTTCTATCGCCCTTATTATATGACTGGTAAATGGCTCTGATCTTAAAGCCCACACCTTCCTTATTTCCACTTCTGCTGCCAATTCTTGGTGCAGCATTCTGGTAGCAGAGCGTGGTTTGAGCTCCTACCAGTGCTTTCAGGCAATTTTGAGTGTGCGAGATCTCTCTCGGTTACGGTGTTCCTGCTTCTGCTTGGTGGCCAAAGATATTTACACTATGGTTACTCGAGACGTGGCCTACCCTGGGTCTCTTCAAAAAGAGGAGCTATTATATGAATTATTAATTCATAATTTAGAGTCTAAAGGAACAGTTCAAGTGGACGAGCTATTATTGCGAACAAATTTAGACAAAGTCATCGTAGTGTCCAAGTTCTCTGACAGTGAGACTGCAAGTTTGGCATCCCTTATTCAGGACAATTTAACTGACATATCCTCAGTTATGGATTTTATGGAAAACGATGTAGTGTCCCTCCATCAGTTAAAATGAGTACAAAGGCGTCTAACCCATTACATTCTTCGGACAGAAGATTTACTTTCTTTAGAGTTAAAGAAGGAATTAGTAAGTCAAGTTGGAGCTTTAAAGGACAAGGCTGTCCAACTTCTAGGAAAGGTTGAGCTTGGTTGGCCACACTCTCCATTAAATCTAAACCTGTTATTCCTTCTGTTAATCGGGTTGAGCAGGAATCGAGTAAGGGTATTTTTAATCTTGAGTCTGATGGGCAACAAGGCTTGCTGGAGTTGCAGCAATGATCCTTACCTAGGGGTCTTCCCCAGGCTAATTCCCCAACTCAACAATCAATCTTGCCCTCTGTGAACTTGCCCTTTTCTAGTATCCCTCACCCATTAAATAGTATGTTGAGAAACGTTCCTCGTTATTCGGTAAATTCCGCAGATGATGTAGTCACCTTTTGCAATTTTTTGTTGAATTTCAGGATCATGCCCTTGTGTATGGACTAACTCACATCCAAATATACTACAGAAGTGCTTTCCAATAAAATAGTCTATGCCATTTCTGATCAGTTGTCACTTCAGCAGTTTCATGCTCATTGGCTGACTCATTTTATTCCGGCTAGGCCTCTCAGCTCTTTAGTGCTGAAATTTTATTTGAGGGTTCAACGCTCAGACGAGCTTCACTGAATTTATTTCTGATGTAAAATTTTATGCCAGGGTGTTTGCGTTACATTATACTGAGGAGGAGATCATTCTTACGATCATCGAGGGCATTTCCCCATCATACCGCTCCTGCCTCTGCTTTGCTACTCAACCTCATAGTTTCGCTGAGCTGGAAGCAATGGTGGTATCTGCCGAAGGTGTTCACCATGCGGACTCTCTTCGTGTTACTAGCTTGCCCGCCATTGATTCTAATGTGAGGGAGTCTTCGGTTGTTCGAAAGCCTAACTTATTAAGAAAGTGTTATAGTTGCGGTGCCTCCGATCATTTGCGCAATAAATGCCCCTCTCAATCTCGTAACACTCAGGGTGTTAGCGCCGGTTCTAGGATAGAGGTTCCGTCTAGAACTAGTAATATTATATGTTTTTGGTGTGGGGTCGCCGGTCATCTCGCGCAGCATTGTGTGACCACTCCAAATAGTTCTTGACTACAACGGGAGGTGGTTCAGCACAATGATGTCTAATTATCTTCCCCTGTTGACCATCATAAATCTTTTTTTGTTTGGTGAACCTTCTCCCATTAGCCCCGCAGGCTGTTTAGGGATATCCATGGAAGTTAAAGGTTTGAGTCCCTTGGTTGAGGTGGAAATAAACAATGAGCCAGTCTCGGCCCTTCTTGATTCTGGCAGTGTAGTGTCATTTATTAGTGAAAGATGGTTCGCTTTGCATAAAGCTGTCTGTAAAACTTCCTGATTTGTCTCTGGTTTTGCTTTCGTTTGTGTCAGCTAATTCTTCCAAAATTGAGGTTCTGGGAGTGGTAAAATGTAAAATTCATGTTTCCAATTTCACTTGGGAATTTCCTGAGTTCCAATTCCACTGTCGGCAGCCCTGAAAATGGTTTTCCGTGGTTTCCCATTTTCACACCACGCAAATGCTGGGGCTGTACCTTAATTAAGGCCACGGCCGCTTCCTTCCCACTCCTAGCCCTTTCCTATCCCATCGTCGCCATAAGACCTATTTGCGTTGGTGCGATGTAAAGCAACTAGCAAACTAGTGGTCATGAAAGTGTCTAAGTTTTAAGATTATTAACCATGCTACTAATTCATTTTCAGGTTTTGGCAGTTTGGTCATTGGGTAGACGTTGTAGTAGATGACAGACTCCCAACACTCTATGGAAAGCTTGTGTTCCTGCACTCTTCAGAGCGTAATGAGTTCTGGTGTCCTCTTCTTGAGAAGGCATATGCCAAGTAAGTACAACAGAGGATACATAAGTGTCACTCCATTTTGTCTGGCTCCATGGCTAAATGGTTATCATGCTGGCCTTTGGTCCAATTCCCAGTCAGGTCATAGATTTTAACTTTTGTTAGTTCATTTCTATGACTCGGGGGCTAGGTGTTTTTGCCATCTACAGCACTAGAGTTCATCTCTGGTACAGACCCATCCTCACATTAGACACTGGTCACCTACATGGCATCAGTGTTACTGTATCATATTGTGTAGATCTGTATTGACTAGTAACATTCATCAAAACCTGCAAAACGGAGCTAAGGTATTGTCTGCCTGTCAATACAGTTAACAAGCATTAGTATATATTTACTTACATACATCCTAACATTATACATGTTTTGAGAACAGATTTATGGTATTCTCTTCTTCAGTGACTAAAAAAATCTCTAAATCCCGAAGGAGAACATAAAGTTATAAAACATAATAACAGCAGAACAAACCTTCACATTAAAATAAATCGTCTATGTACATAAAATTGTACATTAAAATGCCAACAGTTCTATTTCTTCTTTCAGTCTAAAACAAATTTCCTGATCTTCTTCCGAGAGAAAATTGTTCGTTACAGTTCCAGTCACTAAACACTCCTGTCCTGGTGTAGCATTTATTTTATAAGATTATATTAAGAGCTGGTATCGGAACTGAAATTGATATTTTAATGATAAGTTAAAAGTGCCTGTGTTTGCATTAATAAAGCAGAGCCTTTCTTCTAGTTATGGTATCTATAAGGTGAAGCAAAATGTCTACTTGTCATCATGCTTACATATATTTTTTCAACACTGTTTAGAAGATTGATTTGGGGCAATATTAGTTGGGTGCATTCTGTCTATCACTGGTGGACAGTCAGGGAGGGTGGTGATGGTGGTGTTTATTGTTTTAAGAGGAAGTACAAGTAGCCAACACTTAAAAACATAACCTATCGGCCAAAGAAAGACAAGGGCTACAACTGGGTGAAAATAAAAGGTTCCCTAGACCTCACAAGCTAATGCCGTCAGGGTTGGAAAAGAACAAAAGTTGACCAAGGGTGGTCGGATAAGATAGATGAAAGTGAGGAGCCTGGCACAAGTAAGTGGAATCAACAGTCTCCTCTTACAACAGGCAGAGTATACCGTGGTTGTTATTCAACCCCCCACCCCTACTCACAGGGAGATTGATAAACTGGCTCCTTATTTTTATATATTTTTTTATTTATTTATTTATTTATTTATTTATTTATTTATTTATTTATTTATTTATTTATTTATTTATTTATTTATTTATTTATTGCACACTACAGAGCATAGCATCACAATTACAGTGCAAGTATATTATATAAATTACAATTAACATGGTGGAATTTATATTTAAATTGTATTCTAATTTTATCTGTTCAACTCCTTGGGTGAAAGGTCAGCATTGAGGTGTTTGGTCAGAGAGTCCTGGGTTCTATTCCCGGGCAGGTCGAGTATTTTAATCATGTCTGATCAATTCTTCTGGCTCAGGGACTGAGTGTTTGATTTTGTCCCAACACTTTCCTCTTCATATTCAGACAACAGATGTTTAAGACCTAAAAATAGCCCAAATAAGCAAGCAAATATGACCTCAAAAGTGACGAAATATGACTTCAAAAGTCATGAAATATGACCTCAAAAGTGGAGAAATATGACGTAAAAATTACAAAATATGACCGGAAAGTGATTAATCTAAATATGGACATTTTTTAATAAATTATAAATCGAAAGGGCAATTCCTTTGATACATATTTGCTAACTTAATTCTTTCTTCTTGCTTTCTTATTCATTTTCTGAATACACATGTTTAGCAGTTATTCACAGTCTATTGTCCTTGATTCACTTATCGAACATTTGTGAATACATAGCTATAAAGTACCGGTACTAAGATTATCAGATCACACAACATTTTAAAAGTCAAGACATGTCTTTTCCCTGTAGTTGTGGTTTGAAACATGAGAAAACTAGAAATCAATCTATTTTTTTAATATTTTGGAACGTTCAAGCCCAGATATCATTAATATTATTAAATGTGTTAAAGTTTAAATTGAGCACCACGAAACGAATTAAGTAGATGTCTTTCAATACATTATGGTAGGGCAGGGCCTATGGTACATTGTCTCATGCTTTTATCATTCTTCTCCGCAGGTGGAATTGAAGTGTATGACAAGATTCATCTTCAAATCATCAGGCGTGAAAGACCTCCGATTATCACTTAACACATTCTTGTAAGAAGAGAAGCTCCTTTCTATGTCACAAGGTTATTGGTGAATATTAAATCATGTAAAAGGTGCAGTGAAGTCTATGGCCTTCATTCTATACAAACGGTATTCCACTTTTATTAACTGCAGATGTGATACCAAGAAGCAGTTTTGTGAACACTAGTTCGCATTCGATAATTTGAAGATGATTTTGCACAAGTACAGCTGTCAATAGACAGCCAAAATATGACAGAAATATGATGTTTCTACAAAAATAGGTCAAAATATGACCTTATGACAAAAAATAGCCAAAATATGCATTTATATGACAAATAAAAATGACTTAATTGTAACGATAATCACCTGAATTGCGCCAAAATCCAGTCAGGCAAGAAAATGGATACAAGGAAAAAATATGACTTTTCCTAAACATCCGAGCCCTAGTGATTACATCCCTCCACATAGGGTTGGCACCAGGAAGGGCATCCGGCCTTAAAACAATGCGAAATCCAAATGTGCAACCCTTCAAGTGTGGGAAAAACGGTAGGAGAACAAGATTCTAATTTTATCTAACCTAATCTGCTGTAATATTAATATAGAATATCAAAGTATTTTTCTCAAAACTAAAGAGCCTTATTTTCATATGGTGAAAAAACACATGACAAAGTACAATAACAAAAGAAATGAAACAATTAACATACTAGCATAATATTATAAAACCTCACTTTACAATACATAGTTCTTAGATTTCCCCTATTTTTATGACTTCATACAATTGCACAATGAAGTTCAGGTAGAAACTCATGCATTGGTAGACTGTGTTTTGGACGTGGAGTGTGATGAATTTATTTGTTCTGCTATCTGGAGGAAAGTGCACATATTTTTTAAAAACAATGAACCCCCTACGATTAACAAAGTGTTATCAGCTGTAAATTCTCATCCCGAACTCCCAGATTTAAAAAAATCCTCCCTTCACAGGCTACTGAAAGAAATAGGTTCCGAGTTCATCAGTAGAAATAAAAAAGGATCGTAGTGGACAGAGATGGTGTTATATTAAGGCGTAGGTATTATCTCTGCAAGATAAGAGAATTTAGACAACAGGAAGAGAAATTATACTATTTGGATGAGACCTGGATTAACGAAGCGCATACAACATCAAAGGCATGGCAAGACACTATTGTAAAGTTGAAGAAACAGTCATTTCTTTCAGGTTTAAGCACAGAGCTAAAAATCCAGCAGTGAGGTGTAAGCGACTGATGGTGTTACACATTGGAACTGATGACGGTTTTGTGGAGGGTGGTGATTGTGTGTTCGAGTCTAGAAAAAATGTAGACTATCACTATGAAATGGCTGGTGACATATTTAACATGACTGCTACACCGAAATTTATGGAATTGCCGTCTAGTGCCATGAGCTAATAACATTTAGTTACTCCTTAGTGCTAAAACGTTCACAGATTTAACCAAGCAAGTAATTGGTGAAATGAGGATATATTTGGTTAACTAACTATGTTTATTTGGTAAAATATGGTGATCCCATATGGGGTTGTATTTGTCATTACGAATTGTAAACGTATACATGCCCCAGTAGTTAACTGTCCTGACGCTCGGCCATACTTTGCAACATGTTATATTTCGTTGATCATGAGAAAAGTGTTAGCTTGTTCATACTATGAGCTTGCTACTGCTGAAGTGTTATTCAGATTTGTAGGATGAGCGAGAAAACACATTTCAGCTAAATGACAAACATTATCTCAAATTTTATTCATGAACACAAGATTTTATAAAAATGGAAATTAAATCATTCATTATACTTTGCATTTGAAAGATATATACATTTCACATAATAACAGAAACAGTGAATTGTTTAATACTTGGCACAATAACTGCTCTTTACCCTGTACTAATACAATTGATACATATATATATAGGAAGAAAACATAAAGGTCCAATAATACTGTCTTGAGGAATTCCCCTCCTAATTATTACAGGGGCAGATAAAGCTTCACCTACTCTAATTCTCTGAGTTCTATTCTCTAGAAATATAGCAACACAATTTGCACTCATTTTTGCCAGTAGTCTTTCAAGATCTACCCTATCAAATGCCTTTGACAGGTCAATCACGATATAGTCCATTTGACCTCCTGAATCCAAGATATCTGCTATATCTTGCTGGAATTCTACAAGTTGAGCTTCAGTGGAATAAACTTTCCTAAAACCTAACTGCTTTCTATCGAACCAGTTAATAATTTTGCAAACATGTCTAATATAATCAGAAAGAATGCTTTCCCAAAGCTTACATGCAATGGATGTCAAACTGACTGACCTCTAGTTTTCAGCTTTATGTCTGTCACCCTTTCCTTTATACAAAGGCGCTACTATAGCAACTCTCCATTCATATGGTATAGCTCTTTCATGCAAACAACAATCAAATAAGTAGTTCAGATATGGCTATATCCCAACCCATTGTCTTTTGTATATCTCAAGAAATCTTATTAATTCCAGCTGCTTTTCTAGTTTTCAACTTTTGTATCTTATTGTAAATGTCATTGTTATCATATGTAAATTTTAATACTTCTTTAGCATTAGTCACCTCCTCTATCTGGATATTATCCTTGTAACCAACAATCTTTACATACTGCTGACTGAATACTTCTGCCCTTTGAAGATCCTCACATACACACTCATCTTGTTCATTAATTATTCCTAGAATGTCCTTCTTGGTACCTGTTTCTGTACCTATACATACCCTTCCATTTATCACTAAAATTTGTATGACTGCCAATTATGCTTGCCATCATGTTATCCTTAGCTGCCTTCTTTGTTAGATTCAATATCCTAGTAATTTCCTTCAATTTCTCCTTACAGTGGAACCTTGGATTGTGAGCATAATTCATTCTGGCAACATGCTTGTAATCCAAAGCACTCGTATATCAAAGCAAGTTTACCCGTAAGAAACAATTGAACCGTGGATGATTCGTCCACAACACAAAAATATGTAATCGGATACCATTTCTAAAACAAAATATAACGTAAAATAAATTAAAGTGCACTTTTCCTTACCATTGAATCATTCTTGGTGTGAGGGAGATGAGAAATGACATGAGAAGAGTTGCTGTGTAGCACGAATTTCACTAACGTAATCACTGCTGTCTGTTGGCACACTGGAATTGTTTCCTTTTTGTGCAACTTTAATGAGAAATCTATCCAATGACTGTTGCTGTTGCCTCTTTTGAGGATTTAACGAAAATGTGACATTGCATTGTCATTGAACTGATTCATCGCTTGCACTGCTACAGCCTTATTCAGGTGGTGTTTTTATACCAAATTTTGCACTATTTCCCACATTTTGCACTTATCCCAAATCTCAGTTGAGGTGAGAGATTCCATTGACTTTTCTTCCTCCTGTTCCCAGGACGAAATCTCCATAACCTCCCCCTGTTGTTCGGGATGCAGGTCCATCAGTTCGTAGGTGTCAGTTACTGGCTATGTACTTCCACCAGCTTTTGAATGTTCACGTCATTCACCTCCAGCGCCATAATCTTCCTTAACGACACAATTTCATCGACAAGCGGCGGCTCATTGTCACCAACAATCCCCTTAAGATCACGTCCAAGAATTCATTCCGGCCACAGCTTATCCCAAGCGGAAGTGAGAGTTCTCTTGGTGACTCCATCCCCGCCTTTATCGATGATCTTCAGGCAGTTCATGATGGGGAGGTGATTTCTCCCAAACTCACGGAGGGTAAGGTTTCTTCCTTCAGTCACTTCGAAGCATCACTGAAATAGTGCTTTGGTGTATAGCTTCTTGAAGTTCAAAATGACTTGCTGATCCATAGGCTGGAGTAGTGTTGACAGGAAGGAACTTAACCTTAACGAACTTGAATTCCTTCAGTAAGTCGTCCTCAAGGTCTCAAGGCCTAGAAGATGAGCAGGAGCCTTGTCTATAACCAGCAAGACTTTGAGTGGCAGATTATGTTCTGAAAGGTATTTCTTCACTACAGGACCAAAGACCTCGTTCATCCATTCAACAAACAAACAGGGGGGGGGGAAACGTAGGCACACTTGACGCTCGTATTGCGGAACCTCACTCGCTTATCAAGTCACAATTTATTTTAAATGTTTGCTCGTCTTGCAAAACACTCATAGACCAAGTTACTTGCATTCCGAGGTTTCACTATACTTCCACAACCATTTCTAACCCTATTTCTTTCCATTCTGCACCTCCTTATTAGTCTCTTTATTTCTCTACTATAATAAGGTGGGTCTTACCACCCTTAAAGGAACAAACCTGTTTTCACATTCCTCAATGGACAACAGGCTGATTCTGGCAGCTAGTGCACAAGAACTAGAGGTCCTCATGGAGAATCTGTTGATGATTAGTGGGGAGTATTGCCTGGAAATTAATAGAAGAAAAACAAAGGTGATGATTGTCAACAAACAGAAAGTCCACCAATCTATTGTGAGGGAGATAGCTGGTTTTGAGGTCATCCTGAAATTTGTCTACTTGGGCTCCGTGATTTCTAATACAGGAGGGTGTTTCAATGAAAAAAATGAAAAGAAGAACAACCATGGCCAGGGCAGCCACCACAAAACTGAGTAGAATATGGTAGGCCCATACAGTTACAAAGAACACAAAATTGCAACTGGCCTACTCCCTCATATTCCTCATTGTCACCTATGCTGCTGAGACCTGGACAATCAAACAGGCACACAAGTAAAAAATGGAGGGCTTCAAGCTGTGGGTTTACTGACACATTCTCCAAATTTCTTGGACTGAATGCCAAACCAGTGCATCTGTGCTGGAAGAACTAGGCATCCAGACTAGGCTTCTTGAGTGGATCAGCCAGACTTACCTCCAGTACATCAGACACATTACCAGAAGAACAGGCACCCTGGAAAAGCTTGTGGTGGAGGGAAATACTAATGACAAGAGACCATGAGGAAGACATCTAATCAGATGGCTGGACCAGTTGCAGCTTCCAGTAGGAAATCTTTCCACAAGGCTACCCTTATAGCGACAAACTACCAGACTTGGAGAAAGAAAGTTAGGATAGTAAAATCATGAACACTGTCATGCCCTGTCAAGGGTAGAGGATCGAGGAGGAGGAGGAGGAGGAGGAGGAAGTAATGGAGGAATTTAATGGTACATCTTGCATGCAACCCACCCTTAGCGAGCACCTGTGAGTTAATCTCCAGACTTGTCTGCACTTTTTAACATAATCTCCATTTCTTTGCACACATTTATTCTACCATTCTGTTAGCTTTGCAGTAGAATTATGTTCCATCAGCCCACAGTAACTGATAATTTGCTTTCTTTATGTCCATTTTTCCTTTGCAAAACCAAAAGGATGATAGTCAGAGGGAGTTGTGAGGGCAATGAAGGCAGAGTGCAACAGAACATCTCACCTCTTAATAGCCTCAGCATAGTGAAGTGTTGAAGGATGATCTTCTTTCAGGGCATTTATTGCAGAGTACATGATAGAGCTTATGGAGTGTTTGGAGATAATGGCAAGCATTCATGGATTTCCCAGGTTCAAGACATTAAACCAGAATGCATTGCTCTCCATCTCAGAAGATGATACCTTTAACTTTCCCAGCAGACTGTGCCTTTACGAAAGTGAAATGATGATAGAGGGAGTCATAATGGGTCTGTGTGCATTAGAACTTCAACAGAAGTTCAATTCCATTTTCATGTTCTTTTCTTTCTGCAGTACCTCATATAATAAAGTGGGTATACTATGACTAATAGTATCTGTCTTTATTTCTAGACTACTTGGTTCATATGAAGCCTTGAAAGAAGGTATAACAACTGACGCCTTGGTGGATTTTACTGGTGGAATTACAGAACGGTACAAAATCAAACAGGCACCACCTAAGCTACATAAAATTATGCTGAAAGCCTACGATCATGAATCACTAATGGCATGCTCGATAGAGGTTTGTACATCTACTGTAATATTTAGTCATTATGTCTAAACTGAGATAAATATGGTCCTAAAAAGCTGTTAAGGCATTATGCTATTTTTCATATTGTTAAATTGTAGTAAGGTGCCCATAATAATATGTAACTGTGATACATTTTCTCATGGGATGATTAATAACAGAGATATTGGAACCAACTCAATTTTCGTAGACAGAGATGTATTTATTAATTAATTAATGAATACATCCCCCATGAGGAGGCTGCCATAATTACAAAGTATATCAATTACAAAGTATTGTACGTCTTCAAAGTCAGCATTTCAAAACCAGATTGTTACAAGTTCAAATAAGTATTTTCAAAATTGGCCAATTACTTTTTGAAGGAGAAGTAATATTTTAACATGCAGTTTGAGACCTTAATGCGAGCTGTATCACACAGTGTTCAATAGCACTAAGCTAGGCAATACATTCTGGATGTGTTGACACATACACTTGCTGTTACTGAGGTAACACAGCATTGAAGTAGACAGCTGTGAACATATCTCATAAATGCAATGTGTTGTATCTCTTGATTTTGAGGCTTTGTTATGAAAGATCGTAATGAAAGCTTTTTGTCTGTTTCAAGAATGTAGTAAATGTCCAACCCTTGTCCCGCTTCTCTACGACATTGGGCATTAAGCAAGATGAAACTTCATAGCAATTTTTTAATGATCTGATGCCCTACCTGATGTCAGCCTCCTCAGAGGAGTTAGTGAGATTAAATGAATGATAGTAGGAAGGGAGAGGGTGAAAACTGGTGCCACCACACAGCCTATTCCTGTCGAATAGCATGAAAGGACCTGCTCAAGGCTTTTTTTTAAATGCTATTTGTTCAGGGGGTTGACCTATAGAGATCTTTTGCCCCTACTTGCACCATATGATATGAATCTACGTGTAATTGGAATTGCGGAAGTGTAGAGTGTTGAATGTGAGTTTGAAAGAGCATTAAGGACGACACAAACACCCAGTCCCCAGGCCAGGATGCTCAAAGCTTAATTAACGTCTCCATCCAACAGATGAATACCTTCAACAGTGTCATATGCCCTCATTCCATATGAACACCACTGGGAGGGTTGGAATTGAATCTGGGCATTTGGCACACAATATAGTGATTAGAAATTGTATACCACCACCTCTCCTACCTTGCCAGCCAACATTCCGATCATGAAATTTTTTTCGACCAATGGGACTCGGACTAACTAACTATGGTTTCAGACCATAATAGACTTAAGTTTATTGAAGTGGTCAACCTATTCAATACAGTACATTTGTGAGAATGAGCATGACACTTAAATTGGGACATGTTTTGCCCTTGTTGTGGGCATCATCAGCCTATCTCTCAGCCTCAAAATCAATTGTCATAGACTTGAATCCTTAATGATTGTCACCAGGTGGGCTAACATAATAAAAACAGTAAATAAACAAATAAATTAAAACACACTGCTAGAGTAAAACCAGACTTGTATGTCAACATGTCCAGAATGTGTTACCTAGATTGGGCTGTTGAACCTTGTGTGATACAACTCACATTCAGATCCTCATATTGCTACAGAGCACTCCACTATGCACTGTCACATTTTATGATGGCTGAGAGTCATGTTTACAGAAACAATTGAAACTATTTGCCAATGCTTTCACCTTCTAATAGTCAGTTTGAAAGGTATAGGAAGTGTCAAGGGTAAATGTCATAGAATATTCCAAAAAGAAGCTTAAAAACAAATAGTCCCATTTTGAAAACACGTCTTTGAACTTGTAACAGTTTGAACTTTAATGCAAACTGTACTAATCGGCATAGTTGCATCAAAAAATGAAGTTGGTATCAATATCTCAGTTCTTAATTATCCCATGGGGAAAACCTAGCACAGTTTCTTATATGCCCCTTAATGCAATTTAAGAATATGGAAACAGCATACCTTCAACTGTTCATAAGTTATTTTCCAGAATATCCTCAGTAGTGAGTGTGAATTTCTCTTCTGTAAAAAAAAATAAAAAATAAAATGAGAGCCAGATATGAGGTCAAAAAGGGTGAGAAGAAATATGGGGTGACAGATTATCTGAGTATTTGCTTATAAAATCATTAATACCAACATTAATGCCTAATTTCCACTGTCACTTACGTAGTACAGTACTATGTACATGACAGTGGACAGTGAAAATAAATGGTCAAAAGGTAAATAAATACTGGGAATGGAAGACAAGGGACACAGGACAAATACAGAAGGAGAAAAGGAACCCATCAAAAGGTATAAACAAGACGATGTACAAATAGGAAATCAGGTAATATACGGAACTTAAAAGGAGGGTGGAAACATACACAAAGAAAAGTACGATGATGGTTTAGGGATGGCAGAGAGTAACAAAAAGGAGAGATGAAAATGAATATGAAAACAAAACAAAAAAACAGTGACAAATTTAATATCTTCACAGACAGTCATCTTCAAGAATGGACTCACCTCTCATTAATCTCACCTCCTTTGATCTACAAGATTTTCTCAGCTGGCAGCAGTGTGTTCTGCCTGACTTTCATGATTAAACGTATGTAGAAAACTCTCACAGTATGTAGACATTTATCATTAGTCCTTAATTTTTGGTGTTTCTTGAGCTAATAAATTTATTTATAAGGAAAACTTCGAAGTTCAACCACAGGAAAATTGATTTAGTTCCATTAAGATTTTGATTTTATCTTGCTGTTAATTAAGGTTCAATGGGATAAGAGTAATGAATATGCAGTATGCACCAAATATACAGTACTGGATTTTGCACAGCTCTCATCAGCATGTCCATTTGTCTGTGTATTGTTGCATCATCATTTTGTGTGTTCCTATTAGTGCAAAGAAATTGTTTAAAGATATAGGAGGATTTCCACATTGAATTCAGGTTGTATAACAATTGACAGAGCAAGATATGCATGCCAGGATTGTGTATTGTGCAGAGCCAGATATGAGGTCATCATGGGGTGAGAAGAAATACACAAAGTGCTATACACAGAATATCTAAGATGTTTGCTCATATAAACATTTATATTTACAAACATTCAAATTTTAGGCCTTTTCAATTGTGAAATTACCAGCAATTCACCGCAGTGTAATATTAGGCTTGTCAGTTGGATTACCACACCTTATGAAGACTCTACTGGCTAGTACGTCCTTGGGACATACTGCAAGCATCCTGTGTAGGACAATACAGTAATGATGCAATAGAGGAAGTATGTACCTCTCTTTGTATAAATATCTGTCTTTATATAAAAAGTTAAGTTCCTAAAAGGAAACCACAACTTAATTTTGATTACAAATGTTAAAAAACATTCAAGTTCTTAAGGCCTTTTCAGTCATGAAATTACCAGAGTTTTGTCCCAGTGTAGCAGTGGGCTCTTCAGCTTGAATTGCCACAACTTTCCAAGATGCTGGTGGCTACCATGCCATTGAGACGAGCAAGCAAGCAATCAAAAAGTTATTTAAATTCTTACCCTTGGAGTACGCAGGCTATGAGGGCGAACTAGCGGCTCTTGGTCCTGAGAATAGGAAATTATTATAGTAATTGATTTCTAAATCTTTAAAGTTTGTTTGTACATACCTAAGTACAATATTGTTGAATTTCATTTTTGGTTCCGTATTGATGAGCGTAACTAATTAATTTATTCCTACAAAAATGACCTAAGCATGCCCTACTTTCTGTAATTCATCACTTGTTAAGTATTGAAAGGTGGAAGAAATAAATTATTCCATTTATAGAAATAAATTGACATACTTACGTGGTAAGAATTTTGAGCTTTTGCACATAAATCACCCCAGTCCCAAGAGGATCCCCTAGAAGGGACCTGCACCACACAAATCATAGTAAACGCATTTTGGCTCAGAGATCACCCAGACTCCATGGGGAGCCCCCAGAAGATACCCACACCCACTGTAGTGAAACCCTATTATCCCTGTTTATTTTCAATAATGTCATTACATAGTACAATGATAATACTACAAAATAATGTAGTTTTAAAAACTTAAAATCTTCTTTCATCTCTTCTTGGCACTTGTTAAAACTAATTATGATGAAGTCAAATGGTGTATAGCTTTTAGTGCCGGGAGTGTCTGAGGACATGTTCGGCTCGCCAGGTGCAGGTCTTTTGATTTGACGCCTGTAGGCAACCTGTGCATCATGACGAGGATGAAATGATGATAAAGATGACGGATACACCCAGCCCCTGTGCCAGCGAAATTAACCAATGGTGGTTAAAATTCCCGACCCTGCTTCACATCCATAGGTTAAACCTTAAAAAACCCTACACATGACCCCTGGGTGGTGCTAAGGAAGCAACAACATTGGCTGCTGGACCTATCTTCTAAAGATCTCCCAGCAAATATGCAAACTGTACAAAGTAATCCACTCAATGGCTCTTTTAAGAGCCAATTGACTCGAAAGCTTGGACATGGTATTAAAATTTGCTAACTGAATATTGAAGGTATCAGTAGATCTAAGTGTGATGTTTTGTCAAAATTGCTACGTAATAATGACATTGATCTGGTACTCATTCAAGAAACACATGCTGCTACAGAAGATGAGCTAAGCAAGAGAGGGAAGATTTATGGTTATAGTATTATTGGTGCTACCTTTGACAATGTATATGGTATTGCTACATATGCCCGTAACAACTTGGAGCAGGTTGAATTCATATCATTTAGTACAATTAATAATATTCATACTGTAACAATAAAACTGCAAGATGTAACCATCATAAATATCTACAAACCTCCAGCCATCTGCTGGCCAACCCCAGCTCTTCCAGATGCAAGTCATACGACTATCTATGCTGGCAACTTCAACAGCCATCATGAAACTTGGAAATATGCAAGAAACGAAGATTGCGGCATAGCTTTAGTAGAATGGTCAGAAGACCAAAATGTACATCTTATATTTGATGCAAAAGACAAAGGCACGTTTAGATCTGCTGCTTGGAAGTGAGAGTCCAACCCAGACCTCTGTTTCATCACATGTGACTCTGTTGGCAACCCTCTACCCATGATGAGAGAAGTTTTGGGGGACTTCCCAAATAGTCAACACAGACCAATCTTCCTTGAGATGGGCATCTCTGTTCCCTTAATTAGATCTTTCCCATGCCCACGCTGGAACTAATAAAAGGCAAACTGGACGAAATTCTCTGAAGAGCTGGCCAAATGCATCAGATGGATTCCGGCAACCAGCAATAATTATCAGAGATTTGTAGGGCTTGTGAAATCTGTAGCCAAAAAGCACATACCAAGAGGCTACAGGAAAGAATACGTTCCTGGATGGAGTGAACAGAGCAATGCCCTATACAAAGATTTTCTTGAAACAGGTGCCGATACGACTGGTGAGAAGCTATTACAGAGTCTGGATGAAAATCGTAGACAGAAATGGACAGAAACAGTTAGTAACTTGGATTTCTCTCATTCCAGTAGAGAAGCCTGGAGCCTACTAAGAAAACTTGGAGGAAGCTCAACAGGAGGTAGAGAGAAGTCAACTATCTCACCAAACAAAATAGCCTCCCATATTGTTTTAACTTCAAGGGTTACTAAAGATGAAAAACATACAAAAACGGTGAAAAAGAACCTAAGGATACTTAAACGTACCTCTCCAACCTCTTCCGAGTACTCTGAAGCCTTCACAATTGATAAGGTTGATACAGCATTAAAGGACATGAAAGTTGGTAAGGCACCAGGTTTTGATGGAATACATCCTGAATTTATCGTAAATATGGGACGGAATGCGAGAAGGTGGTTGACGTGCTTCTTTACCCACATACTTCAGACAGGTGTTCTTCCTAAGGAGTTTAAGATGACTAAAATCCTTGCCATATTGAAACCTGGTAAACCAAAAGATATACCACAAAGCTACAGACCAATCGCTCTCCTCAGTTGTTGCTATAAACTCCTTGAAAGACTACTATACAACAAAATTAGCATTGTAATAAATCAACATATTCCTATTGACCAAGCTGGTTTTAGGCAGAATCGTAGCTGTTGTGACCAAGTCCTTGCACTCACAACATGCATTGAAGCAGGATTTCAGCAACAGTTGAAAACCTCTGCTGTTTTTCTGGATCTTTCTGCTGCTTATGACATAGTTTGGAGAGAAGGGCTGCTGTATAAACTTCTTCAGGTATTACCATGCAAAACCACGGTACAATTAATTGGAAACATGCTGAATAATAGACTCTTTCAGGTTGTTCTAGGGAATAGGACTAGCAAGCTGAGAAGATTGAACAATGGTCTCCCTCAAGGATCAGTCTTGGCTCCTCTCCTGTTCAATCTGTATATATCAGATTTGCCACCAACGAAATCCAGAAAATGTTGCTATGCTGATGATATAGCTTTAGCTACAAGTCATAGTAACCTGAAAGAAGTGGAGAACATTTTAACTGATGACCTTTCCACTCTTAGTGACTATTTTCGGAAATGGAGACTCCAACCAAATACCAGCAAAACTGAGGTGCCCTGCTTTCATCTAAACAACAAAATGCCAAACTGTACTCTCCAAATGTCTTTTAACAGTAAGGTCCTCAGACACAATAATTACCCAAAGTACTTAGGTACGGTATAACATTATTTTTATTTTTTATTTTTGCTATGGGCTTTACGTCGCACCGACACAGATAGTTCTTATGGCGACGATGGGATAGGAAAGGCCTAGGAGTTGGAAGGAAGCGGCCGTGGCCTTAATTAAGGTACAGCCCCAGCATTTGCCTGGTGTGAAAATGGGAAACCACAGAAAACCATTTTCAGGGCTGCCGATAGTGGGATTCGAACCTACTATCTCCCGGATGCAAGCTCACAGCCGCGCGCCTCTACGCGCACGGCCAACTCGCCTGGTGGTATAACATTAGATCGGACACTCTCCTTAAGGCAACATCTAGTAAATACAGCAGCAAAGATTAGGAGTCGTAACAACATTCTGCAGAAGTTGTGTGGTACAACCTGGGGTGCTTCTGCAACTACCTTGAGATGTTCTGCCCTTGGTTTAATTTTCTCTGTGGCAGAATATTGTGCTCCTGTGTGGATCAACAGCTGCCATATGAAACTTGTGGACACTCAACTCAACAACACAATGAGGATTATTTCAGGTGTAATAAGATCAACTCCTACCCACTGGCTTCCTGTCTTGAGCAATATCATGCCTCTTTCATTCCATAGAGCACAAGCACTGTTGAGAGAATACTCCAAGATAAATGAGAACCCTGACTTGCCCATCCACTCCAATATTCCTTACCTTCAGAAGAACCAGTTGAAATCTAGACATCCGCCAGTTAAGTTTGCTCAGAAGCTCACAGAAGACAATTTCAACCCCTATGCCCAATGGAAGGAAGATTGGATCTCAAAAACAGGTGAACATCTCTGGCCTTTCTTCCCACCTAATTTGAGGTCTGATCTCCCTAGAAGAACTTGGACCATCCTTAATAGGATTCGCTGTGGTCATGGTGTCTGTGCTGCATCCCTGTATAAATGGGGAAAGATACAATCCCCCGAGTGTGACTGTGGTGCTCCTTTTCAAACCATCGAATTCATTGTAAAAGAGTGTAACAGAAGAGCCTACCCTGGAGATTGGTTTGATTTTCTAGAGGCCAATACAGAGGCTCTAGAATGGATAACATCTTTAGACATTAAAATATAATGTACTTGCTTTCTTGTTTCTCTATATATGTATATATGTCATACGATAAATAAATAATAATAGCACACTAACCATTTAGCCATGGAGTCAGACACTAATTATGATAATAGTTACATACAATGATTGTTGAGACACCACTGCAAGCCTCCTATGTAGGACAATGAAGTGACAGTTCACTATCGGGGATACATGTACCTCTACTTGTATAAATGCCTGTCATTATCTTATATTAAAAATTAAGTTCCCGGTAGGAAACCATAATTTAATTTCATTGATTCCAAATGTTAATAACATTCAAGCTCTTTGCCTTTTCAACCATGAAATTACCAGTGTTTTGCCTCATTGTAGTAGTGGATTCGTCAGTTAAGATAACGCTTTCTCTCTGACCAGGAGATGCAGGCGTGTTGATTAGGAATGATCGATGAATAGGATGGGCAGGGAATGTAGCATAGAAGATGTTAGGATTAGTGGCTAAGGGGCATTCTATTTTTCATAACTTCATAATAGAAAAATAAAAATAAAGAACAAGTTGAAAACAATGGACTTGGCATAAACTGACATGTAACTACTTGTAACATTAATTGACAACAGTAACAAGACAATTATAATTGTTGGGTTCATGATCATACATATTACAAACAATAACAATACAGACAATAGGATCATTGGAAAGATTGATTCTGGACTTACGTGAATGATCCACATTTTTTAAATTGTTGTTTTTTACTTTTTTACTTTTAAATTTTTTTTCATTAACAAGTTATAATGTGACTACTGCTGAGTGGTAGATCAAATTGTTTTGGCATGTTCACACATTTTTTTCCCCCAAACATATGATACTGAAGAAATTATATAGTGGACATTGGTGAACAGGGATTATTGGACAAACTGTACTCACAAAGATTTTGTATTTTGACTGACATATGAAATTGAAGAAAAATTATATTGGCTTCAAAAATAATTTTAATTGTTTTTATTTATTATTTTAATTATTATAAATTGTTTTAATTTTAATTGTTTCTATGATTTTTTCATTGACAGTGGGAACCAAATTATAACATTGAATAGTTTAAATGTTGACATGCCTACATGACAGATAAAGAGGACTTAACAGTTTCACTGTTTGATGTTGCAAATTCAGTATTTATACCGGTATTTATTTTTTTACAATTTGCTTTACATCGCACCAACACAGATAGGTCTCACGCTGACAATGGGATAGGGAAGTGGTAGGAATATGAAGGAAGTGACCATGTCCTTAAAGAACAGGCCCAACGTTTCTCATGTGTGAAAATGGGAAACCACAGGAAATCATTGGATGACCCAAGCCACACAGCCGCTCACTCAGTACAGTATTTATATTTGACACAATTTTTATAATTCTGATTTGCCAAAAAGATGTCAATTTCATTGTTTGGGTGATAAAAAAATAAGATGGGCATGTGAAAAATGTATGACAATGAATATGGATGCTTGTGAATGAACACTGAGTGGTACGAAAAACGCAATGCTTCAATTTCTGTCAAAACTAAAATTTATTTTAAATTTATGACACTTTTATGACACTAATCCACTATATCATGATAGAATATTGTGGTAAAGTACCATCTGGAAGTGTCCAACAATGAAAAGAAAAGACTATTATAAACAAATTGATCAAATTAAGCCAGAGATGCACAACGAAGGAAATATAGAGTAAGCTCATAAAAGTAATGCACTTCTGTTATACACTTCACACTTTCACTTCACAGACCTTGGGGATGATATTGGGGACCACTGTTCGGATTTCCAAAAGCATGTATTGCCACCTCTTGCACCAATGACGGCATTCAACCTTTCAGGCATGTTCCTTTTTAATGTGGTAAAGTCCTGTTGAGGAATCATCTCCCATTCTTCCAGGAGGGCATTCTGTAGGTCCTGTAAGGTCTCTGGATAGTTCTGATGGGCTCTTCTCCCCAGCTGGTCACAAACGTGCTCAATAGGATTCAAATCAGGGCTTTGAGCAGGCCAAGCCATAGCACGAATCCCTGTTTCATTCAAGAACTCTTGCAGAATTCTCACAACATGTGGGCATGCATTGTCATGCATTAGTGTAAAATCATCACCAATAAATGGAACGAAAGGCACAACATGCTCCAGAAGAATTTCCTCCACATACTGATGTGCAGTAAGGCTCCCATTCTCCACAAAAAACTAAATCCGTCCTTGCGGCTGTATTGATTCCTGCCCACACCATCACAGAACCACCCTGGAAAGGTGTCCTGAATGAGAATGTGCAAGGGGAATACCTTTCCCATGACCATCTCCAGACTCTCTCTCTTCTGTCAGGTGATCAGGGGCCAAACCACGACTCATCAATGAACAACACTTGATACCATAGTTGTACTGTCCAGCCAAGATGTTCCCTTGCGAAATGTATTTGAGCTGTGTGATGCTCTCTGGTGAGTTCTGGACATATAGCAGGTCTTTTGGACTTAAGATTGGCCCCAGTCTTCTTAGAATGGTTCTCTCGCTAACATTGATCCCTCAAAGTTGATGGTGGAGTCGATTTTGTGCTTCTACAGTGGTGGTGTGACAGTTCTGGAGAACTTCAAATTGTAAGAAGCGGTCATCTCTCTCCAATCTTGCTCTTATCAGGCCTGATCCTAGTCTCCTTCCAAAGCCTCCAGTTTCCCTGTACCTTCACACAGTTCTAGGAATTGTGGAAGGCGCAGTCCTCAACACTTCTGCAATGTAATGCATTCTATAACAATCTTCTACCAAAGCAACAGCTTTCACAGAATTTTCAAGGCTTAACAGCATATTTACTCCAGAAAGCTGATTACGTCAATCACAAAAAAATCCTGCAAACATGTGTGATTGAAAGGGGAACAATTAAATGTACAAAAATTAGCACTACAAGAGCAGGAAAGCATTACTGACTCACATCCAGTAATGTGTTTTCCAGGTTGCGTGGGGAAAAAGCTACTGAGGCTAATGCAATAAACAATCAGCACTTCATTGTTTGCTTGCAAAGCAACGCCAAGAACATACCCTGTCTTAAAAACTTGTTGAAGTGCTTCACTTTGATTAAATAGATAATTACACAATAATTATGCAACATTCATTGGGTGTTGCATTTTTCGTGCCACTCAGTGTATATGATTGTATGTGGGGGGGAAACAGACAGATGTGAGCTTAGGCCCAGATTGACATTGTTCCTGATAGTAAAATAATCTTATTTTATTCTGCTGGGGGAAGTGTCAGAGAGGGGAGGATACCAAGGCCTCAGTTCACCACCACCCTAGGATGGAGGGAGGGAACAACACAGGTGGAGAGGTGACTGGATGAAGTGTAGGGGAACGAAAACATTCATGATGGTGATGTGTTAGTGGTGCACTAGCCTCCAGCATCTTGGAAATTTTTAACAATCCATCTGATGAACCCACTACAGCACTGGGATTTCTTTCTTCTTTCTTTATTCGAATCAGAAATACAATAGAATAATACTACATTTAAAAGAAACAAACTACATACAGAAATATATACAAGTAAAAGGTCTACAACAATATATGTCATACAGATTCGCCCCAAAATTTGGCCACTTCAAGGGCATTTGGATTAGCCAGCACCAAGTCTTCCATTGTGCAGTTTGATGGACACAAGGGACAACATAGCAGGTGATCAGTTGTCTGAAGTTCACCACAGTCACTAAAGGCCGTATCGATGGGGAAGTTCCATTTCTGTAGAGTCGCTCTGGTTCTACCCACTCCAGATCTAAGACTGTTTAAGGACCTCCATGTCAACCAATCCTCGGTGTGACCGGGAGGCAACACTTCCCGTGGTTCCATCAATTTCAAAAGGCCAGGGGTCTTTTGTTTCCATTTGGTAATCCTGGCTTTGTCCGATGATCCTTCCAGGTGTTCTGAAGATGTTAAAAATGCTTTCCTGGACTTCAATCTTTGTCGGGCAGGTTGGTATCCAAAGAGTGGATGTGAAGGCATTAAATTTGTTTTAAGCCTTTCGTTGTTAGCAGCAACGTCTCTCCTAACATCACAAGGAGCAATACCGGCACTGAAATGCTGGTAATTTCATCAATGAAAAGGCATAAAGAGCTTGAATATTGTTAATCTTTGCAATTGATTAAATTAAATTATGATTTCCTTCTGGGACAATTTTTAATGCAAAAGCCAAAGGCAGGCATTTATACAAGTGGAGATACATACAGTACTTCCCTCAGTGCACCATCACTGGATTTTCCTACATAGGAGGCATGCAATGGTGTCCCAACAGCCCACTTCATCTTGGAAAAGCGTGTCGATCCAACTGAAAGCTGCATTGGGGTAAAGCACTGGTAATTTTACAATGGGAATTGAATTAAATTATGATTGCCTTCTGAAAATGTAATTTTTGATATTATTACTTATGTTAATGACTTATTTCCACTGTCACCTTCAAAGTAGTTGTCCTGGGTTGGTGATTTCAGGGAATTTTTTCTACATATTTAGAAGCACTCATGAAAGTCTTCCTGTCTCTGTGTGATGAGTACTTTGTGCTATTTCACTTGCATCTCTTCAATGGAGATAAAACACTGCCATTTCAACTGGAGTTTCATTTTAGGAAAGAGGTAGAAATTGCAGGGCATTCAGATCAGGTGAGTAGCCAGGCTGTAGAATGCTGTCAGTAAATCCCTCACAATAAGTGAGATGTGTGCAGGTACCGTAAAGTGGGGTAACTTCGGCCACTGACAAAGAGCAACACTTATTTTCTCCTGCCTCCTATACTGCAAAAGATGAACCACTTGCAACAACTAAAATGCACATACAATAGAATGCTCTATCAACGCTCGGTAGTCCAAATAAACATTGGCGGGCTCATTGTTGAGTCAATCTATTTTTCGCAGCCCTGACTAGTGTCTTCTCTGGTAACAGCAGAAAACAAACTGTTCTCTAGCCCCAGCATTCGGTTCTCCATTCCAGTGGTTTATGGGGTCAAAATGTAAATCTGGTAACTGATCAACATAATTTGATGCATTTTATTCAAATAGGTTTTTCAGGAAATAGTTTTGTGATATAAGTTGTCCTCTTCTGGGGTAACTTCCGCCATGCCAAGAACGTACAGGAAAACATTACGCTGCCATGGATATTGTAATTACAATCCTGTTTACTTTAAGAACGTTTTTGAAGGGATTAATAAAGGCACAATAACAATAAGCGGGAAAGTTTATCTCAACAGGGAGGGGAAATACAGTTTCCATTTTCAATGATAAATAGACGGATATCAGTTGACATGGACGATACATAATAAGAACTTGATTGACAGCCCAGATATTTTGTAATTTAGAAGACAGTGTATTATGAGGGCAGTCTACAAGATTGCTTCCTTTCTGACCACCTTTTCTCTCCATACAATTGGACTTTATGATTTCCGTAACTTTTATTTATTATCTTTTGTACCATTACAAATATTTGTGCAATGCAACATGTAATTTGTAATATCATACAATGCTTGTACGCTTAGGCAAAATAAAATAGTTTCTTCTTTGGGGAAAAATTTAATTTCATCACTATACATCTGTTTCACCATAAATTGTTTTAATTTGTTTGTGATTGTTGATACTGGGCATTTTTTTTAAAACATTCACAGTGGTCGAAGTAACACTACATCAAAGAAAACTTCGTTTCTTGAGTTATTATTCATTACCGAATAACAATTAGAATTACGTTCATATTTAAACATGAAGAACAAACATGGCAGAATTTATATTACATTTTTCAGAAAATTGGAGGGAATATTTCACATTTTATTTTTAAAAATATACGAAAAAGTGGCCAAAGTTTTACGGTACATTACATTGTCAACATACAGTGAACACTCCATTATGTTCCTTCCACTTGTCAAGTTGTTTGCACCGTACACATTCCCTCAGTTGTCTAAAAATGTCTTTGTAAAACTTCCTGTTGACATGTCAGGAGTTGTGCATGATGACAGTTGTTGGCTTAAAGTTGGTCCACAAAGCCTTCTTTAGTATTCAATGGGTTTCAGTCACAGTTTTATTGAGCCTAAAGCAAATTTAGTGCAGATACTTTGTTTTTTTAACATCAGCCATTTTTAAAATTGTGGAAGCACAAAAGAGATGGGGTAAAGAAAAGTACTGATACTCTGAATCACATTCACTTATAAGGATGCCAGTTGACTGATTAATTGTTGAAGCACACACCAAGAGCCACGTAGTATCAAAACTTAGTAAAGTTACTTGTTTGTGCAGAATATTGAAATCTTGAAAATCTGGAAAAACTTGGAACTGATGAGAGGAGAGCTTATCAATGAAGATGCCTGTTTCTGAATATGAGGAATATGTCCTTGAATGTTAGTATTACATGTCTGCTTCCTCTGCCCTCATTAACCTGTTACTATGTTTATCGTTTTTCATGTTCGTCCTTCCACACTTCCTATCTTTGATGATTTATATTCGTACATTTTTATTTTTTTATGTTTCTTACCATAGCCTCATAGTAAATACTCTTTGTTATAGTTTTCCATTAATGTTATTTGAAAATATGTATTTGCCATATGTAAAATAACTTGTAATCTGCAGGCCTTCGAGCTGAGCAGCAGCCGCCAGGCAAGGCATGACCTTTCATGGCTGTTGCACCACGGGGTTTGGTTTGGGTTTGTTCATATGTAAAATATCAGAAGATTGATAGAATAAAATAAATTTAACTAAATAATTATAAAGAAGGATATGTCCATTTGCCACTCTATGACTTTGTTCTCATATTTTATGTGTCAATACATTTTGTTTTTAATATTTATTTCAGGCAGATCCAAACATTCCTGAAGCTCAGACTCCTGAAGGGCTGGTAAAAGGACATACATATAATATCACAATGGTCAAATATGCCAACATCGAAACACCTGGATGGCCTGGAAAAACACCATTCATTAGATTAAGAAATCCCTGGAAAAACAAATCAGAATGGAATGGACCATGGAGTGCTAAGTAGGTTCAACCATTGTTTGTTTTTAAGTATCTAAAATAAGAATGTAGAATCTACTTAATGTATTTAGCTCCATAAATATTATGTCCGGGTGTTCTATATAGTAAATGAAAATGAAATGTCGTATGGCTTTTAGTGCCGGAATATCCCAGGATGGGTTCGGCTCGACAGGTGCAGGTCTTTCTATTTGACTCCCGTAGGCGACCTGCGCGTCGTGATGAGGATGAAATGATGATGGAGACAACACATACACCCAACTCCCGTGCCATTGGAATTAACCAATTAAGGTTAAAATCCCCGACCCGGCCGAGAAACGAACCCGGACCCTCTTAACCGAAGACCAGTACGCTGACTGTTCAGCCAACGAGTCGGACTTCTATATAGTATAGGGTTGCTATATTAAAATGCCCAATTTTCAGGACATGTAACACAAGATATATGTATGAGAAAGCCAATTTGAAAGAAGTGTGTAATTGGAACTGGCTGTCACTCCATATCTTAACCCTTTGCGGGCAGTGGTAACTCATGTTGGTAGGCAGCAAAAAAATTGATTAACAGACAATGCATGCAAAATTTCAGAAAATATACCCAAATTAACCTCATACCTTGTTTAAGATTGGAAACCCAACTTTGATGTGGTCTGAAGACAAAATAAATATCATCCCATCATTTTTTCAATGTGATCTGACAATGGTTAACTTTAAGTACACATTAGCCCTCTGTACATTAGCCTGTTAGTCACATTTCCTGAAATGGGCTCGGGTATGAGGTGAGATGAATTTATATGGCACGTTTATATGGCTGGATGCCCTTCCCAATGTCAACCTCACTTCAGGAGCTAATGAAGATGAAATGAATGATGTTGAAAGAAATTAGATAAGTAGTGTAACTTCTTGGAGAAAGTCAATGTGAAAGAAGTGTGTAACTGGAACTGGCTGTCAGCCCATATCTTAACCTTTCACGGGCAGTGGTAATTCATGATCGCAGGTGGCAAAAAAATTGAAAAAATAAACAATGCATGCAAAATTTCAGAAAATATACCAAGACAATGAAAATATACCCAGATTAACCACATACCTTGTTTAAAAGTGGAAACCCAACTGCAAATATTTACAGGAATAATTGACTCTGTAGAGCATGAATGAACCCCTTCTCCCAAAACAATGGTCATCAGTCTGTCGAGGCTCCAAACTTGCCTCATTACCTTACATTATCTAATGTTATTTATTTAATTCTAAAAATAAATTTGAGTAGCATCTCAGGTCTTTCCTTACTCCATCAACAAAATATTTACCATAAGTTTCACTGCAAGAATTAAATCCCAAAACAAAATAAAACAAAACAAAATGAACACCAGCAATAATCATCATGTGATGAGGCCAACTCGTTTTGCTACTTACAAAAATAAACATCCACAAACAAACATTCTTAACCTCATTTACATAAACAAAATAGCATCATCACTGTAGAATCAAATTATCACATGTTATAACTGCACAAAAGACAATCCTAGTCACACTTCCCTCTGCCCCCTTTGAGCCCCTCTGATTCCCCTCCTCCCCTGCTGCATGTGCAGGTGCTGTGGTCAAATTCAGTTACAATATTAGACGGAGAACAGCTGTTAGCACAATAGGTCACTGTGAGTG
This sequence comes from Anabrus simplex, assembly GCF_040414725.1. Classification (NCBI taxonomy): domain Eukaryota; kingdom Metazoa; phylum Arthropoda; class Insecta; order Orthoptera; family Tettigoniidae; genus Anabrus; species Anabrus simplex. The sequence continues at coordinate 215,099,524 of NC_090271.1, forward strand.
AGTCAGCTGTGGAAAGTCTAGCATACACATCAGTTGGGCCTTTTCACATTCTCATAAAATTCAATTTTTTATTTTTCCTCTTTCCTGATTTGGACGTAATAGATTTTACAGATTTGTTTCACCTTCATCAAGTAAAAAATTGTCTGTTTTGTCTAACAATAAGAAATTTCCTTTCCACCTCATAAAAAGTAGGCTACAGATGTTTTCCTTGTTTTAATAGTGCTCATTTGAGTTACAGTTCTGGTCAAAAGAAGAATTTTAATATACTAGACTGTTGAAGATTTTTTAAACAAGAGCACAAATGCAAAGTTGTATAAATAACAAACAAGTTCTATTAAACAATATATGTCATACATAATTAGAAGATAAGTTTTTTTACAAGTTGTTTTACGTTGCACCAACACAGATAGGTCTTATGGTGATGATGGGACAGGAAAGGCTAGGAGTGGGAAGGAAGTGGCCGTGGCCTTAATTAAGATACAGCCCCAACATTTGCCTGGTGTGAAAATGGGAAACCACGGAAAACCATCTTCAGGGCTGCCGATAGTGGGGTTCAAACCACAATCTCCCCAATACTGGATACTGGACTCACTTAGGTGACTGCAGCTAGGTGACTGCAGCTATCGAGCTCAGTGAAGATAAGATTCACAAGACCTACACTCCTTATGTTGAACAAGATATTTTAATTTAAGTGTTGTTGATTATGTAGTATTTTATGGATCCTTGTTCTCTGTGTCAATTTTAATCTATAACAAGAAAACATGGTTGAGAACATCCTAAAATAGGACAAAACATGTCCTTTATTAATGTATAGCTTAATCTAGAATAAATAATCAAAATATTGAAAGGTGGATTTTTTTATTTATGAAGCTGTGATTATACATACTATATATATCTACCACAGACCAAAATGAAATTTATAACTTGTAATGTAAAGTAAATTATAAAAAAGTATATATATATATATATATATATTATATGCAAGAGCCATAATGGGGCTTCAGCAAATGGCACTGTGTTTTTCTGCTGCTGAATATACTTCCCCAATCTGGTATTGTTCATCTCATGCCAGACAAATATAGGGTGGGGTGTGGAAACTTCCTGTTTTGAACTTGTTGCAGTGATGGTCGTGGGGAGGGGTGGGAGGGTTTCAGTGGAAGGGGCGGAGTGGGATATTTGTGTTCCCGCCTGTCTCAGTCGCAAACATGCAAATAGGCCTCTCCAGAGGCCACAGGCCATTAATTTTATTATCATCACTTTCATCGTCATCGTTAGAGGAGGAATCATATTTCTTGTCTGCATCTTTCCATAAAGCATCATCCTCATTTTCATCATTGTACCCCATTTTTGGAAGGATTTTTCCACCTGTGGTAACAGAATGGAGTCCTATGCACATTACACACTCTTAAATCCGAATCATATCTGGCTGCGTGATTTTTCCACTCTGTGTATAGTTGTATTTTTCATCAGCTATTCATTACATATACCACAGTTTCATTGCTGCTGTAGCCACTTTCCGAGTGTGTGTCAACCAAATAAATAATAATAATAATAATAATAATAATAATAATAATAATAATAATAATAATAATAATAATAATAATAATAATAATAATTTTGTGTGGCTATTTCTAGCCGAGTGTAGCCCTTGTAAGGCAGACCCTCCGATGAGGGTGGGTGGCATCTGCCAAGTGTAGGTAACTGCATGTTATTGTGGTGGAGGATAGTGTTATGTGTGGTGTGTGAGTTGCAGGGATGCTGGGGACAGCACAAACTCCCAGCCCCCAGGCCATTGGAATTAACCAATGAAGGTTAAAATCCCAGACCCGGCCGGGAATCAAACCTCGGGACCCTCTGAACCGAAGGCCAGTATGCTGACCATTCAGCCAACGAGTCGGACCACATTTGAGTTAAGTTTACAGAATGAAAGGAGGCATCCTCGAAAGAATAAAAAGATTAATTAATGTGATGTACAATATGCTATTCAAAAGGAATGTTGCATTTACTTTTACTTTCCAAATACTAAGCCTGAATATGGTTTGCCTCCAAAAACATATTGCGGACTAGCTTAACAGCTAAGTCATACTGATGCTCAGGTTAGGTAAATGTGGAACTAGAGGAAACCCCAGCACACAAAATAAAATTCTACATAATCATGAAATTTACGTTAAGTGAGAAAGGTCCGAAACACAAGAATGAGTTTAAATTAATTATAATGAAATAACTTAGCACTTACCGTGAGAGACTGGAGACCCAAGGCGGGACAGACGCAAGACGCATCCGCCCGCTGCAGTGATCCAAATTCAAAGACGCGGACAAATTGACTCGCACATGCGAGGAGCCAAAAGCAGGAAATCATGCGATTACAAGTAACCAATAACAACACTCAGATTGCCACAATCACCAATAAAAAATCCTAATATTTTGACCAATAAGAAACACTTTTATTTTGGCCAATGACAAGGATCTTCTAGAACCATCATTTCTGCTGAATCTGCATACTGTATTAGCAGATATTACAAAATGACAGGAAAGGGCCACTTACACATGGCACACCCTGCCTCACAAGTCATTTATAAAAATGCACATCCCTTTATAATATTTGCAGAATAATATACAATTTAAAACAGGAAATTTAAATACCCAGATCTCTTTGAACATAGATCTTCTTCTTCATACAATAATTAAAAAAATAACTTTGAAAACATTACACTTTTAAAAAAATTCCTTCTTTCTAGACCATAGTCCATATTTTTCATAGGTTTCTTGAAATTAATTTAACTGATACAACACAACTACATGGAATTTATAGTTCCAAACAATATGTAATTAATTTCTAGATCTGTCCAGAAAATACAATGGTAAAACAACATATTAAGCATTTCTGTGGCTTCACTGATTTCTGTTCACTGCTGTTCAACAATGGTCACAGCTGCTTTAAATTGTTCATTTATACACACACATCTACTGGTTGGAGGACAGGAATGACCACCAAAGCAGTTTTCTTAAAGCAGTTCTGAGTGGTTTTGTCCATCATTTGGTCCCATGCTTGGTTATATATTCATGAAGCTTGAAGAAATGAAATCTTCTGGCCAACAAAATCTCCAGTAAGAATGTTTTCAACCAGCAATCATCTGTAGAAATGTTACAAATTCTTTATTATTCTCTGGTACATGGGCTGAAAAACTGATGTCATTTTAGCCTGGAAAAATTAACCTCTACATTCTCGAGTAGGTTGATAGGCTTACAGTTGAGAGTGGTGCATTTATCTTCTATATAAATAAAATCGTAACGATCGTGTGTCTGTACATTGATTATTTTGGTGAAATTTTCGTACAGTTATCCGTTTCAGGTGTAATAATGACCATCTGCATAATTTTTAGCTTTGGTGTCTGTCTGTTTGTCTGTTTGTCTGTCCTTCTATAACTTGAAAACTACTGGATATATTTCCACCAAACTTCATATTTAGAATCCACCTGTCCTTGGGTAGGTTTTAGTGCAAATATCATTTCTAAATCCCTGAACTGAGTGGGGATTTGTACGAAACTGAAACCGTGATTTTGCACTCCCTCAAAGTATACACAACCGAACTTAATGGAAATCTACCTGCCTTAATGAAAATTAATTTCTAAACCTGTTTTTCTCATGTGCATCATTTTGATACCAGGATTAATAACGGAGATATCATTAACGGACCATTTTTTGGTACAAGTCCCACCAGACTTAACGCAAGAGCGGGTGCGCGTAAAGCGTATTTCTTACAACTTGAAAACTACTGAGATATTTAAACCAAACTTTGTATTTAGCATCCACCCCTCCAAGGGTAGGTTTTAAGGTTTATACCATTCCAAATTCCCGGAATGGACTGGGATTTTATAGGGGATCAAAATGGTGATTTTTACTCTCCCACAATATATAAAGTACAAGACCACCCTGACTGGAAATCGATCAAACTGATTATAAATCCAATTCTAATTTCTTTTTCTCATGTGCATTTTTCAACAGGAAGATTAATAAGGGAGATAACATGAAAGGTCGGTTTTCAGGCTAAGTCTAGCAGACATAGCCCAAAAGGTGTTATACGTGGAGCAGATTCCTTATCTATCTAGATAAATCATATCGTAATGACCGTGTGTCTGTGCATTGACTATTTTGGCAAAATTTTCGTACAGCTTTCCGTTTAAGGGGTAATAATGACCACATGCATATTTTTTAGCTATAGTTTCCTGGAAGTCCTAAATATTACTGAAAATAGCTGAAAAATTGAAATCAAGCAAATTTATACGTTTTAGCCGGTAGCCTACGGAAAACTTCCAAGATCTTTAAATATTTCACTTTTTATGCTGAATAATATCGAAATATAGGCAATTTAATGGCGGTGCAGACCTTCGTTTCGAGGTATTTCGTGGCTAAACAGTAAGTCCTAACACAAAACGGATGGCACGATCTCCGTTCAATTTCGAGTGATCTACAACTTTGGTCCTGTGATATTTCATTGTCTCTCTCTCTCTCTCTCTCTCTCTCTCTCCCTTATAGGGTAGATTTGGCTGTATATTTCGATGGTTCATAAATATTGTGCTTTTTACACGTGTATTACTTAGTTTGACACACTTATAGGAAAGGTAGAGTCATTGAATTTGGCACACACATTTACACGACCAATGGCTATATGTGAACCCAATTTCATGATTCTAGCTTCCACATAAGTATGTGAAAAATAATATAAAATGATGAAAATGTACCCAAATTTCACCCCATTCAAATATTGTAACTCAATCGAACCCATAAATATGTGAGATACAAGAAAATGTTTTAACACCAAACATGTAGAGCGATAAAAGGGACGTCTGAGGGTGCAAACCGTTTGTTGGTTTGCACTTTCAAACGTGCCCATGCTTATCTTTCATCTATATAAATATAATCACAATGACCGTCTATCTATACATTGGCTATTTTGGCGGAATTTCCGTACAGTTATCCGTTTCAGTTGTAATATATTTCTATCAAACTTGATATTTAGAATCCTCCTGTACTTGTGTAGATTTTAGGGCCAATATTATTTCTGAATACCTAAATTTACTGGGGGTTTATCCAAAACTGGAACCATGATTTTGCACTTCCTCAAAATATGCACTTCTGAAATTAATCAAAATCTACAATCCTTAATGGAAATCCATTTCTAAAACTTTTGTTCTCATGTGAATTTTTTGACAGGAGGATTAATAAGTGAGATGTCATGAACGGTTGGATTTGCAGGTTAAGTCCAGCGGACATAGCCAAAATGTGTTGTACGTGAAGCAGATTACTTATCTATCTATATAAATAAAATTGTAATGACTATGTGTGCCTGTACATTGACTATTTTGGTGAAATTTTCATACAGGTACCCGTTTGAGGGGTAATAATGATCGTCTGCATATATTTTGGTTTAATTTCCTGAAAGTCATAATTTTTACCTCTCACCCAAAATCCAGATTGCACCATAATCTTCCAGACAAGCAAGAAAATTGAAATTTGGCAAAATTATACGTTTCAGCCTGTAACGAACGAAAAACTTCACAGATCTTTAATTTTTTCATTTTTTATCCCCAAAGAATATCAAAATATGGAAGCAATTTTAATGATGGTGCTGACCTTCATTTCGAGGTATTTCATGAGATAAACGGGAAGTCCTATCATATAACGGAGGGCACAATCTTCGTTGAATTAGGAGTGATCTTCAACCTTGGTCTTATGACTTTTTGTCGTATCTGTATCACTTATACGTTAGATTTGTCTCTATTTCTCGATTTTAACTCTCTTGGTGCCAGGCGGTAGTGCGAGCATCCGCCCTTTAAATTGCTAGAGCCGATCTGGTCAGCCTTTAACAATCCAGTCGGAAGTTGCCAGAGCCGATTACATCGGCCGGCTTAAAATTCTGTGATATACATAATTTTGAGGCAACCTATAGTGACGTGCATACTTTTGTTACAACCTGTAGTAAAGGGGCTACATGTTATTGTGTGCCTGGCCTTGCTTTGGCAGTTCTAAGAGGGTGTTATACCTTTCACAAGAGTCTTTTCCTGTGTTTACAAATACAGTACCGCTAACCGGTCAGTAAGAGATTGCTCCTTGCAGTGAGTAGATTTGTGACAGGAAAATGTCATGTTGTTCACATGATAATTTTTCAGCAGGTATTGATGACAATAAATTAATGCAGTATTTGGAATAGTGCGAAGTTAACGCGGATGATTTATTGGATAGCGATAGGGAATTTAGTTCAGAGAGTAGCGACGAAATTGTACCGGACACGTCCGCGCAATCACCGCAGCTAAAGAAGAGACGTTTAATTGTGTCTAACAGCACTAAAGCTACTCTGAATATGGTGGTAGATGAAACTAATGATAACGAATATGATGATGATGTCTCTGGAGAACATTTTGTAGAAATTTGTCCCAATGAACCCAACAACATTCCTCAACCTCCTGTCTCCTTCAAGGAAGTTCTTGGACCTAAACATGCCCTGCCGTCTGATTCTCCGCCCATATCACACTTCAATTTACTTTTCACTTACTCTCTTCTAAACCTTATAGTCACATATAGTCCTCTATCATTACCTAAATGCCGGTCTCCGTGGGCTAACTGTAGCGTGCCTGCCTCTCACCCGGAGGTCATGGGTTCGATTCCCGCCTAGGTCAAGAATTTTCGCCTGGTCCTGAGGGTTGGTTCGAGGTTCACTCAATCAAGTGACCCTAAGTGATTGCAATTGAGGAGATATCTGAGGGTGAGAGGGCGACCCCGGTCTGGAAAACCAATAATAATTACTGAGAGGATCCATCTCACTGGCCGTGATTCACCTCATAAACTGCAGGTACCGAACTGAGCAGCGGTCGGTTAGTAGGTCAAAACAAATCGTGGATTTTGTGCCATACATTTCTTAATTTTGTAAATTCTATTGTATTATAAAATTATTTTTCTAATATATACTACAACCAAAAACGAGAAACTATTTTTTCTGAAAACAAAAAACTATAATATCAACTACTATTTTTTTCTTATTTAATAATTCAGAGTTATTTTAATACTATGTTGTCCGCATGTAGAAAATTTGTTGTCAGTATTTGCCAAACACCGATACATACACGCAAATTTTATCCGTGAGTAAAATTGTCTTGTTTTTATTAGTGACAAATGTTTGAATTTTTATTTTTTATGTTTTTATTTTTCTCGTTCAAATTAGTTAGTCTATAGAGTTGTACTTAGAAATACATTATACATAATTACTTATATTCTTTTGTATCGTAAATTATTTTTTCAAAGTTGATATTGAGAGAGAAAGTGCAAAAATATTTTTCTCTTCCTAAAAATAAACGTTATCGACAACTATAAATCAACAATAAAACGTCTTTGACTCCTTATATCATTCCAAACCAGTTTCTTATTCTACATAGTCGATATGTAGGAAATTTCATGCCGGTATTTGCTATACACCGGTAGATATACGCGAATTTTAAAATACATGTATTTCCACTGAAAACGGCTTGGCACTTTACAGTAGTAGAGTGGAGATGGAGCTCTGGCCTCTTCCAGCTGATGGGGAGCGGCCGACCAGATCGGCTCTTGGGTCCAAGAGGGTTAAATAAATTTGGACTCTTTACCTATATAATTCATACTTTCAATCACTTACAGGAAAGATAGTATGATCAAACTCTACACGAACATTGCCTCACCCAGTGCCCATATGTGAGCCAAATGCTATGTCACATAATTATCCGAAAAGTAATGGAATGTAAGATAATCTTACACAAATTTCAACCTATTCAACGTTTCTGACTCAATCTGACCCATGAATAGATGAGATGCGAGAAAATATCATAGGACCAGCCATTTAGATCGCTAAATGCTGCGCCCTATGGTACAATCCTTTGTCAATATGACGTACCGTTTAGCAGCAGTTAATCTGTAAATAAAGGTCTGCAATATTGTAAACATGCATATACTTTCGTATGTCCATCTATATATATTCATTGATGTTGATTTGTAGCAATCGAGAAAGGGTATGTCTGCTATTGTAATCAGTACTCCCTACACCGACTTTGACTGCTGGCAGTAGGAATGGGGTCCTTTTCGAACTCCTGTGTAACTGGCATTAGTAAGGAGGGCCTGCCATTTTAATGAATAATTCACTTCTCGATTTGTCTTGCAGAAGGCAAGGGATCATGCAGTTTTGTTCGAAAGTCCTCTACCCTATTTTGTTTGGCTCTAGGCCAGGGTGCCCGCCATTATAAACAAATGTTCCAATCTAAAATTTGACTAGCATTAGGCATAGTGACCTGTTATTTTCATGAAAACTCACTAATTCTGCCGGCTGGCAGCAGTAAAAAGGGCCTGTCATTATAATGATAACTGCACAACTCAATTTTGACTGGTGGTAGGGAAGTTGCCTGCTACTGTATTATAATAAAAGCTACTCAACTGTAATCCGTCTGAAAGTAGGAAATGGGTCTGCCATTGTAACTAAAACTCCCCAAATCGATTGTGACCACGCAGTAGGCAATGGGGCCTGCAATTATAATGTAAACTTGCCAACTTGATTGTGAATGGCAGTAGGCAAGTGAGCCTGCCGTTATCATCACAACTCCGCAACCCTCACTTTACATTGAAAACAACGTATGGGGAACTCCCCATGCTATTTCTCGGATAAGGCTAAGAGACATGCAATTTTAAAACAATCTCATTTACTGCACGCAGTCTTTACATCGATATCCATATACAATGTAGAATACCGTAGCGAAGCACGGGTACATTTGCTAGTCTAAAAATAAAGAAGAATTTGCTGATTTTCTTTGCCAAACTTTCGGTCAATATTCAAGAGCCAATTTTCAAAACGTCTCCTTACCAACCATGCTTTCTTTATTGGATTCATAATCCACTGGCTTTAATTTCACATTTTTAAAACAATGTCGAATAGTTGATTTTCAAATCAACAATGGCAACTTTTCAGAACTATCCATATTTCCTCCAACTAACATATTAACTTGATCTTGTCCCCATTTCGTCATTCAACTTTAAATGCAAGAGCTTTGTCAGGAGTGTACTCTTAAAAAAAAGACCTGTCTCATCTACGTTGAAAATGTTTTTTGGTTCTCTGTCCGGAATAATTTTTACCAATTACTTTTTTCCAATCTTCTGCTGCAAGCTTGTCAGCAACACCACTTTCACCACACATATTTTTGAAAGAAATCTTGTCTGCTGTCAGAATCCACCAACCTGTGCTAGCTTTGATTATTTTTTTCTGCAATCCAGAGGCAAATTCTTCAGTCTTTGTCCTTAGGTAGAAGAGTGCCACTCAGGGAAACATTCTTGTCCCCTACTTGTATGAATCACTTCAGTACACAGTTTTCCACATGTGGGTTGTCTGGTCCTCTTGATCTTTTCCTATCTTTCTGGCTCTTACTGCTCAAACTTTTTCCTTATTTAACCCTTTCACACCTAAAAGAAAACTGGAGTTGTGAATCTTTGTTTGAATATCAAAAACTGATTAAAATTCTCTTAAATACATACATTTATAGTTTATTTTATAAAACAAAATTTAATATCTGGAAAAAAGCACCCACACAACTGTGCGTGTCGGGACTTCATTCACTACTTACAACAACAAAATCAAATTAGTACATGTGAATATACATATGTACATGATGAAATGTTCTATTTTACACTGTGTAATGATTTAAAATAATTAAAATTTTTGCTCAAACACAAGTGTACATTACATTTCTTACAATGAGTACGAGTTTTGCTTTTGCAGCCCTTTTAGTGGCAGCACCTTCCCATCATACCTGAAAGAAAATTGGAGTTGAGAGATTTTGTTTGTACATCAAAAACTTACTAAAATGCTCTTGAATAAATATGTTTATAGTTTATTTTACAATATAAAAGCTATAATCTGAAAAACAGTACCCACACAATTGTGCGTGTCAGGCACTAATTCACTACTTACAAAAAATAAAAAAATTAAAAATCTCAGCTTGGTACATGTGAATATACATAGATACATGATCAAATGTTCTATTTTACAGAATGGAACAATTTAAAACAATTAAAATCTTATACATTGCATTTCGTCTATAGAGTTCGAGTTCTGCATTTTCAACCCTTTTGGTGGCAGCTCCAGCACTCCAGTATGCATTGCCTAGGGAAACCTGGCTTGCACAATTGTGCATATCAATATTCAAAACCTTGTGGTATTATGTACGATGTTGTATTTTCACAATTTATGTTCACTAAACAATTTACACACTTCATTGGTTACATTCTGATATTCAGTAAAGCTTTTAGATTAATATGAATGCAATAAATAAATACTTACTTTTGGCATTACTGCTTCCCGCCATCTTGCTGATGGATTGTATTTTTAAATTCTTCTTCCTGCACCCACTGGTGGTCAAGTGCTAAATAGAAACAACTGAAGTACATGCTACGTGTCCCACACAAGCACTGCTGTCTGGTCTAGCACCAAAAAAATGTCAAATACACACAGATATAAATAAAATACAAACCCGCACAATTGTGCGCGTACATGATCTGAAAGGGTTAAGAAAGGGTTTGCAGGAATTCCCAAAACCTTAACAATTTCCATTTTCTTTCTAACTTTCCACTTCCTTTACCACAACTACTTTTTTGTGCTTGTAAGTGCATGACTTGGACAAAAACGTAATGATGCAAACATAAACCAAGAACCAACTGACAATCGACAGTGCAGTTTCACGTCACAATAAGGAATTCACTTCATCAACTGCATACTTGTCCACTTGAGTGACTCAACCATGACTAAAGCAGCGTGACGACACAAAGCAGAGGGGAACAGAGGAGAGGACACTGACTACTTTTCAATATATATACACTATCAACAAGCAGCCACATTCACCTCATACTAAAAGCTTCCTATACACTGATGATCTGGCCTTGGCTACTCAGAGTGAATGCTTTGAAAGAGTAGAAAACAATCTCACTTCAGCATTGGATATTTTGTACCACTACTATGAGACCAATAATCTCAAACCAAACCCATCAAAAGCTCAAGTATGTGCTTTCCATCTGAAGGACAAACAAGAAGATACAAGGACATTATGAAAAAACAGGGCCTACTGAAGGGAGATCAGACCTTATGTGAATGTGGTGAGGAACAAATGACAAGGCACCTTATTAATTGCCCTATATGCCCTGATAAATGCACAGAATTAGATTTAGTACAGGGCAGTATCAGAGCTGTTAACGTAGCCATATTCTGGGCTGATGTTTTTTAAATAACTGTATAATTTTATGTAAATACTAGCAAATGTACCCGTGCTTCGCTACGGTATTCTACATTGTATACGGATATCGACGTAAATACTGTGCGTGCAGCAAATGAGATTGTTTAAAAATTGCATGTTTCTTAGCCTCATCCGAGAAATAGCATGGGGAGGTCCCCATACGTTGTTTCCAATGTAAAGTGAGGGTTGAGGAGTTGTGATGATAATGGCAGGCTCACTTGCCTACTGCCATTCACAATCGAGTTGGCAAGTTTACATTATAATTGCAGGCCACATTGCCTACTGCGTGGTCACAATCGATTTGGGGAGTTTTAGTTACAATGGCAGACCCATTTCCTACTTTCAGACAGGTTACAGTTGAGGAGATTTTATTATAATAGCAGGCAACTTCCCTACCACCAGTCAAAATTGAGTTGTGCAGTTATCATTATAATGACAGTCCCTTTTTACTGCTGCCAGCCAGCTTACTGCCAGTCACACAGAATTAGTGAGTTTCCATGAAAATAGCAGGCCACTATGCCTAATGCTAGTCAAATTTTAGATTGGAACATTTGTTTATAATGGCGGGCACCCTGGCCTAGAGCCAAACACAATAGGATAGGGGACTTTCGAACAAAACTGCATGATCCCTTGCCTTCTGCAAGACAAATTGAAAAGTGAATTATTCATTAAAATGGTAGGCCCTCCTTACTAATGCCAGTTACACAGGAGTTCGAGAAGGACCCCATTCCTACTGCCAGCTGTCAAAGTCAGTGTAGGGAGTACTGATTACAATAGCAGACACATCCTTTCTCGATCGCTACAAATCGACATCAATGAATATATACAGATGGACATACGAAAGTATATGAATGTTTACAATATTGCAGACCTTCATTTACAGATTAACTGCTGCTAAACGGTACGTCATATCGACAAAGGATTGTACCGTAAGGCGCAGTATTTAGCGATCTAAATGGCTGGTCCTATGATATTTTCTCGCATCTAATCTATTCATGGGTCAGATTGAATCAGAAACGTTGAATGGGTTGAAATTTGTGTAAGAATATCTTACATTGCATTACTTTTCGGATAATTATGTGACATAGCATTTGGCTCACATATGGGTACTGGGTGGGCCAATGTTCGTGTAGAGTTTGATCATACTATCTTTCCTGTAAGTGACTGAAGTGATGCACATGAGAAGAAAAGGTTTAGAAATTAATTTCCAATAAGGCAGGTAGATTTCCATTAAGTTTGGTTGTGTGTATTTTGAGGGAGTGCAAAATCACGGTTTCGGTTTCATATAAACCCCCAATTAGTTCAGGGATTTAGAAACAATATTTGCCCTAAAACCTCCCCAAGGACAGGTGGATTCTAAATATGAAGTTTGGTGGAAATATATCCAGTAGTTTTCAAGTTAGAGAAAGACAAACAGACCAACAAACAAACAAACAAACAAACAAACAAACAAACAAACAAACAAACAAACAAACAAACAAACAAACAAACAAACAAAAAACAAACAAACTAACTAACTAACTAACTAACTAACTAACTAACTAACAGACACCAAGAAAACCTACCCTTGCACAGATGGATGCTATATATAAACTTTGGTTCAAATATCTTGTTAGTTTTCAAGTTGTAAGAAGTACGCTTTATACGCACCCGCTCTTGCGATAAGTCCGCTGGGATTTGTCCCAAAAAACGGTCCGTTAATGATATATCCCTTACTAAATCCTGTTATCGAAATGATGCAGATGAGAAAAAAAGGTTTAGAAATTAATTTTCATTAAGGCAGGTTGATTTCCATTAGGTTCGGTTGTGTATACTTTGAGGGAGTGCAAAATCACGGTTTCGGTTTCGTAAAAATCCCCACTCAGTTCAGGGATTTAGAAATGATATTTGCGCTAAAACCTACCCAAGGACAGGTGGATTCTAAATATGAAGTTTGGTGGAAATATATACCGTAGTTTTCAAGTTATAGAAAGACAGACAAACAGACAAACAGACAAACAGACAAACAAACAGACAAACAGATACCAAAGCTAAAAATGATGCAGATGGTCATTATTACACCTGAAACGGATAACTGTACGGAAATTTCGCCAAAATAATCAATGTACAGACACACGGTCGTTACGATTCTATTTATATAGATGACGGATAAGCATGAGCACGTTGAAAAGTGCAGACTTCCACTTCGAGATTCATATCTCCTAAACGGTTTATGATATTAAGAAACAGTTTGCGCCATCAGACGCCTCATTTATCGCTCTACATGCTTGTTTCTAAATCATATCCTCGTATCTCCCATATTAAGGGGATAAATTGAGTTCAAATTTTGAATAGGGTGAAATTTGGGTGCGTTTTTAACATTTTACATTACTTTTTGCCTACTTATGTATAAGCTAGAATCATGAAATTCAGTACACATGTGTCTCCTAATTGTGCCAATGTGCGCACCCAACATGATGATGCTATCATTCTTATAAGAAAATGAAATATACTTGTAAAAATCACCAAATTTATGAACAATCCAGAAAAACGGCCAAATTTAACGTATAAGGGAGAGAGATATGACAAAATGTCACAGGAACAAAGTTGTAGATCACTCCGAATTGAAGGGACATTGTGCCATCCGTTTTGTGATACGACTTACCGTTTAGCCAAAAAATAGCTCAAAAGGAATGTCTGCACAGTCATTAAAATTGCCTCCATATTTCGATATCTTTGGGGGTAAAAAGTGAAAAATTTGAACATCTTGGAATTTTCCCGTCGGTTAGGGACCAAAAGCTATAATTTCACCAAATTTCAATTGTCTACCTCGTCCGGCAAGTTGTGCCGCCATCTTGATTTGGGGGGATGGGGGATAAAAATAAGGAAATTCCCGAAAATTTTTAATCCCACGAAACCTATAGGTTATCGTTTTGGATATACTATACGACTGTGTTCTTATGCTGAGCCCAAAATTTGAGCCCCCCCCAGCGTGCCCCCTTCAGGGAATTTTGAGAATTTCCGATTTTTCTAGGGATCCTGGGGTCATCAGTTTCCCCCGTACCAAGTTTCAAATTTCTGAGATTTCTGGAAGTGCCTCATTAATTCACGTCTTTTTTCATTTTTAAATATTTATATATACAACGCTCCAGCCCGACTTGCTTTTATATATATAGGTTGTAACTCCATTTATTTTATTTTATTTTATTTTGTAATATACATCTGTAATCTATATTGTGCTACTGACATAAATAATGTAATAATAATAATAATAATAATAATAATAATAATAATAATAATAATAATAATAATAATATCTGAAGGACAAACAAGAAGATACAAGGACATTACGAAGAAACAGGGCCTACTGAAGGGAGATCAGACCCTATGTGTATGCGGTGAGGAATAAACGACAAGGCACCTTATTAATTGCCCTATATGCCCTTTTAAATGCACAGAATTAGATTTAGCACATATTATTATTATTATTATTATTATTATTATTATTATTATTATTATTATTATTATTATTATTATTATTATTGTACCAGGAGGTACACCTCAACTTAGCACATTCAAAAGAAGCACCTTAATGAACTCTATCTATCCGACAAAATGTGAAACCGCTACGGCATGAAGTTGGGAAATTAATCAGATCTCACTACTGAATAACTGAGAAGTTTTTTATTTCTAAGTTTCCTTTGCCAGACAGAGCAGCAGCCAAGGTAATGACCACCAGACTTATTTTTCTTTAGCTACCTCCACAGACTTACACGAGAGGAAGGTCCTAATTTCTAACTATGTAACCTGTTTTCTAAAATGAAAATTTTCTTTTGGCTAATGTAAAATTTCGTAAAGTCTTTAACTGCAATTCAGGGATAGAGAGTGCGTTACTCTCTCGAGTTCCTCTTCAACTTGGTTTGAGGTGACTACGACTTTGTAACTGTTTTTTCTTTTTTTCTTTCCTGAAATGCATTAAATTAACTTTCATTCCAGTCACCCCAGTAGCTTGGGATTAGCTTCTGCATCATCGAGCCGAGAGACCAATTAGGGTTTTAAAAGGTTCTAGGAGTGCAAGTGTATGCTTCCATTCATTTTGTGTTTGGGCCATTAATTTAACCTGTTCTTCTTTCCACGAAGGCCCAGTAGTTTGGGTAATAGATACCCTTGTGTAAAGGTAATTTCAATTGTGAATTGTGCCTAGAGAGGCCAGAGCTTGTAAGATTTTTGATGTAATGTTGCCTTGAGTAGGCTGTAAGGAGAGCATGTAAGCTCTTTCCTAAGTTTACTGTAATATTGAGGGGTGCCTTTGGAAGGCCGTACTTGTAATCCTTGGAGCAAAGCACTCTTAAATTGGGATATTCCTGTCCTTGTCTAAACACTGAGATTTTGTAAATTTTGTAAACTGGATCTTGTAGCTCAAAACTTGTAAATCTGGGGCTTAAAGCCCAAAATTTTAAATCCTCTATTCTGGGGTTCTCTGTTTTAATCCCCAAATTTGTCATTGTTATTTCACTCAGTGAAAGGTTGTTAAGTCTGTTTTTTGAAAAGAAATATAACCTTTATTTAAAGTTTTAATTCCATTTTTTATATCGTAGATAGACCCGTTCTACCCAGCACCTTCTTTCACCTCTGCATTCCACAGATACACCAGAACAAGTAGTAGCAGAGTGTGGCTGAATGGGTCAAGATTAATCCCTTTTGATGGCTAAATGTAGGATCTGTTTCGAACTCTAAGAATTTTCTCGGTTGCTGAAAGTTTTTCCAAATTATTAACTTTTTGTCAACATATCTGGTGTTTGCGAAGTCCTCGCTCCTGGGTACTTGCGCAAGGAGGAATTGATTTATGAGTTACTCATCAGAAAGGTCCAATCTGGAGGCATGGTTGCGGCAGATATTGCCAAACTTAAGGAGTCATTAGAACTGCCTATTTGTATCCCAATTTTGGGGGAAAAAGAAATTGATGAGGTTCTATCCACTATCACGGACAATACCGCCGAGCTAGCATCTGTAGTGAGTTTTTTTTTTTTAAGTAAGCGACCCATCTGCTAATCAACTTAAGAGAGTACAGGCTAGACTGTTCCATTTTTATAACAGGCCTAGGGACATAATTTCTCTAAAGTTGAAAGAGGACCATGCTAAGGAGGCTAGCAATTTGGTTGAACATCTGTCGGAAATGTCAAATAGAATTAGTCAATTGTTGACTGGGGCAGCTGCTCCCAAAACTGACCAAGTCCCTTTGATGATCTTAGCAACTGAGGAAGATCCTAGTAAATCTACTGAAAGTAGGAAATCTGTGGCAACTCAACAAACTTCAGCCCCATTGGAAATTAAGTCTGGTCATCCGAGACAAATTTCACCCTTCTTTTTGAATAATGCTGTGTTAGACACCTCTCAACCTTCTATGTCATCACCTATTATGTCACCCGGTTTCAGTAGTTTGCCTCATCCATTGGCTATGTTGCTTAAGGGAATTTCTAAATTTTCAATAAACTCCACTAATGAAGTAATCTCTTTCCTAAGGTTTTTGGTAGAATTTCAAAACCATGCATTAGTATTCTCCCTATCACATTCTCAGATACTACAAATCATGTACCCATATTCTGTAGGAGTCCTCTCAGACAAAATAGTTAAGGCCATAGCTGATGGATCATCCGTAGAAGACTTCCATGCCCACCTCCTGGCAAATTTCATTCCGGCTACAGCAATGTCACCATTGATCCAAAAGTTCTATTTCAGGGTATAATATCTGGATGAAAATCTTGCGGACTTCATCCAAGATATCAAGTTACCCGGGTGTTCGTTCTGCATTTCTTTGAAGACCAAATAGTGCAAACTATTGTTGAAGGCATCACTCCTCCTTATAGGTCTTACCTATGTTTTCCATCTCGTCCTCAAACGTTTTCAGAATTAGAGGCTATGGCTGTTTCAGCCGAAGAAGTAAGGTATGCCGACATTTTACGAGTCGCTAAGGAGCCACCTCCATCTTCTAATAGTTCTCAGCCTCCACCTCGCCGAACTTTCACCACCCGTAAATGTTATGCTTGTGGTTTGATGGAACATCTGCGCAATAAATGTCCATTAATAAAATCGAGTGGGGCAAAGAATGGAGCAGGGTCATCTCAACATTGTTTCAAATGTGGCTCATTTACTCACCACACCAAGAATTGCAATAATATCAATGGCACACCCTCCTGCTCAACTTTTGGTGCAACCTCCGTGAAGTCCGATAATAGAAAGTGATTAATGTCTTAAGCTGAGTCGGCATGTTCTACTTCCCAAGGCTCAGCCTCTGTTGAACCCAGTGAAAGCTCTGGTAAGGATAAAGGTTCTTCTAATTTAATGTTTGATGGCCCCAAAAAATGCCTTAGAATTGCGGCAGAGACCCCCCCGCATTTGCGCCATTCCTTAAAATCGAAGTGAACTGTGAACCAATCACTGCTCTATTAGACTCAGGGAGTGTGTGTTCTATAATTCTGGCTGAATGGTATTCTAAATTAAAAACTGTTTGCAAGTTTCCTGACTATTGTTCGTCTTCTGTCCAATGCGTTTTGGCTAACTCTTCTCCATTCGAAATTTTAGGTTTCATTTTTGCTAAAATTCATATTTCCAAATTTACCTGGAGAATAAAATTGTCTGTTGCTAAACACTTGTCTTGCCCTGTAGTATTGGGGGCTGACTTCAAGTCTTTTACTGGTCTGGTGCTCGACATTCAGAATAAATCGTGCACCTTCAAATTTGCTAATACTTGTAAGATTCCTCTTTTAAAGTGCAATTCTGTGCCATGTTCATCTGTTTTGCCTACACAGGATGAGATGTTGTTAGATCTTAGACATCTACCTGAAGAGCAGGCTGAATGTATTCATAAATTGTGTCAGTCCTTTCCTGATGTATTTTCTGATACTCTTGGTGTTACTGACCTTATCGAATACAAGATTGAGGTTACAGATTTGATTCCTGTTGGATTTCTGCCTTATAGACTGTCCCCACCTAAAATGAAGGCTCTTGAGGAGATCATCGATCAAATGTTGAAGGATGGTATAATTCGACCTTTTAAGTTGGCATATTCATCGCCCATTTTTCTTGTGCCAAAACACCAAGGTGGCTTCAGGCCTGTGATTGATTATAGGGCTTTAAATCATAAGTTGGTGTTACAATCTGTGCCCCTTCCTGATCTTCATTTTTGTTTTTCATGGTTCCAGAAAGTCAAGTTCTTTACCATCCTGAATCTTAATCAGGCATACAACCAGATCCCTCTAGCTGAAGAATCGAAATATCTAACAGCTTTTGCCTTGGATTGGAACTTGTATGAGTACAACCGCATGCCTTTCGGGCTGTCCATGGGAGCAGCTGTTCTTACTAGACTGCTAGATAAGGTCTTCTCAGACATCAAACTTGAATACTTGTATCACTATCTTGATGATGTCATCATATTTTCTGAGACCTTTGAAGAACACCTAGATCATCTAAAGGAAGTACTCAATCACCTTCATAAGGCTGGGTTGACTGTGAAGTTATCCAAGGTAGCTTTGGCTAAGCCTTCCATGTTGTTCTTAGTGCATATTGTGTCGCCCGATGGTGTTTCCATTGATCATTCTAGAACCCAGGCCATCCGTGATTTCAAACTCCTAAGGACATCAAAGGTATTGCCAGATTTATAGGCATGGTGAATTTCTTCAGGAAATTTATTCCTAACTTCGCAAACAGAGCGGCACCCTTGAACTTAGTAAGTAGGAAAGGCATCAAATTTGAATGGGGTCCGCCTCAACAAGCCGCTTTCGAAGATCTGAAATTAGCTCTTTGTAATGCCCCTGTATTAGCAATGCCAGATTTTTCGAAGAAATTCATTGTCCAAACTGACCCCTTGTCATCGGCGGTTGCTGCTGTCCTTCTTCAGGAAACGGAACTCGGAGGGCGACCCATTGCCTATGCTTCTAGGACATTATTGGCTCAAGAGGTCAAATATTCCATGTATTAACTTGAGGGTTTGGCAGTTTGTTTGCTCTAGAGAAGTTCCGCCTCTATCTGGAACATGTCAAATTTGACCTGGGAACATATAACCAAGCCTCGTTGTACTGGTCGTATAGCCCACTGAGCCATCAGGATTTTGGCTTTCCAATTTGATTTGAGGCATATTCGAGGATCTAAAAATGTTGTTGCGGTTGGACTAAGCCGCATGTTTTCTCATGAAATGGAGACCACTGGACAAAAAGATAGTTCTTCTCTTCCCATGCCCACACCTTCGAGCATTAATGCCATTCTAATTGATGCCCCTATGTTGTTTCGGGATATTGAAAAATATTAACATGAAGATCCTGTGCTGGCTCCTATTATCGAAACCCTTTCTTCTGGGGAACATGCCCTCCCTTATGTGTTGAGAAGCAAGGTTTTGTGTTGCCCGTTGAGGCATGATCAAAGGATGAAAGTAGTAGTTCCAGCTGTGCTTGTGCCTATGATCTTCAAGTACTATCATGAGACCCCATTAGGGGGGAACTTAGGCATCTTCACAACTCGGGAAAAGATCCAAGAGATGTTTGTTTGGAAAGGTATGGACGGTGAAATTAGAGAAATGGTAAAAGCTTGTAAATCTTGCTTGCTTAGTAAGCCCACGTTGTCCAATAAGCTAGGTCTATTGTCATCTCTTCAAGAGTCTCACCCCATGGAACGTCTATATATAGACTACGTCGGACCTTTCCCACTATCAAAGGGGAACGCCAATAAATTTATACTGGTGTGTGTAGATGGTTTCACTAGATTTTCCTGGTTATTTCCGACTAAGCTGGCAACCGCTCAGTCTACTATTTCTTGTTTGAACACCATATTTGCTTCTTTTGGCCCCTGTCAATGTATAGTTTCTGATAATGCTAAGGCATTCACATTCAACTTATTCCATAAATTCTGTTTTGACATGTCTATATCACATGTAACTACTTCAGCTTATTATCCTCAACCATCTCTGGCTGAGTGGGTCAATCGTAATCTTAGATCTGCTTTAATTGCATTTCATAATGAAGATGATTCCAGGTGGGATACTTCCCTGCATTGGTTGTCTTATGCTCTTAATTCGGTGGTTCATGAGTCCCATAAGTTCACTCCAGCATCTCTTGCTTAAATTTGTTCCTAACATGATGCTCTCTAATCTTTGGTCACTTAATGATATCTTACCAGAGACAATAGATCCCGATAATATTAAAGATCTATGGAAGAAGGCCAAAGTCAATCTTAAAGCTTCCCATGAAAAGCTTAGGGAAAGATATGATCATGGACGGAGGCCCACCAATTTAAAGGTCGGAGATCAAGTCATGATTAAAAATGTTGTTCCTGCGGGCAAGCTTGCCCCCAGATTCCATGGGCCGTGCTTCATTCTTGATTTCCTAACGCCAGTTACATTATTGGTCAGTAACCCAGTCATGGAGAAGATATTTAGAGTCCACCTCTCCCAGGTGAAACCTGTGTAAGTTTATTGTTTACATTGGCCATTAAAATTTGGCAGGAATCGAAGGTTATGTTTTTTTTGAAGCAGGGGATTAGTTTTTAAAATGAAGTTAATGTTAAATTAGAGGCCTTCTGCCCTGCTTTTGGATGGAAATTTGTATATAACCTGAAATGTACCATCTTCCCCTCTGATCATTTCTGTTGTCACTGGTGGTCACTACCAAGCCCTGTCTCCTCAATCCTCGCATTGCTAACACACTATCCATCAACGCCGCCTGCCCCTCTGCCTCCAGCAAATAAAATTGTACTCGCATGCTCCAGCAAACATCTCTGTTGCCCAGATATTATTGTTTCCGTACCTCCTCAGCCGTCGGCGGCCGTGGTACAACATCTAGCGAGCGATACCAGAGTGGGGTATGAGCGCACTCCACTCTAGTGAAGACTCCTGGTGGACGGTGCACTGGAGCTCCATCCTTCTGGCAAGGGCTGAGGTGTGGTAACTCTACCGCCAACTCATCTGGGGACTGATCATGTACATCTAATCTGCGGCGACCATCACTACGACTGCCCATCTCATAGTAGCGGGAGGGGTGTATCTGAGGGTACTTGAGGAGTCTTGCCATCAAACTTAATCAGCATATAATTAACTTCTACAATCACAAGAAGGCTTCAAACCTGGTTTTAAAAATTTTCTACAAAAGGACTTTCAGAAAATACTTATCACCTTAAAAATTTCAATGAAAAATTTTTCTTCTGTCAAATTTCTTCTTCTGTGTCACCCCAAGGAAGGACCTTTTGGGGGGGGGAGGTCTGTACCAGGAGGTACACCTCAACTAAGCACATTCAAAAGAAGTGCCTTAATGAACTCTATCTATCCAACAAAACGTGAAACTGCTACGGGATGAAGTTGGGACATTAATCAGAAGATGTCACTATTGAATAATTGAGAAGTTTGTCATTTCTAAGTTTCCTAAACTGATTGGATTTATTTTGTTTGTTTCAGTGTACATCAAGTAGTTTGACATTTCTCCATAGATGTCATTGCAAAAACTGAGGTCATACACTCTGGTGCAAGGAAAAAAGAATTTGTTATTGAAAGAAATTTTGTGTTTATGGGTTTTCTCAAGTAAATTAACTTTCATTTATTTTTTATATATTTCAAGGTTTGCGACACTTCTTTCTCATTCCGCCAGTTTTGAATCTGACCAATAGGAATTTTCTGTAATTATTTTTCAGCCTATCATAGACTTCTTGTTAGTTTTTTGGGTGTAACTTTTGATTCTGCCAATAAAATCGAGAGGGGGTATCCGGATTAGTCCAGAACCCTCTAGAACCATCCCCTCGTGTATATAAGCTGTGGCCTTTCTGGCTGCCTTGTCTCTTGATGGCCGTGTTTCTGTGAGTGCGTGTGTGTGTGCTAAGACAGGAGGTGGGGAGCCTCATTCTTCGCCAGGCAGACCAGCAGCCAAGGTAATAACCTGGGTTGAGAACAGGGTTGAGGGGTGCCTTTGGAAGGCCGTACTTGTAATCCTTGGAGCAAAGCACTCTTAAATTTGGATATTCCTGTCCTTGTCTAAACATTGATCTTGTAGCTCGAATCTTGTAAATCTGGGACTTATAAATGATATGAGTAAAGAAGTGGAATCAGAGGTAAGGCTTTTTGCAGATGATGTTATTCTGTATAGAGTAATAAATAAGACTGTGAGCAACTGCAACATGACCTCGATAATGTTGTGAGTTGGACAGCAGACAATGGTATGTTGATAAACGGGGTTAAAAGTCATGTTGTGAGTTTCACAAATAGGAAAAGTCCTCTCAGTTTTAATTACTGTGTTGATGGGGTGAAAGTTCCTTTTGGGGATCACTGTAAGTATCTAGGTGTTAATATAAAGGGTACAGATTTCTGCACATGGTTATGAGGGTGTTTAGAGGTTGTAGTAAGGATGTAAAGGAGAGGGCATATAAGTCTCTCATAAGACCCCAACTAGAGTATGGTTCCAGTGTATGGGACCCTCGCCAGGATTACTTAATTCAAGAACTGGAAAAAATCCAAAGAAAAGCAGCTTGATTTGTTCTGGGTGATTTCCGACAAAAGAGTAGTGTTACAGAAATGTTGCAAAGTTTCGGCTGGGAAGAATTGGGAGAAAGAAGATGAGCTGCTCGATTAAGTGGTATGTTAGGCATAGATATCAAGGATAATTTAATAAAAAACCACCTATTCAATACTTTCCATGCCTAACGTCATCTTCAATACGGAACGATAATGAGAGTTGTTACTTGTAAGTGGTATGTTCCGAGCTGTCAGCGGAGAGATGGCGTGGAATGACATTAGTTGACAAATAAGTCTGAGTGGCGTCTTTAAAAGTAGGAAAGATTACAATATGAAGATAAAGTTGGAATTCAAGAGGACAAATTGGGGCAAATATTCATTTATAGGAAGGGGAGTTAGGGATTGGAATAACTTACCAAGGGAGATGTTCAATAAATTTCCAGTTTCTTTGAAATCATTTAAGAAAAGGCTAGGAAAACAACAGATAGGGAATCTGCCACCTGGGCGACTGCCCTAATGCAGATCAGGATTGATTGATTGATTGATTGATTGATTGATTGATTGATTGATTGATTGATTGATTGATTGATTGATTGATTGATTGATTGATTGATTGATTGATTAATTGATTGATTGATTGATTGATTGATTGATTGATTGATTGATTGATTGATTGAAGCCCGAAATTGTTAAATCCCCTATTCTGAGTTCTCTATTTTAATCGCCAAATTTATCATTGTTATTTCACTAAGTGAAAAGTTGTTAAGTTTGCTTTTGAAAAGAAATATAACCTTTATTTAAAGTTTTAATTCAATTTTTGATATCATAGATAGACCCGTTCTACCCAGCACCTTTTTTCACCTCTGCGTTCCACAGATACACCAGAACAACGACAACAACAACAACAATAATAATAATAATAATAATAATAATAATAATAATAATAATAATAATAATAATAATAATAATAATAATCTTTCTTTCTTAATCCATTTACCCTCCAGGGTTGGTTTTTCCCTCACACTCAGT
Source organism: Anabrus simplex (assembly GCF_040414725.1). Taxonomy (NCBI): domain Eukaryota; kingdom Metazoa; phylum Arthropoda; class Insecta; order Orthoptera; family Tettigoniidae; genus Anabrus; species Anabrus simplex. The sequence continues at coordinate 215,123,311 of NC_090271.1, forward strand.
GAGGGATCCCACCTCTACCACCCGCCTCAAGGACAGTGTGCTGGAGCGTGAGACTTTGGGTCGGGGGATACAACTGAGAAGGAGGACCAGTACCTCGCCCAGGCTGCCTCACCTGCTATGTTGAACAGGGGCCTTGTGGGGGATAGGAAGATTGGAAGGGCTAGACAAGGAAGAGGGAAGGAAGCAGCCATCCCAGCATTTGCATAGAGGAGAAGTGGGAAACCATGAAAAACTACTTCGACAATATCCTGAGGTGGGAAACGAATCCCCTCTACTCAGTTGACCTCCCGAGGCTGAGTGGACCTTGTTCCAACCTTCATACCACTTTTCAAATTTTGTGGCAGAGTCAGGAATCAAACTCAGGCCTTCAGATTGTGGGGGGGGGGGGGCGTGGCAGCTAATCTTGCTAATCACTATACCACAGAGGCAGAGCAACATCCCTAAACATCACATTAAATTAGGGGATTTCAATGCACAGGTTGGCAGAGAGAAGAAATTCAGATCAATCGTAGGGCATCATCCTGCACATTGGCGGACTAATAAGAATGGAGAACATCTAATAAGATTTTGTACATCGTTCATGCTGAGACTCATGTCCACACACTTTATGAGACCTTCACATAAGAAGAAAACTTGGAGATCACCTAACCTATTACTAGGGGAATTCCAGATTGATCATTTGCTATTTCCGTAAAGAATATGCTTGAGATTCAGAATGTTAAAGTACGGAAGGAAGTTGTTGATTCAGATCACTACCTTATGCAAATCATTCACGATCAAGATCCTGAGGTATTGCCAGACTTCGCAACACATTACAGTCATCAGCAATGAAATTCGGACAGCCACCGAGGAAACGTAAACACAGATGGTGGAACACAAACTGTTATGAAGCTATCAATGACAGAATCAAAGCATGGAATCAACGGAATGGACACCGAACAGTCGACAGATGGGAGAATTTCCTGAAGACTCAAAAACTGACTTCAAAAACAACCCGCCACAAAAAACGTACATATGAGAAAAACAAATTTGCAGAGATAGAACATGATTTCCATAAAAATAACACTCGGAATTTCTTCAAGACATTCCATGAGGACTTATCAGGGTACAAACCACCAACATTAAGTTTTCATCGACCTAACGGATCACTAGAGACAAACAGTAAAGAGAACTGCAAGATACTGGCTCACTATTCCCAAAATCTACTGAACTGCGATCCACAAATTGAAAGACTACAGTTTGAAAAGCCTCCACCAAACTCAGACTCACAGCCCCCAACAACTCAAGAAATAAAAGAGATAATCCAATCGCTCAAAAATAATAAAGGTTCTGGGAACAATGGCATAACTGCAGAGATGTTGAAAACAGAAGGAGATGACCTCATCAGAAGAATTCATACACTTAAAAGAAATATGGGAGACCATGATGATTCTGAAGTAATGGAAGAATGCTATTATCCATCTGTAACATAAGAAAGGTGATCGAGCAGACCCCAACAACTACAGAGGCATATCCCTTTTACCAGTTATATACAAGGTTTTATCTAAAGCGCTATTAAACAGAGTTGAACAACAAACATATCATTTGATTGGTGAATACCAAGCCGGCTTCAGAAAAGGTAGATCGTGTTCTGAGCAAATTCGGAGTCTGAAGATGATATTAAAGACAAACTGCAGTACCCCCACATTTGTCACCTTTATGGACTTCAAGAAGGCATATGACTCTATCGGCAGACAAACTGTTCTGGACACCCTAGGAGAACTAAGTGTGGATAAGAAGACCACAGAATTAATCTGCCAGACTCTCAAAGACACACCATCTCAAGTGAAGTTTCTAGGTGAACTATCAAAGCTTTTTGAAGTGCATACAGGACTTCGACAAGGAGATGGCCTCTCCCCGATCCTTTTTAACTTGGTGTTAGACAAGTCATCAGGTAATGGGGAAAAGAAATCAAAGGTATAAACATTGGTACTCAGGGGCAAAGAATTGATGTGAAATGCCTAGCTTCTGCTGATGATCTAGCTATCTTTACCAAGACTAGTGAAGAAATAAGGTATGCCATAGAGAAGTTACATAAGACAGAATCAAAAACAGGCCTCCAAATATCGCATGAGAAGACTCATATCATGGCTAATGGACACCAGAATATCCAAAGATCCCTACTACAGATAAATTATGGAATAATCCCACAGGCCCCTTCCTTCAAATATCTAGGAGAAAACATTATGCTATCCGAATGGACAGGAAAACTAATTTAGAAAGAGCCACCAAACTCCTGAAAGCATACCGAATAACATAGAATCACTACAATAAAAAAGTGATGTCACAAAATGCAAAACTTCGGTATTACAAGACTGTTGTTCTTCCGGAAGCTTGGTATGCCTCAGAAACCACATCTTTAGAAGACCACTCTAAAATTGAAACTGAAAAACAAGAACTAAAAATTCTTAGGAATATATATGGGCCCATACATGTAAATGGTATATGGATAAAAAAATAAACTGCAGAGTTGTACAAAGTCATTGACAAGTTCACCGATACCGTAAGCAGGAGATGATTGAAATTCTATGGCCACTTCTGTAGAATGGACGACACTAGATATGCAAAAATATTGCTTGGTATAATTAATTCAAAGAAGGTCAAAATCAGCCAGTTAGAGAAATACAGCAGGACTTAAAAGAAATGAACCTCAAAGAAGATATCATCAGGGATCGCAAGGCTTTTGGAGCTCTGATTGCAAAGCACATGTTCACAGAAAAGACTAAAAGAACCACAGGAAAATAATGGACAAAACAATGCAAGAAACACCATAGCGAGTACATGAAGAGGTTTTGGGGGGAGAAGAAGAAAGGAAAACCATCATCAAGGTAACAAGTTCCAACACGCTTTGTAAACGGGCATAACGAAGAAAGAATAATAATAATGTGTAAAGAGATTAGGATAAACTTAGGATTGAAGTTATAGATGTTTTTGTAAGAGCCATAGAAGAAGAGGTTGCAATGTTGGCTGTGAATATAGGATATCTGTATCAGAATTACAGGTTAATTGCTCTTAATATTCTAATAAGAATTCTATTGGCATTGTAGAGAACTAACTTAAACACAGCACATTTGACAGTTTGTAAATACTTGTGTGTACTTAGCAAATGTATACAGCAAATTATATATTTTTTATTTTGGTTCGATAACTCAGCAAAGTATGGCAAAGTATTCAGTGATATTTCTTGAACCCCTCCTTTTCAAATAATCTGTTCTAAATTTGCTGTTATTTTATTGACCATAATTTTGCATGTAATGTGGAATTTTTAGTGACTATTTGTAAGTGTAAGGACATACAACTAGTTATTGATATTTCAGTCAATCATTTGTGTTTATAGGTCACGAGAATGGAGGCTCATCCCACAACACACAACACAGGAAATAGGCCTTACGTTTGATAATGATGGAGAATTCTGGATGTCCTTTAAAGATTTTAAGAAACATTTTTCAATTCTTGAGATCTGTAACATGAATCCTTCATCCATAGAAGAAGAAATGCTTGGTCATGGCAAGAAACGATGGGAGATGAGTGTGTTTGAGGGCCAGTGGGTTAAAGGAATGACAGCAGGTGGCTGTAGGAATCATTTAGGTGAGTATATGAACTATAATTTCAGTACTATGAGATTGCTGTATATAGCTGGGTATGAGGAAAATTTGTGTTTATCTCTAAAGTTTCAGATATTACTTACATTTACTTGGTATATCTCTAGACGATAATTATTTTTCTGGGAACATTTTAGATATTAACTTTTAGCTTCATTCTATTCAAAGAATGTTCATACTATTGCATGCCTTAATGATCTCTTTCCATTTGGACAGTAATTTATAATTAGGTATTGTCTTAGGTATATATATATATACATAGATAATTAAAATACTTTTCCATAAAACTTGCAGGTGTGTTTTAATGCTAGTGCCTCCACGGTATGCACTAGCCAGCGTTTTGGTAGGTGTGTTAGGTACCAACTGATGAGCTCAACCTAGCACACGAGGGCGAAACGCTGGCAACCAGGAATGGGTTCGCTGGAAAATTTATAATGTCCAATAACGGACCATTTATATTGGTATTATAAATTTACTCATTTGGGACAAATATTTCAGATTCCCTAAGGGAATCAACATCTATATCATTAAATAATACTGTAATTTATATTTTATATCATAATATTATCCTCCAGTTTTATCCAACTTAATATTGGTGACATATTTTCACAGAAACATTCTGGTGTAATCCGCAGTATCGGATTGATCCTGATGAGGATGATGATGATGAAAAATGTACAGTGGTCATAGCTCTTATGCAGAAGAGGAGACAACAGAGAAAGATGAAAGCAGGGATTCTCAGCATAGGATTTGCTATATACTATGTAAGTATTATATTTTGTGATTTATAAAATATGTTTACTTAATTCTCAGATTAGAATCACTGGTATTCATACTCTCACTCAAGCAGTAGAGAGTATAAATTTACAGAGGCTATTTTTTTTAATTGATCATTTACCAATAAAATAAGAACTGTTATGTATTATTGGTTAATTGTTTTTAAATTCCATTTTACTTCTCAGCTACTTTTCCACTCAATTTCCTTGCTTATTTAAACAGTTTTTCATAGCATGGTTAAAGCTTTTGTAGACCCTCATCATAGAAGTTTGCCAGCTGTGAGGAAAACGATTTCTGAATCGGTGTTTCACTTTGTCATTGGTATGAAAACACCACCGAGGGACTTCTTCAGGTGCAGGAAGGGACTGTAATCACATGGCGCATATTTATTGTTGTAGAGAGTGTGATTGAGAAACTGCAGCCCAAAAGACTGGATGAGTGCTTGCATTTAAACAGCAGAATGGTGCCTCACATTGTTATGAAGGAGGGCTACTCTGGTAGATAATGGACCGCAGAATTTATTCTGGATTGCACGTCAAAGTTTTTCAATGTAAAACAGTACAAAGCTGTGTTAACTGTTTCTTCTTGCGGCATGAAATCCACCACCAGAACACCATGCCTGTCCCAGAACACTTGTTATTATCTTGCGGGTTGAGAATGAGTGTTTGAACTTCTCTGTTATTGAGATGTTGCGTTTGGCCACTCTATTGCTGTTTCATTCCAGATATCATGTGAGACATCCAGGTCTTGTCTGCTATGACTATATGGTCCAATAATCATCCCCTTCATCATGGTGCCAGTCATAAATGTTAAAGCACCATTTTGTGTTCCTCCACATGCATTTTCTGAGCCCATCAATTGCACAGCTTCCTGAAGTCCAAATTTTCTGACAGCTCAACCAGAGCATGGTTTGTCATGCACTGTCTCCGGATCATCCATGAATAACCTTACCCACTTATGTACCTTCCCTTCAGTCATAGCACTGTGGCCATAAACTTCAAAGTTCTGGCAATGAATCTCCGCTTCTGCAATTTTTCTTACTGTCAAGAACCACATAACTCATCTGATTTCACATGCAGCAGGCTGCTCGATAATCTTAAACATTTATATGAAACATGATATAAATGTTGATTCCCACTGGGAACCTGAAATATTTGTCCCGAATGAGCAAATTTATAATACCGATGTAATTGGTACATTATTGGACATTATATGACACAGTCTGAAGCGTACATGCTGCACATGTGGCTTGAAATGCCATCTGAATGTGTGTAAGGAATGTTGGGAGTATAGCCCTCATATTAAGTCTGTTGTTTTATTGAAGAATTATGTAAGGGAAAGACTGAAACATGACCTAAGGGTTGTAAAATTTGGATAAAATTTATAGTAGCACACCTCACAGGACATGCACCTCTGCAGAAACACTTAAATAAAATGGGTTTTCTAATGAATAACCTATAATGCTATGCTGGAAGGAGATATAAACTACCCTGCAAGAAATACAATATATTTGGGAACACAATCATCAAACCAAAGAAATTAAACACAAACTCAGTAATGGAACTGAATACTTTAACTAACAACATGGGAAAAATGGACTGGTGTGAACTCCAAACAGGGTAGTACAATAAGTTTACAGGCTGCAGTGCATCCAGGGCAACTGTTCTTGGCTCTCTAATGTGCTATCATTTTTAATATTCAGACTGAGAAACTGATGTTGAGAGTGAGCTGAGAAATAGTAGAGGCAAAGATGCTACCTCTCCAACACAGATTCTGCAGCTTGACAAAGCTGGAATATATGATTGAGCAATTCTCATGAAAAAGAAGATTACTGGTAGATAATAAACCCAATTTGATTAAATATATCATTTTATTATATATGTAATAATTTGTATACATATGTAAAAATATTTTCTACATTTTTGCTTCATAAACTATACTTTCATTCATGCACTAAATGCCTTGTCTTTCTAGTCACTCCCCTCTCGTATTTCTCACCGATCCTTTTAAGTCTTCATATCTTGTTAGTGCCATTATCCCCTTCACTTCGCCCATCGTGCTGCCAATTGCCTTTCATCCATTTTCCCCGATGTCCAACTCTCTTTACATTTGATAAGGAGAACATTACCAGATATCTAATATTTTTAGAAAATACAATCACAACACTCACTCTATCAATCAACAAAGTAAGTTTTCTAAATAGGGTGCATATAAATTTAAATTTAATGACTGTAATGTCACATATGTAGGATAAACAGGTAGAAGTTTCACCACAAGGTATTCCAAGCATATTAACAGTATTATATATAATAGATATTTCGGCAATGGGACAGCATATGGACGAGTGTAATCACAACTTCAGGTCTATTGAGTAGGATATGATGATTCTTAAAACAGCTGACAAAGGCGCTTTACTAAATATAATCAAAAATTGCTTTATAGTTTTGGAGTAGTACTACAATCCTATTTTTAATCATAACAAGATATCTGAGAGATCCGTCTTCTTGTAAAGTCGTGTCTTGTTTAAAAGATTCTGAGTAATGTACATATAAAGAAAACTGGTGAAATGAAATGTTGTATGGCTTTTAGTACCGGGAGTGTCCGAGGACAAGTTCGGCTTGCCAAATGCAGGTCTTTTGATTTGATACCCGTAGGCAACCTGCGCGTCGTGATGAAGATGAAATTATGATGAAGACGACACATACACCCAGCCCCCGTGCCAGCAAAATTAACCAATGATGGTTAAAATTCCTGACCCTGCCGGAAATTGAACCCAGGACCCCTGTAACAAAAGGCCAGCACGCTAACCATTTAGCCATGGAGCCGGACAAGAAAACTGTTGATGTATGCAGTAAAATTTGACACTTCTTTGGATAATAGAGTATGGATGTCTTGCATTTGACTGTGCTTATTACGTGGTTGGTGGTTTGCAACTCAATCTGTAACCAGAAAAAGGAGATTAGGAATGTAAGTATATAATTTAGGCCATGATAAAAAAATTTAAGCTGTTTAGATCTTTGTAGACTCACCCTGTTATTGGAAGTGACAGGGAAAAAAGTAACTTCAAACTATTTGATGCTTTATCATGTTAAATAATCTGGTAAAGGAAAATGGAATGTCAAAATCTCCGTGCAGGCAGCCTCGATGGCATCAAATCAAAATGTCTACACACGGTAGCCATGACCATGCAGGTTGTTGTTGTTGTTGTTGTTATAATATAGATTATGAAAGTGATACAAACTATCCTATTATCTAATTTATGCTGCCTTCTAATTCACAATCTGCCATATTGTTTCTTGGTAGGCCAAAACTTAGAACAATTATTCAAAATAAACTTTCAGCATATTAGCTCATATTCAGTAGGTAGAGTACATATTGAAAAAATGTTAAGTAGAGAGCAAAACTAGCCAACCAGACACTAGTGGGATTTGAACCCACAAACTCCTGATTTCATGTTGGTTGCTCTATCCAACTGAGCTATGGTGGTTTAGGTAACATTTGTTCTGTTGGAAAGGATGTAAGCTACAGATCTAGCACTACTGCCATCACACTGTAGAGTGCTTGCAAGTCGCCCATTGTGGGCTAAGTCAATGAATATTGAATTTTCACGACCACATTGTACTCTAAATGAACTTTGAACATATTATGGCTTGTTCAGTATAAACATACAGTATATATGAGGGTAATCCCAAAAACAAGGTCTCCTAATTTTTTATAAATACAGTACTCTGTTCATGTGTCTGTTGGTCACAATATTGTGAAGAATGTTTCCCGCACTCGCATATAAACATGCGCACGCCGCGCTGAGACACTCAGTCTTGGCTTGGCAGCCGTTGAGAATGGAGCTCCCGTTGGATGTTAGCGCCAAGTACAAAGTGCACGCAGTTATTTGGTTTTTGAATGCGAAAGGTACTGAACTGATTGAAATTCATCACCAATTATTGATGGAAATGTATGGTGAGTTGTGCATGGATGTCAAAAATGTTCGTAAGTGGTGTAGAGTTTGCAGCCGGTCGGACTAAAATTCACGATGAATGAACAAAAGTGCGGAAGACGGTCAATTTCCATCGAGACAGTCGTGAAGATTGAGCAAATCATGCGTGAAAATCGGCGGATCACCTTGGATGATCTCTGTACATTGTTTGCTGAGGTTTTCCGAAACACCGCTCACAACTTCCTGAACAGCATGGTGGCAAGCTGGTATGACATGGGCATATAAAAACTGTCACAGCGTCTACAAAAATGCATCGACCAAAATGGTGATTATGTAGAAAAATAGCTAAATGTTCAAGCTATAAAATGATGTAACCCAGTGTGAAAGTAAACAGGTCTATGTATTTATAAAAAATAGGAGACCTTATTTTTGGGATTACATTCGTATGTTAAGTTCAGAAACAAAATGGCGAACCGGACACCAGTGGGAACGAAACCCACAACCTCCCGATGTTACGTTGGTTCCTTCATTCAACAGAAACAAATATGACTAGGACTAGGCCACCATAACTCAGTTAAACAGATGGGATGTGTCAGACCCTACCCACTGACGCTGGAGTGTATGCAGGTGAACTTATCAGAAGCCCTTATAAGAGGCACAGTCTGAGAACTGCATAAGGGAGATAAATCTCCCAGTGGAATTATTGCCCGCCTAGCAATTCCGAATGGAAAATTCAATATTCACTGATTTGGCCCATAATGGGCGACTTGCACACACTCTACAGTGTGATGGCAGTAGTGCTAGACCTATAGCGTAGATCCTTTCCAACAGAAAAAAAACATGACATAGGTCACCACAGCTCAATTAGATAGAGCAACCAACGAGAAATTGGGAGGTTACGGCTTCAGATCCCATTGGTGTCTGGTTGGCCATTTTTGTTTTGTACTCAACATCTCTTTAATATGTACTTTATGTACTAAACACAACCTAATATGTTGAAAGTTTATCTCGAGTACAATGCGGTGATAAAAAATAAATATTCAAAGAAAAGTTGTATTTAAAATTGACAAATTAGGCCTACTAGAAATAATTTGCAATTCATACCTTCAAGCACACTACTAGTATCTCCCACCAGGCGAGTTGGCCGTGCGCGTAGAGTCTCGCGGCTGTGAGCTTGCATCCGGGAGATAGTAGGTTCGAAACCGACTATTGGCAGCCCTGAAGATGGTTTTCTGTGGTTTCCCATTTTCACACCAGGCGAATGCTGGGGCTGTACCTTAATTAAGGCCATGGCCGCTTCCTTCCAACTCCTAGGCCTTTCCTATCCCTTCGTCACCATAAGACCTATCTGTGTTGGTGCGACGTAAAGCCCCTAGAAAAAGAAAAAAAGTATCTCCCAATTCATCTATTTCTTTATCTGTTGTATATATCATTTTTAAACTAACTATTTTGTGTTCTGCTATCTTTCCTTTTTCACACCATATTTACTACGTTAATCATAGGTTTTACTTCTCTGCACCACATTCTTGATTTGTGAAAAATATAATGAAAACTGCTGTGAAGTGCCATCTAGTGACAGAATGTGTTACTGCACAGTACCATGAACATGTAGCTGTACGGAAATCTGTAGAAATTGAGGTCAAGAATTGGATTAAAATTAAATCTTCTGCTCGAGCCACTAGAAGTTACGGGTAGTTGATTTTGGGCATGGTGATCAGAGCGTTAAATATAAGAGGGGAAAGTGGACACCCTTGTCGTGCAACTTCACACTTCTGTCAACTGCAATTAAGTTGGTCTGGTTATTGAAGAGGTGAAAGAATGATTTTCTAACCTTGTAATCAATCCCTATGATTATTTTCCAGTCAACAGTGTTAAGACAATAATGAGAATATGGATTGATCACAAGGACAGAAACTATACTAGGTACCGGTAATTCATTTTCGAACTTGAACCTTACCAGTGACTTACTTTTTACTGTGATGTTACTGTTTTTAGTTCTGTATTATTTCTTAAATCATAATATGTATTTTATGCAGCGTATTTATTCTTAAAACAGTAACTTCCACCATCACCACCACCAATTTCATGCAACTTATTTTATTACAGCTCAGGGATCCAGATAACCTGCCAAAACCTTTAGGACTAGACTTCTTCAAGAACAATCTATCTGTTGCTCATTATCCTGTATTTATTAATATCCGAGAAGTGAGTTGCCGGTTTAAACTTCCACCTGGAGTGTATTGCATTGTTCCATCAACGTTTAGACCAAATGAAGAGGGTGAGTTCATCCTGCGGGTGCTCACTGAGAACAAGAGCAACATGAAGTAAGTACATTTGTTTTAGGCCATTTAGAGTAAGTGGAGCCAACACAAAAAGCATATGCAGGAAATAAGTTCTGATGGTCATTAAAAAAAGAAATAGAATAATCTATTCAGAACTACATTTTCATCTATTTTTCCCTGTTATGATGTGGTTTTAGGAACTCATCCTCCTTCATTGTAATATTATTTGAGATAGTTCCACACAACTGCAAGCATTTTCTTTTCCATTGCTTAGCGGAATTTTTGACACCCAGCATGAACTGTTGATCAATCCATCAATCACTACTGATCTGCATTTAGGGCAGTCGTCCAGGTGGCAGAATTCCTATGTGTTGTCTTCCTAGCCTATTCTTAAATGATTGCAAATTGGAAATTTATTGAACATCTCCCTTGGTAAGTTATTCCAATCCCTAACTCCCCTTCCTATAAACAAATATTTGCCTCAATTTTTCCTCTTGAATTCAAATTTTGTCTTCATATTGCGATCTTTCCTACTTTTAAAGACACCACTCAAACTTATTTGTCTACTGATGTCATTCCACGCCATCTCTCCACTGACAGCTTGGAACATACCACTTAGGCAAGCTGCTCGTCTCCTTTCTCCAAAGTCTTCCCAGCCCAAACTTTGCAACAGTTTTGTAACGCTACTCTTTTGTCGGAAATCACCCAGAACAAATCGAGCTGCTTTTCTTTGGATTTTTCCAGTTCTTGAATCAAGTAATCCTGGTGAGGGTCCCATGCACTGGAACCATACTCTAGTTGGAGTCTTACCAGAGACTTATATGCCCTCTCCTTTACATTCTTACTACAACCCTAAATACCCTCATAACCATGTGCAGAGATCTATACCCTTTATTTACAATCATATTTATGTGATTGCCCGAATGAAGATCTTTCCTTATATTAATACCTAGGTACTTACAATGATCCCCAAAGGGAACTTTCACCCCATCAATGCAGTAATTAAAAGTGAGAGGACTTTTCTTATTTGTGAAACTCACAACCTGACGTTTAACCCCATTTATCATCATACCATTGCCTACTGTCCATCTCACAACATTATCAAGGTCATTTTGCAGTTGCTCACAAACTTGTAACTTATTTATTACTCTGTACAGAATAAAATCATCTGCAAAAAGCCTTATGTCTGATTCCACTTCTTTACACATTACATTGATATATACAAGAAAACATAAAGGTCCGATAATATTGCCTTGAGGAATTCCCCTCTTAATTATTACAGGGACAGATAAACCTTTCCCTACTCTATTCTGAGTTCTATTTCCTAGAAACTTAGCCACCCATTCAGTCACCCTTATGTTCAGTCCAATTGCACTAATTTTTCCCAGTAGTCTCCCATGATCTACCCTATCAAATGCCTTAGATAGGTCAATTGCAATACAGTCCATTTGACCTCCTGAATCCAGGATATCTGATATATCTTGCTGAAATCCTACAAGTTGAGCTTCAGTGGAATAACCTATCCCACACACAAATTGCTTTCTATCAGACCCATTATTAATTTTGTAAACATGTCTAATATAATCAGAAGGAATGCTTTCACAAAGCTTACATGCAATGCACATCAAATTGACTGGCCTACAATTTTCAGCTTTATGTCTATCACCCTTTCCTTTATACACAGGTGCTACTATAGCAACTCCCCATTCATTTGGTATAGCTCCTTCATGCAAACAATAATCAAATAAGTTCTTCAGATGTGGTACTATATCCTAACCCATTGTCTTTAGTATATCCCCCAAATCCTTATCAATTCCAACTGTTTTTCTAGTTTTCAAATTTTGTAGCTTACTGTAAATGTCATTGTTGCCATAGGTAAATTTTAATACTTCTTTAGTATTAGTCACCTCCTCTATCTGGGCATTATCCTTGTAACCAACAATCTTTACATACTGCTGACTGAATACTTCTGCCTTTTGAAGATCTTTGCATACACACTCCCCTTGTTCATTCATGATTCCCGGAATATATCCTTCTTGGAACCTGTTTCTGCCTTAAATTACCTATACATACACTTCCATTTTTCACTAAAATTTGTATAACCGCCAATAAATTATGCTTGCCATCCTGCTATCCTTAGGTAACTTCCATGCTAGATTCAGTTTCCTAGTAAGTTCCTTCAATTTATCCTTACTTGCACAGCTATTTCTAAATCTATTTCTTTCCAACCTGCACCTCCTTCTTAGTCTCTTTACTTCTCTGTTGTAATATACTAGCAAGATACCCGTGCTTCGTTACAGTATGATAATGAAATTTGTAATTGAATGCTTAAGGTTTTATATACAGTATAACCTGCTGAAATTCGTGATCTAACTCGTTTTCTGAGAGATTACGACAAAGTTACTCCCATTTTTCAATCTGTCTTTCCAGCAATCAATTTCATACTTCCCAGGCTAGGTCCAGGTATTACACCCAGTCAGTTGAGATCCTGAATCTTTGCCATCTTTTCCTATAAGTATTTTAAATATGGATCAAATCCTTGAGGAGATCCAGCGTGGTGTCGCCTTGGGTGCCTAGGCGGTACCGAACCCACGGACGGAACGCAATCGTAGTCATTACCCGACCAGGACCCGTTTACAGCGCGGTCCGCACATTTTGATGACAGTCCAGATTATTATTATTATTATTATTATTATTATTATTATTATTATTATTATTATTATTATTATTATTATTATTATTATTATTATTATTGATGGTCTGAAACCCACAGCAAAATGCAAGACCGCTACTTGGTGGTAAATTACATCTGCTGCCATTTTCATTGCTGACAATCTGACAGCACCATCATTGCGCGTAGGCAAGTGCACAAGATTTCTGGCGACACGAATGATATACTTCCATGCATTATTGACCTTATTATAGAGGTGAACAACTGCACGGTCAATGTCATTCCTATCGTTTATTTCAAATGTGTTTAAATTGTTATACGTATATGCCAGGAGATTCTATTGTAATATAACTTTATGTCCTCCAAAGGAAAAGGCGCTTCTTGAAAACGAACTCAGGAAAGATTAAAAATGATCAGTTTATGATCAGAATAAGTACATTATGTACAGTAAAATCAATTGGTCTCAATTCCTTTTTCACTCCATTGCCATTAAATTGATTAACAACCCCCCCGCCTCCTCCTCAAGGAAAAAAGAAGGCGTGTTTCCTTATGTTTAAAGGAGATTCCAAATATCAATGTTCACATCTGTTACCTTCAGTTCCGAGATATAAGTATCCCCATAAAAATAATTCACTTCTTTTTCACTTCCATTAATACTCCTCCCCCGCCCCCTCATCCCCCTTAAGTGAATTTCCCATTAGAAATACTTCTTTCTTTAATAGTAAAGGATCTTCTAAACACCAATTTTCACGACTCTAAAATCTTCAGTTTTTGATATATGTGTCCTCATGAAAGGAATTCAACTCCTTTTCACCCCCACCCCCAAGATGATTTCTCCCAAAAACGCTTTTTGTTTTGTTTTTAAAGGAGATCCAAATACTAATGTTCACGTCTGTAACAACTTTAGTTTTTATTCGATGTACGTATCCTCATACAATTAATTCAGTTGATTTTTAAATTCATTCACCATGCCCCCCCCCCCCGATTGGATTTTCTGAGAATACGTGTTTCTTTAATTTTAAAGCAGATTCCAAATACCAACTTTCACATCTGCAAAATCTTTTGTTTTTGAGAAAATATTATCCTCATACAAATAATTCAACTAATTTTTCATATTTTCCTCCCCCATTTAGGTCGATTCCTGAAAACAAAAAATAGGTATTCCTTTATTTTTAAACAAAATTCCAAATACCAAATTTTGCGTCTGTAACATCTTCAGCTTTTGAGATATCAGTATCCAAACTGAAAGAATTCAACCCCATTTTCAGTCACTTTTACCCCTCCACCCAAGTGTTTTTCAGAAAACAGTTTCTTTATTTTTAATAAAGATAAAAAGATACTATTTTTCACTTCGGTAACATGTTAACTTTTCGAAATATACTGTAGAAATGCTCATTTTAAAATTTCTTTGAGATATACTGTAGAAATGCTCATTTTAAAATTTCACCCCCTTTTTAGTTCCCCTTATGTGGAGTTTCCAAAAACAAATCACGTATGTTTCTTTACTTTTATAGGAGATTCCAAATACCAATTTTTACATCTGTAACATTTTACATTTCTCAGATATACTGTGGATATAGTGTTACTAAAAATTCACCCCAATTTGTCACTCCTGGTTAACTGCTATAAATTGGATTTTCCAAAAACAAAAATGCATGTTTCTTTATATTCAAAGGAGATCCCAAATACCAATATTCAGATCTGTAATATCTTCTATTTCTGAGATATACAGTTAGTATTCTCATTTAAGGCCTTCAACCCTTTTTTCAGCCTTTTTCATGCCTCCTATTGGGATTTTCCAAAAACCAAAAGTACACGTTTCTTTATTTTTAAAGGAGATCCCAAATACCAATCTTCAGGTCTGTAATATCTTCAGTTTCTGAGATATACGTATCCTCATTAATGGCATTCAACCGCTTTTCACCCCTTTTCACCCCTCCTATTGGGATTTTCCGAAAACAAAAAATACATATTTCTTTATTTTTAAAGGAGATTTTAAATAACAATTTTTATATCTGTAAAATTTAAAAGTTTTGAGATATAGATACACTCATTTTAAGAATTCACCTCACTTTTCACCATCCCATTAATTGGATTTTCCAAAAACAAAAAAAATATGTGATTCTTTATTTTAAAGGAGATCCCAAATACCAATTTTCAGGTCTGTAATACCTTCAGTTTCTGAAATATAAGTAGCCTCATTAAAGGCATTCAACCACTTTTTCACCCTTTTCACCCCACCTTTTGGGATTTTCCAAAAACAAAAATGTTTGTGTTTCCTTATTTTTTAAAGAAGATTCTAGATACCAATTTTTACATCTGTAAACTTTTAAAGTTTTGAGATATAGATCTACTCATTTTAAAATTTCACCCTCCTTTTCACCCCCTTAGTGATGGAATATTAAAAATCCTCTCTTAGCAAGCACCTACATGTTAATATGAATGTATCCCCAAAATTTCATTCGTTTATGTCCAGTACTTTTGTCTCAGCGATGATGAATCAGTCAGTCAGTCAGTCAGTCAGAACATGTTCTTTTATATATATATATAGATTGGATCTTTATCATTCTGTGATGTTTGGGACATCACTGAATGTTTTTAATTATTGAACTATATATTTAATTGATAATATGTATATATATAGGGCTTTTATCATCCATTTCAATCATCATTTCATTTCTTTGTATCGCGACTATAACGTATTCTGAACGAACAAATTATTGGGTAAAGTATTTCAACATCACACATATTTATAACTTGCAGTAAATTTTCCAATAGCCGTTGTGAGGTGACCAGAGTCAGCAGGCTAATTTCAGCCCAGTTCCAGGAAAAGTACGTCATCGAGGTTACGAGAGACCTTACCCTCTCCACCTCATGAAAAGACAGTTGATACATTATTAACACCCACTTTTCAAACTCAGTTTCGAGACGCTTTATTTCAGCGGGAAAGTTCAGCCTATGTGAATGAACGTAACGAAGCAACGTGATGGATCCACAGCAATACAAGGGAGAAGGGATGAGACCTCGAATCTTACTGGACCATGTGATATGGCTGATGGAAGGAGACTTTTGAACCGATATATACCACCGACAAGGGCTGGAGTGGACACTAACATTCTCATTCAGACTCACATTCAGATTCGGAGATTCGGACATTCTGATTCTGATTCTCACGCTTGGAAGATACTCTTACTACGATTCTACGTCTACACATCGGAGAAGATTTTAACTTAATTCACTTCGCATCTGAGTATATTCTACTCAAAAGTTACTCTCATTGGGACTTGTTATCTCAATGACGAGAGGTAGTCAACGGGAGACCGGTTTTTGACTAGTATAGGGCAGGAGAGCTTTTATTATGAGTTTAGCTACGCTACTGTTCCGTAATACGGAAGAATACGAAGGTATTCTCTCCATGAACATAACCCATGGTGGTTTTGCACTTAAAATTAGGACTCATTACGACTTTATGTAAGGAGTACAATAGGAAGTGTTAAAGACAGGAAATGTGGATGTAGGACTGGAATCCAACAACAGATGAGGCAGCCTGTACGAGAGATCCACCCATCTTCAGCTTCAAGACAACAGAGTCTACATTTGGTGAGCTTATGGCATAAGTTACTGCAAGTCTTCGCGCAACAGTTCATTTTCTTAAAGTTAATTTCATTCACTTTTTCTTTTGCTTCCGTAAGTTCAGATTTCGTTAATACGCCGTTACGTCACGTTTTTCATCTTAATAAATAGCTGTTTTAATTGGTATTTTATGAAATAATTATTAATGATCCTTAAATTCCAAGTTAGTGTACTTAATGATTTGTGTTCCGTTCACCCCACCCCTGGGAGTTTTTTGAGTCTCATTACGTATTTTTATTTATTTATTATTATTATTATTATTATTATTATTATTATTATTATTATTATTATTATTATTATTATTATTATTAATTATCTACTTTTGTTTTCAAGCCATAAGCTTGAAGACTGGCGCCCTTGGGATACTGTTTCTGGAGAAACCATGACATATCATTTATTTATTTTAATATTAAAGTGACCCGCCACGTTATAAATTTGTCATTAATCTGTGGGCCAAGTGGGTACGTCACAAATTGTCGCCACAACTGAGGGGCTCGTAAATCATTAAGTACTGGTATAGAAGGATAAAATCAGTAGTTTGGGGGTAACTGTTGTGTATCCACAGTATATTTTTCTAGTGTGTTTGATTTTGGGGGTAACATGGCCGAGCAAGAGGAGAAAGACATGACGCTGCGTAGTGGACACGTGCTGAAGGGTAGTACTTTAGGTAATTCTAAGGAAGAGTTAGATAAATGTGTAGAGGAAGAAACTGATATTAGGAGCGAAGATAGCGAAGGGAATAAGAGTAGGAATGACGAAGTTAACGTTAGATTCAGACGATTGTACGATGGGGGGCGAGACGGAGGTTAGCCCTAACAGTGAGGGTAATAATAATCAGTTACTTGAAATGATGCACTTAATGTTAAGTAAGATAGAGGATAGTAAATCTGAAATAAAAAATGAATTGGAACAAATTAAAACAGATGTAGAACAAACTAAATCAGAAATTAAAAATGAAGTAGAACAAACTAAACGAGAATTAAGTAAGGCAATGAATGAACACAAGGTCGAAGCTAATAAAAGGATGGACGAACATAGCAAACAGTTACAAGAATTATTTAAGCAAAATGAAAGATTTAACAAGCAGATAGAGGAACAGAAAGAGACAACTAAGCAAAACAAACAAGAGGTAAAAAAGAAATTTGTAGAGGAGAGGAGTGAGTTGTTGGGATTAATGGAAAAAGAAAGCAACAACACTAGACAGGAGTTAGAGACACAGGTGACAAGTATTAAAAATAAAGTTGAGATCCAAAAGGAAGAAATAAAAGAATTTAAAGATCAGGTACAAAACAAGATCGATACCGTTAAATGTATAATAGAAGACAACACTAGGGAACAAAGAGAAAAGTTTGCGATAGTAGAAGGCAATACAGTGGAAATTAAGACATTGAAAGAAAAACAGAACACTGTAGTGAATGAAATTGAAAGAAGAGATAAAGATGTAGATAACCGCATAGCGATGGCAGAAGCACGCATACGACGAGAAGTAAGAGAAAGGCAAAGTAACACTGAGACGCAAAGTCATGGAGGGATTTACAGTAAGGAAATCGAATTACCGAAGTTCAATGGGAAACAAACTAACCCATTAGAATTTCTTAAAATAGTAGAAAAACGGTTTGGGAAACGGATTGAGGAAGGGTTTATGGACTGGGAAGAGGCGATCGACATTATTGATCATGCTTTTGTGGGAGAGACGCGTTCCTGGTTTTCAGTCTATAAAAGTAACATGAAAAGTCTGGAGGAATTTAAGACGAAGTTCACAGACAAATACTGGAACGAAAACGTTCAAAGCCGTGAAAGAGAAAGGGTAGTATTCGGGAAATTCAAACATAATGAATGTGTCTCTATGACTGAGTATTTTTTGTCACATGTCATGATTTGCCAGAATTTAGACGGAATCACGGCTGATTCAGATGTAGTCAGATTACTGTTACGACATTTTCCAGACAGGGTACGCGAAGCAGCGTGTATGCAAAGTATTAAAACTATTCAGGAAATGGAGCAGTTATTAGGGAGTTTTGATGCGCTAGGAAACATTGGGCATAGAACAGGAAACTCACATAATTTTGTTCCTCATAGTGAACCAAGGGACAATAGGAGACAGCCAAACTACGAGAATCGTAATCAGTTTCAGCCAAGGCATAACGGTAGGGGTGGCGCACCTGAAAATAGAACGGGAAATACCCAACAAGTCAGAGGACAAGGTACTAACGAGCCAAGTGTAGGTACACGATCGCAACCTTTAAACTAAATGCAGGCTGTAATGATGGGTCAGAATTCCAGCCTTACCAGGAAGTAGTTAGGAATTGTGTTATGAAACTATTGCCATATGACCTAGATGTTAAGGAAGATCTTATGTGTGAACCAGATAATAATTATTTAGATTCGGGTGATGAAGTGATTAATCCTGTGGTTCAATTAGAAGTTTGGGTGGCGTATGTTAACGCGTTAATTGATACTGGAAGTCATAAATCATGTATAAGTTCAGAATGGTATGACTCTTTAGTTAAACAGGGTATTATGATAGAAGAGATGCCTGTTAAGTCTACATTCATTATTACAGCTGTTGGTAAAAAGTCGAAACAAATATGCAAGCAGGTTGCGGTGCCGATTTGTATAGAGGGTTTTATTTCAGTACAGGTATGTTTGGTTATTCCTCACCTTGTATTTGATCTCATCTTGGGATGTGACTGGCTGACTTAAAATCGGCTCAGCTAGATTACGATGATGCAACGGTAAATCTGAAGTGGGATAATAAGTATGTCAAACTCGAACTGAAAAATGAAATTCAGAGGAAAACGAATGTTTGTTCTATGTGGAGTGTTATTGAGGTTTCTGGATATGAGGAGAAACCCAGTGAGGGGTTTAATTTATGCCAGTTGTGGTTGAAAGAGGATCAGAAGGATGCCTTATTTGAAGCTGCGAGTAACAGTAAATTAGAGGAAGTCCAGAGGGACGAATTGTTGGTAGTGTTATGTGAACACGCTGAGATTTTTTCTAAGAAACCCGGTAAAACACATGTTTATGAACATTCTTTTTCAGTGCTGGATGACAGTCCTATCAGCGGGCCACGGTATGCTATCCCACACAAATATGCCAAGGCAGTTGACGATCAGATACAAGCTATGTTAGCTGATGGGATAATTGAAGTGTCTAATAGCCAGTATGTAAATTCTTAAATCGTTGTGCCTAAGAGTGATGGGAGCGTTAGAATTTGCATTGATGGGAGGGATATGAATAGACGTATTTGTACTGACCAGTTAAAATCACAGACTATTGAAGAGTTAATTCAGGGCTTTGAGGGTAAAAAATGGTTTTCATCTGTTGATTTAAGAAGTAGTTTTTGGCAGATTCCTTTGAGAGTAGAGGACAGGCCTCTGACAGCATTTAGTCATAAGTACAGCTTGTATCAGTTTCAGCGCGTTCCCTACGGGACGAAGACTAGTTCTGCAGCCTTAATTAGAGCATTAAATATTGCATTAGGTGATGATACAGGTGATTTCGCCACGGTTTATATTGATGATCTGGTGATTGCGTCTAGGACCTTTGAAGAGCATTTGTGTCACTTAGAGAAGGTGTTTACTGAGTTAGAGCGTGCTGGTTTTACTTTGAAGTTAGATAAGTGTGTTTTTGGTAGACAGGAGGTCACATTTTTGGGACACCGTGTATCTGCGATAGGGGTTACGCCTGAGAGTACAAGGATTGAGAAAATATTGAATACCAGTACACCTAGAAATATCAAGGAATTAAGGTCGTATATTGGAGTATGCAACTTCTTTAGACGCTTTGTACTAAGATTTGCAAATTTACTTGAGCTGTTTAGAGACTTGTTAAAAGCCGGCAGTAAGTGGAAATGGACAGAAGGTCACCACAAAGCTTTTAATGATTTAAAGGAAGGTTTCAGGCAAGCAGTTGTTCTTAAGTACCCCGTGGTAAATAAGAAGTATGTGTTACTCACTGACGCATCTCACTATGGTCTGGCTGGAGTATTATGTCAAGAGGATGACAACGGAGACTTAGGAATTGTGTCATTAGCGTCTAGAGGTTTAAGTGGACCGGAGAAACGGTATTCCATTACCGAGCTTGAATTCTTAGCTATTGTGTATTCCTTAAGTAAATTTAGGATGTATGTTTTAGGTGTTAAATTTGAGATTAGGACTGATCACCATGCTCTTTCATTTATACCTACATGTAAGCTATCATCCAATAGGGTTAGTAGGTGGATACTGGCCTTACAGGAGTACGATTTTTCTGTTGTGCATATAAAAGGAAAAGACAATGTCCTTGCTGATCTGTTGTCCAGAGATCAGAAATTGTGTGATGAAGGAAGTTTCCTGAAAACACAGGAAGGCATTTTAATTTGTGCATGCCTTAGTAAGGACAATAAGCCTGCTCTAAACAGATTACGCAACCTGTTGGTGGAACAGTCTGTGGACGAAGAATGTAGGGAATCTTTGTCTGTACTTCAGGGAGGTGAGCAGGTTACTGTGACTCGCGGTAGACACGTTTTTAAATTGTTAGACGGATTTCTAGCTAGAAAATGTAGCGAACATAAATGGGCTATATGTGTACCCAAATCGCTACGTGTGGAGTTAATTTGGTTCATCCACAGGGAATTAGGGCATTATGGTGCTAATAAGGTTCTGTATGAAATCCAACAGAATTTTATCTGGGACAAGATGGGAAGAGAAATCAGAAAAGTTCTTGCCACTTGTGATCTATGTCAGAGAAGTAAGATACCGAACCGTTATTTAGAGGGACCTCGTCAGGCAGTAATTGCAGAAAAATCTGGTGACTTGGTGTGTATCGACCTTTTCGGTCCTATTGTAAAAGGACAATACGGCTTTCAATATATTTTCGTTTTGATAGACGCTTTTTCTAAACTGGTCAGATTATACCCTATGAGGAAAGCAACAGGAAAATCCTGTAGTCGTATAATCCAAGAGAAGTATGTCCCTGAATTAGGTACTCCTCAGAGAATATTGTCAGACAGTGGACCACAATTTACATCGAAGAAGTGGAAAGCCGTAATTAGAGAATTAGGTATTACTAAGGTCCATTCATCCATCAGAAATCCTCAGGGGAACATGTGTGAACGGGTGATGAAGGAGCTAGCGCGCATGTTTAGGTCACTAGTTCACGAGAGGCATTCCGCTTGGGTAGCGAATTTATCCCTTATAGAGACATGGATCAATGCCGTTCAGCACGAAAGTGCTAGATTGACACCTTTGCAAGTTCATTTCGGTACTAAGCCACAAAATGAATTGGTGAGAGTATTGGGTATTACTGAGGTGCCGCAGCGTAATGCTGAATTTTATGTTAGATTGGCCAGAGAAAACCTAGTAAAAGCTGGCAACCTTCGAAAGAAGCAGCAAAAACGTAAGGTATTGGATGAATTTGAGATAGGTGACCTTGTTCTTTTGAGAGTTCCCATGTTATCTAACAGCGAAGATAGTCACAAAAAAGTTTTTCCTTTTATATCAAGGACCTTATCGTATACATAAGAAACTAGGACCGTGTGCTTATAAATTATCTGACGGTGATTGCATTTTAATGGGTACGTACAACATTAGAAGTTTACGTAAATATATTACGAGACCGGTGGATTTTCCATAGTCCTGGAATATAGGTCAGTGAGCCAGGCCACGCTTACCTCTTATATAATATACACCTGTCGCAGCGTGGAGTGACTGCTCTCTGGTAGGTGGAGTTTCCCAAGTTTTGTTTTGCTTGCTACACGATGTGTGTGTATACGATTGACACGAGTTCATTACCAAGGTTACGTCTGTTCTCTTTACGTAACGCCATGTATGGGTTATCTAGTATTTGATTATATAACGAGGATCATTAATATTGCAGTTTAAAATTTGTAAATTCCCCGTAGACTATAAGAAGTCATCATAAAGACTTGCAATAATTTTATCCTAGGCTAAAACCACGTGAATGTGTTAGCGTGTGTGAAGTGATAGTCATACAGCAAGAACGTATAAACACTTGAAAGAGTAATACGATGCATTTTGTTTGTGTAAATTTTGTACAGATCTAAATTGAATTGTCAAGTGTTGCATACACTGGATTCATAAAATCAGCAAGAGATGACGAACATTTGAGAAAGTGAGACATCAGAAACTCGCTAAGTTGTAATATTGTGTTTTAATGGAAATTTTGAAGTGTTATATATTATTTGTTATTAAGTTGTAGGTGAAATCATCAAGTTGTAATTTTGTAAAATAGTGTTATGTTGTATACAGTAATGAATGAATGTACAGTTGTTTTGGAAACAAGTGTAACGTAAGTGGCAAAGTGTGGGTGTGAGCCCTCAACGAAGTACTACTTGTTTCAGGCTCAGAGGGGCGAATGTGATGTTTGGGACATCACTGAATGTTTTTAATTATTGAACTATATATTTAATTGATAATATATATATATATATATTTAATCACTGATAGGTCATTTTAAATTAATATGTGTATATATATAGGGCTTTTATCATCCATTTCAATCATCATTTCATTTCTTTGTATCGCGACTATAACGTATTCTGAACGAACAAATTATTGGGTAAAGTATTTCAACATCACGCATATTTATAACTTGCAGTAAATTTTCCAATAGCCGTTGTGAGGTGACCAGAGTCAGCAGGCTAATTTCAGCCCAGTTCCAGGAAAAGTACGTCATCGAGGTTACGAGAGACCTTACCCTCTCCACCTCATGAAAAGACAGTTGATACATTATTAACACCCACTTTTCAAACTCAGTTTCGAGACGCTTTATTTCAGCGGGAAAGTTCAGCCTATGTGAATGAACGTAACGAAGCAACGTGATGGATCCACAGCAATACAAGGGAGAAGGGATGAGACCTCGAATCTTACTGGACCATGTGATATGGCTGATGGAAGGAGACTTTTGAACCGATATATACCACCGACAAGGGCTGGAGTGGACACTAACATTCTCATTCAGACTCACATTCAGTTTCGGAGATTCGGACATTCTGATTCTGATTCTCACGCTTGGAAGATACTCTTACTACGATTCTACGTCTACACATCGGAGAAGATTTTAACTTAATTCACTTCGCATCTGAGTATATTCTACTCAAAAGTTACTCTCATTGGGACTTGTTATCTCAATGACGAGAGGTAGTCATCGGGAGACCGGTTTTTGACTAGTATAGGGCAGGAGAGCTTTTATTATGAGTTTAGCTACGCTACTGTTCCGTAATACGGAAGAATACGAAGGTATTCTCTTCATGAACATAACCCATGGTGGTTTTGCACTTAAAATTAGGACTCGTTACGACTTTATGTAAGGAGTACAATAGGAAGTGTTAAAGACAGGAAATGTGGATGTAGGACTGGAATCCAACAACAGATGAGGCAGCCTGTACGAGAGATCCACCCATCTTCAGCTTCAAGACAACAGAGTCTACATTTGGTGAGCTTATGGCATAAGTTACTGCAAGTCTTCGCGCAACAGTTCATTTTCTTAAAGTTAATTTCATTCACTTTTTCTTTTGCTTCCGTAAGTTCAGATTTCGTTAATACGCCGTTACGTCACGTTTTTCATCTTAATAAATAGCTGTTTTAATTGGTATTTTATGAAATAATTACTAATGATCCTTAAATTCCAAGTTAGTGTACTTAATGATTTGTGTTCCGTTCACCCCACCCCTGGGAGTTTTTTGAGTCTCGTTACGTATTTTTATTTATTATTATTATTATTATTATTATTATTATTATTATTAATTATCTACTTTTGTTTTCAAGCCATAAGCTTGAAGACTGGCGCCCTTGGGATACTGTTTCTGGAGAAACCATGACATATCATTTATTTATTTTAATATTAAAGTGACCCGCCACGTTATAAATTTGTCATTAATCTGTGGGCCAAGTGGGTACGTCACAATTCCTTACCACCTTTAAAGGTACAAACCTATTTTCATATTCCTCAACAATTGCTTTAAACCCATCCCAGTGTCTCTTTAAATTTTTATTTATCGTTTTCCACCAATCATAGTTACTTTTTTTTAACTCCTTCATACCTGTTTTATCAGCCATATGGTACTGCCTAATAGTCCTAATTTTAATATCTTCCTTTCTTTCACATTTACTTTTAACTACCACATAAACAGCTTCGTGATCACTAATACCATCTATTACTTCAGTTTGTCTATAGAGCTCATCTGGTTTTACGAGCACCACATCCAGAATATTCTTCCCTCTAGTTGGTTCCATCACTTTCTGGATCAGATGCCCCTCTCATTTTAACTTATTTGCCATTTGTTGCTCATGCTTCCTGTCGTTCGCATTAACTTCCCAATTGACATTTGGTAAGTTGAGATCACCCGCTACAATCACGTTCCTTTCCTTATCATTTCCCACATAGCTGACTATCTTACCAAATAATTCTGAATCAGCATCTGTGCTACCCTTTCCCGGTCTGTGCACTCCAAAGACATCAAGTCGCCTATTATCTTTAGAGATGGACCTTACACCTAGAATTTCATGTTTGTCATCTTTAACTTTTTCCTAGCTTACAAATTCTTCTTTCACCAGAATGAACACTCCC
This sequence comes from Anabrus simplex, assembly GCF_040414725.1. Classification (NCBI taxonomy): domain Eukaryota; kingdom Metazoa; phylum Arthropoda; class Insecta; order Orthoptera; family Tettigoniidae; genus Anabrus; species Anabrus simplex. Next base: position 215,148,820 of record NC_090271.1, read on the forward strand.
CCTCCCACCATTCCTATCCTATCTCTACGATACACACTCCAGTTCAGTGAGAAAATTTCTGCATCCATTATATCATTTCTCAGCCATAATTCAACTCCTATTACAATATATGGTGAGTGTATAGTATTTCTGCATCCATTATATCATTTCTCAGCCATGATTCAACTCCTATTACAATATCTGGTGAGTATATAGTATATAGACTCAGTATGAGTCAACTAGACTGAGTTTCATGAAGAAGTGCTGTGGAAATTGCAGAAATAAATGGCAAGATAGTAACTTGTCTATTTTCACTAATGTTCTCTTAGTTACACATTCTAAATTTGTTATTATGAACTGTAGATGGTCTGGTGAAAACTTTTACCCAGTTTCGTAATTTTTAACAGATTTGCATCATATGACTAGCTGTGTTCGTGCGTGGTATTTCGGCACATGAATCAAATGACAAGCTCAGCTCACAGTGATGCAGTGCCTCGCTTATCTTTGTATATTTGATTTCCTTTGCAATATAACTTCGAACAATGCACACTGTAGGGAACTAGAGATGTGTACTGTTGATAAACAATGCCCTCTGTATTTCTGTGTGACACAGGTATTGTCGAATAACAGTTTGTTTTCATTGGTATTCAGCATTCATTATGCATTATGCAGCTCTCAGGAAAGATAGTGCTGACCAGGAGGGAAGGGGATCAAATGAGATGGGCATGTTTGAGGCTCTGCTCATGGGGGATTCCATTGTTAGACATGTGGGGAAAGTGTGTGGAGGAAAGGGAACCAGGGTAGAGTGTTATCCAGGAATTAGGTTGAGGAAGATGTTGAGGAAAGTAGAAGAGAAGGAGGAGGGAAACGAGAAGTTGGTAGTGTTTCACATTGGTACCAACAACGTAAGACAAGCAGGTATAAGTACCAACATAGTTGGGGATGTGTGGAATCCGGTAAATGCAGCATGGTTGAAGTTTTTTTTTGCTAGCTGCTTTACGTCGCACCAACACAGATAGTTCTTATGGCGACGATGGGACAGGGAAGGGCTAGGAGTTGGAAGGAGGCAACCATGGCCTTAATTAAGGTACAGCCCCAGCATTTGCCTGGTGTGAAAATGAGAAACCACGGAAAACCATTTTCAGGGCTGCCGACAGTGGGGTTCGAACCTACTATCTCCCGAATACTAGATACTGGCTGCACTTAAGCAACTGCAGCTATCAAGCTCGGTGGTTGAAGTTTAAGGAAGCTAAGATTGTTATCAGTGGAATACTGTGTAGTGTACCATGACATTACATTAGCGGCCGTAAATATCATGGAAACAGTGGACAAATATGGCGTACAATAGCTTCAGGCAATGTGCAAATGCACAGAGTAGAGAAATAGTAAATCGATATCGACCGGTCGCAAAGAAAAGAATCTCAAGATTATATAATGATGGACCATAAAAAAATTTGAATGGAACCGATTCTTGACTACCTTGAGAAAAGTTACGAGTTGAAGAGGATCAGCACAACCTACTGAAGGAGAAGAAAAAGATTAGCGCAACGTTAAATATTAAAGTAATAATATACAGACATCGTTGAAGACTTTATCTGCAAAATATCGGCAGGAAAAACGAAGATTTGAAGGAGAATATTTATTATTACAACAGCCAAATTCAGAAGCAAAAAGAGACTACAGCCGAGTCGAACATTGCCGAAATCAATATTATAGCGGCAAATTTATGCTAAGGAAGGCATAATTTATTGTTTCCAAGTGGGAAACAATATCTGTTTAGGCTAAAGAATTAACAAAAAGTAGGCCGAGTTAAAGAAATTATCAAATTAAGAAAGATATTTACGACCAATACGAGAATCACAAGACAATTAATACGTATTGAGTAACCTACTATTCACCAGTGAAATATGCATTCTACCATGTATTTGTTGTTTTATCATTTCATGAGAACTGGTGACAAGATGGAGTCAGCTTAAACAGATGGAATTGATCGCTCAAGATGAAATAGCTCAAGCCAAGATTCCCAGCCGGAGCCGCAGATGACGTAACCTTTGGACTGCGATGGCTGCCTGTTCCAAGATGTCCTAGACCAGGAGAAATCCAGCAGCAAAATCCCGTTACGAGATAAGTATTATGAGTTGCATCGTATTGAATTTGAAATTAGTTGATGAAAAATATTTCGTATGTGTGCAGGAGTGCTAGAAGTAAGAGATTTAGTGCCAATGAACGGATATTAGAGTATAAATGCCAATTATTAACCGATGATATGTGCCAATTTCTGCAGTATAACTATGGTGCTTATGAGATAATTTTGGGTTAATGGAAACAAGGTCAGATTGAGTACATATGCATGTGTAGTGCTAATCTATAGGAGCAGACCGTGAAACGTTAAACCAGTTGTGGTTGTAGAAAATGCATGCGAGATACGAGACGTAACCTAATATTTGAGGTCAATATGAGTTGAAGTCATGGCCAGTATGATAATTGTATTGTAAGGAAATGTTGAAATATTACGGAGTTGCAGTGAGTGAAAGAATATTCAGGCTATTAAGTATTTCTACCGTAACACAGGGGTTATTTAAATGGAGTTAAATGAATATGTTTTTAAATATGGAGGTATATATAAAGGAAATGGAATATTAATGTGGCAAGATGTAGTTAGTATGAGGAGATATGTTTTCTGTTCGTTGCATGAATAAGGGATAGCTGATTGAGTTGCGAATTCCTGTGTTACGTATAATATTTATATTAGGATTAGCACTGCAAGTGAAGTGTTCAGGCCATGTTAAGTTGAGTGTATGACTTGAGCCAAACATAATATGTTTCGTAATGACTTCCAAGCTGAAGGTATTGATAGGTTACTTGTTTGTTATACGTTACGTAATATAAATATACAAGAATAAAATGGAGTCTCGCATATATAAATATTTGAAGTTCAGTGCGACAACACTAATATGAAGAACGGTTTTCTTTGACAAAATCTTGGCACAGCAAAGAGATATTTGAGAATAAGTAAATACATTGGCATATGATTAGGAATTCGTGGCACGATTTTCGCAGGTTGGACTGATTTACTATTATATCTATTGCACTCTGTAGTAAGGATATTTGGTTTATTATGTACATATGATGGTGTACAGTTTTAATTTACTCAATTTTTGGCTATGAGAGGAATGTTAATAACTGTATTGGTGTTTTTGAACCCAGATTTAAACAACGTAGTAATACTTATCTCGTGACGTGATGAGTCAGAAGTGAGAATCCAAACAAGTATCCAAATAAATTCAGACAAATAGACCGAAAAGAAAGATGAAACCTAAATGATGCCCCAAAGACAATCCCAAACAGTATTAACAGGAAGATATTCCACTTCCCCTTGATGAATAAAGTTTTGGTCCCTACTTTTCCCCATGAATCAACTTAAATACTGAAAATATGAAATATTATTGAAGGTTAACGTAAATGTAAACAAATATAATGGTAATTTAAAGATTTTCAACTATGTTTATCTCAGAAGTCAAGAATTTAAGAATGATCTTTGTAATTTCGTACGATTTTCTTTTCTTTATTGCCGATAGATGCATTGATATTCCACTTTATAATATATTAGCATGCTAATAAACTGGATGTAGTATTAATATTGCGTTTCTATTCCTAAAGTAACTTATAGTACGTAGTAATAAGATAATATATGGATCAATTGAATTTGTTTATACCGAATACTAAGCGTTGATCAGGCAATTTCCTAAATGTATGGAGAATGAATGTCTGGTTGAGCATATAGCTACTCTTCAACGGAATCTACGACTTATCTAGAGTATATGGGAATACAATGAAAGTAATTTACCCTGAGAAACGAATATGCACCATATTGTTATTGCTCGTGTTCATACATGATATCCCAGTTTTCATGTAAATTATCCGTAAATGATATAATACAGAGTCTAGGTATGATTCTTAACCCGATGTTGTGAATTTCGTAGCCGGAGCAATGTTTAAATAGGTGTATATTTAATTTTTTTTTGCTAGGGGCTTTACGTCGCACCGACACAGATAGGTCTTATGGCGACGATGGGACAGGAAAGGCCTAGGAGTTGGAAGGAAGCGGCCGTGGCCTTAATTAAGGTACAGCCCCAGCATTTGCCTGGTGTGAAAATGGGAAACCACGGAAAACCATTTTCAGGGCTGCCGATAGTGGGATTCGAACCTACTATCTCCCGGATGCAAGCTCACAGCCGCGCGCCTCTACGCGCACGGCCAACTCGCCCGGTGTATATTTAATTAATGCTCCAGCGCGGCGCAATAGAGGAAGTCACCGCGGGAACATTAATAAACCAAACGGTGCATTAAATTGGTCGCCCAACGTGGCGCAATAACATAAGACAGAGGTACCGGAAAAGGTCGCAAATTAAAAGGTGCAGTAGGAGGGATACTGACTGGAAGGTGATTGGGGATTTAAATGAGACTATGGAGTGGCAATGTGGGAAACTGGGAGAGAGATTCCAAGATTATAATGGGTGTGTAGGAGACAGGGATCTGCGCTCAGATGGTCTTCACTTAAACCATGGTGGTACATACTGTATAAGTTAGGAAATTTATTTAGAAGGGTTACAGGGAGGTACATTAAGGGAAACAGGGTGACCTAGGGAGTGATGAGAAGGGTACAGGAAACTGGAAATCAGGTAGGGATGACGTAAAAATGTTAGTGCTCAACTGCAGAAGTATTGTAAAGAAGGAAATAGAAGTAAGTAATTTAATGTCTGGCTCCATGGCTAAATGGTTAGCGTGCTGGCCTTTGGTCACAGGGGTGCCAGGTTCAATGCCTGGCAGGGTCGGGAATTTTAACCATAATTGGTTAATTTCGCTGGCAAGGGGGTTGGCTGTACGTCTCGTCTTCATCATCATTTCATCTTCATCACGATGCGCAGTTCGCCTATGGGCGTCAAATCAAAACACCTGAACCTGGCGAGCCGAACATATCTTTGGACACTCCCGGCACTAAAAGCCATATGCCATTTCAAGTCATTTATATACAGTATACAGATATTGTAAATGATAATGATATAATGGATGCAGAAAAATTCTCACTGGAGTGTGTATCGTAGAGATAGGATAGGAATGGTAGTGGGGGTAGTATTTACTTTGGTAAAAGAAGAATTTGTAAGCTACAAAAAAGTTAAAGATGACAAGCATGAAATTCTACATGTAAGGTTTGACGCAAGTGCAATAAACAGATATAACTTGAAAACAGTATTCTCTCACCCATGGGTAAATAATGCAAGAACGAGCTTGAATTATTATTATTATTATTATTATTATTATTATTATTATTATTATTATTATTATTATTATTATTATTATTATTATTATTATTATTATTATTATTTGTATGTATGGCTATGAAGTGAGGTACATCCATTTAGTATTATTATCATTTACGTAGTCGAATGATTGTATTGTGTATGAGGTTATGCCATGAAACATGTGCTGTACATAAACATTCATATCAGTTCAATTAATGTAAGAACCTGTATTATAATTTATTCTTACCTGTATATATAATTTGTAATCTTACTGTAAATTATGAAACACACTGCAACTTCCAGAATGGTAATAGACACTAGAACAAGGAGAATATTCTGTACATTATAATCTATGTACTAGGCACTCTAAAATTCTTTTGTAATGTATCTTTCCGGAAGCCTGCTCAGGCACATATATAAGGAGACGATCTTGACGGTGATAGTTCAGCAGAGTTATTGTTTGACGAGTTATTGGTTATAATGAGTTGCTGTTTAGTAGAGTTATGGTGTAGCAAGGATATACTTGTGACCATGTGCTGTGTCATGCTTTTAAGCAGTCAACGTTTTCAACCCAAGAGAATGGGTGTCAACTGTGTGTTAAGGTTGCAATCTCCATGTGCAGGGATTGGCATTTTTTTAAATGGCACTTTTGTGATGTGAGTGTTTTGTTTGTGACACCAGTGTTTAAGGTTATGTGTGTGTTTAATTTGTAAATAGAAGTCAATAAAATAATTCTGTACCAACTGACAGTATCTCGTGTGCATCTTTGTGGATACGTTAGGTTTATCTCTAAAGATAATAGGCAACTTCATGTCTTTGGAGTATACAGACCGGGAAAGGGTAGCGCTGACACTGATTCAGAATTATTTAATAAGATAATCAGCTATGTGGGAAACAATATGGAAAGGAACGTGATAGTAGTGGGTGATCTTAATTTACTAAATGTCAATCAGGAAGGTAATACGTACGACAGAAGCCATGACCAACAAATAGCAAATAAGTTAAAATGGAAAGTGATGGAACCAACTAGAGTGATGTGGTGCTGGTAAAACCAGATGAGCTCTATAAAGAAACCGAAGTAATAAATGGTATTAGAGATCATGAAGCTGTTTTTGTCGCAGTTAAAAATAAATGTGAAAGAAAGGAAGGTATTAAAATTAGGACTAATAGGCAGTACCATATGGATGATAAAACAGGCATGAGGGAGTTTCTAAAAAGTAACTATGATCGGTGGAAAACGGTAATATAAACAGATTCTGGGATGGGTTTAAAGCAATTGTTGAGGAATGTAAAAATAGGTTTTTACCTTTAAAGATGTAAAGGAATGTTAAAGATCTACTATATTATAACAGAGAAGTAAAGAGACTAAGAATGAGGGGCAGGTTGGAAAGAAACAGAGTTAGAAATGGTTGTGGAAGTAGGGAAGCAAGGAAGCAAAAGAGAATGGCAATGCTGTAATTTACAAAATTATAAAGTTTAAAACACATTAAATTGCACAAAGTCTTGGTATTACGGGGAAAACTTTTAAAGTAAGTAGAGGTTGATCAGAATGCTTTATGCGTTGGACTGGACTAAGTTTGCGGAGAAGGACGTCACTATGCTGGTGGCTTCCATGAGATTATACCAAAAAGTGATTGATTTTCGCCGCTTTGTCGCAAGACTCTGACGTTGCAATGCTGCACGGTGTTTAACCATGTGACCAGTCAGCTGTGGTAATGAAGGAGGGGACTGATACAAAACTGTTTAAAGGTACTAATATAACTTTTTGCGTAAAGAATAGATTTTAATAACTATCTTGTGTGTTGATTTAAAGATGCTAGATGTTCCTTTTCTGCTACCAAACCATGCCAACCTAGTCTATATTATGTGAAATTTTTACCTATTATACCGTCCCCTATTACTGAAGTTGGAAATTAAGAAAAATATGGGTTATTATAGGTGAGTAAGTATGATATTACTAATATCTCATGTAGTGAATAGCATGTAAATTGCCTATTCTTTTTACAGGGAGCACGATGAAGTATTAGGCATGCCAGAGACTGATGTCAGGGTATGTATTGTCGCTTGCAATTTTATTTCATATCCCATTTTCATTTTTGCTATAGTAAAAAAGTAAAAAATGAAGTCTTGTCCTCGTCTTGAGGTGGTGCAACTCTTTCCAGGCACACCCCCAATGGAGGTGAGCTGCATCATCCATTTTAACCATATACCAGTCATCCTGCCATTTTTAAATCTATGGCAATACCAGGAATCAAACCCTGGCCTCCAAAGACAGCAGTTAATAGTGCTAACCATTACACTACGGAGGTGGTCTTCATTACAGTGAGAGTTTGATTCATATTTTGTTGTCATCTCGAGTTTCAGTGTTAATTTGTTTTTTCCTTAATAACAATAAGTAAATTTTCTTATGGTGTTTACTGAAAATATAGAAATTTTGCTAGTTTATGAGGCATACTACAATGTGTCACATTTGTATTATTAGTAATGTTTAATCTAAAGTAAAACAACATCCTATTTATGATAGAAAAAATTACACCTCATGATGATTCTGTATTGACTTACAAATCATTAAAAATTGACTCCTACGAGAAAATTATATTTTTCCACCCTTTATTGCACTGTTAAGAAAGACTTTACACTATTAATAAATCATGAAAAGACATTCTTTTATAACACCAGAACATGTTTTGGTTCCCGTAGGACCATCATCAGCTGGTTAACAAATAAATTAAAAAGAGGCATTCTAAAACATAACTAGAAAAATATTATACATTAAAGAGTAGTGTATTGTAAAAAATAAAAGTTCATTAAAATATAGTGTGACAATTTTAAAACTTCCAGTCAGTAATTCTGATGGTATGTAATCACTTCAATCAATTCCAATTTTAGGTCTCTCAAAGCTCTGTCGAATTCTGACCTCAAAACTGGGTCTCACATTTGATTCTGTATGCAGCATTTATCTTTCCTAGGACTATACAACCTTCAACATCCTTGCACTTCTTTTTCAGCCATTCTCTCTTAGCTGTCCTGCACTCTCTATCCACTTCATTCTTTAATCACCTTTATTTGTATCTACCCTCCTCTTTTCTTGCATTTTTGTTCTTTCATCGTTCATCAATCAGGTCTAGCATCTACTGAGTTATCCATTGATTCTTAATTGATCTTTCTTTTTTTATAATTCCAATTATTTTCTTATAGTTCCAAATAATAATTTTTTCGCAAAATTAATATCTTCCTTTACTTCCAACTTTTCTTCGGCTACTACTTTCTTGCAAACTCTTTTCACTTCTATGTATCTTACTTTACTCTCTTCAGTCTTTTGTGTTTTCCATTCCTTCCAGTTTTTCTTTCACTCTATCATTCTGTATCATATATCTTATCTTTCCCGATGTTCTGCCACATGTTTTCTCCACATACTTTACAAAAACTCTCTTAAAATTGTTCCCTTCCTGTTCAACATGGCTAATATCTGACCTTGGCATCAGTTTTTGTAATTCTGTCCTAAATTCTTCCTGAAACTCCTTTTCCTTCGATCTCTAGATCCTAATCTTTCTTATGCTTTTCCTTGTAGTTTTATTATCCCACCTACTTTCAACTTTGCTATCACTGCTCTAGTGTCATCCCCAAAGTCTTCCTCAGGCATAGTTGTAACATCCATAAGACCTTTCCGATGTCCTTTTTCCAATAATATGTTAATCCATCAAAGTTTTCATCTTCTATCTCCCCATTCAAACCTGCTAATCTTCTGGTTATTATTCTCCCTGAACCATGTGGTTCCTATTGGTTCCTCTGGCAAAAGTTACTTAAAATATCCTGTTCTTGTTATTGTTGCCATATCCATACAGCATCCCAGTTTCTCTCTTCCCACTTGTGCGTTCGTATCTTCCATTATAATTACTTCTGTTCTTCAGTGTATTTCTCCACCTCTTCAAGAAATCAAGAAACTGTTCTGCATTCTCTTCTTTATTTCCAGTTTGTGGATCATAAACTTGGAACAGATCTTGTGTTCCTGTCTCAAACTTTATCCTTGCTATAATCATTCTGTCATTGATCTTCTTCACCTCCTTCACATATTCCAGGACATCCTTTCTAATGATCATTCCTACTCTGTTTACTGCATCCTGTCCTCCACTGTAAAACAGCCTGTACCTTTCCTTCAGTTTTCTCCCTCTCTTCCTCTCCATTTTGTTTCATTAAGACCAAGGATGGCTACGTCCTTTTCTTTCACAAACTCTATCAGCTCTTTGGTCTTGTCTGTCAAGTTTAGGATGTTAACTACCCTGATTCAGATATATTGTGATACTAGTTGCCCACTTCTCACAGCTCCTCCAGTATCTGAAGAAGCATGCACCACCTGCCAGGAACGCCCTAGCATTTTCCAAGGTCACACCATATTTTCGCTCATTTCAGGCTTTTGTTATGATGGGTTCGCCACTCCCAAGGGTATTTTAGAGCTGCTGCCGGCAGGTGACGAGGCCGCTCCTAACCTGGAGTGCAGACGCCTTCTGCAGCCACCTCTAACTTGGTGAGAGATGCAGTTTGATGGGTTCCAGTGTCATTTCCTACACTAAGGGAATCATCACCGCACCTAAGAAAACTCATCCAGCCCAAGCCATTGGTACTCTTAGGGCAGGGATGGTGAACCTATACCACGTGTGTCACTAGGTGACACGCGAACACGATGAACATATTAGTTTTTATATACGTCTTGTGCTACAGACTATACATATCTCATGGATCGTATAGTCATAGTGTTTAACATGTAAGAAGTTAATATCGAAAATCTTGCCGTCAGTCAGTCAGTGAGTGAAGTTTGACGTGTGTGTGGTAGCCAGTAGCTCTTAATCATTCATTGTGTGTTACTGTTTGTTGAATATCGTTTGTATACGGAGCTCACAAACAATGTTCCGGTGTCAAAGAAAAACAAAACAGAAATTTAACGAAGGTAGTGACCAGATTCTTCAAGAACAGTGGACAAGGGAATTCGGGGTGATAGAAAGAAGAAATAAAGCTTAATGTTGCCGTCGTGTCCCGCACATTTAATGTAGGATTAAAGCGCCATTCGAGACGAATCATTTAAATGTTCATTCCATGCCAAATGAAGAAAGAAGAGAGATTGTTTCACAGAAAATCGAGCAATACACAAAATAAACTAGTTGTTTTGTGTCATCTTTCAGGCCAAGGTATAATATCAGTGCGGTGGTTTCCACCTGTCTCACTGCATATTACAGTATGGGAAACCGATTTCTAATGGTGAGTTCTTGAAAGAGACTTTCTTATTGACGTCCGATACATTAATAGAAGACTTTCCTAACAAACAACGAAAAATTAACAGAATTAAATAAATGCCAGCCAATCGAAATACTATCAAGTGTAGATTAATAAGAATGAGTGAAGATGTTTCCGAGCAATTGGAAGGTGATTCGGATAACTCCCAGATGTATTAAGCATGTCTTGATGAAAGCACGTATGTGACCTTACAAGAAAGGATTGCTGTTTTGGTCTGATTTCCTTGTGGAAATGTGATGAGGGCGGAATTATTTAAATTGTTTAGTTTACGAAATACGATAATAGGTAAAGATATAATGAAGGATGTGAAGCAAGAACTTTTATTAAAAATGGGGTTTGACTTTTAGAACGTTGCGTCAAGTATGGTGGGTATTCATAATGGGTTGGTGCAATTTCTTAAAGAAAAAGTTAAACACCCTATTTTACAGTTCCGTCGTATGTTACGTCTGGAAGTACCCCTATGTGCGAAAGAATGTATGCAGTCATTTGAAACAGTACTCCCGGTGGTAACTAAAAATGTGAACTACATACCTGCACATGCTCAACATAATCGCCAGTTCTTGAAAATCTTACACGAAGTGGAATCTCACTGTGGCGTACTTGTACAATAATGATCGTTGTCTGAGTCGTCGGCAAGTACTCCAGAGGCTTGTCGAGCTCTTGGACGAAATTTGCTTCTTCATGATAGAAAAGCACGAAGAATTCCCAGAACTCACGGACCCTATTTGGCTGTGTGAACGAATGTTTCTTCGTGATTTTACAGCAGTGTACAATGATATGAATAAGGAACTACAAGAAAAGATAAATACTGCAGATATATTGTTTGAGATCATAAAATCATTCCAGAGAAAACGTGTATTCGTCAGGGATGTTGAAACAAAGAATTTTAAGTACTTTCTTTCACTTAAAATACAATTTGAACTGATGTCAAATTTTGCAAATCAATTAACTTTTGAAGACAAAAAATATTTGTAAGAAGTATGTAGATGTCTTACAAAATTTAAAACAAATAATTTCCGAGAGATTTACCCAATTTCGAGATTTGGAGAAAACATTTCACTTTATTACAAAACCTCATATTGCACAAATGAGTGACATTGAGGTCAATTATTTACTGACCATTTAGAAATGGAGTTGAATGAATATGAAGAAAGCAGTACATGGGTGAACAAATTCGTACAACTTGGTGAAGCATGGGTGAAAACAGACTGTGTTGTTGATGGTGAATACTCTCTACAGAAGCCATATAGCTTAAAACATGACCAATGGGACAGCCTGCCACTAATGTTTTCAGTGATGAAGAAACTAGCTACAGCATTCCTTACTTTGTTTGGGTCATCATATGCCTACCAACAGCTATTTTTTACAATGAGCGTTATGAAGTCAACAGTTAGAAGGCGTCTTGGTTCAGACCTAAGTGCTTATTGTGTACTATTGAAGAGAAAAAGCTATGAACCTTAGATTAGATACTTTGTTTGTTACCATTTACCTTTTCTTTATTTCATAAAATTTAGAAAACCTATCCAAGTATACGTTATGCGTTATTTTTTTAGTAGTTATTTTTATGTATATACTAGCTATATTACCCGGCACTGCCCAGGCACTTCATTAAATGAAATGGCGTATGGCTTTTAGTGCCGGGTGTGTCCGAGGACATGTTCGGCTCGCCAGGTGCAGGTCTTTGGATTTGACACCCGCAGGCGACCTGCGCATCGTGATGAGGATGAAATGATGATGGAGACGACAAATACACCCAGCCCCTTTGCTAGCAAAATTAACTGATGATGGTTAAAATTCCCGACCCTGCCAGGAATCGAACCCGGGACCCCTGTGACCAAAGGCCAGCATGCTAACCATGTAACTATGGAGCCGGATGGCACTTTATTAAATGTTTACTTTCAGGCTTTTTTTTTTTTTCTAGGGGCTTTACGTCGCACCGACACAGATAGGTCTTATGGCGACGATGGGATGGGAAAGGCCTAGGAGTTGGAAGGAAGCGGCCGTGGCCTTAATTAAGGTACAGATAGGTCTTATGGCGATGACAGGAGAGGAAATGCCTAGGAGTGTGAAGGAATCGGCCATGGCCTTAATTAAGGTACAGCCCCAGTGTTTGCCTCCTGGTGTGAAAATGGGAAACCACAGAAAACCATCTTCAGGGCTGCCGACAGCAGGACTCGAACCCACTATCTCCCGGATGTAAGCTCACAGCTGTGCGCCCCTAACTGTATGGCCAGGCTTTCTATTACCTGTTAATTATCTGTGAATCAAATGTTTGTAGATTTCATTATTGTGACTGTCATTTTACAAACTATTTTGTACTTTTATCCGAACTTCCTCTCCTTTACTTTTGCCACCAATGATTGTTGTCTCAGTGACGTTCGGCATTAGATTTTTGATGGCAAGTCTGGTTCCGTTGCTAGTTTTGGTGGATCTAAATTCCAAAGGACCATTAGTGGTGAGTCAACTTTCAAAGTCAGTTTGTGTGGTGGTCTGCCAGAAGGTTTGCATAATGCACGATGTTCATTGCAACGCAAGCAGATACATTCTTTGTTTTTCCATTTGATGCAAAAATGAACCGATTCCTCTGCTTGGCCTCTCTGGAGCAAGGAGCATACAGTTGACCATGCAAGAAAACATGGTTTTTCCAAATTCCATCCAGCAACATTTAGCCATTTTCCTTTGGCTTTACTGATTGTATCGCAAAAGCTAGGCACACTGGGAACTGTAGTCGCTTGAAGTCAAATGGCAAGTTGGTGGGAATTGTTGGGATGTGTGGAATCAGAACATCCTTTCCTTTACTTTTGCCACTGATGATTGTTGCCTCAGTGATGTTCGGCATTAGTTTTTTGACGGCAAGTCTGTTTCCATTGCATAGTTCCGGTGTATCTAAATTCTGAAAGACCATTTTCAGTGAGTCAACTTTCAATGTCAATTTGTGTGGTGGCATGCCAGGTGGTTTGCATGACGCATGGTGTTCATTGCAATGTGAGTGGATACACAACATTATTTGGTTTTCCATCTGGTGCAAAAATTAATAGACAGTTGACCATGTGAAAAAACACGTTTTTTTTTTCCAAATTCCATCCAGCAGCATGTAGCGATTTTCCTTGGGCTTTCTTGATTGTAATCGCAAAAGCTAGGTGGACTGGAAACTGTAGTCACTTGAAGTTGAATGGCAAACTGTGGGAATTATTGGGATGCACAGAATCTGAACATCCTGTCCTTTACTTTTGCTGCTGATGATTGTCGCCTTAATGATGTTCAGCATTAGTTTTTTGATGCCAAGTCTTGTTCCGTTTCATAGCTTCTGGGGATCCATAATCCAACGAACCATTAAGTCAATATGTGCAGTGGCATGCCAGTTGGTTTGCATGATGTACAGTGTTCATTGCAACGTGAGTGGATACACGGCATTCTTTGGTTTTCCATCTGGTGTGAATATGAACAGAGTCCTCTGCATGCCCACTCTGGGGCAAGCAACATACAGATAACCATGTGAAAAACATGGTTTCTCCAAATTCAATCCAGCAACGCTTAGCAATTGTCCTTGGGCTTTATTGATTGTAATTGCAAAAGCTAGGTGCACTGGAAACTGTAGTCACTTGAAGTCGAATGGCGAATTTGTGGGAATCGTTGGGATGCACAGAATCAGAACATCCTGTCTTTTACCATTCCTGCCGATGATTGTCGCTTCAATGATGTTCGGCATTAGATTTTTGACAGCAAGTCTGGTTCCGTTGCATAGCTTCAGTTGATCTAAATTCCGAAGAACCATTATCAGTGAATCAACTTTCAAAGTCAACTTGTGTGGTGGCAAGCCAGGTGGTTCCAATGAATTTAGAAATTCTATTGATCTTTGTTGACAACTGTGTCAACAGATGTGTAAGTCTTTAGGTCACTGGGAATTAGCAATGTAGTGAAGAAGTACAACTGAATCTGCTAGTGTCAGCTCCAGGATATCTCGTTACTTCACCTGCCAAAGGAGATTGTTCCATCTTATGTCCTGTAGCTCCTGTATTTAGTAATACTTTATTAATGGCAATACCATTTTACACAACAATAGAGAAAAATAAACAAAACAAACCACCCTAAAAAGAAAGTTCAGTAGAGTATAAATAGAAAAATACAGTATGTACAGATATATACACAGGTTATATTACAAGTAAGCACAGGAAAGTAATCGTCAACTCTGGAGGTTATGTAAGTGATTCTAAATTTTGACAATGAGCAGTTAAATATATCAATATCCACTTTGTTTAGAGATCTTGACATTCATTCAATTGGCCCATTGAATGCATAGTTAGTTCTTTGCCAATTTGTAGACAATGTATTCTTGAACCTTATGCGTCTGTCAGGTACATGTATGTTTAGCAAATAGTGCAATGGAATTACTGTTCATCAGCAAACAAAATCACTCACTCACTCTCACTCACTCACTCTCCTGGCGCTACAGTCCATGCAGGACCCTGGCCTCTCCTACAGCTGTCGCCCAGCCATCTCTGTCTGCTGCATACCTTCTCCAGTTCCGGATTCCCAACACCTGCACATCCTCTCTGACATCATCCCACCATCTCTTCCTAGGTCTTCCTTGCCTCCTCCTACCTTCAGGGTGTTGTTCAAGGGCCTTCTTTGGAACCCTCTCCTCCTCCATTCTCACCATGTGCCCCAAGTAACTCAGGCGTCTCTTCTTCACTTCTGCAACTAGGTCTACTACAGCATAGAGCTGGTACACCTCTTGGTTTGTTCGGATGCGCCATTCGCCTTCTTCACATACAGCCCCAAAGATCTTCCGCAGCACCTTTCTTTCCCATACTCTCAGCCTGTTCTTATCGCTTTCCGTAAGCGTCCAGGCTTCACGTCCATAAAGAACTACTGGCCGTATTATGGTGCGGTACACAGTGAGCTTAAGCCTTCTAGACAGACTGGAGGACTTCAAAAGTTTGTGAAATGCATAGAAGCATCTACTGCCTGCTGCCATATACTGAAGTGACCTGTTGTAGATAGTACCCAGAGGGTTCAGTGGTATTTTCCTAATGACACGCTCCAGGCAAAGATTGAAGAGAGTCGTCAACAAAGCATCTGCCTAAGCCCTCCTCTCACTGGGAACTCCCTGGTCAGCCTCCCCTGGATTTTCACTTTAGCTCTAGTATTCCTCAATGTCACTTCCACAAGACTAGTGATCTTTCTTGGCACCTGCATTTCCTCCAACACCATTCGTAGCTTGGGTCTATGGACACTGTCATAGGCCTCTTTATAATCGATGTAGTGTTGATGTACACTGACGTTATATTCGTGGCAGTTCTCCAGAATTAGTCGTAATGACAGGATGTGATCGATTGTTGACCAGTTCCGCCAAAATCCACACTGGTATTCACCCAGTTCTTTCTCTGCATATGCTTCTAATCTCCTTGCTAGCACTTTTGAGAAGATCTTGTATGCCACATTGAGAAGGGAGATCCCACGGTAATTGCTACATACCGTCTTGTCAATCTTTTTATGGATGGGGCTAATGACCGCTAGGTTCCAATTCTATGGTATGTTTTCACTTTCCCACACTGCACAAATGAGATTATGCAGCTTCCTACACACTTCCTCCCACCATTCTTGAAAAGCTCAGCAGGAATTGCATTTTCTCCTGGTGCTTTGTTATTATGCATGAGGGATATTGCCTCCTTCACCTCTTCTAAGGCCACTTCAGGCACGTTTTTCTCCTCACCATCTGCAACCAACTGACCATCTCCCATCTGCTCTTGCGATCCCTGAGTTTTTGCCACTATAAGGTTCAGAAGGTCTTCAAAATATTCTGCCCACCTTTCCATTATCCCATTCTCATCACCAATCAAGTGGCCTACTTTATCCTTACAACATGATTGTCCTTGGCTGGAATCCCTTCTTAATTTCCCTAGCTCCCTGGAACATGGCTCTGACCTCCTTTCTGTTCTGCATTTCCTCGATCTGTTGTAGCTTCTCTTTTCTCCACTCCCTCTTCTTCCTTCTCAGTACCTTCTTCGCCTCTCGTCTAGCTTGTTGGAATCTCTCAGTGCTTGCTCTTGTTCTTTGCTGCAGTGTTTTTTCTCTGGCTTCATTACGCCTTGAGACTTCTGCCTGACACTCGTCATCGTACCATTCTGTTCTCCTCACAGGTTTCTGAAATCCTACCGCATCTGCGGCTGCACTCTTCAAAGTATCTTGTAATACTTTCCACTGCTGAGTCACTGTAGCTCCTTCTAGTTCTTGCTCTCGACCTCTGAGCTTTTCAGTAACCACTTCCCTATAGCTTTCTTTCTTCATTTCATCTCTTTGCAGTGCCTGTACATCAAACTTCAAAGACTTCTTTCCTGTGTCTTCGTGATATTGGCTATTCTCTGCCTGTACTTCATTATCACAAGATAATGGTGCAAGTCTGCATCTGCGCCCCTCTTTGTCCTGACGTTCATAACGTCCGACCCGTGTCTTCGGTCGACAAGAACATGATCGATCTGATTCTCTGTCTCTCCATCGGGGGATTTCCATGTTACCTTGTGAATATTCTTCCGTGGGAAATACGTACTGGAGATCATCATCTCATGTGCTATTGCAAAGTTTACAAGCCGAAGTCCGTTATCATTACTTTCCATGTGGACGCTATGCAGACCAATCGTTGGTCTAAATGCTTCTCCTCTTCCTACTTTAGCATTCATGTCTCCGAGAACAATCTTAACATCATGTCTTGGAGCTGCCTCATATTCTTCCTCAAGTACACTGTAGAATTCATCTTTTACATCTTCGCTTGAGTCTTCCGTAGGAGCATGAGCACAGAATACTGTTATGTTAAACAGGGAGAACTTTAAGCATAGGGCACACAGTCTCTCATTCATGAGTTTGAATCCCAGAACCGCTTGCTTTACATCATTTGCTACCATGAATCCTGTTCCCAGCTGGTTTTTATCACCCCCACTGAAGAAAATGGAGTAATTTCTCGAGTCCATAATATCCGCACCTTTCCATCTGATTTCTTGCAGTTCAGCAACCGACACCTTATAATTCTTTAAAACTTCCTTCAGATTCCTAAAGGCTTCCTCTCGGTACAGGCTTAGCACATTCCAGGTTCCAAAAATATCATCTCATTTTCCTTTTCCTCGCTTAGTCGTCATCAATTTATCCATCCGGCTATCTCTGTAGGTAAGTCTCGCAACAAGATTTTTTTCACGTGGCAGGGGTGTTAGCCCTGCACACAACCCCCAACCTGGAGGACTAGGGAACCTTCTTTCTTGGTTACCATAGCCGAGAACATCCCGTTTTAAGGCGCCGGATACTCGCCCTCACCCATCTCCTTAAGGAGTAGGATTTGCCGGTTACGTTAGTAGGCAAACCTTCCAACTCGAGCATTTCTCAGTATTTGCAAACAAAACCACATTGAACAAATCTAACAGGTTGTTGGGCGACTCCAAGTTCGACAATAGAGAAAATGAAGTTTTTAATACTAAATAGAGAACAGGTAAGGAGGACAAGAATAATAATAATTGAACAGTTATTATAGTAGGCATACACAGTAGAATATCAAATCATAAGCCCAAAGGGTTCCAGAAATGTAGAGAGTGGCAATGATAAATGTAATTGAATGAAAGGAAATGATAGTTTCAATAATAACAGTTACTTTTACTCCAATAAATATACTGTATACATTTCTGACCAGCAGGAGATAAAAACTTACAATAGCAGGAATAATTTCCAACGTCTGACTCCATGGCTAAATGGTTAGTATGCTGGCCTTGGTCACAGAGGTCCTGGGTTTGATTCCCAGCAGGGTTGGGAATTTTAACCATAATTGGTTAATTCTGCTGGCACGGGGGCTGGGTGTATGTGTTGTCTTAATCACCATTTCATCGCCTACACGTGTCAATTCAAAAGACCTGCACCTGGTGAGCCAAACTTGTCCTTAGACACTCCTGGCACTAAAAGCCATTCTCTATTTCATTTAATTTCAATTTCCAATGTGAGTTTAAGATTATAAGTTACACAAAAATGTTAGTCCAGGATGATTAGGTGATTACATTTTTTTTTAAAAAAGGTAGTGAAGACAATTTGAATAAAGCAGTTGACCTAGCTCATACCTATATATACATCTGTGACGGAAATTTTTACAAACACTAATATGCCAGGGGAATATATATGGACAATAAGTAAGAAGTGCAGTATAAATTTAGGCAAGAAAATAAGCTAATTATTTGACATGATGAACAATCAAATTCATTGAAAATACCTAGACAAATGATGAAGCAGAGGCTAAAGTTGTTAAATTCTTATATAAAGTATCCTAAGGATCTATACACTCTGAATGTTACCAAAATTATCAGCAAGATATAGGATATGGTGGGGAATGAAAGAGGTTTACGAAACCAAGAGACACAACCAGGAAATTTTGTTATTAAATGCACAAAACGACGACTCCGAAATACATGACGATTTCCATAATACGTTAAAGGTTACAACAGTTTGGATGACAATATAAGGCCTACAGCAGTTCAAAAATCTGCAGAACACTGACACAGAATGAAAAACAGTGTCCTGTAAGTCGATGACTCCCCCAACTCAGTCAGCAACCGAGGAATAGAGTAATAAGAGAAGATATATCACATTATTTGCTCTCTATTTCCAACCTAAGAACAGTTGCAGTAGATGGAACAGAGAACCAGCTCTGTCCAGCAAGGTAACATGCTCGCACATCCAGCAGGAATCGGAATCTTGTTCAGCTGCCAGGTAAGGCAGGTGGCACGTATTAATATGAACATAAGTTTGTTCTGGAAATTGCGAGAAATAGAAGTAACTTCATGGGAGCAGGACAGTCAGGTGATTGACCAAAATGGCGACCAGTATATGGAGAACAAAAGAGGAAGAAGGTTGTTTTACAATGAAGTACCGGGGATATGCAAAGAAACTCTAAAATATTTGTATCAGAGTACACAAAAAGTATTGGGAACAATACAATCCTTACAATGGGTTTTGTAACTAATGCAGAATCAGTATGTAAAATAACTCTAGGTTTTTCTATAAACTGTTGGTTTCTTTTGAGATTTTTAAATGATATATGCACTTGGTGTACCTAAACAAAATTTTGGTTGAGTATGTTCAGCTGCTTCGAAATTCATAAGCAACAAATACTTTCAAAGGTTCTGAAAAAGATAGAAATATTTCCCACAATCATACTTTCTGTTCCTGGGTGTTTTCCATTTCTATCTCATGGAAAAAAATCAGTTTTCATAAAAATAGACTTTTAGATTTATTTTATAATTTAATATTTATTAAGCATAATGTGCTTATAGAATATAATGTGGAAGCTACACAAGCATTAAATACTTAATGCACTTTCCATGGATATATAGCCGATTGTGTACATCATTCACAATTCTTTCACCAGTCTTTAGCAAATGCACTGGGGCATTGTGTTCTGTTGGAATAGGTCATTAAATGAAGAGAACAGGGCATGTTACAAAGTCGACAGACAGTTATCACTTGGGGTGTAAAATCCATTCGTCAGACATATCCTTCCATGGAACCCATGGATGCAAAAGTGCGTGTATATGTGGCATAATTTTATTATTGTTTGCTTGAAATAGCTATACCTAATGAATGGAGAGTTGCTATGGTAGCCCCTGTGTATAAAGGAAGGGGTGATAAACATAAAGCTGAAAATTACAGGCCAATAAGTTTGACATGCATTGCATGTAAGCTTTTGGAAGGCATTCTTTCTGATTATATGAGACATGTTTGCAAAATTAATAATCGGTTCGATAGAAGGCAGTTTGGTTTTAGGAAAGGTTATTCCACTGAAGCTCAACTTGTTGGATTCCAGCAAGATATAGCAGATATCTTGGATTCAGGAGGTCAAATGGACTGTATCGTGATTGATCTGTCTAAAGCATTTGATAGGGTGGATCATGGAAGACTACTGGCAAAAATGAGCGCATTTGGACTAGACAAAAGAGTGACTGGATGGGTTACTATATTTCTAGAAAAAGGATCTCAGAGAATTAGAGTAGGCGAAGCTTTATCTGACCCTGTAATAATTAAGAGGAGAATTCCTCAAGGCAGTATTATTGGACCTTTATGTTTTCTTATATATATAAATGATATGAGTAAAGTGGAATCAGAGGTAAGGCTTTTGGCAGATGATATTATTGTGTATAGAGTAATAAATAAGTTACAAGATTGTGATCAACTGCAACATGACCTCGATACTGTTGTGAGATGGACAGCAGGCAATGGTATGATGATAAACGGGGTTAAAAGTCAGGTTGTGAGTTTCACACATAGGAATAGTCCTCTCAGTTTTAATTACTGTGTTGATGGGGTGAAAGTTCCCTTTGGGGATCATTGTAAGTATCTAGGTGTTAATATAAGGAAAGATCTTCATTGGGGTAATCACATAAATGGGATTGTAAATAAAGGGTACAGATTTCTGTACATGGTTATGAGGGTGTTTAGGGGTTGTAGCAAGGATGTAAAGGAGAGGGCATATAAGTCTCTGGTAAGACCCCAACTAGAGTATGGTTCCAGTGTATTGGACCCTCACCAGGATAACTTGATTCAAGGAATGGAAAAAATCCAAAGAAAAGCAGCTCGATTTGTTCTGGGTGATTTCCAACAAAAGAGTAGCGTTACAAAAATGTTGCAAAGTCTGGGCTGGGAAGAACTGGAAGAAAAAAAATGAGCTGCTCGACTAAGTGGTATGTTACAAGTCATTAACCTCATTTTTGGTCCGTATTGATGACAGTGATTACATCCAATTTACAAAATATTCGTTTAATGTTAACCTAGTCAATACTTACAAAACCACATTTTGTCGTTAAATAATTATAAAAAATAGAAAGATCGTGAACAAGTTTTGCCCTTCTTAATGGGCATCATCAGCACAATGGATAACCTTAAAACAAATAATTACAATTAAGACTGTTTACAATTACTGGTCATATAAAATGATGCCCATTAAGAAGGGCAAAACATGTTCACGATCTTTCTATTTTTTATAATTATTTAACCACAAAATGTGATGTTGTAAGTATTGATTAGGATAACATTAAACGAATATTTTGTAAACTGTATGTAAGTGGTATGTTCCGAGCTGTCAGCGGAGAGATGGCGTGGAATGACATTTGTAGAAGAATAAGTATGAGTGGGGTCTTTAAAAGTAGGAAAGATCACAATATGAAGATAAAGTTTGAATTCAAGAGCACAAATTGGGGCAAATATTCATTTATAGAAAGGAGAGTTAGGAATTGGAATAACTCACCAAGGGAGATGTTCAATAAATTTCCAATTTCTTTGAAATCATTTAAGAAAAGGCTAAGAAAACAACAGATAGGGAATCAGCCACCTGGATGACTGCCCTAAATGCAGATCAGGGTGGGTGGGTGGGTGGGTGGGCGGGTGGGTCGGTCTGTTGATGAAATTTGTAGTTAGGTCCTCTTCAGATATTAGTCCTATTTCTATAGAAAAAGCCTACAGCTTTCCTAAGAAAAACAAAATGCAGTCATTTCATTGTAGACGAAATGACTGAGACTGAAACCGATATATTCCTGATCTTATTTTCAGTAGTCATTCCCATAATGCCCAGTGTTCTTAATTTCTATTATATACTAGTCCTATGTGTGTCCCTCTGAAATCAAGTTTCAAGATATCCTTCCAAAGATGATTCACACTATAAAAAAAGAAAGGAAGATTTTTACAATTATATCCTGATGTATATTATCCCTTCTGAAATGGAAACATTTGTTTTCTTTATGTTACTGTTCATACTTCAAAAGTGGTATATTGCTTATTTGTTAATGTTACAGAGTTTTGGTGGAACAGCAGAGGTGAAAGAAGGTGCTGGCTGGAATAGGTCTCAACTACAGAATTAAAGTTAATTTAAAACTTTGACAAAGGTTATATTTTCAACAGACAACAAAGTTTAACAATTTTCATATAGACTTTCAAAACTCAACAAATAACAAGTCAGCAACAAGCCAAAATCAGGTACAAAGAAATTACAAGATTTCGGGGGTTATTACCAAAATCTGGGCTTCAAGCCCCAAGTATAATTCCTGAGCTCTCAGCTCACAACTACCATTGCTGAAGGGCATAAAACCCCTAAGTACAAGGAGAACTTGCTCCTAATTACAGTGTTAAGAAAAAAAGCAGACCCGCTCTCAATGTTACAAGCCTATCAAAGGCTACAACAAACTTCATTTCTATCTGCCCTTAAGGCACACCAAGAAACAGGGGTATTTGATACCCAACCTACAGGGCCTTTACATGAGGAAAATAAAACATCAGGTTGAGTTACTGGCCCATAATACAAAATAGAATGGAGGCGAAACTTGCACTCCTAATACACTTTTAAAACCTACTTGGCACTAGGCCACTTACGCAAGGGCTAATCCCATACTAAGGAGGTGACATGATACGAAAACTTTATTACATTACAAAGAGAAGAAAAACGGTTATGAAAACGTAGTCACCCCAAAACAATATGAGTGGGAGCTTGAGAGGGTTAGGCACTCTCTATCCCAATTTGTAGTTAAAAAGACGGAATTTTTACCAAATGTCTATTACATTTTAAAGATAGGTTACATGAGAAAAGTTTCGAACCTGCCCCGAGGGTTAAACTGCTGAGCTAGCAAGAAATAAAGTTATTAAACGGCAATTACCTTGTGGATGAACTGCTGCCCGAAGAAAGAGGCGCTTCCCGCCCCCTGCTACATAATCACACACTAAGCAAGATGTCGATGAAGTGGCACCCAGACAAGAAAATCAGCAGTTTAAATACCCTCGTGGAACATTCGAGACCTTTCAAGAATGAGTACACACACACACACCCCCCCCCAACTTTATTGGACAGCTTAAAGCAACATATCCATATCAGAGACGACATACGTTATTGGTCAAAAATGAATTAGAGAAATTCGGGATTGGCTAAATTCAAAACAAGCGGGTAGAAATGATTAATGTTGCCAACCCACAAACCACAGAACAAAATTTAGTAAGGTCAAAAATTTATGAACACAAAACTTCTTCAAGAAGGTTCATTACTTTGCAACAGAGTGCGTAATCCTAGGTTTTTCTCTGTAGAGACATCTAGAAGAGAATGTCCACACTTCTTGATACGGAATAAACAAACACAAATCGAAATAGACACAGTTCAGAACACTTCAAAATTACACCATTTACCGTAGTGACATCTTTTAAGAAATAGTAGAATTAGTTCAGTTTTCAAGGTTCCAAACTTCTCCTGTAGAGGAGTTTAAATTGGCGCAATATTTGAAGGAGTGGCATGGAGGTGTACCGCCCGGTACAGACCTCCCCCCCTAAAGTCCTTCCAAGGGGTGACACCGAAGAAAACCGAAAATTTTGTTTTAAAAAGTCCAAGTTTTGCTGATGAGTTGCAGAATTTAGAAGAGAGAAATCTAATTTTGCAGTAGTCGAAGGTCTCAGAAGTTATTTGATATAAGTGGGATTAAATAAAATCCAGTTTTGGAATTTCTTAGTAGTAGCTTTTGATGAAAGGTCTCTATGGTTGTAGTAGTTGAATTCCAAAGGAAAACTTTAATTCTTTGAAGAAGAAAAGGGAAAAAAAAAAATTCTAAGTCCACCAGATGTTGATGTTGAATCCAAGAACGTAGTAATTGAGGATATGGAATGTCCATGTAGCTGCGTAAGTACATTAGTTGCAGATTACTTTGACAGCCAGACCAGCCGCCGCTGCTTGTGTCCAGAGGAGGCCGCTCGGACCCCTCAAGTACCCTGAGATACACCTCTCCCGCTAGTATGAGAGGGGTAGTGGAGGTGAAGCACGCCGCACACGCGGCGATTGTTCACAGACCGTGGGCAGTTTGCAGGTGGTGCGCCACACATCAGCCTTGGCCGGGAGGAGGGCTCCGGCTCGCCGTACACTGGTTGGCCTCACTGGAGTAGGGTGGGCCCGTACCCCACCTCAATGGCGGTATGGCGCCGCACAGTTGCGGGGGCACTGAAACAGTAATATCTCGGCGGCAGAAAGATGTTGTTGGAGACAATGTATTTAGGGTACGGTCATGTAGTTAAGGATGAGGGGTCAGTGGCGTGCCATTTGGTTTTCCTGATAAAGCCACTGGTGTGTTTGAGCAGGAGACGGGAGCTTGGTAATGGCCTAGGTGGACAGGACAGCAGTTTAACTGGCAGGGGAGGTTGTACAATGAATATTTAAAAACAAAGAACATAATTCAAAGGGCAGAAGGCCTCAAAATGAAACCAAAAATATAACCTTCAGATTTCTTTCAAAATTATATGGAGCAAGTTAGCACTGAAATTACACAGGTTTCACCTGCGACAGGTTAACCCTAAATATCCTCTCGGTGGCTGGATTGCTTAGTAATAAGGCAACGGGTGTGAGGAAATCGAGAATAATACACGGCCCATGAAATCTGGGGGCAAGCTTGCCTGCCGGAACAAAATTCTTGACCATAACCTGGTCGCCTACCTTCAAATAGGTGGGTCTCCGTCCACGATCATATCTTTCCCTAACCTTTTCATGAGACACTTTAAAATTGGCCTTAGCCTTCTTCCAAAGATCTTTAATGTTATCAGGATCTATTGTCTCAGGTAGAATATCACTCAGAGACCAAAGGTTAGAGAGCGGCGTGTTTGGAACAAACTTGAACATCAAAGAAGCTGAGTAAATTTATGAGATTCATGAACCGCCGAATTCAAAGCAAAAGCTAACCAATGCAGACACGTCTCCCACCTAGAATGATCTTCATGATGATAGGCAATAAGAGCCGACCTCAGATTACGATTGACCCGTTCATCCAGAGATGGTTGAGGATAGTATGCAGAGGTTGTTACGTGCGAGATGGCTAGATCAAAACAGAATTAACGGAAAAGATTGGAAGTGAAAGCTTTAGCTTTTCGGACACAATATATTGACACGGACCAAAAGAAGCAAAAATGGAATTTAAACAAGAAATAGTGGACTGAGCAGTAGCCAGCTTAGTTGGAAATACCCAAGAAAATCTAGTGAAGCCATCTACACACACTAGGATGAATTTATTGGCATTCCCCTTTGACTGGGGAAAGGGTCCGACGTAGTTGATATACAGACGTTCCATTGGGCGCGATGCTTGATGAGAAGACAATAGGCCTACCTTGGTGGACATGGTGGGTTTACTAAGCAAGCAAGATTTACAAGCCTTTACTAGTTCACGAATTTCACCGTCCATACCTTTCCAGATGAACCTTTCACGGATCTTTTCACGAGTTTTGAAGATGCCTAAATGCCCCCCCAATGGGGTCTCATGATAGTACTTGAAGATCATGGACACCAGAACAGCTGGAACCACTACTTTCATCATCTTATCATGCCCCAACGGGAAACATAGAACACCATTCCTCAATACATAAGGGACAACATGTTCCCCAGAAGAAAGGGTTTCCATAATGGGAGCCAGCACTGGATCTTCATGTTGATATTTTTCAATATCCCTAAATAACATGAGAGCATCAGTCAAAATGACATTAACCTCAGGTAGTATGGACTCGGGAGGTGAAGAACTATGAACCTGTTCAAGGGGCTCTACATCATTCGAAAACATACGGCTTAGTCCGTCTGCCACAACATTTTCAGTACCTCTTATATGCCTAACATCAAATTGGAAGGCAGAAATTCGGATAGCCCACCGGGCTATACGACCAGTGCGACCCGGCCTACCTAAGACCCAACTTACGGCTTGGTTATCAGTCTCCAAGTCGAACTTGACATGTTCCAGATAAAGGCGGAACTTTTCTAGCGCAAACAAGACAGCCAAACCCTCAAGTTCATAGATGGAATACTTGGCTTCTTGAGCCGAAAGAGTCCTAGATGCATAGGCGATGGGTCGCCTCCCTAGTTCGGTCTCTTGAAGAAGGACCGCAGCCACTGCCGACGATGACGCATCGGTTTGGACAATGAATTTCTTTGAGAAATCCGGCATTGCAAGAACAGGGGCATTACACAGAGCTAGTTTGAGATCTTCAAAAGCGGCTTGTTGAGAAGGTCCCCACTCAAATTTGACGCCTTTCCTATGAAGTAAGTTCAAGAACGCCGCTCTATTGGTGAAATTTGGAATAAATTTCCTGAAGAAATTCACCATACCAATGAACGTGGCAATACCTTTGATGTCCTTGGGAGGTTTGAAATCACGGATGGCCTGTGTTCTGGAATGATCCACTGCGACACCATCGGGCGATACAATATGCCCTAGGAATGACATGTAAGGCTTAGCGAAGGCAACTTTGGACAACTTCACCGTTAACCCAGCCTTACGAAGGCGACTAAGAACTTCTTTCGGATGATCTAAATGTTCTTCGAAGGTCTCCGAAAATATGACGACATCATCGAGATAGTGGTACACGTACTCAAATTTGATGTCGGAGAAGACCCTGTCTAGCAGTCTCGTAAGCACAGCTGCTCCCGTGGGGAGCCTGAAAGAAATTCCAATCCGTGGCAAACGCTGTCAGGTGCTTGGATTCCTCTGCTAACGGTATCTGGTTATAAGCCTGGTTGAGGTCCAAGATGGTGAAGAACTTAGCTTTACGAAACCAGGAAAAGCAAGAATGAAGGTCAGGAAGGGGCACAGATTGTAACACCACCTTCCGATTGAGAGCCTTATAATCAGTCACAGGCCTGAAGCCACCTTGGGGTTTCGGGACTAGGAATATAGGCGAAGAATACGCCGACTTAGAGGGCCGAATAATACCATCCTTCAGCATCTGATCTATGATTCCCTTCAAGGCTTTCATTTGAGGAGGAGACAGCCTATAAGGCGGAAACCAGACTGGAATCGAATCCGTAACCTCAATCTTGTATTCAATTAGGTCAGTAACACTAAGATTATCAGAAAACACCTCTGGAAATGACTGACACAACTTACGAATACTATCAGCCTGCTCCTCAGGTAGATGTCCAAGATCTAACAACATCTCATCCTGGGTAGGCGAAATAGATGAACATGACACAGAACTACATTTAAGTAAAGGGATTTTACAATTAGAAGCAAATTTGAATGTGCATGACTTGCTCTGAAGATCAAGCACTAGACTGGTACGGGACATGAAGTCGGCTCCCAATATAATGGGGCAAGACGAGTGCTTTGCCACAAACAATTTAACTTTCCAAGTAAATATAGAAATATGAATTTTGGCATTTAAGGAGCCTAAAATTTCTAATGGAGAAGAATTAGCTGAAACATATTGAACCAAAGACGAGCAATAGTCAGGAAGTTTACAAACAGATTTCAATTTCGAATACCATTCAGCCGAAATAAAAGAACAAACACTGCCAGAATCTAAAAGAGCAGTTACAGGCTCATTATTAACCTCAATTTTAAGGAAAGGTACTGGTGCGGGGGAATCCGCTGCAATCCTTAGACATTCCTTAGGGCCTTCAAATGATAAATTAGAAGACTGACATTTCCCCGATCTTTCGCCGGATTTAACCTGGGCTGAGCCTAGGAAAGATGAACCTGCCGACTCAGTCGGAGCCACTAGTCACTTATGCTTGTTGGTGGAGGTTGCACCCGAAGTTGAGCAGGAGGGGGTGCTGTTAGCATTAGGGCAGTTCTTGGCAATATGGGAAAAGGTGCCGCATTTAAAACAGCCTTGGGATGACCCTGCTCCATTCCTTGTCCCACTAGATTTAATTGATGGATACTTGTTCCGGTGATGGTCAGGCGACCCACAAGCATAACATTTACGGGCAGTGATGGTTCGGCGAGGTGTAGGCCGAAAGTTACTCGATGACGGAGGGGGCTCCCTCGCGACACGTAGTGTGTCTGCATACCTAACCCCTTCGGCTGACACAGCCAATGCTTCTAGCTCGGAAAAGGTTTGTGGGCACGCCGCAAAACACAGATATGACCTATAGGATGGTGATATTCCTTCCACAATAGCATGAATAATTTGATCTTCTGGAAAATGAAGAGCAAACACCCTAGTATAGAATTTGATGTCTTGTATGAAATCCGCAAGATTTTCATCCAGTCTCTGTACTCGATAATAGTATTTCTGAATCAGAGATGACCTCGCACGTGCAGGAATGAAATTTGCGAGGAGGTGTGCATGAAAGTCTTCAATCGATGACTGTTCAGCTATTGCCCTAACAATCTTGTCCAAGAGGACCCCTATGGCATATGGATATATAATTTGAAGAATTTGCGAAGCAGAGAGGGAAAACACTAGAGCATGATCCTGAAATTCGACCAAAAATCTCAAAAAAGAAATTACATCACTGGAAGAGTTGACCGAAAACTTAGAAATACCCCTAAGTAACATGGCTAATGGATGAGGCAAACTACTGAACCCAGGTGACATAGTAAGTAACTGCCTAGGGGGTGACGGAGGCTCGGAGGAAGCATTATTCAAAAAGAAGGGCGGAATTGAGAACCGACGATCAGGGCCGGTTTCTAGATGAGCAGGAGTCTTTTGAGTAACCCCAGCTGTTCTATTTTCTTCCCCTTTGGAAGAAGTTTCCTCGCTAACAGTGTTTACCGCCATGAGCAGGTTAGTTTTGGGAGTCGTTACCCCGATAGCAATTGACCGACAGTACTGGACAATTTAGAAATGTTTTCAATGAGGGCACTAGCCTCCTTTCCCTGAATGTCACTCACCTTGAGAGACAATAGATCATTAAGCCTATTATAAAAATGAAACAGTCGAGCTTGCACACGTTTAAGTTGATTAGGGGATGGATTCCCTTCTTCAAAAAAACTAATTACAGATGCTAGCTCAGTAGTATTGTCATTGATCGTGCAGAGAGCGTCGTCAATTTCTTTCTCTCCCAACGTTGGGGTGGTAATAGGCAAATGAAGGGAATCTTTAAGTTTATTGGCATCCACCGCAACCATGCCTCCAGATTGAACGTTTCTAATAGATAGTTCATAAAGTAATTCCTCCTTACGTAAATAGAAAGGATGGAGGACCTCGCGAGAGCCAGACATGATGGCCGAAAAATTTTGAAAAATTAAAAAAAATCCCAGCGACTGAGAAAATTGTTAGAGTTTGAATGAAAAGCAATGTTTAGCCGTCAAAAGGGGCTAAATTGAGACCCATTCAACCACGCTCTGCTACCACTTGTTACGGAGTTTTGGTGGAACAGCAGAGGCTAAAGAAGGTGCTGGCTGGAATAGGTCTCAACTACAGAATTAAAGTTAATTTAAAACTTTGACAAAGGTTATATTTTCAACAGACAACAAAGTTTAACAATTTTCATATAGACTTTCAAAACTCAACAAATAACAAGTCAGCAACAAGCCAAAATCAGGTACAAAGAAATTACAAGATTTCGGGGGTTATTACCAAAATCTGGGCTTCAAGCCCCAAGTATAATTCCTGAGCTCTCAGCTCACAACTACCATTGCTGAAGGGCATAAAACCCCTAAGTACAAGGAGAACTTGCTCCTAATTACAGTGTTAAGAAAAAAAGCAGACCCGCTCTCAATGTTACAAGCCTATCAAAGGCTACAACAAACTTCATTTCTATCTGTCCTTAAGGCACACCAAGAAACAGGGGTATTTGATACCCAACCTACAGGGCCTTTACATGAGGAAAATAAAACATCAGGTTGAGTTACTGGCCCATAATACAAAATAGAATGGAGGCGAAACTTGCACTCCTAATACACTTTTAAAACCTACTTGGCACTAAGCCACTTACGCAAGGGCTAATCCCATACTAAGGAGGTGACATGATACGAAAACTTTATTACATTACAAAGAGAAGAAAAACGGTTATGAAAACGTAGTCACCCCAAAACGATATGAGTGGGAGCTTGAGAGGGTTAGGCACTCTCTATCCCAATTTGTAGTTAAAAAGACGGAATTTTTACCAAATGTCTATTACATTTTAAAGATAGGTTACATGAGAAAAGTTTCGAACCTGCCCCGAGGGTTAAACTGCTGAGCTAGCAAGAAATAAAGTTATTAAACGGCCATTACCTTGTGGATGAACTGCTGCCCGAAGAAAGAGGCGCTTCCCGCCCCCTGCTACATAATCACACACTAAGCAAGATGTCGATGAAGTGGCACCCAGACAAGAAAATCAGCAGTTTAAATACCCTCGTGGAACATTCGAGACCTTTCAAGAATGAGTACACACACACACACCCCCCCCCAACTTTATTGGACAGCTTAAAGCAACATATCCATATCAGAGACGACATACGTTATTGGTCAAAAATGAATTAGAGAAATTCGGGATTGGCTAAATTCAAAACAAGCGGGTAGAAATGATTAATGTTGCCAACCCACAAACCACAGAACAAAATTTAGTAAGGTCAAAAATTTATGAACACAAAACTTCTTCAAGAAAGTTCATTACTTTGCAACAGAGTGCGTAATCCTAGGTTTTTCTCTGTAGAGACATCTAGAAGAGAATGTCCACACTTCTTGATACGGAATAAACAAACACAAATCGAAATAGACACAGTTCAGAACACTTCAAAATTACACCATTTACCGTAGTGACATCTTTTAAGAAATAGTAGAATTAGTTCAGTTTTCAAGGTTCCAAACTTCTCCTGTAGAGGAGTTTAAATTGGCGCAATATTTGAAGGAGTGGCATGGAGATGTACTGCCCGGTACAATTAATATGGTTTCTTGATCACTTTGGACCAGCAAACTGAATATTACAGTAGTTGGAATGTTTGTCATTATACTGTGTGTGTCATTTACAGATTCCAGTTGCATCTGAACTCAAGGAAAAGTTGGAAGTAGATGATGCAAGACAATTATTCCATCAGCTTGTTGAAGAAAACAAAGAAGTTGAATGGGAAGAGCTGAAGAAATTATTGGATTTAGCTATGAGAAAAGGTATATTCTTACTAAATATAATGATAAAGAAAATATCTTGTACAGAAATTAGTAGACATCATAATCATAATTGTAGTATGTTCAGATTAACACCATAATCATATAGCTGTTCATTTACCATTAACTACATTACCGGTACTTATCAATTAATATTATTCAACAATTACAGTAGACTCTCAATTAGATTATGTTATCAATGAAGGCCATGAATTATTTTTTTGCCTTTATAAATTTATTGCAATTAATTGCAGATCCTTCTCAAATATATTTCAGTTGCTATGCTTATTGCTCTATACTAGAAAGTATGATTGTATTTATATAAAACCTGCATTTATGTTATTTATC
Source organism: Anabrus simplex (assembly GCF_040414725.1). Taxonomy (NCBI): domain Eukaryota; kingdom Metazoa; phylum Arthropoda; class Insecta; order Orthoptera; family Tettigoniidae; genus Anabrus; species Anabrus simplex. Next base: position 215,180,574 of record NC_090271.1, read on the forward strand.
TGAACTGACCTAATATGTGGTTGCTAAACCAACATACAATATTATGAAGCGACAAGAAATCAACATCTCAGACGTCAAGTTAAAACACACAGCAAATTCTCGAATCCCCAACGTGCAACCAAGACAAAATGTCAACAAAAATGAAAAAATTAATAAATTTTCAAAATGTAAATACCATATGACTGTCAGCTTTCTCAATTTCAGTTCTATAATCAGAGAAGGAAAGCCATACATAGGGTACTGGATCCAAAATTTGGATCTTGCAAGATCGATATTTCCAAAAATAATTGCTACTTACTCTGATTTTTTACAATTCAAATATAAGGAATGATTACTGCTCCAATATCAGTGAAGTAGACCATGTAGAGCTAAATGAAACATACAGTTACACAGTCTCAAAAGAAGAAATTTCAGTAACAACATGTCAAATTGCAGTAGATACTGCTCCTGGCCCTGACCGTGTTCTAGGATGAGTCGTAAGGGATGACACAGTATGCAAAATCATAGCAATCATTGTGACTCTATTACTTTTAACAGGCAAAATACCCCAGTGTCCAAAATCAGCTAGAACCATGTTGATACATAGAAAAGGTGATGCTGAATATCTGTCAAACTGAAGACCAATAACAATCATCATCATCATCATCATCATCTGCAGTTTCCAGCTGTTGGCTGGGTCTGCTTAACCAGTAACAATCCGTTCATTAATTAGACTTGTTTCTGAAAGGATTTTAGATCAACATTTCCATTCCTTTGTAACTTTCAACAAACACCAAAGAGGCTTTAACAACTAGCCAGGCTGCCTTATAAATACTTATTTTCTTAGAAGACTCCTCAAGACAGCAAAGACAGATAAGTAAGAAGTGACTGCGATCTTTCTAGACATATCAAAAGCCTTTTCGGCTACATCAGACATCAGCATCTAAATCTAACACAGGCAATGCCAAACTGAAAGAACTCATCATCAACTTACAGACTGAAAATAAAACACAGACTGAAACAACTAAAGGCAAGACAAAGCCAATTCATTTGTTAAGAGTACTTAAACAGGGATCACCATTATTGCCAGCATTGTATAACATGGCCACAGATTTCATTCTTGAGAAGCAATTATGGTTAAAATTTCCAACTCTGCCAGGAATCAAACCTGTGACCCGTGTGACCAAAGGCCAGCACGCTAACCATTTAGCCATGGAGCCGGACTTCAGATTAGTTATATTAAAGACTGAAAAGAAGTAAAATATCTTGGTGTTACGTTTAGCAATACACTCACCTTCGATGCAACTTCTTCTTTAAAACTCTTGCACTACAAGTTAGATGTACTAACAACCTCACCTTTGTTAAAGGCAGATCAAAAGTTCATTGTTTTAACAAAGCAGTCAGCACTACTCACGCATATGCTTTTCAGACTGCTGAAATAACTTAACTTCCTGAAAGCCACTGACAATGGTAAAAAGCTCCTTGAAGGAAATCTTACAGTTATGTACAGATACTCCCGATAGTGCCCTGTATTCTGATTTAAGATTCTAAAGCTTAAGACTTTTTAAAGCAACCTGGAAAGTGCATGTGTAACAAATAAGAGCATACACTGCTCTTCACTGAGCCAGTAACAGCTACATTTTAAGCATTCATGATCTGTCATCTGAAACTGCACACTGTATTCAAACCCTCAACATCACAGCTATAAACAGACTCTCCAATAGGGGTAGTGGCCTTCCACATTTAAGGGATATCTGCCACACTATGAAGTCATAAAGTGACATTTTGGTGCTCTCTGCCTCAGAAGGGGATTGATGTAGAGGTCTATAAAGAGTACACTCCATCCAACAACTGGACTAGGTATCACCAAGGACTTTCTTGTAGTAAATGGCAGGAGGCAATCAAGATGACATCAAATGTTTCTACAGTACAAACACTTCCAGGCAGAACTCATGATGGAAACCTCTGTCACAGATGCATCAGAGAGAAAGAAATAGTAGATGATGCCTCTGTGGATCAGTGGTAGAGAGTCGGCCTCCAGATCCCAAGATAGCACGTTCAACCCTGGCAGAGGCAGTCAGATTTTTGAAGGGTTGAAAAAAGTTCATTTGACACTCCATGTTGGCACGTAAAGGATCTCTGGTAACATATTTCGTTGTTTATCCGACAGAATTAATTAAATCTCAGTCACAAATGCCCAAAAGATATTTGGTTTACCCTCTCTGCCATCTAGTAGGCCTAGAGTAAAACAGAACGTCGAAATTGACAAGCAGACAGCCAGATGGTGTCAAATTAAAATGTCTGCACATGGTAGCTGAGGCCATACGATTATTATCATTCAAAATAATTTAAAATACAGTACAACAGTAATAATATTTATTTTTTATTCATTTAATTATTCATTAGTTTATTTATTTATTTATTTAGTTCCTACAGTGGACCACTCTAGTCAATTATACAAAGGATTTTTTTTATTTCCTATCAATCCAATATTTCGAGAGATGCTGCCTTCTTTTTTTCAGTCAAAAACACCCTCACATTAGACCTCATATTGATCTTGGTCTGTAGCCTGGTTTGTGTGTCTTGAATTATCTTAATTTTGTCTTTTGTGTTTTAAAGATAATCCTCAATTTCCTGAATCCATTTAATCTTGGTCTTGCTATTCCATAATTCTGCAAATATTCTTCTGCTAATTCTGGTGTCAGGTGGTTCTGTTAAGATGTCAAAAGAATGACCTAACTTACATTTCTTCCTAATTGTGCTCAATATTGATTCAATTTCCTTACAAACTGTTTTATTTGATGCTGTTCTCCATTGTCCATTAACTTGATACCGGTGTTGTTCATTCATGCATGTTCTAATTCTTCTTCTTTCTGTCTTAAGTACTTTGTCTATTTCAGCTGTATTAGCAGTTTTTAAAATGGTTTCACTAGCATAAGTTGTTTCTGGCTGTGTGACTGTTTTATAATGTCTTCATTTTGTTGCTATCGATAAGTCAATAAGCTTTATTGTAAATTTTCCAGCTAACTCATTCCTGGTTGCCACCGTTTCACCCCAGTGTGCTAAGTTGGGCTCATCAGTTGATAAATAGCATACCTACCAAGACACATGGCTAGTGCATACCGTGGAGGCCACTGCGTAGGCTACTTGGAGCCACCGGCAGTGCCAATGCACTATGAGAGATGTCCCATTTTCAAAAATTGATGTCTGCCTGGCCATCAGATGATATAGATGTTGATTCCCATAGGGAACCTGAAATATTTGTCCCAGAATACTGTTGTATGCAGTCTTGGTAATATAATTTGCTTTGTTTAACCCTAGAATGGTAACACTATTTGCAATGTTGTTATCGGCAGCGTTTCATTGGGGCAATGACTCTTACACTTTTACTAGTTTTTATGCATTGTTTTTCCATTGTCAATTTAAGAGGGTTTAAATAATAATTGTTAAAGTCTGTATTGTAATGAGGGACTTCATAAACACCATTAGGTTTTTCTGCATACCAATAGCGAGAGTTATGACTGTTCACACGATCATTAAGATGAAACCAGGCCTCATCTGATATGTTGTATTTTTCATTTGATATGACTAAATTATAATTACAAGTAGGTACATCTCAGATTTAGGTGGGGGGGTTTTTGGTAGTGGCTTTTACATCGCACCAACACAGATAGGTCTTATGGCGACGATGGGATAGGAAAAGGCTAGGAGTTGGAAGGAAGCAGCCATGGCCTTAATTAAGGTACAGCCCCAGCATTTGCCTGGTGTGAAAATGGGAAACCACGGAAAACCATCTTCAGGGCTGCCAACAGTGGGATTCGAACCCACTATGTCCCGGATGCAAGCTCACAGCAGCATACCCCTAACCACACAGCCAACTCGCCAAGTCTAGATTTCGTGAGATATACCAGTAGGAGCTGAGGAGCAATATAAAATTTAAACATAACATTTTATAATAGACAATGAATAATAGTACATGAGACACTATTCAGTTCTATTGTTGGTCATAATGATGTTATCTTCATCTTCCTCTGTGTCCAGCTGCTTGGCTAAATCATTAGCGTGCTGGCCTTTGGTCACAGGGATCCCAGGTTCAATTCCCAGCAAGGTCGGGAATTTTAACGATAATTGGTTAATTCCGCTGGCATGGGGGCTAGATGTATTTGTCATTTTCATCATCATTTCATCCTCATCATGACTTGCAGGTTGCCTACAGGCATCAATTCAAAAGACCTTAATCTGGTGAGCCGAACTTGTCCTCGGACACTCTCGGCACTAAAAGCCATACGCCATTTCATTTTCATCTTCCTCTGTATCAAACTACTGTTCATCGCGTATAAAGTCCGGATCTAGGTCACTGTCATCTTCTTCAAAATCATCAACTGTTCTAAAAAATCTACAAGATCTAGTTACATATTTCAATTATATTGAATTGTATTACATGTATATGTACATTTCCGCGACCGAAGCAAGTACTGGATCATTAATCTATTCAAGTTCCGTCGGCGTTTGAGAGCACAGTGCTGACATTGAATACATCGCGCTGATCTTCGGGAGCTGCCAATTTACTTCAATTGAGCTACTCGTCTTTGGCTTCTGCACAATTTTGGATCTTCTTATTTGTTGGATTGTGTTATGACTTCGCGCCTAATAGTGTATGCAAGCTGACTCATCTAACTGTTCTCCGCTTCTCGTAAACATTATGAGACAATGTTGAACTTTACGTGTGCTATGCTGCTGCTCAGAAGATTGTGCCTTGCTTCTTTTAAGTGACCTTCTACTTCTTCTGAATTTTACAGCGCCTATCCCCATTGTTTTACATTGCCTTTTCAACTGTTTTTTGTGGGAACTTGATCTTTTATTTTCTTTCTTACATATGCATTGTTTTTTGCGTTTTATTCGGCTGATGATGACCCGGATTGGGGTTGAAACCGGTACCGATTCCACTTATAATTAAACAGGAACATAACACTACATTTTGTATTTATTTGTATTGAATAGGTTGAACAACCTTATTTATTATTTCAATTAAGTTGTTCAACATAGTCGATCTCTCCTTCATCATCGGAAGATTCAACGAGAATATCCATCCATTTCAGACTATTAACCATATATAAAAAATCTAAAAAATATAGATATTGTACCTTTCCCTGCCCCCATATTTTTGCCTAGCTCAGCGGAGAAGCTGGGTGGATCATTTAGGGAAAATAAATGGGTCGCAAACTCTATCTAAAATTAACTTAAATCAATAGGACAGGTTCCAGAATACATATTTTGTAAATGAGAAGTTGTGGAAATAATGGTTGGAACAAATTTATTAACAAAATAACATTATAATTATGATAAATTCCCAAAATACTAAATAACATCGTCGAATTTACAAAAATTTACAAAGAAATCGTCGTCACAGGATATTAATCGAAACACGGGTCTCAAAGCCAAATTACAAATGTCGCATGTAGAAATACGGTGGTATAATTGTATTTTACAGGGTGTAGGGATGAGTTAAATATATGGGTGGCACAAAGCCTCGATCTTAATCGTCTCAGTGGCTGACTTCTAATTATCGACTCAATGTCTCAGCCTGGTTAAACAAATCTGATCTAGTCAGTAAACAAATAAAACAATAACTTGGGACTGACACATATACCCCCAAAAGAACACTGAATTTAATATAATGGAATCCACCCAGATAAGTTGAAGAGGCTGGAACCTCCCAACCAAAAATCCAGCTTGTGCTGCAACCTAATTACACAATGTTGCACACAATAACAAGGGACATTAAATGTACAAAACAAACATACAAGGTGTAATAAAACATTTCCTGAAAGAGAAAAAACAAATACAATGTATGCCATCTGATATTCTGGTCTTGAACATGAGACCTCTATGGCTCTGGATATCACCAGCTGTATACTGCGCATGTTGCAAGTGTTTGCCGGCTAGAATTGGCAATATCAGCTGAACTGTAGGAGAAAGTGACCAGCGGAGGTAGCTCTAAATGCAAACAGACCCCTGTGGCCCAGTACCTGCGTTCCTCACTAAACCTTATTCCACATGGCTTATGGAACAAGATTCAACTACCATCACATTGATAAAGAAAGTGGCCCCCTTTGCATTCCATAAAATGGTGTCACATAATGCGCCACATCAGGGCTCACAGTAACCCGTACTTCACACATACCTTGCCTCTCTCTGGAGGATAGGCTACAATCATTAGCACTTCTGGTGCCTCGCATCTAGAACATACAGTTTTGAATCTTGCCTCACTCTCAGCCCATATCTAAGCCTTCTCACTGCTAATTCCACTAATATCTCATGGCAGTAATACACACATATCTGGGCTCTTTCTGGCCTCACATCTCGAATATACATATCTGGGCTCTTTCTGAGCTCGCATATACACTCTCTGGGTTCTAATCTCATACTCGGCTATGGGTCAGTCTGTTACATATGATTCTAAAAGATCCTCGCTTATTTACAATCATGGAAATATCTCACTGGTCTTCTTCCAATCTGAAAAACATGCTCCATGCAAATCATGCACATCGTGACAGTATTAACTATCTGGTATTCAGTACCGGGTTGCCCATTCAAAATTCTAGAGGTGAGCGGACCTCCAAATCTATCTGAAGACAATGACATCATTACAACTCTAGTGTCCAAAATGGTACATAAGAAAACCACATACAAAACACATAACAAAGTATTGAACTATCATTACCCTCATACCATATTAGGCAAAACTAATAAAACATGTGGCTGGCATGTACCGTCAGCCCCAAGTTAAATTAAATAATCTACACTTGAAATAAACATGCTTAAGGCATAGAAATATACGTAATTAAATATTTACATTATTAAAACAAGAACAATTCAGTAATATACAAGGAAAGTGAATCAATTATTGACTAGATGATAAAACGGAGAATTGATGTTTTTGGACACACATACCATTTGCCAAATTTTGGACTCCTAAAACAGCTTTTTGATTTCTTTTGGAATAGTAAAACAAAAAGCACTTGGTTTAAAGAAATACAAATGGATTTGGATGAATTGAAAATTACTACAGAGCAAATTGAAAATAGAGAAGAGAAGAAGATTCTAAACAACGCATATACAAAACTATCACTTAAAACATCAAAACATAAGCAGTATGTTATATCAGCAGAAGAACAGGCTGTAAGATCATCTAGATTGAAGAAGTTCTGAGAAAAGAAGAAATGATAAAGTTTTAAAAAATGAACTTATTTTTTTGTTCTTATTTTTTGAAGATTTTATTGTATAAGGTTGATTTTGTGCTCTAATGGGGGTGTAAACAGTGTAAATAAATATAACATGAAAAGGTCCTGAGTCGAGTCTACAACTATAAATCATGATTAAATTGCAGTTTAACTCATCTGACATCCTCCGCCATTGCCTCAGCATACCATGAAGGGCTACGTTGTAGGGTTAGCACATCCTAGAGCTGCGGACGTTGAATGACGAACTTGATCTAGTTCAGATATCACCTACTCACAGTACACGCTCAGGCGAGCTAGTTTATTTCTTAGTTAACTCTCTGCAATTGCTTTGTTTAAGGCACTATGTTATAGGCACATTGTCTCAAGATTCCATATGAGTGACACATACTCCACACCGGTCTTTCAGTCACAAGCCTCAAGCTTCCTCGGCTGGTTTCCCTTTAAAGTAAGTCCCCATGTCCGTTAGGGTCAGTGTATCCCCGTTCTCTATACAGACTCTCTTTGTGTACCAGCTGCGTCTTGTCAATGGCCATTTGAATTTGAGTGAGGAAACCATTAAGTTGCTTGCTTGTCACTGCAATGGTGCACATAGTTCTCCATAAATTAAATCAATATGTTTTAGTGTTCAACAAGTGATGTAACTGGCACTCATATGGAAATAACTTGATCTAATAGCTTGCTGCCAGGCCTGGAGTGCCCATATTTGGCTACATGTAGTTAGCACCACTCACTTCACATGACAAATTCAAACCTCTCTGTCACCCTGTCATGATCTCCTTTCTCTTACTCTCCCTGACATGGTAATGCTGTCTAAGGGGTCTTCACGAGAAAGTTTGAAATAAAGCCTACTTCCCATTCAGGGCCTCCACAAGTAATCGCAAGGACTGGAGCTTGCGCTACGAGATCACTTCCTCCTAAAGCATGGAGTTCATGCTCTGCATGGTGCTATATTCAAATATTCTGATAATATGAAATGATGCTATTTGGACTGTGATCTGGTGATACAGTACAATACAGAATACCAATGTATATTTCTACACAACTACTAAGCAAAATATTCCACTTTATGTAATTAGATTCGCTATATGCAAAAATATTCAGTCACAAAAGTTAAAATTTTGGCAAATAACAAAAAACTGTATATCTTCGTCTGATGATTCTTAAAGGAAACAACTTCAAGTAGATGATGTCAATCAGTGTTATCCTGATGTATGATGGTAGTGATTATGTTTACTGTATCCCCGTTCCCCAATTTTTTAGTAAAAAATATTTTAACTGAAGCCCTTTCTGCATAGAGCAACTTGCATTAAAATTATTATATTATATTTTGAAGCTCTCAAAACACTTTTAATCTGTCAAACAATTACAAATTTCAATATCCATGTATTTTACAGAATAAGTGAATTTAATTATGAAAAATATATAATGTCCAAATGTCTGTTATTGTTATCTTTCCAAGTATCATCTCAGTGAAGTTCTCTCTTGTCTTGCTGGTCAGCCAATCCAAAATTTCTCTGTAAAATTGCTCACTCTCACTGGATATGTACTGTATGGTAATACCTTTCTGAGATCCTCTACTTTTGCTGGTTTAATGGGTACTTTGCCATCAGGATAAGCTTTAGCTTGGGGTAAAACTGAAGTCAACTTTTTGGGAAATGACAGCCAGAATGTACTTTTTACCAGGCCTGTTATTTGGCCAGGCTTTCTTGCTTCATACTTCAGAAAGTGGATGTTACTGATGTTGAATTGAACTTTATGATCTCTTGGGACGTCTTTTGACTTTGACTCCACTGAAATGGTAGTATTTTTATAATAAATCAGCCACCAGCCCTTGAAGTCTACAATACCATTAGCGCATACTTCTTTGACAGTGAACTTAAAACTTCGTGCTACTGGCAAGAATCACATTAGTAAGCTCATGGATTGTATAAACATGATCATAGCATCTAAGGTTTCTTTTTATCATACTGAAATCACGGTCACATGGAGGATATGAATGTCCACATATTGGAAAGAAGTGTAAAACCTCTCTGAACTTCCCTGTGTCCATCAAGGCAAGCAAATATCTGGATAAAGCATGATTTTTATTTTGATCCCCGCAATTGTCTGAAAATGTACATATTTTGTTGAAACAATATGATGATGCAAATGGGGGAAAATCCTTCAGATAATCATACAGGAGCGAACAAAACTCATTGGGTCCTTCTCTTCCTTCACCCTCGTGGTAGATATACAGTTTTGCTGTGTTGTTTTTAATATTATGTATACAAAAATACTGACACTTAGCTGTCAAAGATAGACAGTCGGTTGTTCTGCAGGTAATCATAACTTATTGCTAACACTTTCCTTTCTTGTTCGGCATCTTGGGATTCATTTGTTAATTCCTGATAGAATTTCTTGCTTCGGTTCCTTTGAACAAGTAGTTCTGCAGCAGCTACATGCTTCGCAGTTTCATTGAGATGAAGATTCTAAAGTTTCAGACTAAGCTCCTCAAAAACGCAGCATGAATCCACTTGCGGTCGACCGAAAGCTTTTTTTTTTTTGCAAGTTGCTTTACGTCGCACCGACACAGATAGGTCTTAAGGCGATGATGGGACAGGAAATTGCTAGGAGTGGGAAGAAAGCGGCCGTAGCCTTAATTAAGGTACAGCACCGGCATTTGCCTGGTGTGAAAATGGGAAACCATGGAAAACCATTTTCAGGGCTGCTGACAGTGGAGTTCGAACCCACTATCTCCCGAATACTGGATAAAATATCTATGAAAGGTACAATAGGCTATTTTGAGAGTAGGGTGTTTCTCCTTGATTGTTTTGACATTCAGGTTTGAATCCAGGTACTTAATGAACTTGCCTGAGTGATAGCTTTCCTCTGTTGGAAATGATTCCACATGCTGTCAAATAAGAGCCAACGTTTCACTGGAAAGAGCATTTATGCTTCTGTTCTGACCTCATTTGTCTACTGGGCTTATCCCGTTAGCACATGATATTTGAATGAACTGGAATTTTTTCGATCACTATCTTCCTTTCTTTTGTGGTGACGTTGTACAGAAAGAACGTCTATCAAATCCTGAAGGAAAATGTCCTGCTCATTCTTGGACTTCAAGTCATAAAATAGTACCAGGATTCCATCTTTATCTGTGTCCAACAAGGACTGAAAGCACTGCATTCTACAACTGTAAAACAGAAATGTAATCAGAAACGTGATAGCATTTACATTAAAATTAATTGGTTAGAATGAATATTCAATTATTTGTTATTCCTTGTCACTTGAAGAGAATAAAGCATTAAAATGAAACATAACCTAAACGTGACTGAAATTTATTAAAGCGAAATAGGGTAACACTTATTCTTTCATCTACAAAAGGGGCGGGGGTCATTTTTGTAAACAGAAATATATAAATAACAGAATGAAACAGATACTAAAACTTACCCACATGTGGGACCAGTTTCCCTTTCTGCAATTTCTTTGCCTTTGTAGTTTATATATTTTTTCCCTTTTAACCTTCCTGCTTTTATTTTATTTCTTTTCCACACACTCCGATCATTCTTTCCTTTTTTTTTTCTACTTCTGTCCATATTAATTTGACAATTTTGAACAAACAATAGTCAATCTATTATGAAAATTCCACTATATCACTGTTTTTACCATTACATGATATGCAACATCCAGCTGTTACATCAAATCATTAGTATCGACAATGACTGCGACATTGTCACAAACATATTAGTTTATAGTGGATAGTGTGTGTTCGTTGTGCTATACAGAAAGGGCTTTATTCCGGGACTGAAGCTCTTCTTGCAGATATCACTTAACGCTAGCAACTCATACCTTTGCCTGGGCATATGGGACAAACACCCTTTCATTACAGATCGATGTAATAAACCATTTGTTTTAGCCATAACTCATTTTTGACAAAATGCACATACCGATTCATTAATAATACATAATGATCCTTAGTAGCAGTTCGTTTTGGAGATGAAATGTTCGTATCATATCGTCGATGACTACAATTTTAAAAACTGATCCTAAACAATGCCAAATACAATAGAGACAATACGTGACACTTCCGGATTTAACCTTGTTAAAATGGGAGACAAGTCGCAAGTGGCACTCCTAGTGGCTTGACCTGAAAATTCACACTAAATTCCAATATCAATGGAAATGTATATACAGAAATGGATAAATAAATTATGTCTAGAAAGAAAGTGTTACTAAGATGTTAACTTCAAAGTTGCTAAACAAATTCTGGATAAATGAATGAAGAATTATTTAACAGGTTATTATTTAAAGACTGAAATTAGACGTATAATCAAGATGTGAAATGGACTGCTATGAAAGGGCTTGATCTTTCATTTATGCATTACTTTCTTAGCTTTAGAATTCCTGCCTGAATGTTCACGGCTAGATTTTTCTTTTTTCTCCTTTAAAAGCATTGTATCATCATATTACATCACTTGTCAACAAAAATATCGGCACATTCCTCACACACATGATTCAATGAATTTACATTTAAGAGCTGGACAATATTCCTTTTAACTTGAAGCCTACTAACAGAAAGAAAATCTATAAATTTAGCCTCAAAAACATTCAAACTTTCCCTATAAGCAATACTTGCCATAATGCCATTACATTAGGGTAAAGCAAATTTGCATCATCATATTGTTTCAACAAAATATGTACATTTATTAAATCACTCATATTTTCTTCAGTGCTTGACAATGCATGACGGCATTCCAAATGGGGTAACTTGGAACACAACCAGCCACACTCATATGCATATGTATTTTCCTGAATTAAATCAAACCTACAGATCACACCTACAATAACTCATCGGTATTGAAGGTTAACTGCTGCACTATACAATAAAATATGCATATTATATTTTAAACTAGTTGAAATATGGGTCGAGCAGGTCAGAAGATTATGAAATACTATAAAAATCTTTTTGTCACTGGAAGAATATATATGCAAACACAATATTACTTACATTTTCTTGTCACGAGGGGAATGGAAGAAAGACCGTGCATTCTTCTCTACTTCATAGTTACTGCAGCCAAACACAGCACATACCTTTCCCCTCATGTTGAGAGGAGATACTAAGGAATGACACACGCTACTATTTAATTATGTCAACTCACTGAAAACACATAAATAACACCAAAAACTTCGCACACAAATACACGTGCTCTTATGACAGAATCAGTAGTTCTCAGGTCAATCCGCTAGAGAGAGCTCTAATAGCTGTCCCTTGATATCTCGCTGAGTGTCGCGTATTGTCTCTACTGTATTTGACGATACTTACCTCAACTTTCCGTCTACTCTCTCAGCTAGCAGGAAGCAGGCTAAACATTGCACAAGGCACTGCCAGACGTAAGTGCGGATAGAATAAAAGGAAGAATTGGGGGAAGCTGAAGTGTATTACATCTTCGTCACAGAGGTGAGCGCTACCATTCTAGGGTTAATTTATTTTACTATGCCAAACTTTTTAAGATTATAAGTTATATATGCTCCTGGATACTTAACTTTATCAACAATTTTGATTTCTTATCCATCAATTGTTATTTTATTTACCAGTGGTGGATCTGTAAGCTTGATTTCACTTTTATTCTAACACCTATTTTTCATGTCACTTTTTGTAGAGGTTGAATTTGGTGTCAAGTTTCCTGAACACTGCTGGACAATGGAGCAAGGTCATCAGCAAATCCTAAACAGTTTAAAAAATTTTGCTTGGAGGTTCCAATTTTTATGGTCATCAGGTTGACCTTATAACATCCTCTACTTGTACACTCTAATGCACAATTAAATAGTACAGGTGATTAACAGTCTCCTTGTCCTAAATGTTTTAATCAAATTTGGTTCAGAAACTTCTCCTCTAAACTTTACTTTTGATTTGGTATTAGTTAAAGTAAGTTCTATCAGTATGATTAATTTTGGATGGAGTCTCAAATTCCATAATTTGTTTTAAAATTGAAGGTCTATATATAGAATCACATGCTTTCTTAAAGTCAACATATGTTTTTACTACAGGCCTTTTTTTTATTTACTGCAGTAGGCCATCATTAATTTTATAGTGATAATCTGTTCAGTCCGACTTCTCCAGGGTCTAAAGCCTCCCTGGTATTCTCCTAACTTTTGTTCTAGTTTATCGTTTACCTTTCCATATAATATGTTGGGAAAAATCTTATACAGGGTCTTTCTTGTAAACCCAGACCGAGCGCACGGTGTTTGTACTCTGCGCTACAGCAGCTGCCTCAGCCAAACTGACATTGTGCGCGGCCGCCCTGCTTTAAGCATTTATACAATCTTATATGAAATCTTACCTTATAAAAGATGTTGGAAGTGTCATCCTTCATAATGAGGGACTTATAAACACCATTAGGATTTTCTGCCCACCAATAGCGAGAGTTATGACTGTTCACATGACCATGAAGATGAGACCAGGCCGCATCCGAAAAGAACACAAGCTGTGGGTCGAATAAATGATCATTCAGTGATGCAAGATTCCACTCACAGTATCTCACTCTTGTGGCTGGATCGGCAGGTTTTAAACAATGGGCCCATGTAAACCTGTACAGTTTGATGTGTAACAGCTTTGCAGCTCTGTGTGCAGAAGAAACCAAAACCCTACTTGTGCTAATTTTGTGAGTGATTTATTCAGTGACCATTCAAGATTCGCATCAATGTCATCTAGCTTTACCTCTGTTAAAACTGTTCATGTGCACACATTTTTTTTTATCGAGGACCGAGTCAGTAGTTTCAAATTGATTTTCAACTACGTGAATCTTTGTCTATGAAGGTGGCACTTCACCAGAAAATTGCTGAACAAATTCATTGTGTCCCTGTCAAGCCGACTCGTACTTATAATAACTTTTACATATGAAAATATGGTGTTGCAATGATAACTGTCTCACCATGTTAACAGCTGAGATTCAGACACCGGCTATTGATGCTAGGTTGAACACGTGCATACTCCTCGCAAGGTCAAAAACTATGCACACGCCTCCCGTATAGCTGCTTAGGTTCAGAGAGTAGAAACACCACTGGACAGTCTGGGTTTATAAGAGAGACCCTGTATGTGCAGTCCAAGATAGGTGATCCTCTATAATTACTCTTATCTCCTTTTTTGTGAAGAGGGTGTATTAAGGCCATTGTCCAGTGTTCCAGAAATTGTTCAGTAATCCAAATTTTTGTTGAAGACATGTGTAAGGAAATCCAACCATGTTACTTGAAGATTTCCACATCTGTTCAAAAATCTGGTCTTCTTTGCATGCCTTATTGTTTCTAAGTTCTTTGAGTGCTTTTTCTAATTCTTGAAATTTTGGAGTGTCTGTGTTATTAAATTTGTTTTTTATTGGGGTATTTGTATTAATTTGTAATAGTTCCTTAGGTTCTTCACAATTCAAAAGTTTACTGAATTCTTTTGCCATAATCTCAGCATTTTTCACTATTACAATGTGCCATTTTTCCATCTTCATCTTTCATCATTAATGTAGAAAGGGCATATTTCTGTAGTTGTCTTTCAAAAATTTTATAATAGTGTCTACAATTGGTGTTACAATAATTAACTTCTATAGAATTTATTATATCCTTATGAAATTCTCTCTCAGTTCTTCTAATATTTTGTTAGAATTTCTTCCTGATATTTTTTTAGGTTTATAGCATTTTCTTCTGTTTAATGGGTTTGGAACTTTAACCATGCCTGATGTCTCTCCTTATGAATTCCATCCCAATCTGTTGTTCACCAGACATGTTTTTTATGAGGATTCAATGGAGCTAAAATTTCAGATTTTTTTTTTTTTTTTTTTTTCGAACAGGATCAGTTCTTCAAAGTCATTTGTCAATTTTATTATTTGTGTAACATCCATGTATTTGTCATTTTTTATAAACTGGTGTGGATGCTTCCAAGTTTTAAGTTTGTTGGATTTCCTTTTGAAATATGTTCATACAAATAAAACTATATGCTCTCTGCAAAGTTCGACAAGTCTTTGGCCATTCTTGTTTGTAAATTTATGTGGAGCTTATTTTCCAGTTACAGTGTATCTCTATTTATTTTCCCCTTCCTAGTTGGGCATTATTTATTATTTAGTGTATGATGAATACAATATTTACAACAACCATCTCAAGTTCATAACTAAAGTTCCATATCAAAATCTGAAAGCCAGAAAAGAGCTTCGCTTGAGACACAGTGTAAGTCCTCTATAGAGCCTCTATAAGCACGCAAAGGACACTCAAATGCAATGTGATCCACTGTCTGCTCCTCTTCTCCTCAGTCACATTGCAGTGATGTCTTCCATCACCATTTGAAGAGAGTAGATCCACATCTACCTTGGCCAGTCCTAATTCAGTTCAGCATCCTCTACTGCCATCTGGGAAAGAAAACTCCATCTGGGCACTTGCAGGGATTCTCAATGATGTGATGATGTGGTAACGAGGATTGTTGTTTTCATTGTTCTTTCCAGGCATCCGATATATTAAAGGAGGTGTCCTGTAGACTCATTGCAGTAGGCCAAGAAGGGTGTCTGGATTTCAGTTGTTCAGCTGGAGAAGCTGCTATGTCAGAATGAATAGGGAGGTGAGGATTGTTTTCTATTTTCTTCCATAAGTTAAGCAGTGACTGTGATCTTCTTAGGGATGGAGGTGGTATGTGGCTTAGTATGTGGTACGTGGGAAGCCAGTGTGTGTTAGTTGGTCTATGCACCCTGTAATGGTATGCATTGCTTGGTTCAGCTGGGTGTCTACTAGTCCAGTGTGAGCACTGTTAAGCCAAGTTGAGCAGCAATATTCAGCGACAGAATAAGAAAGGGCAAGAGCAGTGGGTCTCAGGATTTGAGCATTAGCACCCCAGGATGTACCCGCCAGCTTTTAAATGATGTTATTCCTGGTCTTGATCTTGGCTCACACATTACAGAGGTGATTCTTGTAGGTCAAGGACCTGTCCAGGATGACTCCCAGGTATTTTGGATTGCTACAATACAGTAGATTCTCTCCTCTGAATGGTATGGTTGGTTTGTACCCAGCACTTCTATTCTGCAAGTGGAAAGTAGACACAACAGTTTTCTGAGGGTTTGATCTAAGGTTGTTCTGACGAAAGTAACCATCTAGAATCTTTAAGTCTGATGTAAGCATCGACTCAGACTCATCGAAGCATTGGTGTTGGACGACCAATGCGATGTCATCTGCGTAGATGAATTTTCTGGATTTTGTTACTGGGAGGTCATAGAGTACAGGTTGTATAGT
Organism: Anabrus simplex; assembly: GCF_040414725.1. Lineage (NCBI taxonomy): Eukaryota > Metazoa > Arthropoda > Insecta > Orthoptera > Tettigoniidae > Anabrus > Anabrus simplex. Next base: position 215,197,034 of record NC_090271.1, read on the forward strand.
AGAGGGGCCAATACAGAGCCTTGAGGAAGTCCACCATTTATCTTATGTACTTTACTTCTGGAGTTTTGTGAAAAAATCTGAAAGTACCTATTACTGAGCATGTTACTGAGTAATGTGGAGAGTTTCAGGCAAGGGATGATGCTGATAAATTTGAGAAGGAGCTTATCTTGCCTCATGGTGTCATATGCAGCTGTCAGATCTAAGAAGACACCCATGCTTACCATTTTGTTCTCAAATCCACTTTCAGTATGGGTAACTGGTGCTAAAATCTGTTCGTCACATCCTCATCCAGGTCTAATTCCAGCTTGCTCAAATGGAATATGCTAATTTGGCCAGTAAAGTCTCCTAATAAAATGTTAACATTACTTTTATTTATTTTGTTTATTATGTGTTCAAGGAGATTACAAAATTTATCCACTTATTCCTTTGTTTGGATTAGAAAATTATTTTTGTTAGTAGGAACATGGGCATTTATTATACTGGTAGTATAAATTTTGTTTGTTGTTTTAAAGGTCAGAGTTGTAATTCTTGATGATATTGCTTGAATATCAGTTATAGAATCTATTATATTTAAATTCACTATAAATTTTGTTCCAAATAGGGGACATTGATTTATAACTCCTTGGTTAGGTATCCCATTATAAATTCTGGAACCTTGTGATTCAAAAGATTCTTCCATAGTGTTTCTCATTTCTTGAAGGCCCAATATTAAAATTTTTTGTTTATCTATTTCATCTGGAAAAGTTCCGGGGACATGCAAAGGTACCAAATTGATTTCATATTAGTTAAAGCTAGGTATAGAAATCAAATCAAGCCACAGCTATCCTGGCGCTGAAGTGGACAGTGATCATACACTTGTGATGACAAAATGCAATTTCAGACTTAAAAAGATAATCAGAAGGAAGAAAGTCAGATGGGATTTAAACAGATTGCAAAACAAACAAATTAAACAGAAATATGCAGAGGATACAAATGCACTCATGGAATATAATAATTGTGAGATGGACTGGAAAATGATGAAACAAGGAATCTCTGAGATAGGTATGGTAATAGAAGACTAGAGCCAAGAAAACCATGGGTTACTGAAGAGATATTAGACCTCATTCAGAAACGAAACCAGTATAGGAAGATAAACACAGCATTAAGCCAAGATCAGTACAGAAAAACAATCTCATTGTGACAAAATGTAGGGAGGCAAAAGAAGTATGGATGAAGGAAATTACACAGACTTTAGAGAATGATATAATAGGAGGAAGAACAGATAGAGCATATGGCATGATCAAATCACTCCAATATAAACCCAAAACAAGAAGTTCAGTTATAAAGGATAAGAATGGGCAACTACTTATCGATAGTGAAGATATCGCAGAATGCTAGAAGAATTGTATAATATCATTGCAAGATGCTATTACAATGGCAAAATTCCTGGAGACTTTAATAAATTTAGGACAGTTACCTCACCAAAGGTAGGAAATGCTACTGACTGTTCCAACTATAGAACACTAATAATGCTATCGCACGCATCCAAAATACTGCTTAACGTAATTAAGAACAGGATTAAAAAGAAAATTGAACAATATACATCGCAAGATCAGTTTGGTTGTACAACAGGGAAGGGAACAAGCGAAGCTTTTCTAGCATTAAGAGCTATCCTAGAAAGAAGACTGAGTGTTAACAGGAAAACATACATTGAATTTGTGGATATAGAGAAAGCCTTTGACAAAGTAAACTGGAAACAAGCTTTAGGAACATGAAGAATATAGGACTGGACTGGAGGGACAGAAGACTCATTTTACTCCTGTATAAAAATCAAAGCATAACAATAGAAATCAATGGTAATGTTAAAACAGCATCCATTAGAATGGGAGTGAGTCAAGGTTGTGCACTATCTCCATTTTTGTTCAACATGTTCATTGAGGAGGTGATATCAAAACTTAAGCAAAAATCCAAAGGAATCAAAATTAACAGACAACAAATCCACTATATAAGGTTTGCTGATGACATTGCATTAATTGCAGATTCAGAGAGGGAAATAAGTAAAATGCTATGAGTTTTAACATCAACACTACAAGAATCAAATTTGAAACTGAACACCTCGAAAACAAAAGTATTAGTTGTCAAGAAATCAACTGAGGAAATACCAATAAACATTAAGGTAGACGATGAAAATGTACAACAAATAAGTCAGTTTTGCTACTTGGGAAGCATTATTACTCAGGACAACAGGTGCACCACAGAAATCAGGAGGAGGATTGCTCTAGCTAAACAATCCTTCAGTAACAAGAAACAGCTTTTGACAAGCAGGAACATTAACATTAAAATTAGAAAATAATTTGCCAAAATGTTTGTGTGGAGTGTTTTGTTGTATGGGTGTGAAACATGGGTCTTAGCAAAACAGGATAAAAAATGCCTGGAAGCAATGGAAATGTGGATATGGAGGAGGATGCTGAAAATTAGTTGGACAGAGAAAAAGTCAAATAATAGGGTCCTTAAGGAAAAAAAACAAAACAAGGGAACTGATCAACACTGTAGAAAAGAGGAAAACCAAATTCTTTGGCCACACACTTCGACATAACACATTCCTCACGCCTATGCTGGAAGGAAAAGTTCTGGGTAAGAAGAGAAGAGGAAGGTCGAGAAAGAAGTATCTGGATTCTGTGATGGACAGGCTGAATTTGAAAAAATATGTTGACCTGAAACTCTCAGCAGAGGAGAGACAAATGTTGTTGCAGCGACAAGGCCTTGCCTTTAGGATATGAATGAATGAATTTTATCCGTAAAACGTCTGGCTCCATGGCTAAATGTATGTATTTTGCCTTACTATCCTTTGCCCCTCTTAATGAATAAATTTGTTGCCTCCCTTCCCGTATGTCTTCAGAGAAAAATAGATTTTATCTCGCTCTGAAGTGTCCTTGCCTGCTTGCGAGGCCTCTCTCTCTTCCTTCGCGCCCCTCCACTCCTCCCCTCTCCGCCAGAGGGTAGTTCCGGTCCACGTAACCAGTGCGCTGCTTGTGGTGGCCTTGCCTGGCCGTGGGTCAATCTCCTGTTGGCACTGGTGCAGTGCGCTGCTTTTCTGGGCTCACCTTGCAACCCTTCAAACCCAGCACGCTAACACGGAGGTAAGAGAGAGAGACCTTAGTACAGTACCCTTAAAATGTTGTTACTTGGAAAGGGGCCTGAGGTAATTATAAAAATTTATGAATGTTGGTAAAGAATGTATGTACCTGGGTAAGATGTTTTCCCCTTCTGGGAAAGGCTCTTCGTAGTCAACCATGTATCTCATTTACCCAAGTACTGGAAATTGTTATGATGGGCAACTCCCCGATAGTGAGATTAAATTGGTGTTGTTTTTCTAAGGCACTGTATTCGGCGGGCATTTTCTATAAGCCTTTAAGCATTGCCTCCTATTAAGGCAGCGAATGGCCTAGTTTTACCTGCTCTTAATATTTCTGTTAGGTTTATGAATTTTTATTGTGTTTCTCTTATATTCAGAATGTGTCTATTATACTTATTGCTGTTCGATACTCGGCTAATGTTCGGGGAATTAGCTCGAGAAACCCTTCACAAAGGTTGTGAACACATACCTGATAGGCTCACCATAGTTGTGATAAATATGTATCTGATATGTTTATGTAAAGCGTAACGATTGAGCATCCAATACCTTCTCAAGGTTGGTTGAATATGTACTTGATAATGAGGGCTGGTTCCCTCATTCTTATCCTGCTGTAGTTCTGAAAATGTTTAGGGGTGTAATCTTCTTTAATTGTGAGTTGTTGGGATTTGATATATTTAAAGGAGTTAAACCTTTCAGTATTGTATAAAAGGAAGCTTGGCGAGTTGTTATTGTTAAATAAAGTTTGGCATTTTCATTTAATACAACTTATTATCCAGCCCCCGGACCACTGCTTTTTCTGCCCGCCCCACTGCGTATTTACAATAACTTGCACAGGTCGAATGCCCTCCAACATTTCTTTTCTCTGTTGGTTTATTCTCTTCTCGAATATCCGTACAGATTTTGGAAAAAGGTCATACACTACCCCTGGTAAACTGTTCTACTCCTTCACGCCCTTCCCAATGAATGAAAATTTACGCCAATCACTTCTGCTAAAATCCTTTCTAATTTTATACTTGTGACCAGTCCTGCCGATATAATTATTTTCCAACTGAAACCTCTCACAGATTTCTCCCCATGCTTGCTCTCCTGTATAGGCTCTATATAATCCTATAGGTTTCGTTTTCTCCCTTCTCTTACTTAAAATTACCCACCCAAGTTTCTCTGATATTTCTGATACAATACTTTTCTCTTGAAATCCCCTGTTACAAATCTTGCTGCTTTCCTCTGCACGCCATCTATTTCTTTTATTAGGTATTCCTGGTGAGGATCCCAAACACTGCATATTCCAATAATAGATGAACCATACTTAAGTAACCTTTCTTTTTAATAATTTGTTGCATCCATTAAGTAGCCTCATGATATGTAACGATCTGTATGCTTTCTTGACAATGTCGTCAACATGACACTTCCAGGGCAAATTACTTTCAAATCTCACACCAAAGTATTTGCACTTGCCATCTTTTGGGACAATTACCTCATCCAGAGTATATTTAAATTAAGTTTTAGCTCCTGTTTATAAATGTTGTAACAGTCGATTTGCCTCCATTAACCCGCGAGTGGTTGCTATATGAGATTTTCTCTCACATTATTTTGTACTGTGAGTTTACTTCCCTGCAATGCATGGGTGGTGACTGTTCCTTCTTCTAGCTGAGTTTATAACTGTCGTGAGTAAGGCGATTCACATTTGAAGGGTAAGCATCCCCTCATCTAGTCGGAACAAAAATTCGTACAAGTTTGTGCGTCCTGTGTGAGAAGTTCTCTCATCGCGTGACCAGTGGTGTTGGTGTTATGTTGAAGTCGAGAGGGAAAATTTCTCCTGTTCTAGGCATTAATATTTGACTTACGTCATGCACGTAATGTTCTCCATTTGCAATTACTGATAAATGAATTTTCAAAAATTATGAGTCAATGAAGAATGTAGGGAAATAAACGCTGTTACAAACTCCAGCTAGCTCAAATGTTAGAGAGAAGAGCTATTGTACTTTATTCTTGCTTTTGTATTGCGACTGTCAGAATGTTCTATATTAATAACAAAGTTATTTGTTTTACGCTCCAATAACTACTTTTTACAGATGCCAAGGTGCCAAAATTTTGTCCCACAAGTGTTCTTTTATAAGCCAGTAAAACTACTACAGCTGACAGATCCGAGCACCTTCGAATACCACCAAGCTGAGCCAGGATAGAACCTGCTAACTTGGGCTCAGACAGCCAGCACCTTAACCATTTCAGCCATTCAGCCCAGCATTCTTGTGAATAGTACATACTTACATGTGACTGAACTAATGACTAATTTCCAATTTCCATTAAGGAGTAATTTGTTTCTGCAATATACGGATAATCATTTTTTTTTATCTAAACAGTATCATGCAGTTTTTACATCTCAATTCCGTAATTCGTTTCACTCTTACGTCCTGCAAAATTATAGAAGATATATTTATTTTGAATATTATTAAATTTTATTTTAATGTGAGAGAAAGTCTCGCATGTGACCACTCGTGTTACAATTCGGCTAGCGAACACTCGCAGGTTAACCTTCATATTATTCTATTCAACCCATTGTTGGATATGTCAAGGTCCATTTGTAATTCTGAACAATCCTCAGTGTTATTTATTTCCCTATAGCCAATTATGTCATCCACATACAATCTTATTTTTGATGTTATATGGTTCCCTAAATCGTTTGCGTATATTAAGAAAAGTAATGGACTGATTATACTACCCTCTGCAATTCCCTTCCAAACTTTCTCTTCCTGTGATACATTATTTCCTACTTTGACTTTCTGAATCCTTTAATTTAGAAATGTTCTTACCCAACATATAACCCTTATGTCCAATCCTATTCCCTCCAGTTTCTTTAATAATATTCCATGCTGCACTCTGTCGATGGCTTTGGAAAGGTCTATGGCTATGCAATCCAACTGGCCTCCTGAATCCAACTGATCTGATAAGTCCTGCTGGCTGAAATCCCACCAGTTGTGCCCCACAAGAAAATTTCTTTATAAGTCCATACTGGCTCCTCATGAACCAATTTTTATCATCACATACTCTTCTTATGTACTTTGCTATTAAACTTTCCAGTATTTTACAAACTACACTGGTCAGGCTGGTTGGTCTGTAGTTCTCAGATTTCCTTTTATCACACTTTCCTTTATAAATTGATATTATAATAGATTCCTTCCATTCCTTTGGTTACACTATTATTTATGACATAGTTAAAAATAAATATTAAATAAGGCACTATGTACCACCCTATTGTCTTTAATACCTCCCCAGTAATTTGATAACCCCCTGCTGCTTTTCCTTGCTGAAGAGTTGGATTTCTCTCAAAATATCCTCATTTGTGAATGAGAAACTTCTTGTTTCCTCATGTGTCTCTCCCTCTCTATCTTCTGTTTTGGTTTCCAACTCCTGACAATCTTCTACTGAATCTCTGAATTCCCTACTAAATAGATTTGCTTTCTTAATATCTGTTCAAAGGTGTTCACCCACTTCTCCCACCATTGTGGGAATTTGGATTCCTTTTCCTTTTCGATTCCTAATATATGAATACAGCTTTTTTCCATCTCCCTTTGTGGTTATTACCCTCTCAAAATATGCCATTCATATAATTCTCTTTGCTTCCTTTTTCACTCTATTTAGTTCCCACATTAGATGTTTTCTAGTTTCTCTACTCACCCTACACTCTTCGATTTTCCTGTTTACTATTTTCCATTTTCTTTTTAATTTTCTTATCTAATGATATTTCGAGCACAACTGGTTTCTGAGTGTTATGAAAGGTGTTGCTCATAGGATCAGTCGTGCTGCACCTTCTGGTCCAGTGAGGAAAGCAATGGCAAACTACCTCACTCCTCATCTTGCCTAGTATGCCTCATTTGGCTCTGCCATTGGTTTTTGCAGTTTCCCTACAACTGCATAGCCTTTGGTGGTGCTATTTGAGGATCCAACCAGCCTCTGGGCTGATGACCTAACAGACAGACATCTCCCTTATATAATAAACAGGGTCTGCGGTCATTTTAGCCTTCTTAACAGGTACAAATCTCTTCTCTCCTTCCCAAATGATTCCTTTAAATTTTGCCCAAAGTGTATCCACACTACTCTCTTCACTTACCCAACAACTGAATTGTGATTTAAGGTAAGTCCCATATTCATCAACTTTAGTTTTTCTGTACAATTTCTTGTCTTGTGTGATCCTCTTATTAAGCCTTTTTGGTACCAGTCCTATATCCATTATCACAGCCTTAAGGTCACCTCTTCCTTCAATTACCTCAGTTTCATCAACAATTTCCCATGGTTTAACCAAGAATACATCTAGAAAGTTATTGAGACAAGTCGGTTCTTGTACTACTTGTGTAAATCGTCCCTTCCAAATTAACTTATTTGCCAGTTTCTGTTCATGGGCTTCACTTACAGCTCCATTCCATTCACTTCAGGCAAGTTTAGATCTCCTCCAATTATTACCATACCATTATTATTGTTTTTATGAGTATAATCTATTATTTTCTCAAATATTTCCATGTCTCTTTGCTCTCTTCCAGGCCTATATATTCCTATAATTCACACCTCCTTCATATTATCACTAATTTTATCCCTAATATTTCATCCCTTTCATCAGTAAACCATTCATGTGAGCCATAAGTTTCTTTCACCAGAATAAACACACACACCTCTCCCATTTTATCTCTTTGGTCCTTATAATAGACTGTATACCCTCTGGAAATACTTCTCTATTACCCACCCCTTCTCTCGACCATGATTCCACTCTTATCACATCAGTCTCATAAGAATCCATCAATGTACCGAATTTTAATTGTTTATTTACTACACTCTGACAGTTTACCAAGAGCAACCTCAGCACCTTTCCTCCCTAAAACTTGACTGTTGCAATTGGGTAACTTGATATTCCTTACTTTCCTGAGTTTCATTTTCTAGTTGACTGAGCCAGCTTGAAGTACAGCTGGCTCTTTCTACTAGTGGTCCTGGTTGGTATTATAACTCAAGGGAGTTGCCTTTTTTTTAGTACATATCTTATGATTAATAAAATCGAGAACAATATTTGCAATCTTTCGTTTATCTGAATTGTTTAGATGAAGGCCATGCTTTGTGTAACAGTGTCTCTCAAAACTGTTGCATTCAATTACCTGAGTATTATGAAAATGTTTACAAATTTTAACCATATCTGTATTAACTTTGTCCACTTCAATGTTCACACATGAGTCTCTACTCAAATCATGCCTGTGGGGCACGTTCACTAGAAAGATGTTAGTTTGAGTCAGCTTACCTAGTGTACATTTAAGTTGAAAACTGATATTCTTGGCTTCGTTGTGACCTGCGTCGTTTGTCCCTCCGATGATCACTACTGCATCATGACTTCCAAGATTTCTTGCTGCCTGCTCCGTGTTTACCAGTACCTTCTTGATTGGGGCCCCAAGATAGATCACGACCGATCCTGCAATATCTTCACTGTTCAGTTCCTTTGCAATTCCCCTTGCTTGGCTATCACCAAATATAAGAATGTTCGACACTTTTGCTTGTGCACTGTGTGGGATTTTAGGCCTAACTTTGCCGCATCTCGTAATGGTGTCTGTGCTATACGTTTGGCTGCTTCCCATACGGGTAAGTCCTTGCATATCACTTACTTCCCTCAGAGCTGAAAATATACTTTGGGTATCGATTACAAAGTCTTCTTTATCTAACTGTACACTTTTCCTCCTAGAATCTGAAACAACTTGACACCATGTGCTTGAATTCACGGAGTAACCTGTGTTCTGAGTGTTTCACCGGTACTTTCAATTCCAGTAAACGTACCTTATCCTTTAAGATCTCATTCTCCACTTCTAATGCTTGTAGATCCTGTTGCAATAAAGATAGAATTACAAGTACATTATCATTACCTCCACCCTCCAAGAAATGAGACGCCAGCTATTTGTTGACCATTGTAGGCCCAAGTTTGTTGCCGCTATTCAAATTGCACTCGCCACAGCTCACACAGGTCCAAGTATCCTCATTTTTAGCATAACCAGCACTACATTGTTTCCTTGTTTCCATCATATCTATAATCTCTTCACTCTTGCCTGTCAGAGTTATCACATTTAGAGTTCCTACTCTCAGTTGTGTTGGTATTTTAGTCCAGTCTGAGTATTTTGTCTTTCATTGATATTACATCCTGTATTCCTAGGATTATCTTCAAACTCAGGAGAGTCATCATTCGTTCCAAGAGTACACAAAGTTTGGCCTAAATTTGGTTTATTTTTCCATCTGAGGCTTGTTCTTAGATTGAAAGCAACACAAAATAACACTCTTCTGCTGACCTGCTAAGCCTAATGCATTGGAGGATTTTCTTTCTGGGTTTATTCTCTTAGCCTTCAAGGATCCCTCCTCTTCCTACAAGGCAGTGGGTTCCTATCCCCAGATGGACAGGTTGCCTCCTCTGTCAGTTCAGCCTTACTGAAACTTTCATTTTATGCCTTTACTGCTGTAAAGGTCTTCATACATATTCCTGTACATAGGTCCCATGTTATACCTCAATTGTTTATCATGTAATAGGTTGTTAAAAGAACAGTAATCTGAGAGTTGCTTAAAATTTTACTTAAAATAGGAACAACAGTTATTGGATGATAATTAGATGGATTTGATCAATCACCATGTTTTAAAATAGGGGTGACTGTGGAAATTTTCAGGCACACTGGAAAAATTCCGTGGGTTAATATTTGATTAATTAAAGTTAGCAGTACTTATAACTATTGATATGATTATTTTCTTTAAAAATATCCTGTCTCTTAGAAGGCCTCAACTTATTTATGATGTCAATTAACAACTAACTCAATTACATTTCATTTTTTGAATGTCCTCCCTTAATATTCAATTACTTTCATCCCTTGAGGCCAGTTTGGATAGTAAATGATCACAGGCAACACAATTTCCCACTTCCGCATGCCTGCTGCATGCGTCACATACAGTACACATACAGTCCATGAATTCATGGTCTGTTTTTTCCTTCCTATGTCACTACTGTCCCTCCTGATGCTCTGATCCACACTTCCCCTGATATCTGACACCACTAAAGTTTTACACACTCACTGCTCTCTATTAAATTATTACATTTCTTAAAATTCAGCTTGAGTAGTGACAACGCCAAGCAGATGCCATCTTGCCTAGCAACTTTAAATACTAGCACTTCTACCACTGTAAAGTAACTTTATAAACCAGATTTACAGTAAAATGTTACTCATGTAAAATTTGATATGTTCTTCAGATACGTATCATTTCAAATGACTGAAATATTGTGGTCTATGTTCAGAAACAAAGGGTGAAGGATTCTCCGAAGACGTCTGTCGAAGTATGGTAGCTGTGATGGACATTGACAGATCAGGAGGCCTTTCTTATGAAGAGTTCCAAGGTCTGTGGGATGATATCGTTGACTGGACGGTAAGAACTCCCTCACAGTTATATTTAATATTTTTTTTAAAGTTTCAACATTGACTTTTTTTTTGGCTGAATCATGTTGTTTTAATTATACAGATGAAGAAAAATTACTCTTAACATTCACTAATATAGCATCAGACTGGTATAGTCTTATTAGTTAGTTTGCAATTAGTACCCTCTTTTGTCACCAGATTGCTCACTCCATGCTATAATATATGTAGAATATGGAGAAGTACTTACGAGAGCTGAAAAACAAGATATAATAATATATGCATATATACAAAACCATTTATTATAGAACCATCACACCTCTTTAGGCCAGCATTATGTACCATGCAACATGTTGCACCCATTACCAGATTTGTGGAAGGTTCAGCATACCAGTAACAGTGCTGCCTTTGTTGATGTCCGCAGTAGACCACCCTACCACTTTAAGTATGGCGTCCCATGAATTGAAATGCTTCCCTCAAAGTGGTTTCTCTAGTTAGCGGAACAGATTAAAGTCACAGCAGCTCACATCCAGAGAAAGATGGTGTTCTATCTTCATCTTGCATGGAACAGGAAATGGCCTTATTTGTGTCCACCAATTGTCCTGCACAAGAAAGCCCACTGTCACAATGCTGCTCCTGTGGGGTAATTGTTGGCACGGTAGGGGTTGTAGGTCCTGGAGCATCCACCCTATTCACTGTACTTGAGTATATGACTTTTGACAGTTTAACACATTCATGCCCACGATTTGAGTGGGCTATTTAAATGGCTGGCCCAGCTATTCCAGCTGTTAGTGGCACAGCAAACAACAACAAATTTATTTTTTCACAATAAGTTCTAAACTAAACAAGATATGAAAACAAAATTTTGTACATACATTAGCAAAGTCCTCTAGTATCAGTCAGTCAATCAATACCGATCTGCATTTAGGGCAGTCGCCCAGGTGGCAGATTCCCTATCTGTTGCTTTCCTAGCCTTTTCCTAAATGATTTCATAGAAATTGGAAATTTATTGAATATCTCCCTTGGTAAGTTATTCCAATCCCTAACTCCCCTGGAGGGTGTGGTAGTTAATGTCACACTTTCCTGGGTGAGTGGGAACACTGCAATTTCAAAAAAAATAGCGTGTTTCATTGATAATTTTATTTTTGAAGCACACTTTGCATCTTCTTGAAGTACTTAATTTGATGGTGGAAACTTCAAGAGAAATTGTTCTTTTCTCTTCCCACCAAACCTAAATGGTGGATCCTTGGCCGGTGCCCTTTTTGGCGGCAAAATTGCAGGACATAGACTTGGAGCTGATGAAGTGGATGGTGCTGAGATGTCAGACAGAGGTGACTCTACTTGTATGTCAGGTTCACTTTTTCCCTGGAGCAACTTCCCAACTACTGTCTGCATGAAATTAAGGAGTGTTATTGTGTTTTAGGATTTGAATTCTGAAAGAGCTTAAATGCATTAAAAAGTGAGCAGTACAGTAAATAAAAGAAAACCTCTTTTCGCCACTTTACAATTTTCCTCATGAAAGGATAGAGTGCCAAGTACTGGTCTGCAGTATCAACACTGTGCATGTGTTGATTATAGTCAATCACAGGCTCTGCTTTTTGTTGGGGTTTTTTTTTTTTTTTTTTTTTTTTTTCAGATTTGTTTGTTTCAACCATTTCTGCCGAGTGGATGGTAGTTCAAACATATAAACATTTTGACTCCATATTGAACTGAGATCACAAGTTAAGATTCCAGTAAGTTCCACCTTTTCAATACAAATGTAAGTTTTACAAGATGTTATCTACAACATTTACTTATTTATGGGACCAGTTTCAACATATACTGAAGTCCATCATCAGCCTAAATCACTAAAAGAGCAAGTACATAATAAATTTTACAACTATAAAGGTGCATAACATCATACTTCCTTTTCACAAATAGAATTAACAGTTTCATTAAAATTATGAAATTGTGCAAATGAAGTATGATGTTATGTATCTTTATAGTTATACACCTCGGTTCCTTTAGTTGTCATGTTGTCTAAACTGATAATTACATTCTGCTGTTTTCTGCATTAATCATGCATATGTGTTCGAGGTTTTTCAGTCTGGTTTAAAAATTATTCTCCATTCTCCTTAATGCCATGAATTATTATTATATTTAAATTTCTATGTTTTGTAATACCAACGTCTATACAGGTGAAAGCAATCACAAGTAAAGCGTTGGTATCGCTGTCAAACGAAGGCGCTGGCCACGGCCGATGCCAACGATCTCCATAAATATTGCAGTCCCACCTTTGCTCTCTTGCAGCCTCAGCACAGCCCACCAGCTTAGTGAACTGGCCCATAACTGGCGAAGGATGCTGGCGCAGCACTGCCGACTGCCGCCATCAGAAATACCTTTCCATTCCACCATCGGATATTAGTGGCCAATAGGTACATTGCAGGCTCCAAACAGACACCATACGTTGAACAGGGGCCATGGTATTGCGATCACTGGAACATAAGCAGACACAGCAGAAACGTCGAACTGAAGAAATACAGCAACTGGCCTGAACCATCGAAGAACTAAAGGTTGAGTTTCAAGGGTGGGTTTTTTATTGCTTTTTTGTAACAAATAACAACCCCCCTTAGGGAGGACCCCTCCCATAGTTCTGGGATACCCCAGCCCCATTGGCAAGCGCTATTTCGGAATTTAGGAAAAAATTAAAATACTAAAGGAAAATATGCCAGAGTTTACCCTAGTACCAAAACTTTACCACATTAATAAAATTCTAATCTTATGCCAAAACACATTACATTAAAGTATACCTAATAGGTCACAACGACCATCCTTATTACAACTAATATTCTTAAACTATAAAATCCAGGAAGTTGCCAGCCAGCCTTTTATTCAACAGAAAATTTGCTTATAACTAAATAAATCCCTTATAACTACTAAATTAAGTTACTGTGTTTATTCTTAATTTCCCAGCATTAAGCAATATAAACAAAACAAATATATGGAAAAATTCAGAATGTTGCAAGGGAACTCAAAACAGGGAAATAACTACTTAATTACGTTAGCTTGCAACCATATTCAATGAACTGAGGTTAGTAAATCACTATTCATTTACCATGTCAAGTAAACATAAACTTTTAACACAGATAAACTCACATTACGTATTAAGTGTCACACCAATCAAATTAAAATGCAATTAAGCCAGGAATACAGAATTTAAGATCACATTCAATTTACCCATGAACAGAAAATCCCAAATGAAACCATAAAATAATTCAAGAGTGCGCATACAGAAATCCAACTCACTGATATAAGCAATAAAAAGGCACAAGTAACACCTTCATACCAGAGATTATCAGATAACAGCACGACACACAATACTACCAAGCCCATCTGTCCTCCGACACACACAACACCACCAAAACACACACAACACCACCAAAACACACACAACAAGTGCGATAGACCCCTGAATCAGCATAACCAACTAATGGTAAAAGGCACAAATAACCTCAATACTGACTCCATCATACGACATCACAAGAAAAAAAAAGAAAAACCACACACACACGCGATGACACATCAAATAGTACTAAGAAAGTAAGAGGACAAAACAATCCTCAAGTACCCTTGAATATATCACACGATGATGACTCTTAGAGCCAATATTGTACTCCCAGGAGAGGAATGGCCTCTCAGCACCTTAAGTCCTACATTTCAGTACACACACCAATGCCTTCCCAAGGCACCCAAGACAGACATACAATTATTTACAAAATTATTACTTTTTTTTTTTTGTTTTTTTTTTTTTTTTTTTTGCTATTTGCTTTACGTCGCACTGACACAGATAAGTCTTATGGTGATGATGGGATAGGAAAGGCCTAGGAGTTGGAAGGAAGCGGCCGTGGCCTTAATTATGGTACAGCCCCAGCATTTGCCTGGTGTGAAAATGGGAAACCATGGAAAACCATCTTCAAGGCTGCCGACAGTGGGACTCGAGCCCACTATCTCCCCATTACTGGATACTGGCCGCACTTAAGCGACTGCAGCTATCGAGCTCGGTATTTACAAAAGTAGGACAGATACAGTATGGCTACAAAATTTAGAACCTTACTCAGTTGACAGGATTCCATACTCCCGCAAACTGTGTAAATAAATTTAGAAGACACGAAACCAGTAACGAAAGAAAGATTTCTTTTTTTGCTATTGGCTTTACGTCGCACCGACACAGGTAGATCTTATGGCGATGATGGGACAGGAAAGGCCTAGGACTGAGAAGGAAGCGGCCGTGGCCTTAATTAAGGTACAGCCCCAGTATTTGCCTGGTGTGAAAATGGGAAACCACGGAAAACCATCTTCAGGGCTGCCAACAGTGGGGTTCAAACCCACTATCTCCTGAATACTAGATTCTGGCCGCACTTAAGCGACTGCAGCTATCGAGCTCAGTAGAAAGAAGTTTAACATTGAGAAAATCAAATAAAATAAAACAAAACAAGCAGGAAAATTAATTGACTGGCTTAGCTAAATCGTGACACCTTCAAAATTTCACTAGTGATGAACTTAAAATAACCGAAACGAGAATCTTGATGACCTGCAAACCAACTATGAATTTAACCTAAATTAACAGCTCAGCATAACGACACCGAAATAAACATTTGAAGAAAATTTTCCCAGTAATCATTTCTACAATAATAAGGGACATTATTTTCCATCTAAGCACCTAATATTGGGCCAAAGATCACAGAAGAATCTCATATCAGAAAGATGTCATGAGCACAAGTGCAGATCTATAACCCGTAAAATTTGCCAAAATGGCCTCAGCGAACGTTGGGCTATTAATATGGTGAGTATGTTTCACCCTACGAGACTATCACAGTCAATGTAGACCAAACGATTCCAACTGAGGTGCTCTCACGGTCCCGGCCGGCCCCGGCCGCAGCCCCAGTGCTGTGCTATAGCACCGTAGACGTGGTGGGGGAAGCAGGGGAAGTAGCAGAGGCAGAACCACAGGTCGTCAAGTCAGCGCGCAGCTTATGAAAACAATATTATTTATGACAATTCTGTGAACACATAAACAAACAATTTATTCTGTGCATACATTGTGTTCGCCTTAATGTACATGTAGCGCTTAAATCGATTGTTGACATCGTTTTGCGGCAACTAATTTACCAATATTTACAATCGATTTGGCAGTAGAAATTCTAAGTACAGTCTCTAAGACAGCATCAGACAGAGAAGTCCTAGTTCTACATTTATTTAAATTAAGAATTGAAAACATCTGTTACATGCATAAGTTGTACCAAACATTGACGTAAATTTTAAGGCAAAAGCATGAAGTCTGGGAAATTCTTGTGCATGAACACCTCTGTAAAATGAAATTAAATCACCGTTGTAGTGGTAGTGCCTGTCTTTTAGGATTACGTTGCACTGTAGTTTTATCAGCTCTGTTTGGAAATATGATGGTGATTTTTCAGGACGCGCTGTAAATGGGGTCATAAATATTTCAAGTTGAGGTGCCATGTCATTCATTTCTTTGAATCGGGCATTGAATTCATCGTGCACGTCTGATAGTCTCAAAGATTTTCGTGAGTAGACAAATGTAATGATTTTAATGAAGTAAAATTGTCAAAATTTTCAGCTTCAAGATGTCTTTTCCATAACAAACTCTGCATGTTGAAAGTCTTAATTCTATCACATATGGTGCTCATCATTGAGTTTCTCCCTTGCAATGAAATATTTAAATAATTTAAATAAGACATTATGTCCGCGAAGGAAACGAGGTCAGCTACCCATTGTTTATTCCGCAAAGTTGGTTGTGGAGAATCTTTCATTTCTATGAACAGAGAAATTTCTTCAATTATTGCAAAGAAGGTTGCTAGCACTTTCGCGCAACTTAACCAGCGCACAATACAACAACAGGGGATGTCGCTACATTCTGTCTCGAGATATTTTAAAAATCATTTGAACTGCCGATGGTTCAAACCTTGCTTTCTGCAGAAATTTACACATTTTGACACAGTATCCATAACAGATTTAAAGTTGCAAAAGATTTTTGCACATAATTGCTCTTGATGTAAAATGCAATGTACTGCGTGGAGTAGTTGAGGAAGGAGGGGAACGGTGCTGCTGAGTGCAGCGCTGGTGCGCCCCAGCAAAGAGTGCTCGAGTTGGAAAGGTCTGATGTAGACCTTTCCTAGCAAGTATAGGAATACACGGGTAAATAAATATACGTGACAAAGGAACAGAACTTACGCGATTGGAAAGCTCAGTAAGACAAACTAGGAAACTTTCACTCAGATTAAGAGATACACCTACACAAACTAATGTTGGGTATTCAGTCCAAAGGCTGGTTTAATCCTCCACAGCTATGCCAACAGCTGTCATAGATGGCCTAGGCATCACTGAAGAGGCGTACTAGGGAAATGAGGGGTGAGATAGTTTCCCGTTGCTTTTCTCACCGAGTCAGAAGTTGCTATTACATATCAGTCTGCCAAGCCCACTGAAATGCACACACCAACTGACCCTATGAGTGACATTTTCATACCATTCATAACGGGGACTGGCTGCATAAGGAATGGTATTACTAGCATCGCTCATACCTCAGTCACTTTCATACTGTCAAAGCCAAGGATGAGACTGAAACAAGTCAATGAAAGTAACAATTTATTCTAGCCCACACCAGAAGACATAGAGCACTGTAAACACTACATCTCGCCAGCAAGGGCATCACAAACTAATAATAATAATAATAATAATAATAATAATAATAATAATAATAATAATAATAACATTGAACCCAAAAAAATAATAAATAATATTGACACTTACTATGAATCAGGGAATAGTAAAATAACACAGTAGCAGTGGTTACACATCAACACATGGGAACACCATGGTAGATAATAAATTCGCAAAATCAAACCATACATGAAGAAAAACTTACAGGCCTAAAAAACAACGACTAAGGACAAGAATGTGGAACATGCAGGAGCCCTATTGTGGTCTGCAGGAAGGTATGACGTTATGGGGAAGAAAATTTACGATAAATCACCCTTGACTTAATATATTGAAAATAACAAATGAAAAATTACAAGAAACAAGTTAAATGACATAACAACTGATACTTAACTCACAAACCAAGGATATTTAACTAGACCTTAATGACAGATACAGATCTAATAAACAAAATGAAAACATAACCAGGATGCATTAGTAAATTTGTAAAACCAAAAATTTAACATTGTAAGTTTATACTGAATTACAAAAAATCTTGTCAATAGGTGACTGTCTTTCAAAAACATAGTCATTCAGAAAGTGAAATTAGTTATGATGCGAATCTAGGGCAAACTCTGACACATTGAATTTAAGATATGGAAAATTTACATTAAATGAGAAAATACCGAAACACAGAAAGAATGAAATAAAATCAAACATAATCAGAAAACATGGAAATAGCATGGAAATAGCACTTTCCAATAAAAAGGGAAGGGATCCCAAGGGGAGCCCTCGAGCGCAAGCGCTCGCTAGGGCAGTCGGATGTAAAAGACGCGGCCAAATCGCATAACACACGCAAAGCGGCTGAAGGCCGGAAATTGACAAATCACGATCCACCAATAGGACTCTGTTCCACTAGATTCCCGTTTTTTTTCGCCAACAAGAAAGTCCGTTATTTTGGCCAATCCAATTGCATGATCATATATGGTCATTTCCTAACCTGCTGAAGGAAGAGGAATTGCATCACCTTAACTCTCCACGTGCAGTACCTACTGGTCCGAAAGTCATGTACCGCATACATTAAAGCACAATGTTACAATTGTTGACATATAACATATACAATGATAATAACCTCAATAATTCTAATTTTTTTAATACAATAATAAAAAAGTAATTTTCAATAAATTCTTAAAGAAATTCTTTTTCTTGATGTTTCTTAAACTAAAAGGTAAATAATATAATTTCACAAAACACAATGTTTATTTCCAGTTATCCGTCCCACCACCGGCTACACAAATAATTAAAATTTTTCTTTAAAACATACATACCAAGAAAACAAGACATTTTTCATCTTAACACACATGAAAAAAACAAACAACCTCTTTTTAAAATATAATATTAAACTTTGAAGTACAACAAATAAACATGTGAACATACAAAGATAACATACGGTACTTCTTTTCTTTTCATTGTACAATTTTTTTTCAAAGTTCGTCCAATTTTTCTCAAAGTTTGACAAATATTTCTTACCATGACAGACTGGAATTTCTGACTTGATTAATGCCATGGCAAGATGGACACTGATCTTATGCAATGACTGCTGTTTTTCAGATCCTGAAGCGAAGGCGTTTATCAGAGTAGTTCACTTAGGTTTCGACTTGCGAAGTTCAATGTTCTTTACATGTTTGCTGTACTGGATGTGCTGGTTTATTCTTTTTCTTTGATGCTTGTTATCGATTGCAATATTTACTTCGCAGACAGCACATCGAAGAATGATCCCATCAGTTTCAATAAATTGCATCATGTATTCTTCTGAAAGTGCATACAACTTCTCGTTCTTAACCTTCCTCATGATTTTGTGTTATGAATAAGACATTCTGGTCTGGACTGTTAAAAACACTAACCTGTTAAACTGTTGCAGCATCATTGTTTGCAGCTGCAGGTTGGCCATTCTTGCCGGGGTTGGCCATTGTTGCCAGGATATGAATTACTGGTTGTTTATATAAAATACATTTGAATGTTTGTTTGTTTGTTTGTTTGTTTGTTTGTTTGTTTGTTTGTATGTTTGTTTGTTTACTACTGTTGAAAAATTCTTTAAATCTGTTCCGAGGGGAAAACAGATTATGTCTAATCTTTAAAAATACACATAAAAGTGGAGGTAAATGTGCTGAAGTAGGAAATAAAGGGAAAAGGTGGAAAAATGTAGTAATCTCACCAAAGAGATGCAACAAATTGTGTTTATTTTGCTCCACTTCATGTCTCAAATTACATATATTGACCTATCTGTACAAAAATAGCTGCAACCTAAAATCCTTTCACTAGTAATAATCTTTTTGTTCCTCCAAGAAACAAGCAATACATCCTTGTCTTCCTGAAAGTAATTTTTCCCTATTTGAGAATTGCCTGGTGTTCCTTTAGATCTTTCGGGACACCCCTATTTGACCGTATTGTTCCACATATGGCACTGTTCTGTTCACGTAATTGTTTTGCGAGTCCAACGCTGTTGTAATAATTATCCACATACAGTGTGATTCAGCTGCCCCTTCCAATGTAGTTTTATGCAACCCAAATATTCATTCCATCCTGAAAACATCTACCCTGCTGGTATGCTCAGACATCGAAACTGGATATCTTGGTATTTGGTATTTACCGCCTCACCATGATAGGACGCCAGTATTAAACACTGGAAGACATGCGTGTGCCTTCCCTGTGTTTACATATTCAAACATCATACCGATGCAAAAATATTTGAACAATGCAGGATTCAAACCACTGCTGACCCATTCCGTCGATTGCTAGGCGAACGCCTAACCACATCCACTACGCTACACTGCTGGAAACATGCTGGTAGTACAACGAGAGCAGAGTACGTACACCATCCTGTTTGGTGTTAGACATTAATTACTGCACTGTTGCCTAGTTTTATCCATTGATTCCCCTCTTTGTTACACTCGGTCACGAGGCACGACACATTAACATAGTAAAAGGACATTGCTACATGATTTCAAGGTGCCATATTTTGCAAACGGACGATATAACATTTTGCTAGGGTTCAGAATTATGTGCAAATTGTGCTCACTGAATATTATTACCATACAGTATGCCTGCAGGGGAATAGCACCCCTATAACCATGTGCACATTAGTTGGGCTGGAGCAAACGATATAGGAAGGGGCTGCTGAATCACACTGTATACTGTATACTCCTGACCAAGATCATTTTCAAGCAGATGAAAAACCGTGCTTTGTAAATTCGCACCTCTTGCATCACATATCATGAGTTTACAGATATACCCCATGTTAGACTCACAAACCATCCTCACTAAAATTCTGTATTTTATTATTTTACCCGGAATCTTAGGCACCCTCTCCAGGCTAGCATTCCCTCATCCAGAGCAATTTTCTGTTTGGGGGTATAAAGCTTTGTAAATCTGTCACAAAGTTTCTGTAAAATGGGTCTTATGCTATATCATCTGGCAATGCTGTGCTTGTATTCACTGTTGTCACTAAAGTGGAGAAATGGCAGGATACTTTCGAAATGATTTCATGACATGGTTTTTGAGAAAATAGGAGTGAAGAAAATTGAATCTTCTGTCCAGTACATTCTGAGAGATGGTTTACTATGATGCCATTAGTGAGCGTTAAACCCAGAACTTGTCTCATTTCTGAAACCATCACTGGACTCCAGGTTTGTGTAAGATAGTGTTTAGAGAAGGGGCGTGGTGCAGCACTGATTACCTGACTGGCATACAGATTTCTTTGCTAGCACAGGTATTCAAAAAATTCAGCTGTGAGAAATAGATTTACTAATGAAATCTCGTTAGTGTTTTCTGTTTCGATATTTAGACCTGGTTTAGCCATAAATGGGATAGTAGCGGGGCGATATAAAGGTGAGCCTTCAGGTACTGCGCTTTCTGTCACGTGTCTAGGTGAATCTTCTTCACTGTCATCACTGTCACATTCACTTAGTTCAGGAATTAGTTCCTCACCTGAGTCTTCATTGAATAGGATATGGGCAATTTTGTTAACACTAATATTGTCCCTAAACGCCATGGTTACACTTCAGACTGTGATTAATTCACATGCTTCTGCAATCACAAAATAACTACACAGCTAGCTCGGCCAGCACTAGCCTTCATTCAGAAACGGAATTTAAAAATGCATTGGAAGGAAAAATCTCGAAGGCCATGTGGTTTCTGGTGAGTAGAAGCATTCATAAGGGTATTATCCTCATCTCTCTCACACATTTGTCACAAAAATAAACCACTGTTGCATAGGAACGGCTACAATTCAAGGTTGCGCCTATCCAGAATAATCAGATCAAAAATTAGATGTATGGTTTTTCAAGCGTTTGCTCTATTAACCAGCATTTCATCTTAGGTCTGGCACTAGACTCATCAGAGTGGGATGTGTCAGACCCTACCCACTGAAGCTGGGGTGTATGCAGGTGAACTTATCAAAAGCCCATTATAAGAGGCACAGTCTGATAACTGCATACGGGAGATAAAACTCCACAATGGAATTAATGCCCGCCTAGCAATTCCGAATGGAAATTCTAAGTTCCCATAGAGGGAATTAGATATTAGATATTTTTCCACCTTGCAGCATATGGTGGAAAAAATATCTAATTCCCTCTATGGGAACTTAGAATTTCTATCCAGGATAACTCGGATACAGTCCAAAGCATGGACATGCGCTATAGGCAATAACTCTGATATGGGTGTGAATGTGTTAAGCTGGCTTGGGAGACTGATTACCGCGGATCAAGTGCAGATACATAATCACCTTGATTTTTTAAAAAGAAAATACTCTAACGTATCCAAAATATTGGCAACCTGTACATAATCTACATAGAGCAGTGATGCAGTTTGACTTGGATGAAGAACATAATAGTATTTAATAGGCTTGGAAGCTTGAACTCTAAGATCCTTTTCCATTTATGCTGAAGTAAACTTTTTTAAGATGACTAGTCAAAAGAGCCAAATGAACACATTTATTTTCTATATACTTTATTTACTCACCTATAACACCTATAATAATTGAAAATTATTGGGGGGAAAAAAGAATTGGGAAAAAAAAAACTGCAAAAAATCTTTCAGGTAACAAGGCAGCAAGTGGAACATTTCAGTTAATGGTAAAACACAAGGTTCTGCACCACCAGTGCATTGGCCACTCTTCTCCCCCACCCCCTCCACCCTAAATTTCTCAATACCCTTCTAGATTCTGAGCTCCACATCCTGCACGGCCGCATGTGTTATGTAATTGGAAAGTGTTCAGTACATAACCAGGAGTGAAAATGAGCAAGAGAACAAGTTTTATGGCATCCTTCAAGTTGAATGTGCAAGAATGTGCAGAGAGTAAGGAATTTCAAGTTACCCAATTGCAACAGTCAAGTTTTAGGGAGGAAGGGGGTCTGAGATTGCTCTTGGTAAACTGTCAAAGTGTAGTAAATAAACAATTAAAATTCGGTACATTGATGGAATCTTATGAGACTGATGTGGTGATAGGAGTGGAATCATGGTTGAGAGAAGGGGTGGGTAATAGAGAAGTATTTCCAGAAGGGAACACAGTCTATCATAGAGACCGAGATGATAAAAAGGGAGGGGGTGTTTTTTCTGGTGAAGGAAACTTATTGTTCACATGAATGGTTTACCGATGAAAGGGATGAAATATTAGGTATAAAATTAGTTTGTGATAATATGAAGGGGGTGGGAATTATAGGAACATACAGGCCTGGAAGAGAGGAAAGAGACATGGAAATATTTGAGAAAATAATAGATTATACTCATAAAAACAATAATAATGATATGGGTTAATAATTGGGGGAGATCTAAATTTGCCTCAAGTTGAATGGAATGGAGCTGCAAGTGAAGCCCATGAACAGAAACTGGCAAATAAGTTAATTTGGGAGGGAGGATTTACACAAGTAGTACAAGAACCGACTCGTCTCCATAACTTACTAGATGTATTCTTGGTTAAACCATGGGAAATTGTTGATAAAACTGAGGTAATTGAAGGAATAGGAGACCATAAGGCTGTAATAATGGATGTAGGACTTGTACCATAAAGGCTTAATAAGAGGGTTACACAACACAAGAAATTGTACAGAAAAACTAAAGTTGATGAATTTGGGACTTACCTTAAATCACAATTCAGTTGTTGGATAAGTGAAGGGAGTAATGTGGATACACTTTGGGCTAAATTTAAAGGAATCATTTGGGAAGGAGAGAAGAGATTTGCACCTGTTAAGAAGGCTAAAATGACCTCAGACCCTGTTTATTATACAAGGGAAATAAGAAAATTAAAAAGAAAATGTAGAATAGTAAACAGAAAAATGAAAGAGGGTAGGGAGAGTAGAGAAACTAGAAAACAGCTAATGAGGAAACTGAATAGAGTGAAAAAGGAAGCAAAAGAGAATTATATGAATGGCATACTTCAAGAGGGTAATGACCACAAAGGGAAATGGAAAAAGCTGTATTCATATATCAGGAATCAAAAAGGAAAAGGAATCCAATATCAATATCAATCAATACCGATCTGCATTTAGGGCAGTCACCCAGGTGGCAGATTCCCTATCTGTTGCTTTCCTAGCCTTTTCCGAAATGATTTCAAAGAGATTGGAAATTTATTGAACATCTCCCTTGGTAAGTTATTCCAATCCCTAACTCCCCTTCCTATAAATGAATATTTGCCCCAGTTTGTCCTCTTGAATTCCAACTTTATCTTCATATTGTGATCTTTCCTACTTTTATAAACGCCATTCAAACTTATTCGTCTACTAATGTCATTCCACGCCATCTCTCTGCTGACAGCTCGGAACATACCACTTAGTCGAGCAGCTCTTCTTCTTTCTCTCAATTCTTCCCAACCCAAACATTGCAAAATTTTTGTAACGCTACTCTTTTGTCGGAAATCACCCGGAACAAATCGAGCTGCTTTTCTTTGGATTTTTTCCAGTTCTTGAATCAGGTAATCCTGGTGAGGGTCCCATACACTGGAACCATACTCTAGTTGGGGTCTTACCAGAGACTTATTTGCACTCTCCTTTACATCCTTACTACAACCCCTAAACACCCTTATAACCATGTGCAGAGATCTGTACCCTTTATTTACAATCACATTTATGTGATTACCCCAATGAAGATCTTTCCTTATATTGACACCTAGATACTTACAATGATCCCCAAAAGGAACTTTCACCCCATCAACGCAGTAATTAAAACTGAGAGGACTTTTCCTGTTTGTGAAACTCACAACCTGACTTTTAACCCCGTTTATCAACATACCATTGCCTGCTGTCCATCTCACAACATTTTCGAGGTCACGTTGCAGTTGCTCACAATCTTGTAACTTATTTATCACTCTATAGAGAATAACATTATCCGCAAAAAGCCTTACCTCCGATTCCACTCCTTTACTCATATCATTTATATATATAAGAAAACATAAAGGTCCGATAATACTGCCTTGAGGAATTCCCCTCTTAATTATTACAGGGTCAGATAAAGCTTCACCTACTCTAATTCTCTGAGATCTATTTTCTAGAAATATAGCAACCCATTCGGTCACTCTTTTGTCTAGTCCAATTGCACTCATTTTTGCCAGTAGTCTCCCATGATCCAAATGCTTTAGACAGGTCAATCGCGATACAGTCCATTTGACCTCCAGAATCCAAGACATCTGCTATATCTTGCTGGAATCCTACAAGTTGAGCTTCAGTGGAATAACCTTTTCTAAAACCGAATTGCCTTCTATCGAACCAGTTATTAATTTCACAAACATGTCTAATATAATCAGAAAGAATGCCTTCTCAAAGCTTACATACAATGCATGTCAAACTTACTGGCCTGTAATTTTCAGCTTTATGTCTATCACCCTTTCCTTTATACACAGGGGCTACTATAGCAACTCTCCATTCATCTGGTATAGCTCCTCCGACCAAACAATAATCAAATAAGTACTTCAGATATGGTACTATATCCCAACCCATTGTCTTTAGTATATCCCCAGAAATCTGATCAATTCCAGCCGCTTTTCTAGTTTTCAACTTTTGTATCTTATTGTAAATGTCATTGTTATCATATGTAAATTTTATTACTTCTTTGGCCTTAGTCTCCTCCTCTATCATGACATTATCCTTGTAACCAACAATCTTTACATACTGCTGACTGAATACTTCTGCCTTTTGAAGATCCTCACATACACACTCCCCTTGTTCATTAATTATTCCTGGAATGTCCTTCTTGGAACCTGTTTCTGCCTTAAAATACCTAAAGCCATTTCTAACTCTATTTCTTTCCAGTCTGCACCTCCTTCTTAGTCTCTTTATTTCTCTATTATAATAAGGTGGGTCTTTACCATTCCTTACCACCCTTAAAGGTACAAACCTGTTTTCGCATTCCTCAACAATTTCTTTAAACCCATCCCAGAGTCTGTTTACATTTTTATTTACCGTTTTCCACCGATCATAGTTACTTTTTGGAAACTGCCTCATGCCTGCTTTATCAGCCATATGGTACTGCCTAACAGTCCTTCTTTTAAGACCTTCCTTTCTATCACATTTATTTTTAACTACCACAAAAACAGCTTCATGATCACTAATACCATCTATTACTTCAGTTTCCCTATAGAGCTCATCTGGTTTTATCAGCACCACATCCAGGATATTTTTCCCTCTGGTTGGTTCCATCACTTTCTGAATCAGCTGTCCTTCCCATATTAACTTATTTGCCATTTGTTGGTCATGCTTCCTGTCGTTCGCATTTCCTTCCCAATTGACATCTGGCAAATTCAGATCCCCCGCTACAATCACATTTCTTTCCATGTCGTTTCCCACATAGCTGACTATCCTATCAAATAATTCCGAATCCGCGTCAGTGCTACCCTTTCGCGATCTGTACACTCCAAATATATCAAGTTGCCTATTATCTTTAGAAATGAGCCTTACACCTAGAATTTCATGTGTCTCATCTTTAACTTTTTCGTAGCTTACAAATTCTTCTTTCACAAGAATGAACACACCCCCTCCCACCCTTCCAATCCTATCTCTACGATACACACTCCAGTGCCGTGAGAAAATTTCTGCATCCATTATATCATTTCTTAGCCATGATTCAACTCCTATTACAATATCTGGTAAATATATATCTATTAAATTACTTAATTCTATTCCTTTCCTTACAATACTTCTACAGTTCAACCCTAACAATTTTATGTCATCCCTACTTGATTTCCAGTTCCCTGTTCCCTTATCACCGCTCCCTAGGCTGTCCCGTTTCCCTGAATGTACCTCCCTATTACCCTTCCAAACAAATTTCCTAACTTATACGTACCACTGTGGTTTAAATGAAGGCCATCTGAGCGCAGATCCCTATCTCCTACCCACCCATTAGGATCTAGAAATTTCACTCCCAGTTTCCCACATACCCACTCCATAGTCTCATTTAAATCCCCAATCACCCTCCAGTCAGTATCCCTTCTACACAGTATTCCACTAATAACAATCTCCGCTTTCATAAACTTCACCCGTGCTGCATTTACCAGATCCCACACATCTCCAACTATGTTGGTACTTATATCAGCTTGCCTTACGTTGTTGGTACCAACGTGAAACACTACCACCTTCTCCTTCCCCTCCTCCCTCTCTTCTACTTTCCTCAACATCTGCCTCAACCTAATTCCTGGATAACACTCTACCCTGGTACCCTTTCCTCCACACACTTTCCCCACGTGTCTAACGATGGAATCCCCAATGACCAGAGCGTCAACCCTACCCTCCTCATTTGACCCCCCTCCCCTCCTGGTCAGCCCTATCTTTCCTGATAGCTGCAGAAGCTACTTCCTCCTCCCTTTTCTCCTTCCCATGACCCTGTTCCACCTGTCTTTTCCTATCCTCTAAACTACATTTTCCTTTCCTACCTTTTCCCTTCCTCCTACTTCCACACATCAGCAACAGTTCCCTGTCCCTCATCTTCCCTCTGTTGTTCTACCTGGAGTGACTCGTACCGATTTCGCACAGACACCTGTCCTGAATTCTGATCCTGAATAGAGCCCTTAGCCTGCAATCTCCTTCCCCTTAGAACATTAGACCACCTGTCTTCTACAACTCCTCCCTTTCCTTCCCCTCCCTCTTGTACACCTACTGTTTCCTGTACATTGTTTGAGGGAGTCCTATCTTCCTTCCTGTCTTCTGTGAGAATCCTAATTATTTCCCTCAAACTTTCCAACTCCTCCCTCATACCCCTCAATGCCTCGCCACACCGACAGTAAGTACACTCGCGCTCCTTAGCCATTCTTTACGGGGGGGAAAATGAAATTAAAAATAAAATAACTTATTTGCAAAAAGTAAATAAACAGCAATGGTGGGAGAAGTGGGTGAACACTATTTAACAGATACTGAAAAAGCAAACCTATTTAGTAGGGAATTCAGAGATTCAGTAGATGATCGTCAGGAGTTGAAAACCAAAACAGAAGATACAGAGGGAGAGACACAGAGGGAAACAAGAAGCTTCTCATTCACAAATTAAGATATTTTCAGAGAAATCCAACTGCTTCAGCAAGGAAAAGCAGCAGGGAGTTATCAAATTACTGGGGAGGTATTAAAGACAATGGGGTGGTACATAGCGCCTTATTTAAAATTTCTCTTTGACTATGTCATAAATAATAGTGTAATACTAAAAGAATGGAAGGAATCTATAATAATATCAATTTATAAAGGAAAGGGTGATAAAAAGGAAACCAGAGAACTACAGACCAATCAGCCTGACCAGTATAGTTTGTAAAATACTGGAGAGTTTAATATCAAAGTACATCACAGGGATATGTGACGATAAAAATTGGTTCATGAGGAGCCAGTATGGATTTAGAAAGAAATTTTCTTGTGAGGCACAACTGGTGGGATTTCAGTAGGACATATCAGATCAATTGGATTCAGGAGGTCAGTTAGATTGCATAGCCATAGATCTTTGCAAAGCCTTTGATAGAGTGGAACATGGAATATTATTTTAAAAATTGGAGGGAATAGGATTGGACGTAAGGGTTATACGTTGGATAAAAACATTTCTAAATTCAAGGGTTCAGAAAGTCAAAGTAGGAAATAATGTATTGCAGGAAGAGAAATTTTGGAAGGGAATTGCACAGGGTAGTATAATCGGTCCGTTACTTTTCTTAATATACGCAAATGATTTAGGGAACAATATAACATCAAAAATAAGATTGTATGCAGATGACATAATTGTTTATAGGGAAATAAGTAACATTGAGGATTGTTCAGAATTACAAAGGGACCTTGAAAGTATCCAACGATGGGTTGAAGAAAATAACATGAAGGTTAATGGAGGCAAATCAAATGTCACAACTTTTACAAACAGGAGCTTTAGAACTGAATTTGAATATACTTTGGATGAGGTAGTTATCCCAAAAGATGGCAAGTGCAAATACTTAGGTGTGAGATTTGAAAGTAATTTGCACTGGAAGGGTCATGTTGATGACATTGTTGGGAAAGCATACAGATCGTTACATGTCATAATGAGGTTGTTTAAAGGATGCAATTAAGAATTAAAAGAAAAAAGTTACTTAAGTATGGTTCGTCCATTATTGGAATATGCAAACAGTGTTTGGGATCCTCACCAAGAATACCTAATAAAAGAAATAGATAGTGTGCAGAGGAAAGCAGCAAGATTTGTAACAGCGGATTTCAGGAGAAAGAGTAGTGTATCAGAAATGTTAAAGGAACTTGGGTGGAAAACTTTAAGTAAGAGAAGGGAGAAAACTAGACTTATAGGATTATATAGAGCCTATACAAGATACAAGAGAAGAAGCATGGGGAGATATCCGTGAGAGGCTTCAGTTGGAAAATAATTATATTGGTAGAACTGACCACAAGTACAAAATTAAAAGGAATTTTAGCAGAAGCAATTGGGGTAAATTTTCATTTATTAGGAAGGGTGTGAAGGAGTGGAACAGTTTACCAGGGGTAGTGTTTGATCCTTTTCCAAAATCTGTACAGATATTCAAGAAGAGAATAACATACATACATACATACATACATACATACATACATACATACATTCTCATTATAGACTCTTATGCCTTTCAGCGTTCAGTCTGCAAGCCTCTGTGAATTTACTAAACGTCGCCACAATCCTCGATTTGCAACTAGTGTTCTGGCCTCATTTATTTATATACCTCTTATCTTTAAATCGTTAGAAACCGAGTCTAACCATCATCGTCTTGGTCTACCTCTACTCCTCTTACCCTCCATAGCAGAGACCATTATTCGCCTAGGTAACCTATCCTCCTCCATTCGCCTCACATGACCCCACCACCGAAGCCGGTTTATGCATACAGCTTCATCCATCGAGTTCATTCCTAAATTAGCCTTTATCTCCTCATTCCGAGTACCCTCCTGCCATTGTTCCCACCTGTTTGTACCAGCAATCATTCTTGCTACTTTCATGACTGTTACTTCTAATTTATGAATAAGATATCCTGAGTCCACCCAGCTTTCGCTCCCGTAAAGCAAAGTTTGTCTGAAAACAAACCGATGTAAAGATAGTTTCGTCTGGGAGCCGACTTCCTTCTTATAGAATACTGTTGATCGCAACTGCGAGCTCAATGCATTAGCTTTACGACACCTTGATTCAATCTCACCATATTACCATCCTGGGAGAACACACAACCTAAATACGTGAAATTATCGACCTGTTCTAGCTTTGTATCACCAATCTGACATTCAATTCTGTTGAATTTCTTACCTACTGACATCAATTTAGTCTTCGAGAGGCTAATTTTCATACCATACTCATTGCACCTATTTTCAAGTTCCAAGATATTAGACTGCAGGCTTTCGGCGCAATCTGCCATTAAGACCAAGTCGTCAGCATAGGCCAGACTGCTTACTACATTTCCACCTAACTGAATCCCTCCCTGCCATTTTATACCTTTCAGCAGATGATCCATGTAAACTACGAATAGCAAAGGTGAAAGATTACAGCCTTGTCTAACCCCTGTAAGTACCCTGAACCAAGAACTCATTCTACCATCGATTCTCACTGAAGCCCAATTGTCAACATAGATGCCTTTGATTGATTTTAATAATCTACCTTTAATTCCATAGTGCCCCAGTATGGCGAACATCTTTTCCCTCGGTGCCCTGTCATATGCTTTCTCTATATCTAAGAAACATAAACACAACTGCCTATTCCTCTCGTACCATTTTTCAATTACCTGGTGCATACTGAAAATCTGATCCTGACAGCCTCTCTGTGGTCTGAAACCACACTGGTTTTCATCCAACTTCCTCTCAATGACTGATCGCACCCTCCCTTCCAAGATGCCAGTGAATACTTTGCCTGGTATACTAATCAATGAGATACCTCGATAGTTGTTGCAATCCTTCCTGTTCCCTTGCTTATAGATAGTTGCAATTACTGCTTTTGTCCAATCTGAAGGTACCTTACCAACACTCTATGCTAATTTTACTACTCTATGAAGCCATTTCATCCCTGCCTTCCCACTATACTTCACCATTTCAGGTCTAATTTCATCTATTCCTGCTGCCTTATGACAATGGAGTTTATTTACCATCCTTTCCACTTCCTCAAGCATAATTTCACCAACATCTTTTTCCTCCTCCCCATGAGCTTGGCTGTTCGCAACACCACCAGGATGATTTCCTTTAACATAGAGAAGATGTTCAAAATATACCCTCCACCTCTCCAGTGATTCTCTGGGATCTATTATGAGTTCACCTGAATTACTCAAAACACTGTTCATTTCCTTTTTCCCTCCCTTCCTAAGATTCTTTATTACTGTCCAGAAAGGTTTTCCTGCTGCTTGACCTAGCCTTTCCAGGTTGTTACCAAAATCTTCCCATGACTTCTGTTTGGATTCAACAACTATTTGTTTCGCTCTGTTTCTTTCATCTACGTACGAATCTCTGTCTGCCTCGGCCCTTGTTTGGAGCCATTTCTGATAAGTCTTCTTTTTACGTTTACAGGCTGCTCTCACTTCATCATTCCACCAAGATGTTTGCCTTTTCCCATCTTTACACACAGTTGTTCCAAGGCTTTCCCTTGCTGTTTCTACTACAGCATCCCTGTATGCCACCCATTCACTTTCTATATCCTGAACCTGCTTGCTGTCTACTGTTCGAAACTTCTCACTAATCATATCCATGTACTTCTGTCTAATTTACTCATCCTGGAGATTTTCTACCCTTATTCGTTTGTAGACAGATTTCACTTTCTCTACCCTAGGCCTAGAGATTCTTAGTTCACTACAGATCAGATAGTGGTCTGTATCATCAAAAAATCCCCGGAAAACTTGAACATTCCTAACAGATTTGCTGAATTCGAAGTCTGTTAAGATATAGTCTATTATGGATCTGGTACCCCTAGCCTCCCATGTGTAGCGGTGAATAGCCTTATGCTTGAAGAATGTATTTGTAACAGTTAAACCCATACTAGCACAGAAGTCCAGCAATTCCAATTCCCATGAGCTTCCATATCTTCCCCACATTTACCAATCACCCTTTCGTATCCTTCAGTTCTATTCCCAACTCTCGCATTGAAATTGCCCATTAGAACTATTCTATCCTTGCTGTTGACCCTGACCATGATGTCACTCAATGCTTCATAAAACTTGTCAACTTCATCCTCATCTGCACCCTCACATGGTGAATACACGGAGACAATTCTAGTCCTAATTCCTCCAACTGACAAATCTACCCACATCATTCGCTCATTTACATGCCTAACAGAAACTATGTTGCGTGCAATGGTATTCCTGATCAAGAGCCATACCCCAGACTCTGCCCTGCCCTTCCCTTTCTAACACCTGTCAAGTACACTTTATAATCTCCTATCTCTTCCTCGTTATCTCCCCTTACCCGAATATCACTTACTCCTAGCACATCCAGATGCATCCTCTTTGCTGACTCAGCCAGTTCTACCTTCTTTCTTCCATAAGCCCCATTAATATTGATAGCTCCCCATCGAATTCCATTTCATTCGCCAAGTTGTTTCCAAGGAGTCCCTCGCCTGTCAATTGGGAGTGGGACTCCGTTACTCCCATAGGTCCGAGGCTTGCTTAAAATGTTCTGAGCTCAGTAAATTCATGAAGTAGGATGCTACCCTACTTGCACATAGTCCAAGTAAGGATCTCTCCTCTAACGGGTTATGGACCACCGGTGAATTGTATAGTCCTAGCCGCCTGAGCACAAGGAGGGGCATGACTTGGAATATGTCCGAGATCCCCACTCCCATTCCATAGCAACTGGTATCCCGACTCTCAGGACCACTTACTAGGCCACTCAGCCGTTTCCCATGGTTCACGAACTAGGACATGACTACAGTATCCCACAAACTTAAACAGCAACAGAGAAAATAAATGAAGTGTTAGAGGGCATTCGACCAGTGCAGGTTATTGTAAATAAAAAATGTGTGTGAATAAATTAATTCCATCCCCTGGTCTAAGGAGTTTGGGCAGCCAAAATAGGGGACTGCCTATAGGGGTAAAGTACAATGGGGACTTCGAGGGCCCTGGGACCGCTACGGTAGCTCTGAAGGCCCTTCAGGAACTCTGAAAAGTGGTGGCAAAAGGGGCTCTGGTTAAGACGCAGCAGGTCGTTATGCTACTTAGGTTCCAAAATGGGTAAAAAAAAAAAAAAAAAAAGTAAATAAATGCAATGTAAAGTTTAATCTTATACCAGTTGTATAGTATCATTTGAAGTAATTCCACATACTGTATATGAGTTGACTATATTTGTAAGTAGTACAGGAAATATTATAAGTAGAATTTTGTAAACAATATAAATTTATTAAGGATGAGCTGTGTGTTTAATAGAAAAAATTGTTAGCGTAAATTGTATAATATTGTATTATAGGAAAATTTTCTTCTCTTGTTAATTTAATGTTTAGTGCTTGACAATAATGTATTTTAGTGTACCATTTGCCACTGAGGTAGACACCTCATTTGCAAATAAAGAGATTTTGATTTGATTTTTGATATACTGCAGGAAGTCCAGTAAGAGTGATGAGTCATATAAATATGAAGTGCAGCCACTGAATGTGATTTGTTATTGGCATAAAAAAAATAAAAAAATAAAACCAGACTTTCGATGACCTTCTGACAACTTCAGCAAAGCCTATTCAGTGGCTGCATAACTAGTTCACATTTGTTAATTTATATGAAAATCCACAGCCTGTTTCCAGTCATTTGACAGGGTAAGGAATGGAATGAATGAAGCCCCCATCTAGCAGTAGAGGATAGAAATTGTGCTGGCTGCCAAAGCCTGTCACATTCCTCTGGGGCAATGATTAATGACTGACAGGTAAAATGCTATTTGCTTTATATCGCACCAACATAGATAAGTCTTATGGCGACAATGGGATAGAAAAGGGCTAGGACTTGGAAGGAAGTGGCCATGGCCTTAATAAAGATACAGCTCAAGCATTTGTCTGGTGTGAAAATGGGAAACCACGGAAAACCATTTTCAGGGCTACCAACAGTGGCGTTCGAACCCACAATCTCCTGGATGCAAGCTCACAGCTGCCTGCCCCTAACCGCAAGGCCAACTTGCCTGGTAACAGTTGAAATGAAATTATATTGGAGAGTGTTGCTGGAATGAAAGATGACAGGGAAAATTGGAGTACCCGGAGAAAAGCCTGTCCTGCATCCGCTTTGTCCAGGACAAATCTCACGTGAAGTGACTGGGATTTGAACCACGGAACCCAGCGGTGAGAGGCCGACGTGCTGCTGCCTGAGCCATGGAGGCTTTACATTTATTAATCTATATATTTACTAATATTTGCAACATTTTTGTTTTGGTTTTTATTCTGTTCTTTTATTTTTCTCCATTGCACATATCTCTCTCGATTTCTACTCTGTGTTTTATCTTCACTTTTCATAGCTATTCTGTTTTGTAAATTCTTTGTTGTGTTTTTCATCATGTTATTCTTACTCAATTTGTGCATGGCTTAAGTTGTACCACAAGCTAAATATATAAATTTAAATGATGGGAAGGAACAAACAAGTGCAATTCAAACCATATAGAGAAAGACAGGAACATCAAAAGGAACACGTAATGGGAAGAGAGAGAAAGAAAAATGTAAAAGGACAATCTTCACTTCTTCATACAGTGCCACCTTTTTTTAACAGTTTTATCCTTATGATTAAGTATGGTGAATGTTAACAAAACAAAAACCAAGATAATGAAATGTACTTCGGATGGTAAACAGGATGTTAATGCTTGGTTGGAAGGAGAAAAATTGATTCAAGTAAAACCAAACCAAACCAAACCAAACCAAACCAAACCAAACCAAACCAAACCAAACCAAACCAAACCAAACCAAACCATACCAAACCCCATGGCACTACAGCCCTTGAAGGGCCTTGGCCTACCAAGCGACCGCCGCTTAGCCCGAAAGCCTGCAGATTACGAGGTGTCGTGTGCTCAGCACGAAGAATCCCCTCGGCCTTTATTCTTGGCTTTCTAGACTGGGGCCGCTATCTCACCGTCAGATAGCTCCTCAATTCTAATCACGTAGGCTGAGTGGACCTCAAACCAGCCCTCAGGATCCAGGTAAAAATCCCTGACCTGGCTGGTAATCGAACCCGGGGCCTCCGGGTAAGAGGCAAGCATGCTACCCCTACACCATGGGGATCAGTTCAGTTATTTGGCAAGCATCATTACATCTGATGGGATGTGTGAAAAGGACGTCAGTTCTCGAATAGCCCAGGCTAAAGAAGCTTTCAAGAAAAAAAAAAGCCTGTTGACCTCCAAGGCAATATCCCTACCAGTAAGAATTTCATTAAGAGCTTCATTTGGAGCATTGCGACCTATGGCTCTGAAACCTGGACTCTATTAAAGGCTGATAAGAAGAGAATAAATGCATTTGAAATGTGGTGCTGGCATCAAATGTTACAAATTCCCTGGACTCACAGGCTAACAAATGAAGACGTTCTCAAGAGAGCTGAAGAAACCATCAGTCTAGAGAAAATGATCGCGAAAAGAAGATGTTGCTGGATAGGTCATTTACTCCGGCATTCATCATGGTGCACCACACTGCTTAAAGGGAAACTGGAAGGAAAAACTAGAAGAGGACGATCAAGAGCAGGGTTCCTCGATGGCATTAAAGGGCGACGTCCATATCAACTAATCAAGCAGCTGGCTCAGGATAGAAGGTCGTTGGACGAGGACAGTCATGCTAACCACCAACCATCAGGTTGAGGAGAGTGAGAGAGAGAGAGAGAGAGAGAGAGAGAGAACTCTGAGCCCACATTGCCATATTTTCTTTTGATGAAATTAATCAGAACATTAGAATTTCTGATTCAGATAATTTTGCAATTGCTTTTAGCCGGTCAATGTACTTTGCAAGGAATCCAAATTAACTGAGCTCAATAGCTGCAGTCGCTTAAGTGCAGCCAGTATCCAGTATTCAGGAGATAGTGGGTTCGAACCCCACTGTCAGCAGCCCTGAAGATGGTTTTCCATGGTTTCTCATTTTCACACCAGGCAAATGCTGGGGCTCTACCTTAATTAAGGCCACGGCTGCTCTCTTTGTGCTCCTAGCTCTTTCATGTCCCATCGTTGCCATATGCCCTATCTGTGTCGCTGCGACGTAAAGCAATTTGTAAAAAAAAAAAAAATCCAAATTAAGAAAGCTGAGTGACAATTTTTTTTTTTTCTTGGATATGAGGATATTGTTTGTTTCTTTGCATGATTGAAGTGTTGTTTAATTAAATATGTTTTGTTTCAGGCTGTTTTCAGAGGACATGATAGGGATAGAACAGGATTCTTAAATTCCTTCGAGTTGCGCCAAGCCTTGAATTCTGCTGGCTATAAACTGAACAATCAAATTTTGAACATCTTTGGTCACAGGTATAAGGACAAGAATGGAATGATCAGCTTTGAAGATTTCCTTGTGTGTGCTGTCAAATTAAAAGCAATGATTGGTAAGTATCTTCTTAATAAATAAAGATAATGGTACTAAACGAAATATTAATATATTACTGAAACTCTTACTATTTGATTGTGCGAGGTTATTTGGTGGAGAGTGATAGCTGAGAAACTAGTTCTTACTAAGACAGCCATGGTTCAGTGTACCAATTACTTCATAAAACAGAAGACTTTTTTTTTCTTTCACAGAGAAGTTTCCATTTGCATTAACCTAAATATACACCGATGAGCCATTACAACCACTTAACTAATACAGTGTAGGACTACATCTAGCCTGCAAAACCATCACTACTCGGTGAGACATCAATTCACTGAGGATGTAGAAGGTATCCTGTGACATCATATACTACTCACACACTACTAGCGTGACAGCAAGTCTTCCAGATGCTGTACACTGCGGGGTGGTGGAGATGTAACACGAACTTGCTTCCTTAAGTTATACCAAACATGTTCAATTGGGTCCATATCAAGGTTATTTGAGGGCCTCGGTATTCAAATAAATTCACTATCGTGTTTTTTTAAAATCAGTCCTTCACAATCCTGGCAAAGTGGCATGGTGCATTCTCCTGTTGGAAGCGGCCATTATAAGCAGGGAACACTGTTGACGTGAATGGATGAACTTGGTTCCCAATAACATCCAGACACTGGGCAGCTGTCAGAAATTGGTGTACTGGAATAATGCACTCCAGAATGTCCCATGAAAACATTGCCCAAATCATTACTCTTCCTCCACCAGCCTGTCTCCACTAGTTGCTATAGCACCGATGGTGATCAGTAGCATTTGGAAGTTTATGACCTAAAGAAGCAGAAAATATGCAAGCAAATGTGCCCTAAAACCTAGCTAAATAGCGCCTAAAAAATTATAAAATGTGACCTAAAAACACCGGCCCCGTGGTGTAGGGGTAACGTGCCTGCCTCTTAACCGGAGGCCCCGGGTTCGATTCCCGGCCAGGTCAGGGATTTTTACTTGGATCTGAGGGCTGGTTTGAGGTCCACTCAACCTACGTGATTAGAATTGAGGAGCTATCTGACGGTGAGATAGCGGCCCTGGTCTAGGAATCCAAGAATAACGGCCAAGAGGATTCATCGTGCTGACCACAAAACACCTCATAATCTGCAGGCCTTCTAGCTGAGCAGTGGTCGCTTGGTAGGCCAAGGCCCTTCAAGGGCTGTAGTGCCATGGTTTTTTTTTTTTTTTTACCTAAAAACAATAATAAAATATGACATGAATTTTAGGGATAGGTAGCAAGTATTAGAGTATTACTAACATAATACACCAAACACATTTAATCAGAGCTACAGTATAATAAAACTTTCAACATTCGTTCAGTGCAGGTCTTGCTCGGTTTTCCTAAAAACTGAAATGAAGTATTAGCGTGCTTTATGGAATCTGTCAGCATAAATTAGAAGACACTGCATATAGAAGTTATTGAGTTCATTATCGTATGTACTTCTTAATCTTCTTCTCTCCCAACATTGCACATCATGACCATGTGCATTTTTTTTTTTTTTTTTTGAAAAAACGCTCTTTGTTCGGGGCGTTGACCCACATGGATCTTTTGCCCCTACTGGCACCATATTGTATGAACCTGCGTGTAATTGGAATGGCGGTAGTGTGGAAAGTTGTGTGTCACAAACACCCAGTTCCCAGGCCAGGGATATTAATCATTATAATTAAAAACCCCTGACCCAGCCAGCAATCAAACCCGGGGCCGCCGAGTGACAGGTGGACGCATTGCCCCCTACACCGCGGGGAGGGCATTCTCGGGCTGACAAAAAGAAATTGCCTTTAAAGGTCGCTCAGTATATTTATGTATGGGGAGAAGCTCCTTTCTATGTCACATGACATCACAGGTGTGTGTATTTAAACATAGTTAGTACACTGCTGACCGGGCGAGTTGGCCATGTGGTTAGAGGCGCATGGCTGTGAGCTTGCATCCGGGAGATAGTGGGTTCGAATCCCACTGTCAGCAGCCCTGAAGATGGTTTTCTGTGGTTTCCCATTTTCACACCAGGCTGTACCTTAATTAAGGCCATGGCCACTTCCTTCCAACTCCTAGGCCTTTCCTATCCCATCGTCGCCATAAGAGACCTATCTGTGTCGGTGCGTAAAGCAACTAGCAAAAAAAAACAAAAAAAAAAAAAACAAGTACAGTGCTGTTTAGCTGCGGGTTATCTTCAACTAAACCAGATTAACTACCCTTTAAAACGTTTAAAATGGCACTAATTCTGCATATTGTTGTGTATCCCTCATTTGCATTCAGTACCTTTTTGAGTTTGTTCTTCACCGTAACTGACTACCTCTTATAGCAATTGAGACTTTCGCAGGCGGCATTACAAATCATGTCTGTATTTTCTGGGCTTGTAGGCTGTGGTCCAGGAGCATGTGATGGTCCCGACGTTTCACAGAAGACTGAGTTCGGCATTATCAAGTGATCTGACTGACTTCGATAACAGTGAAGCTCTCGGTGGAATGGAGTGGTGTTGTAATTCCACCTCATTATATAGTACAGGCTACGGTACGCTGCTCGCCTATTGGTCCACCGTGCTGGAGGGGCGGTCGCTGATTGGCTGTTCGTCAGCCAATGGTTGAAGCATTGAGGAGCTCGATGTACATCGAACTGTCTTGGCACAGACAGGCAACTGATCACCCATTGTTTTTTCTATTCTGCTTCGGCCATCATGTCCTTCCTACATTCTCCACACACCATTAGCATGTCAGCTTTTACAGCATTGGTAAATACCATCTTCCAACACGTCCTACTTCTTGAATTATCACAAAGTAATTGACAAGGAAGTCACAATGCAATCAGTGTACCATAAGGGAAACAATACATAAGAACATCAGAGCCTCATAACTAAGCAGTTTAATGGAGCAGACAACTGTTGGAATTTATAATTCTCAAACTACCATAACTTGTGAACTACTTGTACTAGAATTCTGGAAAAATAAACCCACCAATGACATTCTAATTTACTAATTTTGTTAATGTCAATAGGCATTGTTCCATTTGAAAAATGTCATCATAATCATCAATGTCCCACTCCAGTCACCCGGGTGTGGTTTTGAAAAATGTATCTTCCTAAAAAAATACATATTCTTATAATTATTAATATATCTTTCTAAAATAATTAATATTCTAATAATTATTAAAATCTGTGTATGGGCTACAAGTATGAGCCCTTGGTTACACTTAATTTCTGTTAAAACAGTACATCAACAGCCCCTTTCATTTCAGAAATATTTTGGGGTGCAAGTTTTAGGTGATTCACACTGTATATACCGTACCATGCTTCCATCATATAGCACGTACCGCTCTGTGCTCCAGGTGAAATAAATATTCCTTGGTCAGGGTGATCATAATGTAATGGCTCATCAGTGTATATGGAAATTCATTCAATAACTTTGATTATAAGAATGTTTCCATCTCGTATTGTAGCTGTCACACTAACTGTGTTCTAAAGAGTTTCAGGAGTTTGCTTTAATATCATCAGGCCCTTAGACAAAGAAGGCAATTATCTTATGTAATTCTTAATACTGTGGCTATGATCATAATATCAGATCACAGTGAACTACAAGCTTTCTATTGATGTTTGTGTGATTTTAAAAAAATGGCATGAAAAATTATAAAATGCTGCATTGCAATCACTTGTTAAAACCTTTTTTATTATGGTCTCTCCGTCTACTATCCCTTCCTTGGAACTCAACAAAAAACCTGTGGTTCTGTAAGAAAGTCTCACTGATCTTTGTGAAACCATAATCCTTTATTATGTAGTAAAGCTTGCACAACAACGTTCTGTGGTGCACCGTATCATGTGCTGCAGTGAGATCACAAAGACCACATCAGTTAACATGCGTTCCTCGTATCCATCCTCAATGTACTGGGTGAGATTTAGGATCTGTTATGTACAGTTCCTACTCGGTCTAAAACCTGCTTGTTCAGGAATAAGATGTTGTTCTACCTTCAAAATCATGCACTCAAGCAGGATCCTGTCAAATATCTGATAGAGGTGACAACAGTGATATCGATCTATAGCTCTTTGGCATCTTTGCCTGGTTTTAAGATGGCAATCACTCAGGTCTTTCTCGAAGCCTCTGGAATTTGTTTACTCCTACAGCAATTATTGAAGAAAAAACAATCCACTCCTTTGCCCTGGTATTGAAGTGTTTAATCTGCTCCACTCTCATATCATCCAGACCTGTTTTACCTTGCCTGTCTTGGATTTCTTGATGGCTCCTTCTAGTTCATTCATGGTGATGTCTTCTGTGAGGTCACTAGTTTCCATATCGGGTTGTCTTTCCAAATTCGCTCTGCTAATGCAACCTCCAATTTTTCTGTTGAGCAAAAGTTGACAAGTAGTGGCATCCGGGGATAAATTGACATGCTCCAGGGCTTTAGTGGAGTTGTTATTAAGCCTCTTCAAGAGTCTCCAAGCTTTCTGGCGACTGTTAGACATATCCAGTCCTCCGAAGGTGGAAATGTAATGCGCTCTTTTGTTCGCGGTTATTGATGTTGACAAAGCCAAACCTTTAGGAATGGCTTCTTCTCCAAATGGGTCTCAGTCAAATAATTTTATATGTTGAGATAACAGAACTGATAGGGACCAATGACCGTGGATGTTAGTCCCCTTTAAACAACAAGCATCATCATCAAGGAACAGAACTGACATGTCTCTATTAAGTCCAGGAACATAGTTTGTACAACATCCACAAGGAGTTGATATTTTAGAGCTCTTCTTCACAACTTCCATAAACAGATCGTAATCATCTGTGGAGTAACGTATATCAGATACAGCATCTTCC
Source organism: Anabrus simplex (assembly GCF_040414725.1). Classification (NCBI taxonomy): domain Eukaryota; kingdom Metazoa; phylum Arthropoda; class Insecta; order Orthoptera; family Tettigoniidae; genus Anabrus; species Anabrus simplex. Next base: position 215,238,017 of record NC_090271.1, read on the forward strand.
AAACATGTAGTGAACAAGTTCCAGTCAACTTTCTTGAAATTAAATAATCTGCGGAAAGGTACATGCACGGGGTTCACTGCTGCAGTAACCTGATTTGTGCTGTGAATGTGGTATAGTGGAACTGGTACTCCATAAAACCATTGTATGCCTAGATCTCCAGCTGCCTTTCTCCAGCAGTGAGGTCATCAAACCCTGGGGACTTACTATTTCTCATGTTCTTCAGCTCAGACTCCACTTCTAAATGTTAGCTGGTGTTGTGCTCCATCACTCGCACTTAAACTGCTATCTTCAGTGATATAATTTCCAATACTTTTTCTATTTAACACTCCGGTGGTCGCACAAAAAACTATCACGCCAGAGGCTGCCTGGATCACAATTGTGACCCATATGTATTTTGTGACTTCAGGTTATTCTATGCTACTTATTCAATGAATAATTCTTCTCCAAATGGGTCTCAGTCAAATAATTCTATATATAATATGCAGAACAAACCCAATTGCTGCATACATGGCAAGGTTTTTCTGGTTCTCTTGTTTCATGCCCATTTGCAAATGTGGCAGCAGCTCATTTTGCTCATTTCATATTCCTCACTGTCTGGTTCATTCAGCCATAGATTTATATTTTTGTAGTCATCCATTTTACACTTACCAGTCAATAATTAATATTAACTCATAAAATGGAGTAGATAAATTCACAGGAATTGAAATTAGACACTGTAATAACAAAACTAACAAAGACAAAATAAGTCTCACTAGTGACCATGTGATTTCCATGGTGATCCACAAAAATTGATCGCTTTATAACACAACAGCCATCAGTGAATGTTAACAGGCCACTGCCTGGTAGAAAGGGGACAAGGCAAGAGGAAGGTACACAGAGGTTCAAGCTCAACAGTCGTGCCGTACCAATAGAGAGGAGTGATTAAGAGTAACTGACTGGATCACTATTGTGATCCACATAACCATTGGAGTGTTAATTAAGTAATGAAGTTGTTTGTCATCTTTTCTCTGATGACTTTATCTGTTTTCACCTGGTTCCCATCATCCATTTCCAGTGCAAGGATACTGCCATTCTCACTTCTTTTGTTCTTGACTACTTTATAGCAATTTCACAGTCTTCTATTAACCTGGTAGTGAATTTGCCCCAACACTTTTTCTTTTCTTTTATAATTAGTTGCTTCACAAATAGTTTCTTATTTTAGTACTCCCATGCCAGATACTGAATTTCATCTTCTTGGTGGATGGATTTCTGTTTTCCATTATCTAGCCCCTTCTTTGTAGCACTTTTTTTCTTTCAAAGTAGTTTTCACCCTCTCATTCCACGATGGTGTTTCTTTCTCTCTGTATATTGCACTTGTCCTTCCACATAGTGATTTGGCTTCTGAAACTAGGGTGTTCTTGAATGACAACCATTTTTCTTCTACTCCTCTGTGAACCAATAATTCACACAGCTGTCTTTTATCCTAAAATGAGCCCACACAAATATGAGAAGGTGGAGTTGAAAAATATGTAATGGAGAAAATGACGGAGAAAAGTTAACAGCAACATATAATACACAATCATTGTTTTATATTTTAGTTTTTTGCTTTCTTTCCTTTCAGATATATTCAGACAAAAAGATGCTGATGGTACCAATACGATCACATTCACTCTAGAAGAATGGATTGAAAAAACTGTCTACTCGTAGAATCCTCAACTGACATCCCACTCATATAGTACTCAATCTAAAACACACTGAGAGAAAATGCAGCCTTGCTCTTTGATGTTGTATATTCAATATTTGTTCATCATCTAATTTTTTAATATCTTATAATATTTTTGCGTACATTGTTATGACAATAAAATTATGTGCTGTTTTGTAGTTCTTTGATAAAAATTGTCTTCTTCTCACTGTATCCTTATGATGTGTATTGTAGAGATGGACTCTATTTTGACAATAATTAAAAATGATAAAATATCAAATGCGAGGAACATCATTTTTTTATAATTTTTTTTTATGAGATGGTACATACTACATAATACAAATTATGCAGACTAATGTTGAATATTCATATTTTCCTGAAGAGGTGGCATCACTCATAAATAAGGCAATGTCAGCTATAGTTCTTTTATTTGGTTTTGACATTGCAGCAGAAAGAAAACTAGCCCTATTTTTTAAAATGTATTATTGCATTTTTCATTGGAAACATGTTTTGCACTGAGGCTATATATTTTCACAGGATTGACATGATTGATTATTCAAACCTACACCAGGCAGTTATGACATACAATCGATTGTTCCTGCAAAGTAGCCATAATTATGTTGTGCCAAATTAAAACTGCTGAGCACTAATTTTTATTAAGTTTTTTATCATAAAGGGGGACAATTTGGGACCGGATTTATAGTAGACAAGTCAATACTTGATTCAGTTACATCTTTCAAGTCCTACTCAGGTCGACTCTCTACACTGACAATAAAGTCAGCAAACAAGATCTACACGCTAATCAACAGACACACACCAATTAATATTGACAACAGAAACAACCCAGTAAAAATGGAAGAATTCTAGAATCAGTTAGATAACATTCTCCAAAAAATATCAAAAAATCATGTCAATGTCCTCGTGACTTCAATGCTCAAATCAGCAAAGAAAAGAAATATAGATACTGGGTCGGTAAATGGTTAGAACATAAGCAGACCAACAAGAATGGTATGTGACTCATTGAGATCTGCAAAAACCATTACTTTTTTTTTTTTTTTTCAAATCTACATTTTTCAAGAAAAAACTGTCTAAAACCAAAACTTGGATCTCGCCTAATCCACTATTAGGTGAATACCAACAACTAGACCATGTAATGATCTCCTGCCAAAACACAGTAGAAATAATGAATCTCAAAGTTATTAAAGGACTAGATCTAGATTCAGATCATTACCCCTCAAAATTCTCTTTGGACATCATTCCAGAAAAGAGAAAGTTCACTCAGAAACCTCCACACCGTAAACACAATGTACAAAAGGTAAAAGACAATGACCAGTTGAGAAAAGAAACACAAAAACTGAATCCACAAAACTGGCGATAACTTCAAGCAGGGCTTGTAAATTTGCAGAAAACATAGCACCACAATCCAAGACACAGAAACACACATGGTGGACAGATGAGTGTGATCAACTCATGAAACTCAGACAGAAGGCATGGCTAACTTGGTCATGCAATAAAAATCCAAAAACTAGGCAGGACCTCAAAGATGTCAGGAAAATGGTCGCTGAATCTATAAGAAAGATTCGTAAACAGCACGAGGACCCAAAATTACAGAAATAGAATCTGACTTAAGGGAATACAATTCACAAAATTACTACAGAACATTCAAACAAAAATTAGCCAAGTATTCCCCTCCGTCGCTCCAATTCAAGAATGAACTTGGGGAAATGGCTCACAAGAATGCTGAAAACTGTGAAATTCTTGGGAAATACTTTCTCAAATTATTAAATTATGAAAAGCCCCAAGAAGAATTTAAATTCTACCCAGCACAATGGAATCCAGGCTCAGAACCATCCAGTGTACAGGAAATTAAAGAGATAATTCACTCTTTGAAAAATATCCACTTTAGAGATCTTGACATTCATCCAATTGGCCCATTGACTGCATAGTTAGTTCTATGCCAATTTGTACACAATGTATTCTTAAACCTCGTGCATCTGTCTGGTATATGTAGGTTAATTTTTTTAAAGAGTTGTGGGCAATTGACCAAGGAGTGAAGCAATTTAAAATGAAAATTGTATCCAGTAATTCACGGCGTTGTGACAGACTATGCAGATTTAAAGACTGTTGTAGGGCTGTATAATCAATATTTTCATATCAGAATTCTGCTCTAAATTAATATAAATGAAGAAGTTTATGTTGTACTGAATCTAATCTATGGATAGAGGTTTGATGAGAAGGGTTCCATACAGGTGTACAATATTCTAGTATGGGGCATACCATAGACACATACAGCAATCGACAGGTATCTAAGTTTGAAAATTCTCTGGAATATCTAGTAATGCAACCCAATCTTTGTAATGATTACTTACAAATATTTTCAATATGTTCATTAAATGATAGGTTATAGAATTGTGTATGGAATTACATGAAGTAACAGGAAAGAAAGTGTTTACACAAAGCTAATAAAAGAGGAAGTTGGAGAGTTAATAACACATTTAGAAGAAATAAAGAGAAGATGGAAGGAGTATTTTGATAAACTGCTGAAGGTGAGAAATTGTGCCGAGGAGACAGTAGTAATATGGTGTGATGACTCACTTTATAAGCTATAAATTTAATTCTTGTTCTGTATTGAAGTGCAATTATGAGAACTTATTTAATTGGATTAATAATTATATATTAGATAAATATATTAAATTAATTATGATATTAAATTACAGTATTAAAATTATATTAAATTAACTATAATATTATAATTTGCATGGAAATCTGTATAATTGAATTGTGCATGCCTTCGACTTGAACTCTCACTTCGCCACTGATTGAAGCACTTACGTATACAATCTGTTTATGCGTGCACAACCCCAGGGTCATAAACATGTAAAACATCTCTTGTAAGACTTCTGTTATGTTTGGTTCATATGAGGGTGCAATGTCGACATTGCAATATATCTTTGGTATCAGTGAAGTCCTGTAAATGTGCTGTGATAGTGTTGCCGTAACCATCTTGGAGAGAGTTCCGACAATTTTTATGCAGATTTCATATGTTCATGTTCATATTCTACAAGGATTTCAGTAAACTGCCAATTATCTGGTGATATATTTAATAGTTTGAGTATCATACGCATCACTTAAAAGTGAACAAAACCCTAAAACTATCTAATATCTTCAGAGAAAGAAGTTTGGTTTAGTAGTAATTATATGAAGCTCTATCTACACTTTCCTAAAAGTAGGGGCCTTCACATTTCAATTATTGCATTGATTTTGAATTTATAGTCCTAGGCTAGTGTCATATTCTTCGGTTCATGGAGCCCCGGGTTCAATTCCCGATCGGGCCGGGACTTTTTAGGTGCTCTAGCTCGGGACCTGAGTGTTTATGATCGTCTCAATGTACTTTTTCATCTGCTTACAACACATCACCCTACCAGGCACTACAGAAAGACAAATAGTGAATACTTCCAACCACTAGGGTTAGCATCAGGAAGGACCGTAAAACTGGCCTGAATTCATATTAGTGCAGACAGCAGATTATTGAGAAACAGTCCTTGGCTGAGTGTTCAGCGACGCTTTCAGTTGAAAATGCCCTGGATTCGATTCTCGGCTGGATCTGGTTAATTACCTTCGAAGACTGAGTGTTTGTCTCAATACACACACACACCACGCTGTAAGTCGAATAGACTTTCTTCTGCCCTTTGAATATCCTACTACCTCTGGTGGGTTTGAACCTATGATTTGGGATCTGGAGGGAACACTATCACTGACAGAGAGAACCCGTGGTCTCCAGTGGTCCGTTACAGAGTAATAATGTAATTAGGATGTATTCGGTTTGTTACCCCAGTTGTTTCTGTGAAAATACCTTCATATTAGTGAAATAGCCCGTAATATGCTATAACCAAAATGTACAACACAAAGAACAGTAATGCAACAACCATCAGAAAAACCACGTACTTTTTATCACAGTGTGTTCAATCTGTTCTGTCTATGTACTGTAAAATGCAGAACTGTTCCCTTACAAGTATTGTTCGAAATATTGACCACCATGATCACGCGATCGTTGGCTTCCCTCGTTTAAAGACGTCTTGCGGGACAAAATTCTGACACCCCGGTGTTTGTCAAGAACTAGCATTTATTATTTTCAGTGCAATATATGTACAGAGTTAACTGGGCAACAAACCAAACTAAATGCAATTACCCTGTAACGAGACACCAGAGACCACGGGTCCCTTATACCAATATACTCAGAAGGTATCCGTGAACAACCTCCGAAAGTTTGTCGGTGGAGTTCGGCTTCATCCTGTATCACCTATTATATACTTTGAGAGCTTGTTGGAGGGGTCTTAGTGGATAATACTTTGAACAGGAAACCGTGTCCAGAAACGGACAGCTTCCTCACTATGAGCATTTAAATGTCCTGCGTATTTGTATGTTTCATTTCACACAACATGAACTCAAAAACCTCCCCTTCAATCAAATAATTTTAAACATTCAATTTGGGGAAATTTTCCCATAGGGTCACGACTTTCTCATTTTATCAAACCATAAATATTGTGTATTATTTTAACATTTCAGCGATAAATGAAATGCACATCTATTTTGTTACATTGTTTCCAGTACTGTACTTCAATCAAATTCCTGCGCTAACATTGGCTGATGGTGATACATTAGTTCTAGTACGGGACGCATTTAAATGGGAAGATACACCTTTCCCTAGCTTCAATTTAGCCATTTTAGTTCGCTAACTACGAATGCTAATTAAACAAAAGTAAAATATTGTTCTGATTTTTTAAAAGTCTAATAAGTACATGTTAAAAATCAATTTTTACTTTAATTTCTTGCTGAGACGATTTAAAGAATCTTCAAAAGAACTTTATTTATTTATTCAGTTAGTGTTATTGCCTTTCATATTTTTTCTCATTTCATCAGTATAATTGTTTTTATAAGTTATATCCTTGTCAAAGAAAAGAGCATGTTGTTCATACTAATAAAATACACTTCTACACAACATGAAATACAAATATCTTCGACTAGCGACCCACCATGGCTTTGTTCGGGAGAAATTTTGAATTTATGGTTATAGGCTTTGTAACATGTCTTTGTAGAGGACATTAGGCTTTTTACCCTCCTGGTGCATGTACATAAATGAGGGCGACGATTTTCTAAGGCCCTTTTGGCTGGCTGCCTGCCTGTTAGCTCACTCCTTTCTCCTCATGTGATATTTAAACCATTTCGGTGCTTCCAGTAAAACGAGATAACTCTTAAACATTCATGCAAGTTATATACTGTAAAGGGTATTTCATCTCGATAAGACAGAGATGAATAACAGTTTATTTTGATAAGAATTACATGATTAATCTCAAAAGCTTATTATTTATAACCTTAAGGTTGATTTATTTTATTAAAAACTGTAACATAAAAACGTTTATTAAGGCTACTTTCAACAGACTGACCTACTATCGGGGACATTTGACATGAAACGTCATTCAAATTGGAGTGGGGGGGGGGGGTCATTGTGACACTTTTTGTGTAACACAATGTGATTATAGCTCAAAAATTATTGTTTCATATATTATTTTGAAGAAGGATGAATGCGTAAGACGTGACGTAATGTACATGATGTCATCACATGTCAGCCGCCCAGTAAAGTATGTTTTGCTGGTTGAAAGTCAGTTACTGCATGGTGTAGCTTGGCGTATCGACAAGATCTATCAGAAAACATCAGAAAAAGAAATAGAGTGTGATATTTAATTTGATATGTATTGAAGCTGTTGTGACTAAAAAGTGAGGAATGTTGGCATACTGTACAAACTCGTCCAAATATATGACTTACAAGAAAACTTGCCAGAGCAGTAGCATAGCCAGGATCAGCCGATGGGGTTATAGTTAGGTACAAAATGATGGTAGAACACAATGAAGGTGCATGAATGACTTGTCATTACAAGGGCACTGATATAAGTGAATTACAGATCTGTTAGTTCTACAATTATGTCTCTGAATGTTTATTTAGTTTATTGTCAGTATCTGTTTAGTTTCTTTTTGTAAAAATTCCATGGGGAGAAGTGGGGCTGGGGTCTAACCCTCAATAACGGCCCCTGGCTACAACCCTGTGCAGGAGTAAAATAAAGTCTATGCCGTAAAGGAAGCATTCTATTCTCGATAGATTACTCAGAACTGTCGAACCAAATGGCTACTATATTGTTGCATTAGGAGCCTCCGTGGCTCAGACGGCAGCGCGTCAGCCTCTCACCGCTGGATACCGTGGTTCAAATCCCGGTCACTCCATGTGAGATTTGTGCTGGACAAAGCGGAGGCCGGACAGGTTTTCCTCTGGGTACTCCGGTTTTTCCTGTCATCTATCATTCCAGTAACACTCTCCATTATCATTTCATTGCATCTATCAGTCATTAATAATCATCGTGGGAGTGGCGACCCCATTGTAATGCTGACCTATACATGTTTCATTCATTACATTCCTGACCCGGTCAAGACTGGAAAACAGGTTGCAGGTTTTCATTGTTGCATCCATTCAATTGGTTGCACCCCACGGAAAATTTCACTGTGTTAAACATGACTTGTGCCAAGCTAAAATCTTTTACTTCATAAAAATGACCACAATTTGGACAGCTTCCAAACTGACTCCATAAAGAATCGAATAAGACCAAAAGTACATCTGTAGAATGAATTAGACTATATGGGATCCTGCAGTTAATAGCCCCTTGTAAAAACAAATGACAGAATAAAGGTAAGTGCTGCAGTTCGAGATCAGCGCTTGTAGCCACAGAGTATTGGAAATAGAAAACCACATAAATTATTAGTAATATTTTTATCAAATGTGTGTAGATGTTTCACGTATATAAATCCAGCAGCTGTACCATGTGTGTTTATTTATTTATAGCTATTTACACCTAACAATAATCCTTTCAAACATACTTGTGGTCTGTCGTTGACGGTTTGGGCAGCATCAACGAAAACAAAGTGATCGGATGCTCGTTCTATCTGCCTGCCTTGGCTAAAGTAGCCACAACTCTGCTCCCTTCTGTCACTGATGAATATTTCGTACACCTAAACCTTCCTCGATAAATATTCTATCCAATGGTGAAAGCTGCATCTAAATCAGTTCCGTGGTCTTGAGATTAGGCATAGACCAAACAAACACGGACATTAGCAGGGACTTTGTTTTATAATATGTATTGGTAATTTTTGAGCTATGATTAAAACCATGAGTAAAAAATGAAAGTTATGGGAAATACGCAACAAGCACTTAGCACGGACATTTACAAACTTATCTTTTCAAGTAGCAGAGGTGAAAATAAATCCTACCAGTTTAAAGAAGAAAATATATCCTAGAAAGTAAATACAAATTGAAAAGTACAATGTTTTTACCCATAAAGGTGTACTTCCCGCCCTTAATGTGTAATAAAAAATTAAGATGATTACATTAATTCCTGGTGTCATTGGCCCACTTTTAACAGGCTCACACACACGTCCTTGATGCAATGCCAGGGACAACTGTCCGCTATGATAGTACTTTATAATGTCCAAACTCATAAAATCCTTTTAAATGACATAGTGAGTTCTATATTGCTAATGACTACGGCTCAGAACCTGAGGAAATTTTTTTTTTCTTGAGTGTCCGAAAATGAGGCCCAGCATAATATATGTCCATTCTAGGTCACTGAAGGCAGTAGCGGTGATTAGGAGTTAGATGTGGGGGGGGAGGGTCACAAAAATGTATAGACTACAAAATGTACCCGGGTCTTTGGGCTATAGCTGAGCGATGGGGGGTTGGGAGGGGGGGGGGGGGAAGGAGGAGGAGGAGGACATAAAAATTTGAGATAAAAGCTACAAAATGGTACGTTTTTTAATGCTCTCTGAGTGTATTTCAACAGAGACGTAAAAGTTGAGTCCACCAATTTCAGTGCGGTAATAATAGTACTACAGAATACAACTTTCACCAAAGGGACAATAATTACACATGTATTACAATTAAATAGAAATCTGGCATGATTATACAATTAAAATGTCATTTAGTATTTAACTACACACTAACAAAGTAACAGACACTAGATAGAACCGCAGAGACACATTGAATGAGTGAGACTGCCAGACTGATGAAAGCGCGTGGCAAGCAGGTGAATCATACCTCAGTGTCCACGACCTTGGCAAAAAAATATACCCCTGCTACCCTTCCTGAAGTTGCTGAATGGTATGGATGAAGTCTTAGGTAAGGAGTACAAGATGAAAATAAATAAGTCCAAAACAAAAGTAATGGAGTGCAGTCGAACGAAGGCAGGTGATGTAGGGAATATTAGATTAGGAAACGAAGTCTTAAAGGAAGTAGATGAATATTGTTATTTGGGTAGTAAAATAACCAACGATGGCAGAAGTAAGGAGGGCATAAAATGCAGACTAGCACAAGCAAGGAAGAGCTTTCTTAAGAAAAGAAATTTGCTCACTTCAAACATTGATATCAGAATTAGAAAGATGTTTTTGAAGACTTTTGTGTGGAGCGTGGCATTGTATGGAAGTGAAACATGGACGATAACTAGCTCAGAAAGAAAGAGAATAGAAGCTTTTGAAATGTGGTGTTACAGAAGAATGCTGAAGGTGAGATGGATAGATCGAATCACGAATGAAGAGATACTGAATCGAATTGGTGAGAGGAGATCGATTTGGCTAAATTTGACGAGAAGAAGAGATAGAATGATAGGACACATCTTAAGACACCCAGGACTTGTTCAGTTGGTTTTTGAAGGAAGTGTAGGTGGCAAGAACGGTAGGGGTAGACCAAGGTATGAATATGACAAACAGATTAGAGCAGATGTAGGATGCAATAGCTACGTAGAAATGAAAAGGTTAGCACAGGATAGGGTGGCATGGAGAGCTGCATCAAACCAGTCTATGGACTGATGACTCAAACAACAACAACCCTTCCTCACAGCATCCACTACACGCTGCTGCGCTGTACGAATTGGTTAACTGAAACGAACAACATTTTGAGAGTATTTCCACTAAGTATTTTTCTTAATAATTAAAGAAACTGAAGGAAGGAATTAGCTGAAAAAGCAATAGGGATTGTACAAATTGCTTTTTTTTTGGTATAATTTCTAGTTTCAGGTGATTTTTAAAATATTTTTTAGATTCTTCAGTCTGCCGAAACGTAAACAAAAGTCAGGTGGCTAAAATGGAAAAATAAATATTTTTTCCCCACAAAGTGGGGGGGGGGGGCGACTGTCCCCACCTCGCCCCCCTAGTCGCTACTGATTGTAGGCCAGAAAATGGTAGGTTTCTCATTTTCAACAAAATCTTGTTTTGATTCAGAGTTTTTGTCTACCACTACACAGAGTTCCCTTTCTGAACTATTCATTCTAAAATATGTAACAGAGTGTACCTCCCATTGATTAGATATGTAAAAATGCTTACCTATTGTTCTTTTTCATTTTTGTTTTGAAATCCACTCATTAACTTCATTTTTTTTTTTTTTCAGTATCTGTGTATATAGAACAATAGTAATTGTTGCATTAATATATCATTGCTAGGCACTGAAAACCTCATAATTCAACTCATCAGAAAACCTCATTTCTCCATCTGTCTTGTGAAGGCTTGCTGCGTTGCCTGAGAAGGGAACAGAAGACTCCTATGGTTGAATAATTGGGCTATCATTAAGCAATGAAAATGCCAGGAACAGTTTTCCGGCCATTGCTGACCACTCAGTTTTGGGCTTCTTCTGTATATTTTACTCCGAATGAATTATGAGATTTCTTTTTCACAGCGAAGATACCGTATATATACAACCCTCCCCCACCTCCCATGGCACTACAACCCCAAAGGAGCATGGCCTACCAAGCGAACGCTGCACAGCCCAAAGGCCTGCAGATTACGAGGTGTCGTGTGGTCAGCATGACAGATACTCTCGGCCGTTATTCTTAGCTTTCTAGACCGGGGCTGCCATCTCACCGTCAGATAGCTCCTGAATTGTAATCATGTAGACTGAGTGGACCTCGAACCAGCCCTCAGATGCAGGTAAAAATCCCTGACCTGGCCGGAATCGAACCCGGGGCCTCCGGGTAGGAGGCAGGCACGCTACCCTACACCGCGGGGCTGGCTGTATATATACAATACATTGTTGTTATTGGGGTGGTGTAGCAGTTTAGCTACTTGTCTGTCATCCCGGTGACCGCGGTTTAACTTCTGGTGTTTCTGGAGTGGGATTTTCAGTCTAAAACACCATCTTAAATCCCCGGCCACAACTCTTACATGCCTCAGTGCGTGGAGGGACTCTGCACAAGCAGGATAGGGTGCGGATGATGATGATGATGATGATGATGATGATGATGATGATGATGATGATGGTTAATATTATTTGGCATCCAGCAACAATCATTTGTTATTTCTGGTAAAATCGCAATATACTCATACTTCGGGGGTACGAAGGTAAAACAACTGGAATTTGAGGGTACGCCAACCAAAAAATTTGAATACCATTGCTCTATATAACGGTAGGTACTTCTCAAGATTTGTACATTTTTAAGGATAAGGGTCTTGAAGATCTGTGATAAAGCTATAGTCACTTTGACTATAGCAGATAATAAGCACATTCTGGGAACATATTAATGGTGTATTTATTTCATATTGAAACTATACAGCTAGGTAATCACAGCTGAAAATAAATCAACACAAACATAGATACACTCACAAAAATCACACATTTGCAACTAAAATCACAGCAGATGACTGTTGCGTTCTGGTCCAGTACAATAATATACAATATTCTTCTACATATTGTACTACAGGATTAATAATAATTTTTAAAAAATACATACTGAAATGATTTTGAAAAGAACTGCTAATTTCCAAGCTGTGACATACTGTATTAGGCTTGTTCAGGACAAATATATTCTAAATTTTAAACATTTTTTTTTCTATTTGACCAAAAAATTGAAAGCCATTTCTACAATCATATTAATTGGTAAGTATTGTAGCCAAGTAAATTTACAATCAGAAACAATAAATAATTTATATAATTTCTTATATATTTTAAGGTTTAATTGGAGTGTGTCAACTATTCATATGACTCCAATTGCTACTATTTCACATGTGAGGATATTTAATGAGTCATGTGGTGATACTAGGTATGAAGATTTTGTAAAAATGTACAAAATTCATTTTATAATAACCCTCATATTTTGCTGAAGGAATGCCTTTCTTCAGTACCACAAAAAATAAAGCAGAGGAACTCAACTTTTTAAAAATAAATATGGCAGATAATATATGAAAACACTCACTCTAGTTCTATTTGCCAATGAAAAGAAACACACATACAAGTACATCCTAAATGGCAGTGATATGGAGCCTGTTAGGAAAGTGTGAGGTACAAACTAATTAGGAAGAATATTGGTATTATGTATGGATGGATCCACAGGCTGGAGTTAATTGAAATATTAAAAAATTGGCACCATCAAACCCAATTCTGTTCTTCTATAAATAAAATTTACAAAAAAGAGATCCAGTGGCTTTGTCACAGCCTGGCATTTTAGTTCCCATAAGGTTTCACTTAGGAAGAAAAATTCCTGGAAAAAGGAATGAGGTCAAACAATGCTTCTCAAACTTTAGGTCACTAGCAACAATTAGGCCTTTCGTTATCCAGAATGGATGGTCAGTATGATGTTTATGAAGTAGAATATTGAAATGATAGTGATGTTAAAAGTTTTGATGATATTTTGATTGTGGAAACTAAATATAACCCATTTTAATACCTTAAATTTCTAGAGATTTGGCTATAACAGTCTCCTAGTTTTAGAATATAGTTACCATTTCATTATAATTATAAAATCTGACCATAGATTGTACATAATAAAACTGACATAAAATAGATTACAAACATCATATTTCAGATCTCATGAAAAGCTAAAATATGATCACAGGGAACTATGCAAATTATAAAGAAGTGGATTAGAATTTGTAATTAAAACATCTCTCTAATAAATCAAACATCAAAACTAGAGAATGCATAATGAAAGCATGAAATAAACTTTTCATTAGCCTTTCATGTAAATGTGATTTTTAAGAACATACAGTTTGAGAAACACTGGGTTATGAAAAGTGTGTAAAAATAAGAAGAGGCCAATGGTTTGTGTCACAAAAAGTGGTATTCTTTTAAAATGGTCAGAACAAGAATACAATTCTGTTTGAGATGGACATAATTTAAGTCAGAGAGGGTTTTCCCACAGTATCTGCCGCAACTTTAACTACCTACTTTCATGCGAATTATAAAGAGTCAAACGTATGGGATGGGGGATTTAATTTACACTGTGGATTTTGAGCAGTTATGAATATCAGTCCAAGTTTGACATGTCTTCCAAGTTGCGTGGTGATGATCTTCAGAGATTCTTCATTTCCTGTTTTTAAATAGCACACGTTAAACTTAAAAAGTGTTTAAAAAAGGACTTTCATATAAGAGCATTTTCAAAAAGCTCTCCAAAATTTCTAAGTTCAGATGCCAGAATTGTTTATTTAAGTTTCCATATTCATTATTTCATTTCATTTCTTTCTTTCTTTGGAATGTCTGGAACACATCCATGGAGAATTTCTTCAGCTCTTCAAAACACTCATTAGACGAGAAGTAAATATAATTTCGCACTTTCAATAAAACCATAATACTGAACTTGAGTTTAAGAAATTAGATAAAAGTGCAATTGAGTCTTGTGGAATATTCATTATTTGGCAGGGGCATCAAACAGCCATGAAATTAAACATTACATACAAAAATTCTAAAGATAGCCATATACTAACAACATAAAACACTGTTTACACAAAAATGAGGCCGTATACATAGTACCAGCCGGACAAATTGACATACATTCGACCTAATACACAAGAAAATCAAATTCATTCATTTTGCGAACACAGTACAATTAAATAAAATACACATTTCATTCTGCCACTGGTCTTAACTTAATAATAATGGTAATAATACAGCTATATTTTAAAATGTCACAAATGTAGAGCAAAGTATTTATATACTGTATATCTCTTAAAATTATCTTCTAAAACTACAAATCGATACATGAGTGCGACACATTAATGTAACTTTTCTTTTACTGTGATTATAATCTACAGCTTTTTAATTGGCACTAGTCCATGTCAAATAAGGCAGGAAAAAAAATACACAGGCTGATGTTTGTATCCAACTTGCACGCCACCACTCAATCAAACAAACAATTTACGCACGGATTCAAAATCATGTCGCACAATCTCTCTCCTGGACCTATTTGACATCCAAAAAAAGTCTGTGGCACATTCACACTCACTAATACGCACTCTCAGCCAATCAGGAACAAGTGTAAATGATACAAGCACAGAACAAACTAAAACAACTGCGGACTTGGAGGCTAGATGAGCACGAGAGCCTCACCATGTCAGCCGCATCGCGACCCATGATTTTTGGTGGAATGGAATATGTGAAATAAGTGACTGTTAATCATTATGTGCAAAACGCTTAAAAATATTACAACACAATATGGACAATCTATTTACATTATATAATCTACGGTATGTGATGACTTTTCATGAGTATTTGAATCAACTATGCTAGGTCAACTATGTACAGAACATTGACGTTAGTTTCCCGGACTCGAGTGGTCTAGGTGAGGGATACAATAAATACTGGCGTGGTGCTCATCCGACACTCAAGAACACAGTACGACACTTTCATTTCTGTAGAGTCAGTTTAACAGTCTTTTCAAAATGTTTCTTCATTTTAACCCCACATTTAAGGCCCAGAGACGGTATAGGTGTCCTACCTAGAAAAGAACCTTTTTCCCAACTGCAAGACCTTCACGATGTTTGAATTGATCTTTCGTCAAAGACCACTACAGATGTACATTATGTATCACTGGTCACTGATCAGTAGTAGTAAGCTTGAACAGCTAACCTTCTATCTAACTACAGCATTTAATAAAGTTCAATGTAGCTGCAGTTTCACGAAGGAAATTTTCACGGTTGGTGACCTATACTGAACATGATTGATGAGAGAGTGATAGGGAAGTACATTGTACAAAGATAGGACACTGGCCTGTGAAGGGGTTATTTATAATATCAGTACAATTCATTAAGTAGAGTCTGTTGCGACTGGATGTAGAACCTGAGATGAGGTAAGTGGCTAGGTGGCACACGAGAGAGAGAAGGAGTGAAGGAGTTTTTATTTTTGGTAATCAAGGTTATCAAGGAGAGAGCGAGGGATTTTTTTTTTTTTTACGACTTCTCTTCCCTGTCTGTGAGATCATCTTCGTGCCAACGCCTTGTCCCCTCTCTCAGTGAACTTCTCGAGAGCACACTTGCACTGCAAACCTTAAAATGAGCTTTTTATTGCTCTTCTTCCTCGCTCTCTTCACCATCTTGTCCGTACATGTCGGCCAGTTTATCGAACCGAGGACCCCAGGCGCCCAAGTAATCAAAATCTTGCTCGTTGTCATCAGTACCTGCAAATAAGTGATTAATTTTAAGTATGAAAAGAAATATTAATTTACCTTTGCTGGAATTTAGATATAAAGTTCATATGTTGTATTTATTCACATAATTATTAGACTACTCTTTTTAGACTCAAAAAGTAAGGGACTTCCAATATGTGAGAACTTCCCATTTTGTATGGTGAACATAAAACTCTTAGGTTTACATAAAGGTAAATCATGAACATTTGAATTTTTGGCATATATAGGCTACCATATTTACTCACATAATGGATGTCACCATATAAATTGGATGGATTGCTGTATGCAATAAAACTAGTAAACAGAGATCAATGGCTACACACTCAGTTATGTAGACACACAATATTGTACACATTTTAAGATGCATAATAATTATTTCCTTAGCATGTGTGTAAAGGGGATTAGAGTGTGCAGTATTTTTAGCATGTGTATAGTAATTATTGGCAATGACGAGAAATGAAGTACAAAGCAGCCATGTTCAAATACAAGTTTTTAATCAATAGTGCATGAAAACCTCTATTCATGATTCATTTCAATACACACAAAATAATCCAGTATTGTTAGAATGTTTGAAGTAGTCAGTTGTGTTGATAAAGCTATGTGTTGTTGAAGCTTACCACTGTTTAGAATATTCACTACATATAACATCACAGTTCATACATTTCCTGATCTTGATTTAGACTTTGCTGTTAAATGCAATTATTATGTAAAATTATTGAAGAAGGCACACAGTTAAAGTAATGGTCGTACTATGCTAGGCACTGTGAGTTCAGTTAAAGCACTATTTCTGAAGGTATACGGTATGTTGAAAAGGCATGATGTTTCGGAAAGTAATGAGGGCAGCACGGTTGATACTAGAATGACACTATTCATTACATACATACTCACAAATGGATACGTGTCAGAATGGAAAAAGAAACCGTAGCATGTAGGTGGCGCTACGTGATGGTTGCTCAGTCAGAGTCATATGAATATATATAAATATTCTCAACACCCCCTCTTGAAGGCTGAATCAGCTTCAACGTTTCAGTCTTCTGACACCCAGACATTCTGAGCACTTCCAGTGCTTATCCTTCGGTAGTCCCTTGGTTAGTATGTCTGCAGACATCTTCTCAGTTGACAAGTATTTGAGATGAATGTCCCCAGATGAAAGAAGCTCTCATACAAAATGATGCTGCTCATCAATGTGATTAGTCCGAGAGTGGAAAACAGGATTTCCAGCAAGCTTCTGAGCTCCATTATTGTCGTTATATAGCTGTACAGTCGACATGCTGTTAATGCCTATCTCCCTTGCTAGTTGCAGTAAGTGCACTGCCTCTTTTGAAGCCTCACTAAGCCTCCGTTGAGCACAACACCACTGTCCATTGTTTCCGCCATACATTGTGAAGGTGAAACCAGTGTATGATCTGTGATCGTTGATGCATGCAGCCCAATCAGCATCTACATATCAAGTTAAATTACTGGTATCGCTTCCAAAAGTGATTCCCACGTCAGAAGAACCCTTCAGGTACCTCAGTACCCTCTTTGCCACTTGCCAGTGTTCTTTACCAAAAGAATCATTGTACTGGCTTAAGACACTCACTGCATGTCTGGATGCATTGCAGTTGATAGGTACATAAGAGCATGTATGAGCTCTCTGTAAGGGGGCCTCTCACTTAGGACCAAGTACTCAATCTTGACAGTTTAACTCCAGTTTCAATTGGTGTTGCCACGGGCTTACAATCAGACATTCAAAAGCAATCTAAGATGTCCACAACATAACATTTCTGTTTCAAGGTGATACCGGATTCATCTCGAGAAAACTCAATCCTGATATTGTGATTAATGTCTCCTAGGTCTTTGACCTCAAATGACTTTTGTAGAAATTTGTAGACCTCGTCAATTTCTATTGAGTTCCGTGACAAAACTAAAATGTCATCAACATAAACTATCATTAGGAGAGTATCAGCATCTGAACCCTTCAAATAGACGTTCAAATCGCCAATGTTGGTTTGACACCAAGCTTTAGTAGTTGCTTGTTCAAGCGTTGGTACCAAGAGTGGCCAGCCTGCTTCAAGCCATACAGAGCCTTTTTAATAAGACACGATGAGCAGCAAGCGCAATAGCCATTCGTATTGAGCTCAGTCGTGTTACTGGTGCGAACGTTTTAGCATAATCTATGTCTGGCCTCTGGCAAAAACCCCTGGCCATTACTCTAGCATTCCTTCTTGTGAACTCACCATTTGCTCCACACTTATTCCTAAGGACTGCACGACTTCCAATTAAACGTAAGGAACTTCATCTTATTTGTCCGTATTGAACTGAGATCACAATTAATTAAAGTCTATCAGGTTCCACCTTTTCAATACTAATACAATGTTGTTGGATGATATTTACAACATTATTTATTACAGTACATGTTTCGGCGCTCTATTATGTCACCATCATCAGCTGATTTAGAAAATGTGAAAAAAAAACTTGGCGATCTAAATATTAAACAAAATATTGTCATACTTAACTCATACATATACATATTCACATACAACAGAATATTTATTGGTTAAATCCTAAACATCTATTATGCTATATTAAATATCCCTAATATGTAACAAGAGAATTCTTGTAAGTCATGAATATAAAATTTTTCTCATCTGGTTAATGAGTTGTCTTCACATTCCTTAATGTCTGTAATTCTATGCTCTCGTACTGTCTAATTAGAATGCGCACTTAAAATTGAGGAATTAAAATTGCATGCAGTCTATTTGATGTTGAAATGTTCATTTCATTTGTATATTAGCTGCTTTTGTTGGATAAAATTCATTATATATAATATAATTGTTGAAAATTGAGCCGTCTTCTTATATTTATTAAGTACTAAAACTTCGTATTTTTATTGCTTTATCCTCCAAGAAATCCAAGTTTGGATATAGTAAATATGTTCCCTAATATCAAAACTAATAAACTGCTTCCCATTGTAGCTAAGAATTTGAAAAAATACAGTCGCTTAAGCAAACTTGAAATTGATGAATCCATGGCGATTTTAAAATTACTGATCAATAACAACTATTTCACTTTCGACCAGATCATTTATAAACAGAATGGCCTTGCAATGGGGTCTCCGGCCTCAGGAATTTTGGCAGAGATTTATTTGGATTTCTTGGAGGACACACAAATAATTAATAATGAAAAATTCAAAAATGTTCTATTTTGGTCTAGGTATGTAGATGATGCGTTTGTTATTCTGGATGAAAACATAACCAACGCATCTACGACTCTTAGTAATCTTAACACGATAGATACGGATGTAAAATTTACTTTAGAATCCGATATAGATAAATCCATTAATTATCTGGACCTAAAGATCAATAGGCATGCCTCTTCATTTTCTTTTAGTATTTACAGAAAACCCACACAAACTGTAGCCACAATACGAAATGATTCGATACACCCCTCAGCTCACAAATGCGCGACCTATAACAGCTTGGTGAATCGCGCTTTAAGCATACCAATGTCCAAACAAAACTTGGACAAGGAACTGAACATCATTCGAGCTATGGCTAAAGCCAACGGTTTTAAAGAGAATTTCATAGAACGAATAATAAACAAATTCAAATATCGCCCTCAAACGAGTCTGATGAAAAATAAACCAGAAGCTAAGGAAATCGCAACCTTCACATTTAATAAAGATGTACACAGAATTACAAATATTTTCAAGAAGCGTAACATCAGGATCGCATTCAAGACAGATAATAGAAGTACAACAGTTTTACATAATGCTTCTGTTGTCAACAAAGTCAACCCATATTCTAAATCAGGGGTATATAGATTCGAATGTAAAGACTGTTCAAGCGGATACATAGGGCAAACTGGGCGTAGCTTCAACGTCAGATATCAGGAACACCTTAACGCTGTAAAATATCACAGATTCTCAGTGGTAGGTCAACATATCCATGAGTACAAACATAAGTTCACAGACATAGATAAAGACCTCGAGATCATGGAAATACTTTCTAAGGGACAGAAGCTTGACATTACTGAAGCATGTCTAATACATATAGACCAATACTATAACGCTAACCTTAATCTGAATGAAATTTCGGAAAAACCCAAGGTACTGTTTGACGGTTTGATTCTATTACTTAACAAGCTAAAAATTCCAGAAAATTCGAATGCGTTCCGAATGCTACGTAACAACTTTGCGTACTATTGTCTTCGTCCACAACGCCCCCCGGACCCTCTCCTAAAAATTTCATGTTTCTAGAAACATCCCCTTTGCCGCCCCTACTTCTCCTTCACTAGCGCTTCGTCACACAGCACAAGATACTAGCACACACACTCATCGCGCGGTAGCCGTCACGCGAAGTACACAGCTGTAGAGGTGAGTCAGCCGTATCAACAGTTAGATTCAATCAGCTTCTTTATCAATTTTCTCGCTTTTCTTTTAATATTGGGTTTCATCATTGCAGGGTTCCCATTGAACTGAGAAGATAAGTCCGCCTAACAACTGTAGGACAAATTAATTACAGTTCCAACCACGCATAAAGCAATAAAAATACGAAGTTTTAGTACTTAATAAATATAAGAAGACGGCTCAATTTTCAACAATTATATTATATATAATGAATTTTATCCAACAAAAGCAGCTAATATACAAATGAAATGAACATTTTAACATCAAATAGACTGCATGCAATTTTAATTCCTCAATTTTAAGTGCGCATTCTAATTAGACAGTACGAGAGCATAGAATTACAGACATTAAGGAATGTGAAGACAACTCATCAACCAGATGAGAAAAATTTTATATTCATGACTTACAAGAATTCTCTTGTTACATATTAGGGATATTTAATATAGCATAATAGATGTTTAGGATTTAACCAATAAATATTCTGTTGTATGTAAATATGTATATGTATGAGTTAAGTATGACAATATTTTGTTTAATATTTAGATCGCCAAGTTTTTTTTTTCACATTTTCTAAATCAGCTGATGATGGTGACATAATAGAGCACCGAAACATGTACTGTAATAACTAATGTTGTAAATATCATCCAACAACATTGTATTAGTATTGAAAAGGTGGAACCTGATAGACTTTAATTAATTGCGACTTCCAATTGTCGTCCTATTTCCTGGGTATTCTACGAGATCCCAGGTCTTGTTCTCAAAACAGAGACAAATTCATCTGCCATCGCCAGAATCCACTCATTTTTCTCTGGACCTGAAAATGCCATCTGAATTGGAACCTTAGCCATACATACCAAATCAATTTGTCCTCCACCATGTTCCTGGTAAAGTTTTCGAGGCCTGCTTTGTTTTACTGAACGAATCATTTATGATTTCCCTGGAGCATGTTGAGATTGTCGTATTAGTATCAGCAAAAGAAATAACTCCAGTCTTAAACTTACACCAGTTGAAGTAAGTGACATATAAAAGAAAATCATGGAAAGTAAGGCTATATTTAGATAAGAGATGAGCAGTGGCAATCAGTATGAAGAGCATATTAAATCTCAAGTACAAATAGATGCTAGTAATGACAATTTGTTTGCAGTTTTCCTTACATTTTGTTTATCTACAATTAAAGTAATTACATACATATATCACAGATGGATATAGTGAAAACAATAGACATAGAGATTATAATCGTGACATGTCAGAATGGAAAAAGAAACCGTAGTGTGTAGTTGGTGCTACTTGATGGTGGCTCAGCCAGAGTTATATGAATATACACCTTATAAATATTCTCAACAGTATACTCTATAGGTGTATATATGTACTATATTTATACTAATTTTGTGGTTAGTTTTCCTTTTTGTATTTGTATTTGCCTGTAACTTTGCAGATTATTAGATTATGTTGTCTCATTATGATAAGGAATGTTATTCTACTCACGATGTTTTCATGAAAATGGTTTGATTTTCTTATGCGTTTCATTTTATATTTTATTTAAATTTTTAAAATTAAATTCTTTGATGTTTCTGTATTTCTACTTTTATTTATATATTAGTTTTAGATATTAAGTATTTTAGGTCATAAGTCCGCTTCGAACTTAAAAAGTATTAATATACTGTACATTCCGATTGATGCTTTACTTCTTGATAATGTTGCGTATTTTAATTTTTAGATATTAAGTTCTTCCTGACATTTGTTATTTTGAATATGGTACCTAATTAATGTATAGTGACTAAGCCACCTGTAATTGGAGAACCATCTCTGTTGGTGGTATAAAAAATAAATAAAAATAAATAAGCCATAAACATTTCTTTTGGAATACATCAAAATGTTCAACTCACACAACTAGTTAGCAAAGTTTAATTTTACCAATAATTACTGCTGTACTTTATTTCCAATTTTAAGCTATGGTATGCTGTAAATCATCTCAATTTTGTTACGTTAGCTACATACAGCTGATGTAGCAACACCATCAGTACATCATTGCTACTGGTTTGCTATACCTCTATCCATGTTGTAGATTATTTCACATGAAACGTAACACTCAGAACACTAAAACATACATATATTTTTAATATAGACTGTTACGCCTTTCAGTGTTCAGTCTGCAAGCCTCAGTGAATTTACTAAATGCTGCCAAAATCCTCTATTTGTAACTAGCTCTGCAGCCTCATTTAGTTCTATACCTCTTATCTTTAAATCATTAGAAACTGAGTCTAACCTCATTTTCTTGGTCTCCTACTACGACTCTTACCCTCCATGACCAAATCCATTATCCTAGGTAATCTATCCTCCTCCACTCGCCCCTCACATGACCCCAACACCGAAGCCAATTTATGCATAAAGCTTCATCAGTCAGGTTTATTCCTAACTTAGCCTATATCTCCTCAGTCTAATTACCCTCCTGTCATTGTTCCCATCTGTTTGTACTAACAACCATTCCCTCTACTTTCATGTTTGTGTGCTGTTGTGCTATTTGCTTTACATCGCACCAACACAGATAGGTCTTATGGCGACCATGGGACAGGGAAGGCCTAGGAATGGGAAGGAAGCGGCCGTGGCCTTAATTAAGGTACAGCCCCAGCATTTGCCTGGTGTGAAAATGGGAAACCACAGAAAACCATCTTCAGGGCTGCCGACAGTGGGGTTCGAACCCACTATCTCCCGGATGCGAGCTCACAGCTGTGTGCTCCTAACTGCACGACCAACTTGGCCATTTATTTTCATGTTTATCACTTCTATCTTGTGAATATCCTGAGTCCACCCATTTTCACTCCCATATAGCAAAGTTGGTCTGAAAACAGACTGATATAAAGATAGTTTCACCTTCAGTCAGTCATCAATGAATGATCTGCACTACAGGCTGTCATCCAGGTTGCAGATTCCCTATCAATTGTTTACCTAGCTTGTTCTTAAATGTTATCGAAGAATTTGTCATTCATGGTTTACATGGAAAGGTATAAAGTGACGGGGAAGGGATTCAGTTAAGTGGAAATGTAATAGGCAGTTTGGCTTTTGTCAGCAACTTGGTTTTAATGGCAGATAGTGCTGAAAGCCTGCAGTGTAATATCATGGAACTTGAAAATAGGTGCAATGAGCAAGATATGAAAATTATCTTTTCCAAGACTAAAGTGATATCAGTAGGTAAGAAACCTAAGAGAATTGAATATCAAGTTGGGAATACACGACTGGAACAGGTAAATAATTTCAAGTATTTAGGATGTGTGTTCTTACAGAGATGGTAGTATTGTAAGTGAGATTGAATGAAGGTGAAGCAAGGCTAATGTAGTGAACTCTCAATTGCAATCAACATTACTCTGTAAGAAGGAAGTCAGCTCCCGGATGAAAGGGAAGGTTAAGGGAAGATTCATAGTCATGTATGAGAGTGCATACTACCATGTCATGATAGTTATTTTTATATGTTGAGTGAATATACTGTAATTGCACTGAAATGTTTTATAGTGTAGTTGTGCATTTTGTGTTTCTGGTAAATGACTTACCTTTATAAAACAAAATGAATAGCATGAAGTTTCTTCTGGAGACTGAAATGAAAACCTACAATGTGTTTTCCAGCCAGTGACTGGGTCAGGGATGGAATGAATGAAACCCGCATCTTGCAGCGAGGATGGGAATTGTGCCGGTTGCCGAGGCCTGTTGCACTCCTCTGGGGCGATGGCGATGATATATAACTGACAGATGAAATGAAACGATAGTGGAGAGTGTTGCTGGAATGAAAGATGATGGAGAAAACCAGAGTACCCGAAGAAAAACCTGCCCTGCCTCCTCTTTGTCCAGCACAAATCTTGCATGGAGTGACTGGGATATGAACCACGGAACCCAGCGGTGAGAGGCTGACGTGCTGCCACCTGAGCCACGGAGGCTCTACTTCTGGAGACTTTTACTAAACTTTCACTAGAGGATCAATGAAAAATAAAACTTAGTTCAGCCAAAAAACCCATTGTTCCTAATGCAGAAGCATTCTGTTAATGGGAAAGATTATATACGTACATTCAAAAGTAGTACGTATGAGAGAAAAGCATGGATTGAGATTTGTAGCATAAGGAATAGCTTGTACTGATTTCCATGTTTTATTTGCACTAAGAAAAACCTAGCAGTTGGACCAAAACCAGAATAGCAGATTCGTGCATTTGTCCCAAAATATTAAGAGACATGAAAGATCTCATTGAACCCCTATACCTCTAATATCTAAAGTTGAATTCTGACATTTCTTAGAGGGAGGTCCGTTTACTGCCTGCCGGCGGGGATACAGGGAGTGGGGGGTATGGTTGCCATGGAAACGAGGGTGGGGCGACTGCGGTTGCCATGGAGATAAATCTTCTGGCCAGCTCATCTTGCTTGGAGTTGCTAAACCTCTCACTTCTGAGTTAGATCTTGTTGCAAGCAGTTCAGTATAAGTGGCATTCTATTTCTCTTTCTGTTTTGTGGCTGTTAGTTAGTATCTAATGGTATTTTAAATACTAATTCCGTATAATCATTGTATTTCCATTTATATTTTGAGTATGATGAATACTCCTCGAGGGAGAGGGAGGCCCAGGACTCTTCCACCTCGTGAAAAAAATACCGCCAGCCATGGTGTGACAATTAGTCAGTCACAATCTGGCTAGGTAGTCTGCAACAGATCAGAGCGGTCAGAATGGATGAGGGAACAAGTGAGCCGGAAACAAGGGGCAAGAGAAAGGAATGAAATGGCACATGCAATGCTCCTCCCTCCAGCCCTACCTGTCAGAATTCATCTTTAGTTATTAGAGGTATAGTCTCAAAAGTCATAAGCTGCTACTGGCCATCATAGACTAAAATAATTGCTATCATATATAGTCACGTATTACATTCCTTTTCTGTAAGTGGAATGCTTTACTCAAAGGAGGTTCCCCTGAAAACTTTAGAGCTTATGCCTGGAGTATTCAAAATAGTATTAATGTGAAGGAAGTTATGGACATATATATTTTCCTATAAAACTCTACCTGAATAAGGGCACATCATAAATTGCTTTCAGTTTCAAACTTTATTATTAATTTATACCAACCAGAGGCTAGCGAGGAGAGAGATCCAGCAGTGCTGCCACCACCTTCATATGCATAATTCCTTAAGTCATCAAAAGGTGGGGCATTTGGATCTGCATCGGCTCTCTTCTTGTGTTCTTCGATGAACACTCCAACGTTGGGCTCAGGTCCTAATGGAGGGTCTGCAACATTGAAATACATAAACAATATATCATTGGAAGACTAAAATACTCAATAACAAAAGAAAATATTCTCATATTAATTTATCTTAAAATCTTGTCAAGTAACTCTTAATGGTCAAACCATAACAGAGGATTAGTTGAAAAAACACACAAGAGAATATTTTTAAGAATAAAACTCTCTGTTGTCATAGTGTGAAATTTTGTTTTTAATTACTATAGAACTACTTTACACACATTCCTTTCTGTGTTATATACAATTCTTTTTGCAGTAACCTTGTCCTGAACCCATAAGTAACGGATATGAGAGGGTCTACTATATTTTGGGTTATCCTCCAAATATTAATGAAAATATATATTTGAGTATCTTTTCATTGATGATAATGACTATATTAATGTTAAATTGAGTACTCACAGGGTAATTTTGCAGGCATCTCAGGGACTGGCCCACCGATAGGAATTTGCAGAGGAGTTATGTCGAAGGCAGTCATGTCATCCTCACCACCACCTTCATCATCGTAGTTGATAATATTTTCTCGTACATCATCATCTGGTCCTGGATATTTTATATGTGCTTCTCTGCGGCGATTGTAAACCACAAACACCAGGACAAGGACTATAGGGAGAAGTATAGAAATTAGTAACATCTAATAAGGCTTCCAATTCCAAGTGCCTGAGTAACAAAGATATCTGAGTGATGTAGATTTGAATAAAACATAACATTTGAACTAAATTTAAATAAAAGTTATTTTAACCTGAATTCTAGTTCTGTTTAATAAGTGAGTGTGACACTTGAAAACAAGTATAAGGTGCTTAATTTCTATGAATGTAACAGAGTCCCTTGAACATTGCTGTAATAACATTGTTCAGAAATACTTTCTCATATAATAATTACTGCCACCTGTCGCTTTTTCTTGATGGATGCAGTATATTAGCATCTGACTTTTGGCACAGACCAGAGAAAAATGTAGCTTCCCAGTTCATTGCCTCATTTATGGCTGTGAAGTATGGAAGCTGCTAAGGTATGAGTGGTGCAGCATAGTGACATTCAGAGCACGTCTGCATGTTAAGAAAGGTGCCACTCCCAGGGCCGTTCATACTGCAATAGCACTTTCTGGTCCAGTGAGGAAAACAATGGCAAACTACCGTGTTCTTCACCATGCCTTATACACCTCATTATAATGCTGCAATATGTATTCCTGCAACCACATAAACTTTGGTGGTGCTTTTTGAGGATCCAAACTGCCTCCAAGCAAAGATATAACAGACAATAATTGCTGCATTACGTACTCTGAGATGCTTATGACAAACAGCAAGGTCATTAAAATATTGCCATTTGCACTGAAAATCATTATATTATCTCAATTTTGAGGCTAATCTTATAATATGGTATGATCAGTCTATAGGAGTGGTGTTGCCAGATCTAAAAATCATATTTCAGAAGATTTTGTCTAAACTTTGGAAGTTGTTTACAAATACATCAATTTTCAATATTTTACCGACAATTAAATGGTCATATACTTAACACTGAGTGATGGAATTGAATCACTTTCAGACATTTATCTGAGGATCATCATTTTTCTGATTATGGTTATGATGAGATCATTGTTTAAAAGGGCTTAACATCTAGATCATTGTCCCTTGTTCTTTCTCCTTGCTCACATAGATGTGGTTCCTCATCAGACCGTAGAAGCACCGTAATAAGTTTGAAATCCTACAGGATTTTACTTTTAGATTGCCTCTTGGAATTATACGGTAGGTCATATAATGACATCCCAGCTCAGTCAGCTATCACTTATGACTTTTTACATGCAATTGATCTGTACCATTGACATGTCACAAAACTCATTCTCAAGGTGAAATGCTTTTGCCTAGCAGCTTGTGTTTAGAAAGTGAAGGCAGGAAACTCGGAAGATCTATATCTAATTTCGTATTTTCTGTAACTGTTTAAAAATAATTGACGATCTTCCAAACTTTCAGATAATCTGGCAATGCTGTACAAGAGGCTCTTTATATGGAATGGACATTGCTAGATTGTCCACTGAAGAATTCATTATGATTTATTGAGTGAGATGGTGGTGTTACAATCAATTGTGATGATGCTGATATTCCTCAAAATATATTTATCTACCATTCTCATGTATAAGAGCTAAGAATTAATTTACATGTATATTTATATTTAAAGTGCATACAGTAAATACTGCTAAAATGAATCATTTCAAGAAATAATATGAAGTTATAGTTACTTTAAATCACTGGTTCCCAAACTACTAGGGAGGAGGGTGTGAGTGATTTACAAGGGGGGGGGTACAAACAACATACTCAACAAGCACAGTGGCCACGCATGTTAACACACTACGGCTATGGAGCAAAGCTCTGTATTTGGGATACGAGTGGGTTTGAGACCCACCATTGGCTGCCCTATGAATGATTTTCTGGGATTTCCCATTTTCACTTCTAGGCAGTTCCTATTCATAGGCTATAGCTGATTCCTTCTGCCACTTTCCCCAATTTCATCCACAACCATTCATTTCATATTCATTAGCTCCTCAAATTAGGTTGGTGTCGGGAAGGGCATTCAGCAGTAAAAACATGGCATATAATTTCATCTCACCTCATCCCTGAACCCTATCAGGAAACAGGACTAAGGGGTAGACATACCCAAACAACTTACTCAGAAGAAGAAAAATATGTGACCTGATAAATAGAGAAATTAACATACAAGGGGCATTCCATATCGATTTACACTTAATTTTATTCTCACTCAATCAAAATGGTTACACTTAAGTAGATATGTCCACTTTCTCAATGTAGTCTTCCTTCAGCTGTATACACTTGCGCCAGTGATATGGCAACTTCTCTAGGCACTTCTGGAACCACTTCTTAGGAGTATGTTGCTCCCAGTCTCGGACAGTTGGGGCTTATTTCTGTAGTCAGCAAAATGATGTTTGCACAGAAGTTTCTTCAAAGCCCCAAACACGTGGTAATCAGATGAGGCCAGTCAGGAGAATATGGTGGGTGTGGTAGCACTTGGAAGCCCATGTCAGCAATGGTGATAGCTTGTGTTTGCCTGCTGAGGGCACTGTGAGGAACATCTTCAGTGCATCCACTGCGTCTCTCGGCAGCTATTATGCAAAGTCTAATGGCAGACTGCAGATTGCGGGAAGTTTGAAAGTGTAATTCAATATGGAATGCCCCTCATATATATATAACATTAAACTTGTGGGTGAATCATGTTGTTCCACCATGTCTCTCCAAGGTTTGTCTCTGACGAGGAGAGAACATAGCTATGGGGTCACCTTTTTCGTTCAAACTAAACAGGTACATGTCATAGGATTTATGCCATTTGCCCTTATTTAATAGAAAAATGGCCCTTCAAACTGAACACCCTGTGTAGATAGTGGCAATTTGCGTATGAATATCTGTAGCACCGCTGGTCTAGTGGTTGGTTTACCCGACTTCCACGCAGGCATCTTGGGCTTGGCAAGTGCCAGCCCCTCAATTTTCCTTTCTTTTCTTCACTATTTTCTTTTTCTCTTACAAGAAAATATGGTATAATATTCCATTAATTACAAAACAAAGATATTTCCATGTTCTAATAAATATGATTCATCTGATTCAGGTTATAAATAGGTACGCTATTTCTTCCAATGTTGACGTACATTGATTTATTGTCAAATGAAAGTGATTTATGAAATTGCCCAGAAAAGATATGACAAACTTGTACAATTGACATTGTAAACAAAACTTTCTCAGAAAAAATCATAGCACGATTGCTTTATTTTTAATGGTTATAAAAATAACAGAAAAACTTAAGAATCTTCAAGCCATGAGTGGCAAGATGGGATGATAGTAACAAGTTTGATACAGCTTATACTTAAATTGAACATTTCCTAGTCTGCATGGACACAGAGAAAGAGAGATAAAAAAGAAAAAGGGAAAATAACAATGAAACACCAGCGCACCTCGAACCAGAGATGCCCACGTGGAACAGCGAGCCATGCTACAGATCTTGTATGCAAACTGCCAATAGGTAGAAGACTGTTAAATTTAAAAGGCAATTTTCTTGTTAAATCAGGGCAAATGGCATGAACCTTCGGACATGTATGTTTAATTTTGACATAGATCACTCTCCCAAAGTTTGAGGAAAACTGGTGAATCCACCGCCTTAGCCACCCCTTGTGAGTGCCCATGTATTGAAGCACAAGTTCAATTCTTAAAGGCAAATTGTTGGGGTTTTTTTTTCTTTTTTTTTTTTTTTTTTTCAATTTTCTGGTAAATGAATGTCAGTAGAAATTTTCAAGTTCATTCAAACTTCTCTTCAGGTCAACTGTTTGGATTTGAAGCAGTAGCTTCATATGGACACTTTGCTGATGTATGATAATTTTTATATATTCTGATTTACATTCAAGTTTCAGCCACACATCCTAATTTGTTGAGATTAGTTACTGTATTACGGTGAGTTTTGAAATTCTCTAATTTATTCTACATTATTCACAAATGTAAGTATTTCTAGGAAATAAAGATGTAATAACAATATTGGGAGTTGGGGGTAGGATTTTTATAGGGCTTAAAAAGGGGGGTTGCCAGCTGGAAAAGTTTAGGAACCACTGTTTAAATCAATCATTACTAGATCCAAAATTCTTAATGTCCATTACACTTTTCTTGATTTGTTCTTTTAACAATATCATGGAAGTTACAGTTTAATTTCAAAAACAAATCATTTAATCTTTTTAATGCTCTGTTGCTATAATTACAGTGATTAACCATAAATCTATTTCTTTAAATATTGAATGTTTTAATACTATTCCCTTACAGAAACTAGTCAAGTTACAGTTATTTTATAATTTATTCACTAATATTGCTATAACTACACATCTGCATATTTCTATCATGCATTACTATTCCATAATTATACATAAACATGCATACAAAGCGAAAAGAGAAACAAAAATAGGTACATTTATAAGAACAATATTATTGCTCTATAATAAGTTTTACCCTTTTAGCACAAAGATGAAACCTGTCCTCTTACCCAGAGGCCCCATGTTCAATTTCCAGCCAGTCCAGGGTTTTTAATTCTAGACTGAGGACTGAAACCGAGTTCACCTGGCCTTGTGAGACCAGCTGCCTGATATGAGAGACAACACACCCTGTCATGAAAGGCAAGCAATAGAGCCCAAAATGTCATGCTAACTATGCAGCTTTCCAAAATTTGTAGGCCTTTTGGTTAGGTAGCATTCCTCCCAGAAAGCCAGACCCAAAATAGGCATTATGTGGCATGGGTATTTTTTGAGCACCAAGATGAAGGTAGGTGTGAATATTCTGATTCTCCTCTGTCACTCCAGAGAAATTGTCAAAGAATTCTACTTCACAATTAGTTGTTGAACCAGCATTCAAGGGCTAATTTGTACACTAGTGCAGCAATAATGCTGTCTAGCAGAGATGAGTGACAGATGAAGAGAGAGAGAGAGTATCTCAATTAACAACAGTCAGTGTAATACTGAAATTTTACTTTTGATCAGTTTTATGGGATTAGGGCATTGTTGACCATCACGTTTAGTTTTCTTCCAGCTCAGCAATATTAGATCATCCAAGATCAATGAAGTCTTTCATTTCCACCTTCCTTCACGACTCCCTTTTCTTATATTACTTTTCTTCGCATTTCCTTTCTAATTTTGATAGTTATATTAATTATCCTCCTGATCAATATAGTTTGATGATCACTCGATTTTGTACTTTATCACGACAATGACCATCATTGCTAATTTAACTCATTACCATGATGATTGAGTAGATTTCCATATCAGCAAAGTTCAGTGTTGATTGACTTTGCAATAAAAATTTAAATTCGTGAATATCTGACATGAGGTAAAAGGTAGATGTAAATGATCGGAGGTTGTGATTTCTATAACTTCCGTTATGTACAAATTTTCAGAAATATTGGAAGTTAGTGAAAAATGTAATAATCATGTATATCTCTTATTATTTGAAAGGTTGGAATATAAAAGCTTGGAAATTATATTTTACTTAACTTTTGTAATGAAAACAGTTCTTGATACAGCTAATATTAATGGAGAAATTTGACATTTCCTGTACTGTTACCATTAACATAGATACGTATACTGATCAAATAATACATAGGCTAGTGCACTCTCTGGATATCTGAGAAACTTAAATACCAAGTGTCAAGAATCAAACCCACTTTCGACATTTGTATACCTAATCAGAGGTAAAACCGATGTGTGAGGCAAAGATTTGAAGTATACAGACAAAATTTTAATTTAATTTATATAAACTGTAGACCCTAAATAATTTCAGCCATATTTACTACTATAACCTTCTCTGTAAGGACTATTTGAAAGATTTCATACAAAAGGTAATGATCGAATGTCTCTATTCCATTCTATTTAAAACATTCTTAGTTTCCTGTATCACATATGTTCTGCATACAATTTTATGGGTTAATGATACTTTGGGAGATCCTGTCCATTGGATACATTCATCGCCTGTTATCGAGGTTTCACTGGGTTTTGTATGAGTGGAGATGGCTTCAGATTCAGTGGCTTTCAAAACTGCTATACAGTACAAAACTGTGAGAAACACCTTTCACACACAATATATCAAATCTATCTATCTAATGTTCCATGTAAAGCAAGCAGATTATTTACAAACAAAACTTTCTCTGTAGACTTTTAAGAGTCTAGGTATAGAAGTGTGTGGATATTTTTATCAACAGTTACTAAAATTTTATTTGCATGGTATACCTTGGTCCACCCTAAAAAATAAAGTGCAGAAAGTAAATCTGAAAAAATTGGTAGGATAATCCGTGCTAAATGAGGATGAACAATATGCCCAAGGAAGCCTGTTACCCTCCAACACAACCTGCTATTTCCTGCCACCGCAAATGAAATGTTCTATCAGAATATCTTTTGACTGATAATAATAACTACTGGTGCCAGTATATTAATGTTAATTTGAGTACTTGCAGGGTAATTTTGTAGGCATCTTAACAAACATTTTTATCAACACTTACTGAAAGATTTATTTGAATACTTTTATTTCATAATAACATTATTAACGTATATGAGTTAACAGCTGCATGATTTCAGACAGAGTTGAAATATATTCAACATTTGTTTCAATTTTGTGTGAGAACTTTCATGATAATAATATCAGGTATGACAAATGCCATTCTAGGTCTGAGAAATCACTTCGTAATGAAATTAAACTCTGGAAACTAATATGAACATTGTTATGCCATTTCTCATCAAAATAATGTCAGAAGTTCAACCAGACCATGAATTAACTTTCAAATCATTTTTATTCTTTGCAATATCTTCTTTTCTGTGTTTCACTCTCTTTGTTCACCATGTCTTTCTGTTCCATAATTTGCATTTTTAACATTTTAATTAGAAAAATGCATTAATCAGTTACTGTCACTACTTTCTTTGTTCTCATTCATTTTTTTTTTTTAAACAAATAATACTTTGAGTACCTCTATACACAACTATGTCACTAGGGGTTGAGTGACCACATGAGATATGGCATAATAGGGTTAGAAAGAAATGTGAGAGTCTGCAGCTGTTAAGAGGTTGTAATATTTTCTCCTCTCATGTTAATACTGGACAGTACTTCTCTTGGTCATGATTTGACAATATTTACATTCATGTCAAAGACATTCAGAATGTAATGTTTTTCACTTCGCCATTAATAAATCATTGTAACAGTCCACTGAATTTAAAAAAAACTCTAAATTACTGTATTATACCATTTAGTGTTACTAACAGTGATCCCATGTTTCATTCTACATTATAAACTGCAAGTCAAGTCGAGAACCAAGGAAATATCCTTTTCCTTTCCAGTAATATCTTGTCACTTGTCAGCCGCTGGACAGTGACAAAGCAGTGGGCTGACAGACTGTTACTGAGAAAGAAGCATGCAATATACATACACAGATTGGTAATATCTGTTACCCCAATGCAAAGCATGCTAGTAAACATGAGCTGTTGGAAGTGTGGTTTTCTCATAAAAATAAAATGTCATATATATATAGTTTTAAGGAATACAACATTGAGGTTATGTGTCAGTAACCCACATTAATTTAGTCAGGTGGTTTATCTTCAGTTGTTTTATTCTTTGAACATTTGAATTTGCTTCCTGTGTGTGAAAGTCAGTTGTAGTGAACAGCTCTTAATAAATGGATGTGTGTGAATGAAGTTGGTGTTTCAATGGTATAATGTGATTACCTAAACCAGTGTAACGAGCAGAAATGAAGATATTTCAACAGGTTATGGGCCCAGAGCTCCAGAGCGCCAAAACATCGCAGTAACTTTCGGACAATATAAGTGGAAATTGAGTAACGAGAATTAACGTCGGACGAAGCAAGGTGTGACATTAATGACTGTAAAAATGGCGACCTCGTGGACCGGTGAAGAAACACTGAATAGGAATGTGGCCAAGCTTACAGTGGAGAACTATTTTTCATGGGCATTAAAGGTGAAACAAGAGCTGTTGTTGAAAGATGTATGGGAATCAGTAATAGGGTATGAAGATACGCCAGGTTGTCAACACTTGAAACACTTGACCTTACAGACAGCAGCCGTCCTGTAGCTTTGAGTCTCCGAGTGTTGGTGGAGAAACACTGCAGTTGTTAAGAGGTTGTAATATTTTCTCCTCTCATGTTAATACTGGACAGTACTTTTCTTGGTCATAATAAATAATTGTAACAGTCCTGTGGCTTTGAGTCTCTGAATGTTGGCGGAGATATCCAAGAACGTGAGAAGCTTGGCGCACTTCAGACACGTTGTTAGCAGCCTGCTCGTAGCATTGTGATGAATGATTTTTGAGAAACTAAACACATCAGTAATCTGCTCTTAGCATAGTGGAGAATTTTTTTTTTTTATGTGAAGCTGAGAAGCTACTCTTGGTGCACTTCAAACACGTTAACAGTCTGCTCGTAGCATTGTGATGAATGTTTCTGAGAAACTAAACACGTCAGTAGCCTTCTCGTAGTATGGTGGTGAATGTTTTTTTTAAATGCAGTGTGGTGAATATTTTTAATGTGTACAATCACATGACTGCTCGTGCATAGTGACTAATGTTTTCGCATTATAACACAGTTTAATGTACTTTTACCGTAGTTTAATATAGTTTTAATGTGTGCATAGTTTAATATAGTTTACCATAGTTTAATATAGTGTGCGACTGCAAAGTGTTAAGCGAGGAAATGTTTTACAAGTATGAGTGAATCGAAACATTTTGTGTGTTCTGAGTGCGGTAAAATATGATTACAATAAGAATTTAAGACAACACGTTTCCAAAGCACATCCCAAAAAGCTGAATGTTATCGCGCCTGTACTAAAAAGTAAACATTCGTATGCCTATAAGTGTGAAATTTGCAACAAGAATTTCAATTATGAGTACAACTTCAAACGTCATCAACGGGACTATCATGGTGAGGAGTCAGTTGCAAAGAGATCATTGAATTGCAGCCTGTGTAGTTATGAAGGAACCACAGAAAACTCAATTTGAACATTTAAAATCGGTACATGAAATACGTATAAAATCCGAGGAACTACAGTTCTCATACTTTGATGACTTTAAGACTTGGAAACAAGAAACTGAAGAAACAACACGGTCGTTCTTTGTTAAAAATCATGGGTCTCATGTGGCTTCTGATAATACTATAAGACATTATTATGAATGTCATCGTTCGTGGAATTTCGTCTTTAAAAGTAAAGGTGTTCGACATTTAAAATTGCAAGGAAGCAATAAAATCTGTGGAGTATGTCCTGCAAAGATAAAAGTTAGTGAAGCCAAAGATGGAACATGCCGAGTCAAATTTATCTCTACTCATGTCGGTCATCAACATGATTTAAGTCACTTGGGACTGACAGAAAAAGAAAGGGTCAGTATAGCTGCAGACATTGCTAATAAAATCCCTTTCCAAGCTATACTGGACAGAATTCGAGATTCAGTATCTGATTCTAAATTAGAAAGGATACATCTGCTAACCAATCCTCATCAGTCAGGTACCAAAAGGATGGGACCAGCGTTGATGCATGGGTGAGTGAAGTTAACTCTAGTGACAGCCCCTGTATATTGTTTTATAAGCCACAAGAGACGGTCAGTGAGTCATATCCAGAACTAAACAGTGCAGATTTTGTGTTAATTATAATGAATAGTGCTCAAGGTGAGATACGGAAGAAGTATGGTAACGACTGTATTTGTATTGATGGAACGCATGGGCTAAATAGCTACGGTTTTGAACTTACAATGCTGATGGTACTGGATGACATGAGGCAAGGGTTTCCATGCGCCTTTCTCATATCCAATAGGAATGACTGGCAAATCCTCTCCATATTTTTCCAATATATAAAGTCAGAAGTTGGAACAATTTCTCCTAAGGTTTTTATGTCTGACTTAGCAGAATCGTTCTTTAATCCTTGAATTTCAACAATGGGAACTCCAGCAATGAGACTCTATTGTACCTGGCACATAGAGAGGGCATGGAGGAAAAATATAAGCAGTAAAATTAAAGGCCAGGAAAAACAGGCAAATGCCTACAAGCTTATTAGAACACTACTGGAGGAGAGAGATGCGGCAGCGTTTGATATGATGTTTCCTGTCGTATTAGAGAAGTTGAAATCTGATCCTGACACGTCTGAGTTTGCTTCATACTTCCTGGACAACTACCTAAGTAATGCAAAATGCTGGGCGTACTGTCACAGGCTGCATGCAGGCCTGAACACGAACATGCACACAGAGAGAATGCATCACACGCTTAAATACATCTACCTCCAGGGAAAGCATGTGAAACAAAGCAATATATGCACTAATGTCCTTTGTTAAAGACAAGCTGTTTGACAGGCTTATTGTGCTTACAAAAGGGAAACAAACAAGCAAATTGAAGGACATTCGTCGTAGGCATAAATCAAGCTTACAAATAGGCAAAGGCCTGATTATTAAGGAAGACTGTGGTTGGAAAATACCGTCGTCCTCTACAGTGGCCGAGATGTACTTTGTACAAAATAATGAAGCTCAATGTAAATGCAAATTGATCTGCAGTGAATGTAATGCGTGCATACACAGATATTCCTGCTCATGTATTGATTCCAGCATTAAATGGAATATGTGTAAGCACATACACAGTGTATGCCAAATTCAAACCGGCAATGAACACCGTGCAGAAAATCCTGTGGATGTTGATGGATCCATTATAGACTGTGAGGACGCTTGTGCTGTGAATGAAAAGGAAGAAATACTAGCCCAAGTCAGTAGAAAGGAAAGTGGTAAGAGTTCTGTTCCCTTATCAGAACAAAAGGACATAATCGCTGCTGAATTGTTGGAATTAATTAAGGGTATTTCCACAACAAGGGAACTTGAAGTTCTTAAGAAACACACCGCATCCTTAAAGGCAACTTTGGCAGCAGTTCGCAGTCAAAATGAGCAAGTACCCATGTCCGTGCCCATTACACAAAAGAGAAAAATTGTTCCACAGAGAAGGCTATTTTCTACGAAGAAGAGAAAAATGTCCCATCGCATACCTCTTGCCAAGCCAGATGTAGCGTAAACTCACGTCATCGCCCTGTCTTTGCTGCAAGAGGGAGAACCAGCAGCTAGCTGCTCTGTGGATTGTGGAAGTGTGGTTTTCTCATAAAAATAAAATATCATGTGTATATAGTTTTAAGGAATACAACATTGAGTTATGTGTCAGTAACCCATATTAATTTAGTCAAGTGGTTTTTGTTTTATTCTTTGAACATTTGAATTTGCTTCCTGTGTGTGAAAGTCAGTTGTAGTGAACAGCTCGTAATAAATGGATGTGTGTGAATGAAGTTGGTGTTTCAATGGTGTAACGAGCAGAAATGAAGATATTTCAGCACAACCAGACCATGAATTAACCTTCAAATCATTTTTATTCTTTGCAATATCTTCTTTTCTGTGTTTCACTTTCTTGTTCACCATGTCTTTCTGTTCCATAATTTGCATTTTTAACATTTTAATTAGAAAAATGTATTAATCAGTTACTGTCACTACTTTCTTTGTTCTCATTCATTTTTTTTTTTTTAAACAAATAATACTTTGAGTACCTCTATACACAACTATGTCACTAGGGGTTGAGTGACCACATGAGATATGGCATAATAGGGTTAGAAAGCAATGTGAGAGTCTGCAGTTGTTAAGAGGTTGTAATATTTTCTCCTCTCATGTTAATACTGGACAGTACTTCTCTTGGTCATGATTTGACAATATTTACATTCATGTTAAAGACATTCAGAATGTAATGTTTTTCACTTCGCCATTAATAAATCATTGTAACAGTCCACTGAATTTAAAAAAACCTCTAAATTACTGTATTATACCATTTAGTGTTACTAACAGTGATCCCATGTTTCATTCTACATTATAAACTGCAAGTCAAGTCGAGAACCAAGGAAATATCCTTTTCCTTCCCAGTAATATCTTATCACTTGTCAGCCGCTGGACAGTGACAAAGCAGTGGGCTGACAGACTGTTACTGAGAAAGAAGCATGCAATATACATACACAGATTGGTAATACCTGTTACCCCAATGCGTAGCATGCTAGTAAACATGAGCTGAGATAAGGATTTAACTTACACACAATGGTTTAATCCTCCTCTGTGATCTCCATTGCACTGAGGCTATCACTGGATGACTCGCTTTCGCTGTCAACATTAACTTCAATTACCAATTTATCTTCCACATTATCTGTGATGATCTTCACCTCCTCTTTAACGACATAATGAATCCAATGTTCTCACGTTTGCTAAGTAAACTTACAAATACTCTACATTAACAGTTTCTCTACACTGCCAGCTTTGAAGGAAGTCTAGTGAAATAACTTTCCAGCAGGCTCCATACTAACTCAACAGGATTTAGTTCACAGTTGTACGATGGCAAACGAACGTTCCTCACTTTCGGCATAACAATCAATTTAATCATGCTGTCTTCTAAAT
Source organism: Anabrus simplex (assembly GCF_040414725.1). Classification (NCBI taxonomy): domain Eukaryota; kingdom Metazoa; phylum Arthropoda; class Insecta; order Orthoptera; family Tettigoniidae; genus Anabrus; species Anabrus simplex. Next base: position 215,276,800 of record NC_090271.1, read on the forward strand.
ACATGCCCTTAGCCCTTAGGAAAATATAAATATTCTTTCAGAGAAGTTTTAGAAAACTCTTCAAGCCTTACTGAATGATGTCTTGTGTTATTTTAGTCTTCCTGGCCTGTTCACAGTTTCCTGGGTCAGCACTTTGCATAGATTTAGCCCAGTTTTACAGTTAGATGATCTTCCTGACAACAAACCTACCTGAAGGGATGTACTTACTATTGCATGTTTCTGTGGTGGTTTGTAGTATGATATATTGTGTGTGAATGAAGATGAGTATTAATATGAACACAAACACCCAGCCCCCGAACTAGAGGAATGAACCATACGCAGTTAAAATCCTTGACCTGACCACAAATCAAACCAAGGCCTCTGAACTGAAGGCCACTACACTGACCGTTCTTCCAAAGAGCCACATGATTGTGTATATCTAATATTATAACAATATTAAGTTCCAGCTTAGGTAACAATACTTTGAATTAACTTTTGAATGTAGCACAATCTGTATCTTGATCTTGATTTCTTTGCTCTAAACACTAATTCTGCATCATTAACAAAGTAGATCTCATTCTCACAGTGCACTATGCATGGTGCTTTCAAGCCAGTACTGACACCACTCACAAAAGCTTGAACTTTGCTTTTAATCTGCTACCTTGCCATACTTGGGAATCTGTATGTCCTGCATTTATCCAAGTTTTGTCCAAATAGTAGATAGCACAGTTTTGTTTATAGTACTCCAGAATGGAAATGTGGGTACTTTATTAATGGCACCACTCTGCTACTGTAATTCACTCCAATAAAGGAGACATTTTTACTTACTTCTTGAACATGAAACGCAAATCGTTCATTAGCCTATGAACAGTACTTTCACTCAAGCTGGAGAAATCATTGTCAAAGTTCCAAACATACATTCTCATGCTTTAGAATTTAATCGGTTTCCTAAAATACAGTGACTGGCAGTATGTGGTCCTTTGCTCACTAACTCCACAATGGATGAAGAAACTATTTCCTGCTGCGCTTGGTTCACTACTTGCAAGCAGTAAAACCAAAATGTTCTTCAGCTGATGGACAATATAGGTACAATTCAAGATTTGTGAATAGACTACAAGATGCTGATCTGTCTTTGTAGGGCAAATCAACTGTATAACGCCAATGGACATGAGAAATTCTACTTTAGATAGTAAAGGCAAGATTGAGGGAGCTGTTTCACTGACTATGCCACATTCTGTCATATTCTGCAAGGGCTATATTGCCACCAAGTTCAACAAAAATTAAACTGATATAATGTAAAAAAGTATACTCTGAAGTATTTTCTTAATTTTAATTATTAATTTAGATACTTCAGAAGTATTTTAGAATTCTACATCATATTAATTAGTCCAATTCCTCAACTGAATGATCGTGAAACTTCCATTCAGAGGGTCCTGTGTTCAATTCATAATTGGGACAGAGATTTTAACCATGTCCGATTAATTCCTCTGGCTTGAGGAGTGGGTGTTCTTGTGTTTGCCTTTATACACAACACAACACATCACATTACCAACCACCACAGAAACACGCAATAGTTAATACATCCCTTCACAAAGGGTTGACATTAAGAAGCGCAGTTGGCCATAAAACTGGGCCAGATCAATCACTACTGATCTGCATTTAGGGCAGTTGCCCAGGTGGCAGATTTCCTACCTGTTGTTTTCCTAGCCTTTTCTTAAATGATTACAAAGAAATTGGAAATTTATTGAACATCTCCCTTGGTAAGTTACACCAATCCCTAACTCCCTTTCCTACAAATGAATATTTGCCCCAATTTGTCCTCTTGAATTCCAACTTTATTTACCTTCATACTGTGATCTTTCCTACTTTTAAAGACACCACTCAAACTTATTTGTCTACTGATGTCATTCCACGCCATCTCTCCACTGACAGCTTGGAACATACCACTTAGTCGAGCAGCTTGTCTCCTTCCTCCCAAGTCTTACCAGCCCAAACTTTGCAACATTTTTGTAATGCTACTCTTTTGTCGGAAATCACCCAGAACAAATCGAGCTGCTTTTCTTTGGATTTTTTCCAGTTCTTGAATCAAGTAATCCTGGTGAGGGTCCCACACACTGGAACCATACTCTAGTTGGGGTCTTACCAGAGACTTATATGCCCTCTCATTTACATTCTTACTACAACCCCTAAATACCCTCATAACCATGTGCAGAGATCTGTACCCTTTATTTACAATCATATTTATGTGATTACCCCAATTAAGATCTTTCCTTATATTAAGACCTATACTCCGTCCGGCTCTACTTCTAAATTGACGTTTTGGCTGATTTTGGCTCTGTCTGGCGGTTATGCGCTGAAGCATAGACATCCAACCAATCCCAAGCTGTCATTCATATCGATTTATATCGGCAGAGAACGATCTCGAAGCCTAGTTGCCAACTCTAATATTTACATTCACCACGTGGTTAACCTATCTTGCTCAGTGTGTATGCTATTCGGTACGGTTCGCGATCTTTTGAATTTTCCTTCAGTAATTAGTGTATTTTTCACATTGTTGGAGGATTCCAGCGACTCTGAGATCAATGGAGTGTTCCCTTTGTAGGCCATAACCTCCTTCCTGTGCCAGCCATTAGCGGTGAGTGATGTGTTATTTCCTCATTCTCTTTTATTCTTAATAATATATTATCTTTTAGTGTCAGATGTTGCTAGTAAGTGTAGTTTTTGTGAATTTGTTTTCAATCCATATTCATCAGGGCTGTTTACCGCTGTCGTATTGCATCACCTGTTCTCGCGGGTGTAGAGCGCTGGCAACAGAGGAAAGGCGATGCTCATTTGTTTTGCGAAACTTCAATTTAGAAGTAAGGCCGTGCGGAGTATAGGTACTTTCGGTGATCCCCAAAGGGAACTTTCACCCCATCAATGCAGTAATTAAAACTGAGAGAACTTTTCCTATTTGTGAAACTTTCAACCTGACTTTTAACCCTGTTTATCATCATACCATTGCCTACTGTCCATCTCAACATTATCAAGGTCATTTTGCAGTTGCTCGCAATCTTGTAACTTATTTATTATTCTGTACAGAATTACATCATCTGCAAATGCTTTATCTCTGATTCCACTTCTTTACACATATCATTTATATATAAGAAAACATAAAGGTCCATTAATACTGCCTTGAGGAATTCTCCTCTTAATTATTACAAGGACAGATAAAGCTTTGTCTACTCTAATTCTCTGAGTTCTGTTTTCTAGAAACATAGCCACCCATTCAGTCACTCTTTTGTCAAGTCCAACTGCACTCATTTGTGCCAGTAGTCTCCCATGATCTACCCTATCAAATGCCTTAGATAGGTCAATCGTGATACAGTCCATTTGACCTCCTGAATCCAGGATATCTGCTATATTTTGCTGGAATCCTACAAGTTGAGTTTTGGTGGCATGACCTTTCCCAAACTCAAACTGCCTTCTATCAAACTAGTTATTAATTTTGCAAACATGTCTAATATAATCAGAAAGAATGCTTTCCCAAAGCTTACATGCAATGCATGTCAAACTAACTGGCCTGTAATTTTCAGCTTTATGTCTATCACCCTTTCCTTTATACACAGGGGGCTATTATAGCAACTCTCCATTCATTTGGTATAGCTCCTTTATGCAAACAAATATCAAATAAGTACTTCAGATATGATACCATGAGGCATGTTTTTTAAGTAAGTACCATTTTGAAATAAATGAAAAACAAATAGAGATTTTGTAACAATTTTATTTTTATATGAAAGCCTGTACATTACTCTACTTTTCAACATAATTCCCACCAATATTGAGGCAATTGTCATATCGTACAACAAGCTTTTGCATACCATCCTCATAGAAGTTGGTCGCCTGATTTGTCAGCCACTGCAACACGGCCATCTTGACACCATCATCGTCATAGTAAAGCGTCTGTTTTCTCTCATTGCTCGGTGAACTGCCTGCACCAAATCTTCACTAATGACTGAAGGTCTCCCACTCCGTTCTTCATCATGCACATCTTTGCGGCCACTTTTAAATGCTCGAACCCATTTCCTAACCATTCCATCACTCATAATGTTTGGTCCGTAAACTGCACAGATCTCACGATGAATATCGATAGCTTTCAAACCTTTTGCACTCAGAAAGTGAATAACAGACCGTACCTCACAGTCGGCGAGACTCTTAATCGGCGAGGCCATTTCAAATGCTTGCCAACAAACATACACAAGGGCGACTATTGCCATAATGGCGTCTCAGCCTTGCCAATAGATGCAGGCACACAGCGCGCATGCACGGAATGCCGACCGCAGCGCTGCATCGGCAGAATATCAAACGGTACTTACTTTAAAACCATGCCTCGTATATCCCAACCCATTGTCTTTAGTATATCCCCTGAAACCTTATCAATTCCAGCTGCTTTTCTAGTTTTCAACTTTTGTATCTTACTGTAAATGTCATTGTTGTCATAGGTAAATTTTAATACTTCTTTAGTATTAGTCGCCTCCTCTATCTGGACATTATCCTTGTAACTAACAATCTTTACATACTGCTGACTGATTACTTCTGCCTTTTGAAGATCCTCGCATACACACTCCCCTTGTTCATTAATGAGTCCTGGAATATACTTCTTGGTTCTGACTTAAAGTACCTATACATACTCCTCCATTTTTCACTAAAATTTGCATGACCGCCAATTATGCTTGCCATCATGTTATCCTTAGCTGACTTCTTTGCTAGATTCAATTTCCTAGTAAGCTCCTTCAATTTCTCCTTACTTCCACAGCAATTTCTAACTCTATTTCTTTCCAACCTGCACCTCCTTCTCAGTCTCTTTACTTCTCTGTTATAATATAGTGGATCTTTACCATTCCTTACCACCTCTAAAGGTACAAACCTATTTTCACATTCCTCAGCAACTGCTTTAAACCCATCCCAGAGTCTGTTTACATTTTTATTTACCATTTTCTAGGGATCATAGTTACTTTTTTTAAACTCCCTCATGCCTGTTTTATCAGCCAAATGGTACTGCCTAATAATCTTCCTTTCTTTCACATTTATCTGTAACTACCACAAAATCATCTTCATGATCACTAATACCATACTGTGGTGCTGACCCCAAATAATTGGGCAAAGGTCAGGAAGAAGATGATATATTAATTGTATTCAATATAACTATCTTCCGTTGTTTCATTATTTTTATCCGATTGTCTTAACATAAAATGGGTTAAATTAAATTTATCCTAGACTGCATGGTTACATTGTGAATCTGGAATATAGGGATTTGTTTAGTGAAAAAGATACAGGTGAGAGACTGTCCTGATGGATTTTTGTGACAATGTTGATTAGTGAAAATCTGACTTTGGATGAGATGAAAGACATGATAGATAGTCCATTCAACACAATTTTATTTACACGTGGCCAATGGTAACTATTGACAGAGAGATGAATGGCCTCATAATGGGCAATTGTCAAATCAATAAATGAATAAAACAAAGTAAATAAAAACAGATTTATAGCTGTTATGTTACTGCAAATTAACTTATCTGGCTGGTTGCCAAGTGACATGGATGACTAATTATATAGCCCATGAATATGTTTCAAAGCATTTGGTATTATTTTTCAAAATTTTATACACTACATACCTTCTGGCCTAATGTTCCTAAATCTACCAGAATGGTACTGTTATGTTCTGTGTAAGATTTTCTATTCAATAATGCACATACCATGGGTCAGAATTTACATTCAGAAGTCAATATGAAGCAAATTAAGAAAATTTCAATTTTTTTTTTTATCCCTTTTAACTTTGTCACTAAGGGTTGTAGGGTAACTATCTTGATACCTTCATAACGGGGCTCAGAGACTGCTTTTTAACAGTACCTCACATGGGATGTCAGAATTGATAACTGGATGGTCAATTTGTTGATGTTTATTTTGGTTACAAAGTTGCTATGTGTGATTATTATTTATGATTGTTGGTTATTTAATTAGTTAGTGTGGTTTTTTGTGCACAAACTAACACCAGAATTGCTTCAATCAATGAGCCATTTGATCGCAGCAGTGGTTCATAGTGTACTGGCTGTCTGAAATCAGAGGTGCCGGGCTGAGAGGCTCAGACAATTGAGGCGCTGGCCTTCTGACCCCAACCTGGCAAGTTTGATCCTGGCTCAGTCAAGTAGTATTTGAAGGTGCTCAAATACGTTAGCCTTGTGTCGGTAGATTGTTTACAATTTCACATGAACGTAGACAAGACTACTGAGTGCAGCTACTAAATATACTTCAGTACACACATATCTAAGAAATATCTATTTATAATCTTTCCTGAGTAATGCATATAAATGAGTCATACCTCAAAGAAAATCCAATACATACAATAGATGCGACAATAGGTGCTTTAACTAACTTTACTCTATATGAGAAACATGCTTTTTCATCAAAATCATAACCAACTTACCTGAATTTTACCAATTCTCTACTAATTTATGAAAAGGAACTAAATGTCATAAATATATTTTAACATTGAACAATTTTAGCATATATACAAGATTAAGCTTGAAAGAACTATGAACCTAGAAAAACATGAATTTGAAAAAAATTAAGTGTAAAAAGCCCCTTAAGAAGTACTGTATGTTAAAAATTTGTGTTCACAACAGCCATGACAAACAATTAAACAAATAAAGAGTATGGTACGCTCAAAAAATGTACTTTTCATTTGAGTTAGTTTTTCATCCCACAGTTCCTTCATGTTTGAAAAATAATACTTAGTCTTTTAATATTTGATTCCACACTCTTACAAATAGTTCTGAAACATAATGATGTGAATTCCTCCCTTATTTTTGACTATGGTTATAACCTAACAGTTCTCATAGGATGCTTTATTTCTCCAAGTGCAAAAACTATTATCAATAATTCCTTACAATTCCTGCAGATGAAGCAGGATTGTAAGCAACTGCAAAAGGACCTCAGCAATGTTGTGAGATGGCAGACAATGGTATGATGGTAAACAGGGTGAAAAGTTAGGCTGTAAGTTTCACCAAGAAGAAAAGCTCTCAGATTTAATTACTGTGTTTAGGGGGTCACGGTATCTCATGAGGATCGCTATAAGAACCTAAATGTTAGTGTAAGGAAAGATCTTCATTGAGGTATTCACATTAACTAGGATGTAAATAAAGGTTACAGATCTCTTCATAAGGTTATGGGGGTATTTAGGGGTTGTAGTAATGATGTAAAGTAGAGGACATGTAAGTCACTGGAAAGACCCTAATTGGAATATGGTTCCAGTGTATGGACCCTTGTGAGGATTACTTGATCCAAGAACTGAAAAAGATCCAATGGAAAACAGGAGAGTTTATTCTGGGGAATTTCTGACAAAAGAGTAGTGCTATGAAAAAGTCACAAACTTTGGGCTGTGAAGATTCTGGAGTACGGAGACAAACAGTTCCACTAAGCAGTATGTTTCGAGCTGTCAGTGGTGAGATAGTGTGGAATGACATTAGTACCATAAACGATTAATCTTGAATAGAGTCTTTAAAAGTTCCACTAACCGGTATGTTCCGAGTTATCAGTGGTGAGATGGTGAAGAATGACATTAGTACTGTAAATGAATAATTTTGGAGTTTTTAAAAGTAGGAAAAATCACAATCTATATATATATATAAAATAAGAGTTTTGTCTGTACATTGCTCAGAATTTGAAAATAATGGTGTTTCTGTATCAGTCATGTCCACAGTAACATGGAAATGCACTTTTTACTTTTCTGTAATGTCTGTCTGTCTGTCTGTCTGTCTGTCTGTCTGTCTGTCTGTCTGTCTGTCTGTCTGTCTGTCTGTCTGTCTGTCTGTCTGTCTGTCTGTCTGTCTGTACACGTATCACGAGAAAACGGCTGAAGAGAATTTAATGAAAATTGGTATGTAAAGTCGGAGGATAATCCACTACAATCTAGGCTATAAATAATTTTATTCATGCTGAGTGAAATAGTAGTTTAGGGGAAGGCCTAAAATTTAATTCTCAAATATTTATATTATTAGTGGTCCTTTTGATAAATACTACATAAATAAAGTTATATAGAATTCAATTTCCAATCATTTATGTCTTATACATGTTTACCGTAGCAGCTATGATAACACAGGTATTCATAAATTTGTGTTTTTGTTGCCAAGTCCATATCAACGTCGAGCCATGAGAAAAAGGGTTGACAGAATTTAATGAAAATTGGTATATAGAGTCAGGGAATAAGAAACTACAGTCTAAGCTATAAACAATTTTATTCACTCTGAATGAAATTGTAGTTTAGGGGAAGGCACATAAAATTTAATTCTTAAATACGTATGTTATTGGTCCTATTGAAAAGTACTACATAATTGAAGTTATAGGGAATACAATTTCTGATCATGGTATTCAGTTTTACCATACCGACTATGATAAGAGTGGTATTTCAGAGTCAGAAGAAAACTAAATGTGAAGGCCTACAATAACATTACAGTGGCCATTGTTCATTGTGATGTTCTTTGTCTCTTATTCTGCCACTCAACTCCAAATAGATGGGATTACTCCTGCGTACCAAGTAAAACAGCCTAACTGAATATTGACGGGAAATAGATGGGGAGTTAGAACACTTTATTCTTAGCATGTCATTCCTCTGCTTCATACATTTTCTGATACTGCTGGTACGTAACACACTGGTTCATCATAGTATTCCAGCTATTCGTTCCCTACTCTGACACACTGTTTTGAATGAGCAGTGTGCAATCTTAAGGCAGAGGCTAGTAGTAGTTGTAGTAGTAGTAGTAGTAGTAGTAGTAGTAGTAGTAGTAGTAGTAGTAGTAGTAGAAGTAGTAGTACGACCTGGTCTAGAATTACAATTTAGGTCTATTCCAAATTATAGCACTTCAATTCACTAAATAATTCAAAATTCAACGCTGAAAAGAGCCGTTTCTTAAGAAAAGCTTCTTCCTCTTCACTTTTATTAAATTCTACATTTATTTTATTCCACATTATCAGTGGCTAATGGCTCCTCTGGCTTGGAGGAAAAGTTTGCCTCCAAGTCATATAGATTTTTCTGCCGCCAGTGTAGTGAATTGTGATTTCCGACTTATCGGGTACTCCTAGGGAAACAGATTAGTAAAAGGGCATAGATTTTGCCCTGGGACTCTCCACTGTTCAACACCCCTTCCCGCCGCTGGAAAAGGACGAAGAGTGTTCACAGATTACGACTGTCTGCGTCTTGGTCATTCCAGCTCTGGAACTTTGGACTGTTAGATCAGCAGCATAGTACTGTTTGTTAAAAGTGAGAAAATGTGTGGTTTTTTATTTGATTGAGTATTTCGTATGAAGGCATTGCTTTTAATCGCACCATTCCTACTGACGTCATTGTAATGACCTATGTTCCTTTCAGTTGGGAAAACCACTAAGACAGTCTTTCTAAGGATCTAAAAAGGCAGGTGGAGAGTGAGTGTCTGCCATTATAATGAAAACTCCCCAACCTGACTGTGACTGATGGTAGGCAAGCGGGCCTACCATTACAATGAAAATTCCCTAACACAGTCTTCATATGAGAAAAGACGGTTGGTGACTTCCCCGTCGCGTTTCTAGGGTAACGTTAAGAATTATGCAATTTAATACAGGCTTGCTCACAACGTGTACACTAGCTAACCTAAAATTCTGTATACAATGTAGAATTCCGTAGCGAAGCATGGGTACATCAGCTAGTATGAAGATAAAGTTGGAAGTCAAGAGGACAAATTGGGGCAAATACTAGTTTACAGGAAGAGGAATAAGAGAATGGAATAATTTATCAAGAGAAATATTCAATAAATTTCCAAATTCTTTGGAACTGTTTAAGAAATGACAAGGTAAACAACTGATAGGGAACCTGTCACCTGGGTGACAGCCCTAAATTCAGATCAATGGTGATTGATTGATTAGATTGGACTGAAACAACTCCTTTCCCAATTTGGTTTCAGTCTTGCAGCAAATAACAGCGAATACTATTGTGCTAGCTGTGTACCCATGATTAGCATCAAGTTTGTATAAAAGTGCTGCAGAATGCAATGCAAATGTAGAAGACTGTATAGTGTAATTTGAGGGTAATTTTTGAAATACTACTGTAGTCTAGATAGTGCTGAAGTGAAAACTTTAAATAACAAATAAAATTTTCTGAAATATACTGTTGCGTATCTAAGGTGAAAGTGTTGAATATATCATGAAATTAAACCCGCCACTCTCCTAAAGGCTATATTGCATGTTACAGGGAATGCATTTTCTTTTCATCAGAGTATTCTTCAATGATGAATTCTGTTCAGCGGAAAATGTGGCTGGATTTTTTAAGCTTTGTTCTGGTAAAAATGTGTTTTAATAATATCTCCTATGACTGTCAATTGCAGGCTTATTTTTGTTTTCTTTGTTGTTTTGTTTAGTTGTCTGTCATAACTGTTGTGTACATACATTTTGAACATACTTTTTAAAGAGCTTCATACACTAACAAATCTTCAATTTATGCTTTTCTAGGTTCATCTGATAGAACATATCGGTCTTCATCTCTGTACTAATTTTCATGAAGAAATTTCCAGTAGTCCCTGCCCATACAGTCTATTCTATTCCATAGCAGGTAACCCTGGCCGAAAACTCTATTTATATTCTCTAATACTGTTCAATAATACATGTTGTTAAATAACACATGTTAATTTGTTTAATACAATGAATAATTATAATTTGTTTTTGTAATAAAATCAGTTTATTAAAATAGTTGGTTGGTAAAATTAAAAACATACTAAAAGATAATTGTGAGATGGGGCCTGAAACTTATATTGCCTTAGGGCTTCTGCAGGGTTTAATCCAGAAATGAGGAAACATGAGCTCTTTGATATTGAATTGGCTGTCTATATGCAAGGAATGTACTGAATTCAATAATATTCAACATTCTATGGCAGAAAGCTGAATATAATACTTGTGTATGTTGACAGCCTAGGAAAAACAGTCCAGAGAGCAGAAGTTCGTATTTCAGTCTCAGGGGACAGTCACATTTTCAATTTGTTTCTTCTAGGAAATAAGAGAAGCTGACCTCAAAATGAATTTTTAAATACTCTTGTTTAGTCTACCTATAAAATTTCTTCTTTGTCCATTCAAATTACTTCTATTATTTCAGAAGCTGAATACAATTACAATGGATGCTCTCTTAACCAGCCTGCTCGGAACCGGATCCTTGGTTGGGTAAGGAAATGGTTGGTTAAACTGACAATACCTATTCAAATAAAGAACTTATTCAGTATTTTATAGTACTTTTTGATATTTCATCATGTTTTAAACAATAATTCAAAACATATTACGCTTAAAAAGTTTGTTTAGTTACAGTAATCGGTGGTATTACCAATTATTTAAGCATGGTAAAATAATATAGGAATACAAGTATGTACTTAGTGCGACAGGCTTCAGCAGCTGGCACAATTCCTATCCTTGCCGCTAGACGGGGGCTTCATTCATTCCATTCCCAACCAGGTCAAATGACTGGAAACAGGCTGTGGATTTTCATTTTCAAGTATGTAGGTACGTACCAACAGGATTAGTGCCTTTATACAAAATATTAGATCCAGTTTTCCACAGCACAATCATTTATTCAATAATGTAAACTTTTGAAAATAATTGCAGATGCTCTCCTTTTATTATTAAAAACTATAATACCAATAAAACAAACTTAACACATGAAACCGAGTTTACTACTCTGTAATGATCCTTTGAAAGCAAAGTCACATCATTTCTTCATAAACATAACGTCTTTAACACACAGTTCTCTTATCTGTTCAACACATTCAACACTCACGACCATGGGAAACCAGAAGTGACAGTATTCACCAGGTCAGCCGGTTAAAAGGTCATCCACTGTAATTAAATTTGATTCTTCCTCATCCTAAATTTATCTTTCTTCAAAAAAGGAAGCTTCTTAATGAGTATTTCTTTATTTAATATACTTAGCAATGATACAAACAAGGATTAAAACCTTATATTATGAAATAAATTGAAAATAGAGAGACTTACTGAGTAAAAGAATGAGACAAATAATGATGGCTATGATGAAATCTCTTGAGGGTTGAATGACTCCTGATTCAAGCAGTTCCAGTTCACAATGAAGGCCAGTATAGCGAGGTAAGCAATGACAAGCATAGCGCCTCGTGTCGGCATAATCTTGACATCGGCCTCCATTGAGGCAAGGATTCCACTTGCATTCATCTTCGTTCACACATTCAATCCCCTGTACACGAGTTCCTTCAGGACAGCTAATGGCCACATACAACATTAGCAGCATGCAAGCAGGCAAAAAGAGAACAAAAGGGGCTCATTCTTTCAAGAAGTATGTTCAGGTTACTCAAACTCTCTTAAATAACAATCAAGCAGTCTGTAGAGCATGAGTCATCTCCTACATTACTTCCTTACAGAAATGAGCAATAACCAAAACAATAACAAATAATTGGTGCTAGAAGTAGAGGTACTACCATGTTCAATATCTATAATCAAAGAACATTTAATGTAACATGTACAACTTTAGTACAGTGTATGAGAAGATTTCATTTATAAGAATAGTATTCAGGTTCTGTTCTTATTTACTTCTCCGTTTAATAGTACTTCCACAGTACCCTCTGCCTGTTGTAAAACGTGGTTTAATGTGGGGACTCCAGAGGGGCTCTCGATTTGGAAGTGTGGGTTGCAATATTGCCAACTATACGGATATTAGACTATTTTTCTCATAATGTAGGAACGTTCTCCTCTCACCAACTTAATTCAATATTTCCTCATTTGTGATCCAATCCACTCACCTGATTCTAGTAAAACACCACATTTCAAAAGCTTTTACTCTCTTTATTTCTGTACTAGTTATTGCCCACATTTCCATACAATGTCATGCTCCACCCAAAAGTCTTCTAAAACATCATTTTAATATGCATATCTGTGTTTGATGTGAGCATATTTCTTTTAAGAAAGCTCTTCCTTGTGTTAGTCTGCATTTTATGTCCTCCTTACTTCTCATTTCCTAATAATCACCTGCATCACCTGAGTTTATTCAGCTGCATTCCATTATCTTTGTTTTGGATTTATTTTCATCTTGATTAAGTATAGAGTTTTATGAACTTCAGAAAGAAATGCTCTTTGTATGAGTAATCTAGCTAAAAATACTAAAGAGAAAAGTAAGACATCCTGTTCTTAATAGTTGAAATTATAATACCTCTAATTCTTAGACACAAGGCATAAAACAAGAAAGTGCACATGCAAGCCATGCTGATGGACAAACACAACACAACACAACACAACACAACACAAAGACAGACACTGGTTGAGGAGTCTTACTGAGGATGATGAGGAGGCACACTAAAATGGCAGCTAATGCTCCCATGCTTAGTTTGAGCGTTTGTCCCTCCTGCACCAGTTCACAATTTTCCCCCCAGTAGCCCTCAGGGCATATACACCGGTACCGGAGTCTGGGGTCCTGATTTATACATGTGCCTCCATTGAGACACGGTCTGTCGAGACACTCGTTCTTATCTGTGCAACCCTTCTGATCAGGTGACAGAATACGTCCTTCTCCACAGCTGCATGGGAAAGTTAGTCACACACAACAATGAAAACTCATGACACACATTGGTTAAAACATATATATCTGGGAAAAGAAAATATCTGCAACAGCTCACAGTTCTGACAACCTATGAGTGGAATTTCAACAAAAATACAGTGAAAGCATTATTGAACTAAGAACCATCTGTGTGGTGGTCTTTCTATCAGCATCCAAGGCCAGGACAGATATTGCAAAGGAACTTTCAATATTTATTAAAACGAGATAGTTTTACTTACATACAATGAAAGGTATAAAAAGGTAAATCCATTGGATTAAAAAAAAATCAATCAAATGATGAGGCTGGTTTTAGTTCAAATGCTTTCCTTGTGTCACTGAATCAAATAAGTAACATAAATATTACACTGAAACAAAATAATTATCAAAAAGTAATTACTATCTTTCTACAACTTCAATATATTAATCTGAAAATATTTTCCAACTAGGAGAGGAAAACCCACAAAAGTTGTCTTGTAACAATTTTTAAAAAAGTAGAGAGACAAAATCTAAACTCATGCCTAGGTATTTTGGCCAATTAACTATCAGTTGCCCTATTTCAGACGGGACTCAATGTCTTACAGACCCTACTGACTGTCATAAAAATTTATTACACTGGGTTGCCATAGTGACACTAACACACAAGACTTGGAATACTTACAGAAGACACTTCAAAGGCCTGGAAAATTTGTAGAAGCATACTAAGAATAAAATGACAGGAATGTCAATCATGTCATGAGTACCGAGGCTGCAATTAACTAACATCAATTTCAATGAGCCGGCCATTATCATCCATGTGCCAAACGCACATCTTCTGAAGAAAGTGATTATTCTGAATTAAAGAATGTACAACACAGTCAGAGAGGACAGCAAAAATTATAAAGGGATAGTCTAAAGTCTAACATGAAGAAGTGCTAAACTGACATTGGCTAATGGTAAGATGCTGCATCTGATCAGTCAACATGGTCCACAAGAGCCTATGACGAAGGCAAGAGTATGATAGATGAGGTCATAGAAAATCACAAGAAAGTCAGAGTAGAAATGACTACCATGTTTTACAACAATAGGAATCTTTGGCAGATTTGATGTGCCAGCACTGCATCAGAACTTGTGATTCTAGAATTGATCTCTTCAGTCATTTAAGAACCCTATCATCAGAAACCATGAAAATGGGCTTACCACCATTTCCCAATCTCACACTAGGCAACCAACTAACTTTTGATTTCTACCTGTAATTCTGGTCATTACTCAATCATGTAAGAATTCAACATAGTAGATGACAATTCTAGAAACATGAGTAGATGATAACTAAGAAACCTTACTGTAACCTTGTAAATGTGCTTCAAACAATTCATCACGTTGCTGAGCATGGCTGATTTTGGAGGTTCAGTGGAACAATGCAGGACGTAAACAATGCTAGTGATGAAGGCATGAACTAGTTGAGCAATTTGAGCATCTGCATCTGACTCGACTACAAATGCTAAGTTACCATGGTTTCATTCTACCTAAATTTAAATCTGGATATATTTGTCAATAAGTCTTGATTACAGAATGTAAACTAGGATCCTTATGCCATATGAAATATATAATGGTACATGCCAAGGCTGTACCTTAGGTAAGGCCATGGTCATTGCCTTCCCAGTCCAAGGCCTTGTCCATCCCAGTGTTACTCAAGACCAACCTGTGTTAGTGCAACGTTGAACAGCTAACAAAACAAATACAGTTGTTGGCATTTAATATCAAACATTATTAATACTTTGAACCTCTGTGGATTTTACTGAACTGAGCAGATTGAACAATCTATGGTAATTACAATGCAAGAGAAGAGATTAATACTCTATACCTACATCAAAACATACAGCACAGATCTCCACACCAGTTATAAAACAGACTTACACTAACAAATCCTCCAGAATAGGATGAGTAGATGTCCTAGCATCTTTCTATTACAGATTGCTTTTGCTGTTACTTCCCACTCCTTTGGTGGAAGTACAGGTAATGTAATAGAACTTGTCAGTTTGAAAACGACTGTAATCTACTTCTTCAGTATAATTTCCGTAACATAAGTATTTTCAGGAAGCTATAGATAATGCTGATGTCCTGCATATTAAGAAAATATATCATGCTCTTGGTTTGAACATTAATTAGTATGTATGAAATGTGTTCAAGAGGAAGTGAGAATAATTTTCTCAGGGATCTGGTTTCTTCTATCCTTTTCATTCCAGTCTTTCTCTACAATAATCTACTGTTCATTCCTCCAAGGATGTGTGACTAGCCGGACCAGATCTATCACCATCTTTATACTTAACATGGAATCAGTTTCATTATATTACAGTATTATTATAAGTGTCATAAACAAGGTTGTCTCAAGAAAATCTGTCTTCAGTTTCCTTTCACTTTTTTTATTCAACATAAGGACATTTTTTTATAATCCATCCTTATTCTTAGGTAATATTCCTCAAGTCTTCAAGTTCTATCAAACATTTCCATCTGTGTGTTATTGTGTTACACTATTAATTTCAGACTCCTACGCTCATTTAATTCTTCCATTTCAATGAACTCCATCCATGTGTTCCTTGTAACATTTTCTTTAATTGCAAAACAAACAAAAAAACAATGCTATTTGCAATTGCCCATAGATGCTGCTGAACTATTGTACTGTAAGTTGTCTGGCATATTCATGTAAGAGTAGGAAGAATCTACCAAAATATGATGCCATTAAAATCCGTGACATCATAAATATACTCTTTCTTCCATAAATACATTGCACCACTATGTCCGACAATAAGCACAAAGCTGATCTTGATGAAGTTCCAGGTGTCAGGACATCTATGATTCCTTGATGGTGAAGGTATGGTTTAGCACAGGCCTTGCCAAACAGTGCTCTGGTCATGCTTCTATCTCATGTGATGTGCGCAGAGGTAGCGCAGTGTGAAGATGGAGAGAAGAAGGGAAAGTTTAACTGCCTGACTGCACAGCAGCAGCATAGTTGCCTTGTCAGCCTGTACTTCAAGCATCACAGGAAGAGTTTTTCAAGGGGTTTCAGACTGACTTTGATTTATTAATCACACTATCAACTTACTTAATGACTTAATTTCTTAAACTCATGTTGAGGAGCATAGGGTCAAGACAAGGTTTCGCCATCTGGTTCTGTGATGTGCCATGAGTTTCAGCTTTCCCCATGTATACCCAAGCTGCTCTCTACTGATCTCCTCCATGTCATCTTAGGTCTTCCTCTCCTCCTCTTCACTGGAGATTCCACTCGAGAGCTTGTTTTGTTATGCTGTCAATCACACTATCAAACTATCTATCAAACATTTTCATCAGTCTGATTTCACCACAAATCCACCTTCCACTTACCCCTCCTCCCACAACTGTTAGCGTACATCCACCTCTCTTGCATACTTTCATCAAATATCGCAGTGGTTGGGGATGGCCAGACAGCTGACCAGACATGATCACACTCCTGGAGCATGCTAGTGTGTAAAGGGCATAATTCTTGGCCACCTCTGTATTTATATGCATTAACATGCATCTCCTGTTGATCTAAGTACAAAGACTTTCCAAATTTCTTAACCATCCTCAAACAGTGTGTCAAGGTCCCCTATACCTATGGTATAATGGTCACATGTTAGGAGAGAACGTGCACAATCCAATGTCTAAAATTACACAGTGCTTCACTCGTATTTCTGTTCTCTCCATCTCTTTTCCACAGTCAGTTCTATTCTTCCACAAACCATATTTTACTAAGTTGCAGTGATCTCTATAGACATCACACTTTTAATGCTTTCTTTTAATAATAATAATAATAATAATAATAATAATAATAATAATAATAATAATAATAATAATAATAATAACAATAATGCAAGAAACACACAGTTATAACATTATATCATTTTGGACAAAAACATGGCCACTTCCAGTGCATCTTGGCTGGCTTCAAATAACTCATCTTCTATGCAAGAAGATTGACACAGTGAACACTGAAGCATAAGCTTGGTGATTTGATCTCCCATGGATTCATTCTTGATCATGTTTGCACTGATGTAGCCCCACCTTGCCAAACTGACCTTGTACCTAGTCATCCTGACCTCAGCTGTCCAGAGATTTCCAAACCATCCATTTCTCTTTTATGACCAAGGGGTAAGCTTTTGACTTCTGTCTTCCATCCCAAGAATTAGGATAACTTCCACATTTTCACCTGGGACTAGGTCCGTAGATAATAGGAGGAAATTCTTCCTAGACTGATGTCTCTGCAGAGGTTCAGATCCATTTAACAGATAAGTATTTTACAATACACAGCATGTAGCTATGCAAGTTGAACCAGGTCCCTTATGCATTAATTCTGACAAATACAAGAGGTCAGGTCAGGTATAGTCCCTACATAAGACAACTTGATATAATATTGCCTTTCAATTTATAAATCCTGGTCACCTTATTCTAAGAGGTTCAATATATACCGAAAATATACAGTATTAGCTTAATAGAAATTTGGTGCTGAAAGATTTATCCACAAAACTGTAAGTGACACAATTATATATTCAGTTCCATGAGAAATTCAGAATTGCTTTACTTACGTGCATTCATATTCATTCCAAAGATCAACACACTCAAATGGATCAGGGCAAATGACATTGGCGCATGGCTTGTTGGAAGGACAGTTGCGTTCTAGGTTCCGTGCCATTGTAGCCTGTCCCCACTGAGTTCCGTTCATGGCAGGAGGAAGAGGAAGATGTTTGCCTTCTAACCGAATGTCATCAAGGCACCCTGTTAAGAAAAGATATATAACATGAGAAACAGTCTTTGAATAGAGGGAGACTGAAAGATTTCTGAACATGTTGAACAATCTAAGATATATTTGAGTGGCCACAGTGGTGCTCTTCAGTTTGTTAATGCTCCTGTAATTGGGAAGAGAATGCAATAAATTTAAATTAAATATTGGCTTGACTGCAATGTAAATTTTGTGTATAAAATCACTTCTTTGTTTTATATAAAACTGTTGTGACAGTCACATGGGAATAATATCTTAAGTCAGACAATATCATTTCTCTTATTTTATTTTATTGTTTGATAGTACATTTTTAAAAATTTATAATTTTTACTGAAAACCAGAAAACTCCAGCTTGAAAACTGAGCATTTAAGTTTAACATTTAGACTGAATTTTCAGAATTACTTATCAAGGGTTTGAGGCAATACTGACAGCCTTAAGTCTCCATGGTGATTTCTGGCATACATAATCTATATATATATAAAATAGCTTGTCCTGACTGACTGACTGATTCATCATCGCCGAGCCAAAACTACTGGACATAATGAAATGAAACTTTGGGGATACATTCATATTAAGATGTAGGTGCTCGCTAAGAGAGGATTTTTGGATATTCCGTTGCTAAGGGGGTGAAAAGGGGGGGTGAAGTTTTAAAATGAGTGCACCTATATCTCAAAACTTTAAAAGTTTACAAATGTAAAAATTGGTATTTAGAATCTTCTTTGAAAATAAGGAAACACGTATTTTTTTGTTTTCAGAAAATCCCAATAGGAGGGGTGAAAAAGGGTGAAAATTGGGGAAAATGTGTTGAATGCCTTTAATCAGGATACCGGTACTTATATCTCAGAAACTGAAGATATTACAGACCTGAAAATTGGTACTTTTGATCTCTTTTAAAAATAAAGAAACACGTATTTTTTTGTTTTTGGAAAATCTAATTAATGGGAGGGTGAAAAGGGGGTGAATTTTTAAAATTAGTGAATCTATATCTCCAAACTTTTAAAGTTTGCAGATGTAAAAATTGGTATTTAGAATCTTCATTAAAAATAAAGAAACACGTATTTTTTTGTTTTCGGAAAATCGCAATAGGAGGTGTGAAAAGGGGTGAAAAAGGGGTTGAATGCCTTTAATGAGGCTACTTATATCTCAGAAACTGAAGATATTATAGACCTGAAAATTGGTGTTCGGGATCTCCTTTAAAAATAAAGAAACACGTATTTTTTGTTTCTGGAAAACCCAATTAAGGGGGGTAAAAAGGGGTAATATTTTAAAATTAGTGTATCTATATCTCAAAACTTTTAAAGGTTATAGGTGTAAAAATAGGTATTTAGAATCTCCATTAAAGATAAAGAAACACGTATATTTTCTTTTCGGAAAATCCTAATAGGAAGGGTGGAAAAGGTTGAAAAAGGGGTCGAATGCATTTCATGAGTCTACTTATATTTCAGAACCTGAAGATATTGCAGACCTGAAAATTGGTGTTTGGGATCTCCTTTAAAAATAAATAATTTTTTGTTTGTGGGAAATACAATTAATGGGGGGGTGAAAAGGGGGTGATTTTTTAAAATGAGTGTATCTATATCTCAAAACTTTTTAAGTTTATAGATGTAAAAATTGGTATTTAGAATCTCCTTTAAAAATAAAGAAACACGTATTCTTTTGTTTTCGGAAAATCCCAATAGGAAGGGTGTAAAAGGGTGAATAATGGGTTGAATGCCTTTCATGAGGATACTTATATTTCAGAACCTGAAGATATTACAGACCTGAAAATTGGTATTTTGGATCTACTTTAAAAGTAAAGAAACAGGTATTTTTTCGTTTTTGGAAAATCCAAATATTGGGGGGTGAAAACGGGGGTGAATTTTTTAAAATGAGTGTGTCTACATCTTAAAACTTTAAAATTTAAGATGTAAAAATTGGTGGTTAGAATCTCCTCTAAAAATAAAGGAACACGTATTTTTTTTTGTTTCCAGTAAGTCCTAATAGGAGGGGTGTAAAAGGGTGAAAAATGGGTTGAATGCCTTTAATGAGGATACACATATCTCAGAAACGAAAGATATTACGGAACTGATAATTCGCATATGGGATCTCCTTTAAAAATAAAGAAACACGTATTTTTTAGTTTTTGGAAAAGCCAATTAATGGCGATTAAACAGGAGTGACAAATTGGGGTGAATTTTTTGAAGGACTATATCTACAGAATATCTTGGAATCGTAAAATATTACAGACGTAAACAGTGGGTGTAAATCTCCTGTAAATGTAAAGAAATATAGGTTATTTGTTTTTGGAAACTCTACTTAAGGGGAACCCAAAAGGGGTGAAATTTTAAAATGAGAATTTTTACGGATATCTAAAAAACTTAACATGTTACAGAAGTGAAAAATGGTATTTTTTATCTCTATTAAACATAAAGAAAAGTTTTTTTTAGTTTTCGGAAATACCACTTGGGTGGAGGGCGGGGGGGGGGGGGGGTAAAAGTGACTGAAAATGGTGATGAATTCTTTTAATTAGGCTACTGATATCTCAAAAATGAAGATGTTACAGACGTGAAATTTGATATTTGCAATCTGCTTTAAAAGTAAAGAAACATGTATTCTCGGAAAATCCAATGAAGGGAGGGGGGGGGGGTGAAAGAATTGAAACATTAGTTGACTTAATTGTATGAGAATACATACATCTAATACTAAAGTTGTTACAGACGTGAAAATTCGTATTTGGATCTCCTTTAAAAACAAAGAAAAAGGCGTTTTGGTGGGGAAACCATCTTGGAGGGCGGGAGTGTAAAGGAGTTGAATTCCTTTCATGAGGACACATAAATCAAAAACTGAAGAAGTTAGAGTCGTGATAATTGGTATTTAGAAGATCCTTTACTATTAAAGAAACAAGTATTTTTTTGCTGGAAAATTCATTTAGGGGGAGGAGAGATTATTGTGAAATGAAGTGAAAAAAAGTAAATTATTTTTATGTGGATACTTATATCTCAAAACTGAAGGTAATAGACGTGAACATTGGTGTTTAGAATCTCCCTTAAACATAAAGAAACAAGCATCCTTTTAATTCTTCTTCGGGGAGGGGGGGGTGGGGTGGCTGTAAATAAACTTAACGGCGGTGGGGTGTAGAAGGAGGTGAGACCAATTGATTTTACTGTTATTAATATACTTATAAGGATCCTCCGTTGCTCAGGCGGCAGCGCGCCGGCCTCTCACAGCTGGGTTCCGTGGTTCAAATCCCGGTCACTCCATGTGGCATTCGTGCTGGACAAAACGGAGGCGGGACAGGTTTTTCTCCGGATACTCCAGTTTTCCCTGTCATCAGCCATTCCAGCAACACATAATAGTAATAATAATAATAATAATAATAATATTCCGGACCGTCGTCAAATTGCGGACCGCGATGGAAACGGCTCCTGGACGGGTAATGACTAAGAATGCAGTCCGGTCGCGGGTTCAGTGTCGCCAAGGCACCCAGTATGACAGCACATCGGATCTCCTGAAGGATTATATCCGTATTAAAAATATTATAGGAAAAGATGGCAAAGATTTACGGACCCAACTGACCTGGAGGAATACCTGAGCCTAACCCGGGAAGTACAAAATCGATTGCTGGAAAGGAAGATTTAAAAATGGGAGGAAACGTGCCGTAAAATAATAGATCGGGAATTTTGGTGGATTCTCGCAGAGAACGAGTCAGATTGCGAATTTCGGCGGATTATATATCTAAAACAATAAGCATTCAATTATAAATTTCAGTATAATACCGTAGCGAAGCACGGGTATCTTGCTAGTAACTTATAATTTCCTTTAATGTAAGATATGAAAAATGCTAGTTATGATAGTACTGCTCTGAACCATCGATATGAAGAAATTCTTCACTAAACATTTAACCCTTTGACTGTCATTTTTGATGGGTTACAGCTAGTTACCTTTTGAGGTGTGGTAAGGTAATGTCAGTATATTTGAGACTCTGATCAGCCTTCCTTACAAAGTTTTACAAAAATTATATTTTTACAAAAACGAATATGAAAATGGAATAAGATATTTCTATCGATACAGATAGATTAGTGTGTTAGTTCTATTAGTTTAATAGGTATACCTGGACTCAGGAAATAAGTGGATTTGAATCAGCTATCTTTGGTATGATTTTCTATCAATTTTCCTATTTGAATTTCAGAGAAAGACCATAATGATACCTTGATCATACAGGCTATGAGGGCCCCTTGAGGTGTGGACAAAACAATTTATAATTTCATACACTGTACCATAACTATATTTAAAACTGCTATTAAATCATATTAAAGCAGTAAGAGCAGTGTCTGCCTTCATAGTGTAATGATTAGCATTATTAACATCCGGCCTTGGAGACCTGATACTACCAGAGATTTAAGAATGGCAAGAGAGCTGGTACATGGTTAAAAAGGTACATACAGTTCACCTCCATTAGGGGGTGTCTGATAAGAGTTGCACCACCTTGGGATGAGGACAGCAGTTTACTTTGCTTTTGCTACAGGCAGTAAACTACCCAGCCATCTATAAATTCCAATTACGTAATTAGCTACTGAAACAAACTATAACGGCATAGGGATACAAGGACTGTTGAAAAGAAATTAACATTTTTATTTCCCCTGCAAAAAGCTATCAATTGTGTACATTTCAATACCAGAACCAAGTTTTGCTTTTCACCAGTTAACTTAGAGTCAACTTCTAAGATTTAAATGATGAAATTAAAGAAAAATACCTTTCTGATAATCAGCATAAACTTCAAAAGTACGAACTCCTGTGTATTCAGCCTTGCCTCCAGCATAAACACCCTCCTGTTTGTCGACTAACAGCCACTGGTGGCCATCGAAAGCAAAAGTCTCATTATACCTTCGCCCTTCACCACCATCGAGCTCCAGGGTAGCTGCTGAACCATATCGAGACACCTGTAAGTAACATCAGAACTTAAATGAATAAACCTTTATCTTCATAACCAAAGACTATAATGTTAATACATAACATTATAGCTTTGAAGATGCAGTAAAAAAGAGAGGGAAATTTCCAAGCAATTCCTGATATTTTTATTTTTTTCAGTTTTTCACAACCCCGATATGCTTCAGAAAAATTGTACTAGTATCTAATAGATTTTAAATACTGAGTATGCATGTTACTTAGATATTAAAAATAACACAGGATCCAATTAAATATTATGATTTTTTTTTTTTAATCTTCCTCAATCCAGAACACAGGAAGGGACAGGGAAAGTCTTTTCACATACTTTCACATATTTGTAAAGACAAGTTTCTCTTTTACCACAAGATGTTGAATGAAGATAGTTTCATAAGCAGGATATCATACTTTTCATTTATCGAGTTTCGTTAACTCAAGATGGAAACAGCACAATATTTTAATATTATTATTTATATTTATTATTTTAATTAGTGTCTTTACATGTGATTTTATGTTTTTACCAAATTTAACAAACCTCATCACTGTCATATTAATGTTAAATAAATTACATTATTATAAAAATAATAAAACTTAAATTATCATAAAGAAAAATATTGGTACTAGTGTACTGTATTAAGTGTAGTGTAGTGTATTAAGACAATTTTTAAGTGATTTCAATAAACAATAATATAAAAATGTTAAAATATATCCACATTTTTGAATGGATAAGAGATCACCGAGGCTTATCCTGTGCGGAATGGAGAGAGGCCATCAAGATGACAGCGAATGTGTGCGCCGTTCGCTCCGTGCCGGGAAGGTCCCAGGACAACACCCTCTGTCGGCGTTGCCACAGAGAGCACGAAACTCTTGCCCATGTCCTGGGAGCCTGCCCTCACGGGGAGGTATTGAGAAATTCCTGCCATCATACAATACGACACATGATTGCGACCTCGCTGAGGGATCACGGTTTCACGGTACATGAAGAGGTCTCTGGCCTAGCTTCCGACGGGAGTAACAGGCGTATTGACATGATAGCTTTTCAACCTGCTAGCAAGCAAGGACTAATCTTAGATCCCACAATACGTTTCGAGTCGCACGTTGGCCAGGCCGAAGAGGTGGACGCTGAAAAGAAGTCAGTTTATCAGTCAACTGTAAACTACTATAAAGATAAATATCACCTAGACAATATTTCCGTCCATGGACTCATGATCGGAGCTCGAGGCACAATCCCTAAATTTCTTGTACAGCTATGGGATTCTCTCGGCCTCAGCCGGACATGACTTCACGACATCACTATCGCCGCAATACGAGGTTGAGTGACCATACTCCGCAATCATCTATATAGCATTTGAACAAAAATATCGCAAATTTATTCCTGAGCCTTGTGATTTTTCTACCTGGCACAGTAGCAAAGTCAACAGTATCTTAGAAAACAAAATACCGTGCAGTCGACATACTTTGTCCTTGTGGCAGCCTCCGCATGGGGGAAGTTTGTAATAATAATTTAAAAAATTAACATAAATACGTCTTGGAGGTGTGTCTGTGTAATGAAATAGTGCCATGTAATAAAATGGGAGACAAAAATGTAACCCAGCAACCGTGCAGGCTGTGATGTAAAGTATGGATGAATGGCCAGACAATGTTACCTAACACCCGGGCAGGTTATGTCTTATGGCTGGCAGTTATCTGAGATTAGCAACCGTTGATGGATGGCCACAACTGAGAGACATATCAGATGTTTATTATCACTTTGATTTTCCCAAAGGGAAATTTGACACTATTTTTTTGAAATTATGTTATTCACGACAGCTTAGAGCTCTAAAGGAAGTTGTCCTACTGTTAGACAAAGCTTCCAAAACTTCAAGAAGTTGAAGAAGATTCCTTATGTGTGAAGAGAGACATTGCATTCAATCCTTCATTTCTATCAATGTGTAAGAAATAAAAAAAGATGAACTGCTTCTCTATCTGTATGTGCACTGAGTATACGCAACATTTCAAATATCTTCTCAATAACCAGTGCAAAGAATTAACCATACCATATGTGACCTGATGCGCAGAAAGGGATCCAAAGTCAGCAATGGAAATCTTACAGCATAGCTGAACAAAAGTGTTTGTGGTGTAGAAATTGCATTTCTATATTTTGCCTGCTTGTGCTACCTATGACTCTTCCTAACATACTAAGTTATGTGGCAGTTTGAGTGTTCGCCACTTGAT
The DNA here is from genome assembly GCF_040414725.1 of Anabrus simplex. Classification (NCBI taxonomy): domain Eukaryota; kingdom Metazoa; phylum Arthropoda; class Insecta; order Orthoptera; family Tettigoniidae; genus Anabrus; species Anabrus simplex. The sequence goes on from NC_090271.1 coordinate 215,302,294, forward strand.
GTCATGAAAACTTTGCACAACTGGTAAGAAAATCAGTCAGAGCTGAGATAGTGTTTTTCTCAAAATGCAATTTTCTTATTAGTAACAGTCAATAATTAAGATCTTCTGATGTATTACACCTGGAAACATGAACTATATTTTTAAATGCTCAGTATCTTATGCCAATTACAGAACCACAAGAATCTCAAAAATGAAAAATATGACTTCAGGTCCCTTTCTGCCCAATGGGTCACAATATTTTATACAAGGACCACTTTGTCACTTTGCTCCTTCTCATGTACATAACCAAATAAAGGACTTTTGCAGAGCTCTCATTAACTACTGCTCATACAAAGACATTAATTTTATGAATAATTTCATAGTGTCTAAGTAGGGACATAGAACATGAATGAAAAACTCATTTATAAACATAACTACCAGTACTGTACTGATACATAAAATTGTAAAGATTAACTTATGACTTAATTAAAGCAAAGCAACCAATGAAGATAAAAACTAGTGGCAAAGTGAATCTTACCTTTGCAGTATGCCACTGACCATCATCAACGGTTATTGCACTCAACCAAATATCCTTTTCTTCTGTTCTCAAACTATTGAGATTATACCTAAAGTGCAAACGGCTGTCCTTGATCTACAAAAAAAACCAACAAGTAAATTCAATTAGTTCATGGTATTTTTATTGTTCTCACCAGTACCCAGAAATTTGCATTATAGACATTTCCTACTTGTTGAAGTAACAACTATATTATTTAGTATTGATAAAATTACAACCATTATTCACTTCATAAATAACATGTTATACTTCTTTCATTGAATTTTAAGCTTAAGAACTTTAAAATCATAAAAACCAAATTATCTGTCAGGTAACACAGATGAAATAGTCACAGAAATGCTGCTATTCAAATTAATTTTTAGTGAAGAAAAATGCATATTATAAACAGATTTGAAGGGAAATAAACTCACTGGGCAGCATTTGTTTATAAGGAAACGTACTTGCTTTGATATCATAGACCTATGAATTAAGGTTCATTTTCACCATCTAATATTGAGAATGCTATCTTTTACTTCAATTTGGATGTGAAAGGAGATCATGTTATTGCTTCTTGTAGAAGCTAAGGACACTGTAGTGATCAGTCTCATATACTTGATGTGTATATGAATTCTATTTACTATCCTGCTTTATAATTTTAAAAACAAAGTTCTAAGAAAGAGTACGCTGCATGAAGATGTGGAAGAATCAAGAATTAAGAAGAATCTACATTGAAACTGACACTGTAGCAATTGTAAGAAGACAGAGGCTATGTTTGCTAGGTCTCATTCATTGCGGTGATGAAGAAACTCTCATGAGAAAAGAACTCTCAGAAACGCTGTCAGATGCAAGAGACTACCAGGACAACCATGAGTCAGAGAGATCCAGCAAGTGAATCTGATCGAGAAGCAGTTGAGGGCAGACAAGAAGAGACAAACAAACATTGGAGGCCAAGGACTGACTGCAGTTCACATGATGATGATCCTGTTGTTTATGATGTTAACTGAGGCTAAGCATTCAGAAATATGCCTCATGACTTAGTACATCAGTGTTTGTCTGGAGTGAACAAGAATAAACTTCATTCAGGAGGCCACCAAAGTTGCTAATGACTAGGATCCTACCCATTAACTTCAGCTGTGTAGTCATAATATTCTTAATTCATATGACTAAGGAAATGAGACAGCTTGAGAGGTATGTTCTGTGATGTACTAAAATGAAGTAATTATAGTAACTACAATTTCAAGACTACCAAGCAAGAGAACATGATAATAAAATTCATTATTGGTTATAAAAAGAGAAATGCATATACTAGGTCCATTACTAACCTCAAGAATACCATATTCCCTGTTGTGTTGATCACTGACACGGAAGAGTTCGCCGTGCTCTTCTCGAGTTCGGAACCTTAGTTGAACTTGCGTCGAGAAACGGTCAGGTTCAAAGGACAACGCATACTTGACGTAACTTTGAGGTTTGAAGGTAGTGGGGACGGTAGGGGTAAGGCAACTTGGACCAGTCCAACCTGGTTTGCATTGACATCGTGCCTCTGAAAAGCTACCCACGCACATGCCATGCTCCCAACAGCGGAAAGTTGCTTCTTGTGTGTTGCACACTTCCTCTGTTTGTGGACAACCTGCTACACTGTTTTTCGAGAGTCCAGGATGTGCTAGGTCATACAACTGCAATACAGAAAAGCAACTATTAAACATATTTTTACAATGAGCAAAAATACAATAAATAGAGAAAGGGCACTTCTGTGTATTGTACTTATCTTAAATAGGTACATTTCTTACTTTGTAACCAAAAGTTACTTGTTTCTTTTGAATTTCTTATGTTAAGGGGAGTTCAAATGCCTTTCTACGAGGTGTGTTTTTTAAGTAAGGGGTAAGGCAACTGCAGTGCAAAATGCCCGGCAATTAAAACAGGATAAATTTCAGTTCTATTTTGAAAAAATAAAGTTAAATATAGACAAAACGACTAACTACAAAATTTGTTACACTGAAAGTTCAAAATTTGTTAAAATATTTTAATACATATTAAATAAGGAAAAGGGAAGGAGCCTAAAAATAACTTTGCAATTCTAAACATTTTGTTATATTGGCATTCGTTACAGTGACATTCTACTGTAACTTAGTAAACATCAAAAGCTTATTTCACAAGAAAATTCTTAATAAAGGATACCACAATTTAATCAGAAAATTGCAGATTTCTTTACAGGATCTAAAAATGTTCATATGTTAGGGTTCCAACTGTTCATGAGGATAAGCTCATTTATCAATTAAATTATTAATATTTTATTATTTGGAAACATTTTAATTGTGTATTATATTTCCAATTTTTTAAAATATGAATGAAATCCACTCTATTTTACAAGATTATTCAAAACTGATTATATTCAAGTACTGTATGTATTTAATTATTGCTTTAGTGAAAAAATGAATGCACAAAGCCATTATTGCTAGATTCAGATTACTGTCCTACACAAGACCAATATGCTATTTCTGAAATACTCACGCTAACAGTGTTATTAACATGAGATTTTCTTACCTTGCTATTGTGGAATACATTCTTGATGCAGCCATCAAATCCCTTGCCAACAGGCATAAACTGCCAGTGATAATGTGTAGGGTCAAACTGCTCTACATATAAACCACCTATCTGCAGTGGAGCATTTACATTGAGGTACTCGTTGAACGGAGGCACTGTACCCCGCGCCTGACAGCTACTGTCATCGAATTCTGGTGGTGTCCCATCTTCTAGTTCGGCAACGTCTGCCGACTTGCAATAGTCCACAACAAGACGCACATTCTAGAAAGAATAAGAAAACATAGATAATAAGGTGTTAACTCTTTCATTTGCCAGGAATATTGTGAATAGCCTACACGACAAAAAGATATAAAACAAAAATCGTTCTTGATCTAAAAAGAGAGAGAGAGAAATTCAGACTTATAACTGTGATTCTTATTACAACTTGTAATTTACTACCCCAAAAAGCATTTCTACTGGTGGCGTTTCATTTGGCACTTTTTCTTTTCATCATCGTCTTCATTTCCTGTTTCCAGATTTCTGGGTCGGGATGTGAATCAAGGACCTCCATCACTGTCTGTCCCTCCATTACTCTTTTCCTTTTTTAAGTACATCTTCTGGTTTTCCTCCCCTCTTCTCAATGCACTTCCACACTGAATCTGTCCACCTCTTTTGCGGTCTTCCTCATGGTCTCTTTCCTGTTAACTTCTCTGAAAAAGCTTTTTATTGACACTCTCTCTTCTCCCATTCTCATCATATGCCCATACCACTTTAGCTTTGTTTTTTTCTATCCTGTCTGGAACTTTCATGATTCCTGTCCTTTTACTTATCTCTTCATTTCTAATTCTATCCTTTCTGGTCTTGCCTTCAATACCTCTTAGGAATTTCATCTCCGCTGCCTGTATTCTACTCTCCTCTCGTTTTGTTGTAGTCCACGATCCAGCTGCACAGGTTAGTATGGGTTCATAATAGGTTGAATATAATGCTTTCTTACATTTCTTCGGGACATCTTGGTTCCACAAAATACCCCTTGCATTCTGGTAGAAGCTGTCTGCTTGTTGTATTCTTTTACCAATTTCCTCGGTAATCTTTCTATCTTCTGTGATCACACTTCCCAAGTACTTGAAACTTTTAACCACTTCCAGAATTTTACCATTCAGTTTTATCTTTCCTCTTCCTTCCTTCCTTCCTTCTTTCCTTCCTTCCTTCCTTCCTTCCTTCCTTCCTCTTGTCATCACTATATTTTTACTTTTCTCTGTGCTTACTTTCATCCCAAACTTTTCTCTCTTGATTCCATACATATACTTGTTTCTGCACTTCCATATCATACTCACCTCATATCACTATATCATCTGCAAACAACATGGTTTTTGTTGCCTGTCTTCCCAATCTCTGTTTAATGTTCTCATGAATTTCATCAATGACTATGATGAATAGTATGGGGATAGCACACTTCCCTGTCGGAGACCAGTTTCAACTTTAAACCATTTTGTTTTTCCTATACTAGTCTTCACACTACTGACACAATTTTTGTACATAGCTTTTATCATTTGCATTTCCAAACTTGTTTTTTCCTTAATGTGTCCCATACCAATTGTCTGGGCACACTGTTGTAAGCTTTCTCAATGTCAATAAATGTCATCACTATGTCTTTTCCAAACTCCCATCTTTTCTCCATCATGTGTCTTAATGTAAAGATCAGGTCAAACGTTGATCTGTCTTTCCTAAAACCATACTGTTCTTCTTTCATTTCTCCTTCTAGCTTCCTCCTCAGTCTTCCTTCCAATACTCTCTCAAATATATTAGCTACATGGGCAATAAGGGTGATCCCTCTTTAGTTATTGCATTCCTTTTTATCACCTTTTTTAAATATCAGGATAATTAAACCCTTTCCCCACTCTTTTGGAATCTCTTTCTTCATCCAGATTATTCTAAATAATCTATACAGCCTATTGGTCCTACTGCTTTTATCATTTCCGTAGTTATCTCATCCACTCCTGCTGCTTTACTGCTCTTCATCATTTGTATGGCTTCTTCTATTTCTAACATCAATATCTCCTTTTCTTGTTCTTCTTTCCCCATTGTTTCTTCTTGCTCTTTCTCATCTACCAGTTCACTGTATTTAATATTTAGCAATTCTGAGAAATATTCTTCCCATCTTTTTAGTATGCCCTGTTTCAGTTTTTGATGATGATGATGATGATGATGATGATGCTTGTTGTTTTAAGGGGCCTAACATCGAAGGTCATCGGCCCGTTTCAGTTTTTACAAATTTTGTATCTTCCCTACTTCATAAACTATTCTTCACCAAACCATACAAAACCTTTTTACTTCCCTTTATATCCTCTCTTCCCTTTATATCCTCTTGTAAAGTTTCTGTGAAACTTTCCCAGCTCTTTCGTTTCTCTTCTTGTACTATTTTCTTACATACCTTTTTGACTTCTTTATATTTCTGCCAAATCTCTGTACTATTGCTGCCTATCCACTTCCTCCAAACCATTTGTTTCTCTGTAACTGCTTCCTTTACCCTGCTGTTCCACCAAGGAGTCTCCTTTTCCTTTTTCCTCCCTGATAGTCTTCCACAGGTGTTCACCGCACACTTTACAAATCCATTTCTGAAACATGTCCATTCCTCTTCCACACTGTTCAAGTCATCTTTGGGAATTTCTTTCTTCAGATCCTCTTGAAACTTTTCCCTTTCTCTTTTACCTTCCATCCCTTTATTTTTCTTTCCCTTTTTTTCTATTAACTTCGTTATTTTACCAAGTCTTAATTTGGCTACCAACACTGTATGGTCTCTTTTTCTTTTCCGACTCATGAATTTTATTCCCAAATGTTTCCAACAACAACAAAAAACTTTCAATTAAAAAATTTCATTCGAATAATATAACTGCAACAAGTACCGGTAGTTGTATTCCATGAATACAGATCTCTTCTTAGAAATCAAACACACTCTTTTTAATTTCATTCTTTATATTAAATTTAGTTTAGTCTGCAATTAATGACAGGCTATTTCAAAGTATCTCAGCTGACCCACTCACCTCTGTATCCCAGAAAACATCAATACGATGCCATTCACCATCATCCAGGCTCTTTTTTGTTTTTACCCGTAACTCCAAAGTTCCAGAGCCAAAGTCTATGAGTAACCTGGGCATTCCTCTCTCCAGCTCCAATGAGATGAAATCTGAAGAGAAACAGAGCTTTGTTACATTATTTATTGTTTGTAAAAGTGAAAAAGAAAATACAACAAAATAAGATTTTAATACAACAATTTTCAGGCTATTAACACAACTGTCTTCAGAGTTCTTCCTTCTGATCCCTTCATTTTCCTTTTAGCAAGTTGTAAGTAGCATGATAAGAAAGACAAGAAAAAACAAATCAGAAATGAGGATGTTAGGAAGGAAATCGGAGTAGAAAATCTTTCCAACACAATGGAGAGAAATAAACATAGATGGATTGGACATGTTAAGAGGAGGAAGGGGTAAAGGTACTGAACAGATGATGGAGGATTGATGAACGGAGAACCACAGACAGATCCTGACTAAAGTTGTTCGACTCGATCAAGAATAATATAACAAGGAACATGGATTCGAATATAGTTGAGGAGCAGCAATGCTGATTGGATAGAGGAAGATGGATAGTGACATAAACATTCCCAACAGGGAAACCGATGATGATGATGATGATGATGATGATGATGACAGAACTTTCATTACAAAGAAAAAGAGAATAATATCCACCATTCTAATAGTCTTAATAGATACTAATGTGTCCAACAGAAATGGTTTAACATGCTAGAAGGCAATGCATGGAAATATTGCATCTATACCCTCTCACATGCTACTGACCTTGGTGAAGATCAAGAACAGAAGAGGAAAAAGAAAGAACATTAGAGAGAGAGAAGGTTTTTCATCAAAAGTATGCCTTTAAAAATGTATAAAGTATGCTTTTTTTTTATTTTTTTTTATTTTTACTATTTGTTTTACATCGCACCGACAGAGATAGATCTTATGGTGACAATGGGATTGGAAAGGCCTAGGAATGGGAAGGAAGCGACTGTGGCCTTAATTAAGGTACAGCCCCAGCATTTGCTTGGTGTGAAAATGGGAAATCACGGAAACCCATCTTCAGGGCTGCCGACAGTGGGGTTCGAACCCACTATCTCCGGGATGCAAGCTCACAGCTGCGCGCCCCTAACCGCATGGCAAATTCGCCCGGTGTATAAACTATGAAAGCATTGTTAACTTTCTGAAAATACTCGTAGATTTTAACATAGAATATGTTTTATTGGAGGATCCACTCTGTCAAAAGCAACACATGTACAGCAATATCAACAGCCATATACCACATGTGTGTGCTCTACCATGGTCATAGTTACCATAAACCATTTAAACAATCGTTAAATATGGTGCTAGTGTTGGTGATTACTGTTTTAGGAGGAAGTAAAAACTGGGCTACCATCCTAATTAACACTAATTAGAGAGAAAAAAGGAAGAGATCCAATCCTTTGAAAAAATAAGGTATTGGCAAAAAAGGGTAGTCACGAAGAGAGTGAAATGCCAATGGTGTCTTAAAATAACAAGAGTTAACCCAAGGTGGTCAGATTGAAAATATGAAAGTGAGGAGCCTGACACAAAAAAGTGGAAGCAATGCCAGACTCAGCTAGGGGAACAATGGTTGCCAACCCATGCTCACAAGCTGAGAGCCCCTGGTCTCCGTTTTAGCCACCTCTCGTGACAAGCTGGGAATACTGTAGATATTATTGTACCAGTCCCACCCACAGAGGGATGGTAAGTATAACTTCAGAGTGTGAAAAATAAGCATATGTATGTATTACATGTTTTGTTTATCTACAATCACTTGCAAAAATATTGCACATCTTGAACGATTCGCACAAGAACAATGAAAGTTCCTCGCTGTATCGTCATAGGCTGAAGTATCCCATTTGTATTTAATTCTGATTGCTTGCACAGAAGTGTCACTAGAGGGTGAACATGTCTCTCAATTTCCATAAATGCAAGACACAGGATGAGGCCTTAGTAGCAGTGTGAACCAAAAAGCTAAGTTGAGTGAACACGCAACAACCCCGATAGCATATTCGACAAGCCTCTGAACAGGTAGTTGAGTTTGAGAAAGGCTGCTAAGTTAGACTAAGAGAAGCAGGCAGGATATTTCGGCACATTGCTTGTCACTTGAACTGCTCGGACTACACTGTGAAATGGTATAAACGTCAGGGTACACACACTCGTTGAGACTGCTCGGGCAGACCTTCACCAGCTGTGAGAATAATTTCATTGTGCAACAGGCTAAATACACTCCATGCGCATTGATGTGCACTATCCAGAGATATGTCACAGCAGCTGGGGATATGCCAGTGTCCACCAGTACCTGACATCTGCCATTATGACCTAAATATCACTGAGCATGTTTGAACTTCTGCCAGGAATGGGCAACATGGCAGTTTGTTGATTGGTGTTAAGCGACAAATCAGACAACTATTGAATTTGAAACTGGAGATGTCTTGGCTGGTGCAGTGAACCACACTTCATTGTATAGAGTGCCACACTGCCCCAACGAGAGGTGTCATGGTGTGGGCTCTCATCTTCTATGAGGTGATTGAATGAACCCCGATGGTTAAGTGATACACCCAGGAAATTTGCCATTGTGTGTGTGTTTCCCTTCCTGGTGCAGCTTGACAACCTGGCCTCATACAGCACAGGTATTTCTGGCCTGCATTTGTGATATCAACATGCTTCCTTGGCCAGCCAGGTTTCCAGACCTCTTGCCTATCAAGAATGTTTGAGATCTTATTGGGTGGCAACTTCAGCCAGTAGCTATGGCAGATTTGGAGAGTCAGTTGTGCCAGCTGTGATAGGATGTAAAATTTCAAAACCTGGTAATTCATTTATTATTCTTAACATGATTATTTTTGCAATATCAGGAAAGAGAGCATCTTACTGCCTTCCTGTGACCAGTTAATAAACCACTATACCTGAGCACCAACCGAGTTGGTCATGCGGTAAGGTGTGCACAGCTATGAGCTTGCATTCGGGAGAGAGTGGGTTTGAACCCCACTGTTGGCTGAAGATGGTTTCCCGTGGTTTCCCATTTTCACACCAGGCAAACGCTGGCGCTGTACCTTAATTAAGGCCATAGCTGCTTCCTTCCCACTCCCAGCCCTTTCCTGTCGTGGTGTGAAAATACTCATTGGTCTTTGACAATGTTAAATGCTTATTTAATTCATAAAACTAATGAAAGATCAAGTTGTCAAATTACCTGTTGCAGTCAACAAAATTAAGCATTGTTAAAGTAAAAATTAAATTATTTCCACCTTTTCAAGCAGTAAGTTACACTAGAGTTTCTAAAAATGTATTGAAATGCAACAAAAACCTTTTAACTGCAAAAGTATGAAAAATGTGTGTATACACTAACTGGCGCATTAATTAAACATTGTATGTAAGTTATCAAATGCATGTTTTTAAACTGTTAAGCAACATGATTATCAATATACATACTGAAAGGGACTTTTAAGGCTAATGAAAAACAGTTTTTACTTCTCCTATAAAATTGGTTAAATCAGACATACAAGGTTTTCATTGTTAGGTGTCGATATATCATGTCCAGTAGCCTATAAGTTGAGGTGGAAGTGTTCATATATTTAAATTTGCAGCCTGAAAAAGACAAACTTGTAGAAGAAATAAAATAAGAAATGTCATATTTATTTCATTGAGATTTTACCAATATACTCTAAAAGATATGAGTATAACAGAATGAATAAAAATTAATGTTATGGCTCATACCTGACACAAGAGCTTCATCTGTTTCAGGGGGAACAATGGGTCCGTTGTACAGCAGCATTCCTTCGGATTTCCTAGTAATGAACTCCAAGCTTAGATGGGAGTTGTCACACATATCTAATGGAGGGTACCATGCCCATCCATTACCACGAAAACTTCGCGAAGTTTGCTGACATCGTGGCCCATTATATCCACTTGGACAGTTACAACTGAAAGAGAAATATTAAAGCTTTCTCCTTTAAAAATTCACAAAGTGTGCAATAAAATAACATTGTAAGCAAATTCATTGCTTTCTGTGAGTGGTTATGAGGTTCAGGTTATCATCCTTCTGCACCATTTGTCTATATTCTGAGTCTCACAATAGCAGTTCTAAATTACATGCTTCCTATATTTGGAAATAAATAGTGAACATATAAAAACTATGCCCTCAACATAATTAACTTTTATGTCCAACATATCCAATTAGATTGTAACCGGAGTATTAACATTTTTATAGAAACATAGCCTCAGCCTACCAAGCAAATGTTACTCAGTCCGAAGGCCTGCAAATTATGAAGTGGAGCATGGTCAGCACAAAAAATCCTCTCCGCCCTTGTTCTAGACTATCTAGATCCAAGCTGTTATCTCACCATCAGATAGATCCTCAATTGTTCTGACATAGGCAGAAAGGACCTCAAAATAGTGCTAATATACAGTCAAAATCCCTGACCTGGCTGGGAACTGAATCTGAAGTCTCCAGGTAATAGGCAGGTCCACTACCCCTAGACTGCAGGTTGAACTTCTACAACCTGAGTATCAAACAAAAACTAACAGAAAGAAGATTTAAGCTTTCCCATTAACTACTATCAAAAATGTCTCTATACTATTTACTGTCTAAAATACTAATGAACCCATCTATTTGATAATTTTCCAATCTATTTATAAGCATAATTTTAGGTTCTTCACAAAGTACTATTATTTTTCACGTAACATAATAACAATGATACAATAAAGTATTCTTATTGAAGATACATACACTAGACCATAACGTCCTTCTGAACAGCGACCTCCATTGTAGCAAGGACTGGAACGACATGACTCCATCTTGCTGAAATTCCTAGCACCACAGGTACATTCCGCAATAACATCCACTCTTACACCCACAAGAGCAGTCTTGTTTGCATTTACCATGTATGGTAAATTACTAATGTCCAAAGTGTTCGTGCAGCTGCCTTCACACATCTGGTTCTCATATAAGCATTCATCAATCCCTACCATAGTTATGTTGATCCCCACATCTTTCTCGATCTAGAAGAAAGAGAAAAACACAAATTTATAACTGTGAATCTGAATGTTTTCATATGGTAAATTTTCTTTTCTAACACTATTATTCATTTTATTCCTAATAAATCAAATTAAATAAAAACACTGCCTTTGTAATGTATAGGCCCTACTGTAGCTCCGATGATGTCATACAAAGAGGAGAACTGTTTCCTCTGTCCGGCCCACGCGATGCAAGCACATGATACATCTGTGCCTTGTAGTTACGAATTATTCATGAATGTTTCATCAATATAACAGCTGAGATAATTAACACCTGTAATTGTTTCATATCTCGGAAGATAGGACTATGTAATTTTAGGAGAAGTAGGTTTAAAGTGTGATCTACACAGTCAAAGCATAATGATTAGTCGTCAATGTATCAAACAATTTTTTTTTTTTCATAATTTACTTTAATCACTCATATACATTAAAGTCTAATAGTATTAAATAGAGTCAGCTTTTAAGTGTTTATTCCTTAGAATCCTCTTCTCTTCTCTGCCTTCAATTTAGAGCATTGATAAATTTAATTCTTCTAGACCATTCATGATCTCTGTGAACCAGGTGTCCTTTGTTTTATTTTTCCAGAAGTAATTAAATAACTGCTTCACTAGTCGGGTTTCTGGCAGTCTGGGCCAAAAAATATAACTTTGATATTTCTGTATTAACAGCTAAACAAATATTCTTTAAATCACTATAATAATGACTTATTGTTGAACAGTATCCTCCTTATTCAATACATTGTGGTTAATGTGAATTTAAAAACTTTCATTATGATATTTCATTAGCAGACTTTTAACTAATGAAACATCTAGAGTATAGCACAAGAAGTGGATAGCAGTGCACACTGAAGATTTTGACATGACCTTATAAGAGCATGAACTTTTTCTTAATAAGAACATTTTAACATTCAAACATCATTCTTGCTTCATTTTCAATGTTTTTAACTACAATACGTAATGTCAATTTTAGCAATCAACTGAAGATGATCCAATTAGGATCGAAACATGTACATGTGTGACAAATGTGAAATTTAAGTCTTTTTAATTTACATTAACCATAATGTATTGAATAAGGAGGATACTGTTCAACAATAAATCATTATTATACCATAGTGATTTACAGAATATTAACTTTTGGGGGGCGTGGTGGGGTGGGAGAAGGCAGGGCATTCTGAACATTAGCTAACCCAAGAAATAACACATGGTTACTACCCATTTATGTTACTTTTATGCTTGTACTGTATCAATAATAAAACTTACTGCCATAGATCTGTATATAGTAATAAGAAAGTCAAAAGCAGAACTCAACATCATGAGCAAAAATGTCCAAAACATATCCTATATATTAGTCTTCCATAAATGTATCCTGCCCTCGTTTGAAGGAAATGAAAATATAAGGGTATAGTTGTATTTTTACTGTGATATGCACAATTTCTTAGCTTTGTGGCAATTGCGAACTTTTGTACATGGTATTTAAACACGGAATACATATTTCCACAAAAACGTGCTGTACGGTAACAATTCAATTAATAAATTCCACAAAAAGTATTATGTCCCCTGAATTTACATTACGCATCATGTGAAGGTGGAAATTCTAAGTTCCCATGGAGGGAATTAGATTCTTTTCCACCAATAGAGCATATCAAAAATCAGATCAAAAATTAGATGGATGGCTTTTCCGGCGTTTGCTCTATTAACCAGCGTTTCGTCTTAGGTCTGACACTAGACTCTTCAGAGTGGGATGTGTCAGACCCTACCCACTGACGCTGGGGTGTATGCAGGTGAACTTATCAGAAGCTTATTTATGAAGCACAGTCTGATAACTGCATAACCGTCAGTGGGTAGGGTCTGACACATCCCACTCTGAAGAGTCTAGTGTCAGACCTAAGACGAAACGCTGGTTAATAGAGCAAACGCCGGAAAAGCCATCCATCTAATTTTTTATCTGATTTTTGATATGCTCTATTGGTGGAAAAGAATCTAATTCCCTCCATGGGAACTTAGAATTTCCATTTGGAATTGCTAGGCGGGCATTAATTCCATTGTGGAGTTTTATCTCCCGTATGCAGTTATCAGACTGTGCTTCATAAATAAGCTTCTGATAAGTTCACCTGCATACACCCCAGCGTCAGTGGGTAGGGTCTGACACATCCCACTCTGAAGAGTCTAGTGTCAGACCTAAGACGAAACGCTGGTTAATAGAGCAAACACTGGAAAAGCCATCCATCTAATTTTTGATCTGATTATGTGAAGATAACATACAGGTGTCATTATCCTAATAACAATTGTTTAAGACAATCCTGATGTGATAAATTTGGAGAACAATTATGCAATATACTGAAAAATAAAGATCCATCTTTTAACAACCACAATTATCCAATCACCCAAAGAATGATCCCAGCCCTTAAGTATTACGTTCACAAATACAACTTGTAACATTAGCTTAGATCACCTTAATCGATCAGCTGAGGGCTCGGCACGCTTTCTACAGTACGGTCTGTATATTACAAAGGCAGTGATAAAAATGTCAATAGAATAATATCACCACCAAAATTAATGCTTCCATGAATACATAATTTACCTCTTCATTAGTGTTAACATTGAAAGCAAAGCAAAGCAAAGTCATCTCCGTACAGGCCATGAAGGCCCTGGGAGTGGTGGAAGGTAAAGGCTTCCACTATTCGTAACCTCGGCACTTGATGGGGTAGAGTGGTTAGCTCTACGCCCGGCCGCCTTTGCCCCCAGGAATTAACCTGGTACTCATTTTTGATGTAGGCTGAGTGAACCTCAGGGCCATATGCACCTCCGGAAGTGGAAATCTCATTTCTTAAATTTTACGACTTCCTGACAGGGATTTGAACCCACGTCCTTCTGGGGGAACCGAGTACGCCTTTACTGCCTCGGCCAGGCAGCCCCTGTTAACTTTCAAAGAGCAAGTTTAAATACATAGAAAGGTTTATCTATAAGAATATTTTTTTCTATTTACTGTATTTTCTACTCTCAACTTATACTGAAAGTAGGGTTTGTTGACAAACATTTGACATTTAAGTAGGTTTGATCCTGGCTCAGTCCAGTGGTATTTGAAGGTGCTCAAATACGGCAGCCTCGTGTCGGTAGATTTACTGGCACGTAAAAGAACTCCTGGGGACTAAATTCCGGCACCTCGGCATCTCCGAAAACCGTAAAAGAGTAGTTAGTGGGACGTAAAGCGAATACATTATTATTATTATTATTATTATTATTATTATTATTATTATTATTATTATTATTATTATTGACATTTAAGTGAAATGAAATGGTGTATGGCTTTTCGTGCCGGGTGTGTCGAGGACATGTTTGGCTCGCCAGGTTCAGGTCTTTCGATTTGACACCCATAGGCAACCTGCGCTTCGTGTTGAGGCTGAAATGACTATGAAGACGACACATACACCCAGCCCCGGTGCCAGAGAAATTAACCAATGACGGTTAAAATTACCGACCCTGCCGGAAATCGAACCCAGGACCCCTGTGACCAAAGGCCAGCACACTAACCATTTAGCCACGGAGCCGGACTGACAGTTAAGTAATGGACAGGAAAAAAACTAGTGAAATGAGAAATATGACTAGGGACACACAATAATGATGAAATTTGTACACTTTGTTTATGTGCACAGGAGAGGCTGAGAGTTGCCTAAATAAAAGCACAAGCTCCATAATCCTCCACATATAATGTGAATATTCCAGAAGAGGCAGCCATTTGGCTGGATGATCAACAAAGGGATATCAATCACTGTTTTTGACTCTTCTTAAAACATTATGAGTAATACTGACAGAAGAGTTTCTTTAACATGCCATTAATTAGGAACGGGGCTTAATAAACATCAAGTTTTCATAACAATGTTAGACAATTATGACAGGAACTGAAACTGATTGGAAATCATAGCCAAAGTCATTGAACAAATGTCCTAAAGAAATTAGGAATGTGGTAGTGGTCCACTGCTGTATAAATAATGGAAAGAAAAATACCAGTACTGTAACAAATAAAGTGTTGTATTTCAGTTTGTGGTACGAATATAATTCACTAAAAACTAATCAAACATACAGTAGATAAATTCAGTGACATATTGAAGAAATATTTAAATTAAATTACTAACCTCTTCCCTGTTCATTAGGACCAGCCCATTTAATCTCACAGGTTTATAATATGGAGATCCGTGAGCAGCAAATCTAATATCTGTGATTGGTGGATGCTTGCGACGCAACTGGACGCTGAAGACGTCTATATTGTCTCTGTCCGTCCCTAGCAAGTCGGCAAGTTTGTCTCGGAACCGGTCCGCCTTACTGCGCTGTAGACTTTGCGTCTGTAGAAGGAATTCAAGAAGGAAATTACTTATTTTTTTTGTTTTCCAGATAAACTTACATTATTCATATGTTTCATATCATCATTTGACACATACAACACAGTTAGCACAACAGCAAAATATCTGCTATGTTTACCTTTGAGGTTTCCTTATTCTGAAAGAAAAATGTAAACAAAAGTCATTACTGTGCTAATAATGTCCTTATTCTAAAATTGTGTTTTTCCTTTTACTTCATTTTCCAAAAATATAAGTATTGTATACTTTCCAGTTAATAAAAGAAAAAACACTACAACATAAATATAAGAAAATGGACAACTTTGTATTGTGTGGTATACACATAAATATATTAAATATATTTGTCCATTTTCTCTTACAAATATAAATTCATTTATTTTCAATGTTACATCTATTTATATGCAGCTATGACTTTTGAAAGCATAACAAGCAAAATCAAAAATGGGATTTCTGGCAGAATAGTCCAAGAGTGTAAAACTTACCTATTTGCAGCAGAGGAAATCTATTTGAGAGTAATATGAAGGAAATAAAGGTTCAATAATTACAGTACACTGTCTACTGCAACTACCATAACCGCCACCCTTAATCTAGTTTGGCATAGTTCTCTCCATGCCTGCTTATAAAACAAACCAACAAATTGGTCAAGCAAACAATTAAAAAATGAATTAGTAAGTAAAGAAATGGTTATGTAAGTTAAGTGTCTACATGCTATTATCATTAATAAAAACTTACCCTATAGTTCCAAACTCTGATGAAATCCTCGTCGGATAGGCCAGCAATCCGCACAGATCCAGAGTTAATAACAGCCTCATGGGGAATCTCTCGTACTGTAACAGTCACATTAGCTGGCACATCCGTCTGCGTATGTTTCCGATCATACACTTTGAACCTAAGCTGATGCCTGCAAATTAAATAACAGTAATTAAGAATGTACAGAGATAAACGTTATGAAATTGTTAGTTGTAAGAAATTCATTTGAAAGTGAAATTAACCACAGGCATTTTAGAAGATATAATCTTTCCCCACTAAGCAGTCAAGAGTTAGATAGAGATTTTGCACTCCAATGATATGCCTATCGTCAGGAAAGAATTTTGACTTCGTTATTATCAATGGCATTACAATCTGGAGATGACTAAATTGATGTTTAATAAAAATGAAGGTTTATCATAATGTAAATATGAACATTCATTTTAGTAAAATCATCACTGATGTGTTCTAATTAGAATATAAACTTAATGGGACAATAAGAAGTTCAAGTAATTCAAAATATTTTCTGATTACAATTTTTATATTTTAAAGTTGTTTGGCTCAAAGAATGGAGCATTGTTCTTGGTAAAACCTAACAGATCCTTCACTGAAGGAGTGGCCGCATGATTTGGAGGACGTAGCTCTCAGCTTGCATTCGGGAGATAGCGGGTTCGAATCCCTCTGTCAGAAGGCCTGAAAATGGTTTTCCATGGTTTCCCATTTCCACACCAGGCAAATGCTGGGACTGTACCTTAATTAAGGCCATGGTTGTTTCCTTCCCACCCCTAGCCCCATCCTATCCCATCGTCGCCATAAGACCTATCTCTGTCGGTGCAACGTAAAGAAAATTCTAAAGGAAAAATTATAAAGAAACCAGATCCTTCAACTACGCACATTTACTCTTTATTACAAGAAGTCTGACACTGAGAAGAAATCATGTACATATTTTACTAATGTGAAGGGTATTTGTTATGCAAATTATTATCCTTATTTCTTAATTTATTGTAACTAGTTAGCAAAATGGCACAGTTGTTTTACATTACAAGTAATGAGCAATGCTAAGACATTTTCGTAAAGGGTGCATATTCTTTTGTTTAACTAGATGTGCACAGTACTTGAACTTTGGACACTAGTTCTTGGGCTTCATTTCAAGAAAGGCCAGTTCTATAAAGACCAGTATCCAAGAGTTACATCAACCAGAATAACTGAAGCACTTACCTGCCATCAGGTGTCCCATGTTTCATTGTGATCATCCCGGTATCTTCATTTAATTTAAAATTTGGATGTTCTCCTCCTTCCCAGTAGAACTTTTTATCAGGTAGATCCCAGTCATCCAGATCATACACATAGACTCTACCGATTTCTGTGTCTGGAGCTTGTCCCTGAGGCCAAAAAAAAGAAAAATGTTACTTTCAAACTTTTAAGTAGTGATTTATTTACCTGAGCTAATTATCTCAACTGCAAGTAATTGAACAGTAAAATGTAAGCTTCATAATTACTGATAAAGGAGAATTTACTTATTTAGTTTCCAGTAACTCAAAACCTGATAGAACATACAATATCGTATGTACAATCTAATGAAAAGAGAACTAATGGGCACAATCTTGCCGTAAAATTCTGAAGTTAACAAAGAAAATCTTGCTGAGAATAGTAATAGCTAAAGGATAAGGATCTAAGAATAAAATAATAATTTTAAAAAGAAATGCATGGAGAAGTTTAGAAGTTAAGTTATGCAATATAGCATAATTATGCTTGAAAGGTGAGACTACCGACTGAAAAGACCTATCAAAACTTTTGTAATTTCCTCAGAAATAAAATTCTCACAACATTCTAAGAAAGGGAAAATAACACTTTTTGTATCATTCAAATCTACAGAACATTATCATCTCAATTCCAGTTAAGAAAATTGTGTTTTGATAATAAAATATATATCTTGATAGTTAGAAATCAACTTAATTATAAATTGACTGTTTCTTTTAATTTATATATATTCAGATTTTGCTAAAGTTTACCATCACTAAAGGATTTTCTGAGAGAATAACTTTTTCCTATAGTATAATCATGATCATATTCATATATTACAAGTTAAACGCATTACAGGAATTGTTGGATTGAACTTTGCACCAACAGTAATAACCCATTATTACTCACCATGTAATTATACACAAAGATGTCTTTTGAGCCAGACTGCATTTTGTTGTCATTGACATCTCCAATGACAACAGTCAGGGTGCTAGTACCGGACATAGCTGGGTTTCCTGAATCCTTGATGACGATAGGTATGAGGTATTCCTTTTGCTGTTCACGATCAAAGGACCGAAGTGACGTTACAACAGCCATACCATCACCATTTGCTCCCTCTGTAAAAGAATTAAAATTTTACATTTCAACACCAGAAAATCATCATCATCATCATCATCATCATCATCATCATCATCATCAATTCTCTACTCTATTAAGCCAGGTGCAGTTATTTACGAGCTGCTTCCAGCTCATCCTGTCCACTAACAGCTGATGTTCTACTCTTTGGTGCCAATTTACTACTGTACTCTGGGAAAAACAGAAAAGATATAATGTAAATGGCATTCCTTAATTAAAGTAACCCACTTCTCTTACAGAGATTATCACTAACTAGAGGATAGTGATAAGATGTACAATATAATTGGTTAGGATCCACCTTTCAATACTCCGTAATAAGATGGTAAGAAGTAGTTACAACCTGTTTAATGGGACCGGTTTCAACACATTTTAAGTGTCATCATCAGCCAATTTTCGAAGATCTTAAAACAACTAGCACATTGAATACAGGCAAAAAATTAACAATGTATCATAACGTAGCAATTCAGTAAATGTTCAAAACACAATAATCACAGTCAAGAGAGTAAACAGAACATCACTATCTTGTGCCGAAAACAAATATAGCTGAAGTTCATAAGCAGGTCAAATATTCGCTTATGTAAAGTCGTTGCTAGGCAGGTCTTGTAGGCATTTGTTTCTCCGGCCGAAGAGCAAAAGGTGACGTGAATGAAGTCTTAGGAAAAACAGTATAGGATTTAATTTCGTCAAATTTCAAAGTGGATATATAGGTTTTATAAAATAATTTAAAACGTTAAAAAAGAATAAAGCCAAATAAAAATATATTTAAAAAAATAGGGAGAAATAATGAAAGAAATACGAGGTTCAACTCGAAACAACTTGCCGTAGTAATTGATAAAGAAATGATAAATAGAGAAAGGGGGGACGTTAATTAGAGGGTGGTGATGGTGGTGGTGGTGGTGGTGGTGGTGGTTATTGTTATTAGAGGAAATATAATTGGGCAAAAATCCTTAATATAATATGAATTCGAAGAAAAAAGAAAAAAGAACCGACACTTCGAAAAATGAAGATATCGGTTAAAGGAAGACAAGGGCCACGAAGGGCGTGAAAATGAAAGACTCCCTAGCCCTCGCAAACCTAATAGCATCGGGGTCGGAAAAGAACAAGAATTGACCAAGGGAGGTCGGACAGGATAGATGAAAGTGAGGAGCCTGGCACAAGTAAGTGGAAGCAATGCCAGGACTCAGCTAAGGGCCCCGTGGTCGCCAATCCACGCTCTGAAGTTCAGAGCCCCTGGGGGATGGAGGATGGGAAGGAAAGAAAAAATGAAAAAATGGAAGGGATCCGATACTTCGAAAAATGAAGATATCAGCCAAAGGAAGACAAGGGCCACGAAGGGCGTGAAAATGAAAGACTCCCTAGCCCTCGGAAAACTAATAGCGTCGGGGTCGGAAAGGAACAAGAGTTGACCAAGGGAGGTCGGACAGGATAGATGAAAGTGAGGAGCCTGGCACAAGTAAGTGGAAGCAATGCCAGGATTCAGCTAAAGGCCCCCGTGGTCGTCAACCTACGTTCCGAAGTTCAGAACCCCTGGGGGATGGAGGGTGGGAAGGAAAGAAAAATGGAAGGGATCTGATACTTCGAAAAATGAAGATATCAGCCAAAAGAAGACAAGGGCCAACGAAGGGCGTGAAAATGAAAAAATCCCTAGCCCTTCGGAAACCTAAAAGCGTCGGGGTCGGAAAGGAACAAGAGTTGACCAAGGGAGGTCGGACAGGATAGATGAAAGTGAGGAGCCTGGCATAAGTAAGTGGAAGCAATGCCAGGACTCGGCTAAGGGCCCCGTGGTCGCCAACCCACGCTCCGAAGTTCAGAGTCCCTTGGGTGAGAAGGAGGAGAACTAAGGAGGATCAAGGGGGGTGTTGCGGAAGGGGGAAGTGGCATGAGAGGGTGTTGTGTAAATTGTGAAAGATTGATTCCTTATTTGTTGACTTCAGGTTATTTAAAAAGGAGATGAGAAAATCAACAAATAAGGAATCAATCTTTCACAATTTACACAACACCCTCTCATGCCACTTCCCCCTTCCGCAACACCCCCCTTGATCCTCCTTAGTTCTCCTCCTTCTCACCCAAGGGACTCTGAACTTCGGAGCGTGGGTTGGCGACCACGGGGCCCTTAGCCGAGTCCTGGCATTGCTTCCACTTACTTATGCCAGGCTCCTCACTTTCATCTATCCTGTCCGACCTCCCTTGGTCAACTCTTGTTCCTTTCCGACCCCGACGCTTTTAGGTTTCCGAAGGGCTAGGGATTTTTTCATTTTCACGCCCTTCGTTGGCCCTTGTCTTCTTTTGGCTGATATCTTCATTTTTCGAAGTATCAGATCCCTTCCATTTTTCTTTCCTTCCCACCCTCCATCCCCCAGGGGTTCTGAACTTCGGAACGTAGGTTGACGACCACGGGGGCCTTTAGCTGAATCCTGGCATTGCTTCCACTTACTTGTGCCAGGCTCCTCACTTTCATCTATCCTGTCCGACCTCCCTTGGTCAACTCTTGTTCCTTTCCGACCCCGACGCTATTAGTTTTCCGAGGGCTAGGGAGTCTTTCATTTTCACGCCCTTCGTGGCCCTTGTCTTCCTTTGGCTGATATCTTCATTTTTCGAAGTATCGGATCCCTTCCATTTTTTCATTTTTTCTTTCCTTCCCATCCTCCATCCCCCAGGGGCTCTGAACTTCAGAGCGTGGATTGGCGACCACGGGGCCCTTAGCTGAGTCCTGGCATTGCTTCCACTTACTTGTGCCAGGCTCCTCACTTTCATCTATCCTGTCCGACCTCCCTTGGTCAATTCTTGTTCTTTTCCGACCCCGATGCTATTAGGTTTGCGAGGGCTAGGGAGTCTTTCATTTTCACGCCCTTCGTGGCCCTTGTCTTCCTTTAACCGATATCTTCATTTTTCGAAGTGTCGGTTCTTTTTTCTTTTTTCTTCGAATTCATATTATATTAAGGATTTTTGCCCAATTATATTTCCTCTAATAACAATAACCACCACCACCACCACCACCACCACCATCACCACCCTCTAATTAACGTCCCCCCTTTCTCTATTTATCATTTCTTTATCAATTACTACGGCAAGTTGTTTCGAGTTGAACCTCGTATTTCTTTCATTATTTCTCCCTATTTTTTTAAATATATTTTTATTTGGCTTTATTCTTTTTTAACGTTTTAAATTATTTTATAAAACCTATATATCCACTTTGAAATTTGACGAAATTAAATCCTATACTGTTTTTCCTAAGACTTCATTCACGTCACCTTTTGCTCTTCGGCCGGAGAAACAAATGCCTACAAGACCTGCCTAGCAACGACTTTACATAAGCGAATATTTGACCTGCTTATGAACTTCAGCTATATTTGTTTTCGGCACAAGATAGTGATGTTCTGTTTACTCTCTTGACTGTGATTATTGTGTTTTGAACATTTACTGAATTGCTACGTTATGATACATTGTTAATTTTTTGCCTGTATTCAATGTGCTAGTTGTTTTAAGATCTTCGAAAATTGGCTGATGATGACACTTAAAATGTGTTGAAACCGGTCCCATTAAACAGGTTGTAACTACTTCTTACCATCTTATTACGGAGTATTGAAAGGTGGATCCTAACCAATTATATTGTACATCTTATTTCTCTATTCAATACGGAACAATAATGAAGTTTTTAACTTTAAATAGAGGATAGTGATCAAAAAGCAAAACTGGTAATGAGAGATTTATCTTGACACTAATAAGTAATAGTAAGTAAATTAACATAAATTATAGACTTGTGTTCTAATACCCAGGCACCTGGATACAAGTCTGTTGCCTGTGATGATGGGCAGTTTGCTATCTTTTTATTTATTTGTGTGGACCATGTTTGGTCAAGGAGTTAGTTAAAGGTGAAGATCATTAGATGAGTGTATGCATTTCTGTGTCCAGTATCATGACTGCATGTTAAGTGTTGTGTATTGGGTGATGATAATGATGACAATGATAATAATGTAGGGAAAGGTTATACTGTTGAATAACATTAAGGGGTCTGCTCAAGACTTAACATCTCCATCCAATGGACATTCACTATCCACAGCATTATACGTCTTCACTCCACATGAGCACTGCAGAGAGGTTTGTAATTGAACCAAGGTTTTGGTATGCAATCTAGCAATTAGGAATTGTAAACCACCATCTCTCCTACCCTGCTGGCTAACATTCTGGAGGAGAATTTTCTTTCCACTAATGGACTCGAACCAGCAAACTACGGTGGCAGACCATAAAGGCTAAGGTCAACATGCAGGCCTTGTATTTAATTCATCACTTGAATTTAATGTCAGTATGAATCCACTCACCAGTCTGAACAAGAGGAGAAGGATTTTGTAGTTTTTAAGTTAACAGTACTAAAGAATAAATTTCAGTATAAACAGCTTTGAAAGTATGAGCCATAATCCCAGACAAGTTTTATATTGGAAGTGAAGATAAAGAAACTTACTCTGATCATGCTCGACTTTGAATGATGCCCGAATGATGTCATCTGCATTAGGATCCATTCTAAATGTGAAAGGAGGACCATTACTCTTTGATCTGTCATCATCATCTGTGGCAAGAATTTCTACTACCTTCCTGGGTGGAACATGTTCAGGAAGTACAGGTCGGTAGTCCTTGAGGAATGTTGGAGCATTATCATTGATGTCTTGAACTATCACAGTTAATGTTGCTGTGGCTGTCTTGGGTGGGACACCATCATCAATAGCCAACACTTTAACCTGAAGGAAAAAAAAATAGTAACATAATTTACATTTTGATAAACACAATGAATATTGGTTTAGTGAATAACTTATTATGAAGGAGAATTAGTTGTCATAAATATAGTGTCTAATTTCATGTAAATAGCATTAAAAACCAAATATTCCAAATGTATCAGTGAGGACTCTGGTCTGAAACTGCAGAATGAATTGTGACTCCTCTTGCTATCTACTGAAATCATTGGCTTAATGACTAGTGCTAAAGGGACAAACAATACCCTTAACATTAGTCAATTTCTGTAAAACGTTTGGCCTGAGATATATTTTGATTAGTAAAGTGATCTATATACTGTAAGTATTCTTAATAACCATTTATCTAGCTAATGTGGAATTCATGAGCATCGTAGTCTACAGATGAAATTTGAAGGATTTCATTTCAGTTTTAACACAGTTTCAATATCATGTAGATCAGTAGTTCCGAATCTTTTTTGACAAGTGAACTTCTTACACAAAAACCTGAACTGAGGGAACCCCTTATTAACAGCCCGAAGTTGCTGAAGTTATGGTCAATAGACCTACCTAAGGATTTCTCCTCAAAGAATGAGTCAACATGAAAACTACATAAGTTCAAATAATTGTACATTTATGTTACATTAAAACAGAAATTAAATGGAGAAATTAGTAAGACAATAGCACTTTTTTTCAAAGTATTATTATTAGAGTTCATACATTTTTTTAAAACATACACTGAGACAACCTCTTTATTCAGGTCATAAGTAAGTTTACTCTTTATAACAGACTATGGATTCTACACCCCCACCCTCACTATTCAATCGTACAAAGCCACAGCATAGCAGCATGTTTGTTTGTACCTGCCTGTCTGTTCTTCCCTTCCATTGCATTGCCTGGCACTATCTTCAAGTCCACACTCAAAGACTTCATAACAGAACAAGGAAGCTATTGCTTCTCACTACATATCTAAATACACCGTTCATTTGAAAGAACTGAAAGCAATATGTTTAATCCACACAGAGTCATAGTTGCTACAGTTCAATATCCTAGGTGTAACGTGTAATAATAATACCAAAAGAATAAAAATCAAAAGCCTGAATCTGTCATTAGGCAAAATTTTGAGGAATCCATTGCAAAAGTGTTTGGGTAGATATAAATGCTCCATTATCTTTTGTGGTTTCTAAATCATTTCATAACTTAATTTTTTGTAAGCTTTGTCAGTTTAAGCAATTGCCAATTATTATTAACTTTATTGGTCACATTGGACCACTTGAGTCTTCCATGTACACTTTTTCTTTGAAGGTTGTACTGTTTGATTCTTCTTATCTGCCCAATACTTCTTCATTCATTCTGACTGCAGTGTTCTTACATTCATCTGAATTCTCTACAGGCTTTCTGTGCATCATTTCAGTTGAAAATTTGTGATTCTTAAGAAAGGTGGTAAGTTTATTCTTGTTCTCTGCATAATTTTTGTTAATTTAGGATGAAGGCCATATGATCTGAGGACTTTTAAAAGAGTGGATCTGTGTATACTATCATAAGCCTTTTTGAAATCTATGAATGAAATAAACAATTCTGGGAAAAACAGAATAAAATTTATGCAATGCCTCCTGTCTTCTTTCCCAGATTTCTCATCACTAGTTGTTGTAAAATCCTGATAATCGTAAGATGTGAAAGAAATAAGAGATTCTTCTTCATTGTGCTGGTAACTGGGTCAATCTCTCGATAGACAGTTTCATTGGGGAGGATTCTCCAGACTCCCTCAACCTGGTAGGCTACTTTTATTTATGCAAGTTCTAATAATTCTTTTTACAGTTTTGAGGAGCTGATCAGTTCTTCTTTCATTTTTAATTTGGAACAAGGTTTTGCAAGCATAAGTGGCTTTGGGCAAAGTTACAGTTTTGTAGTGTTGGATCTTAATGTCTATTGACAAGCATTTTTTGTTATAAGTTGACCAGGTTAGAAATTGTGATTTTTCATTTTGTTGGTTGTATTTATCAATGTTGTTTTTCGCTTAAGTTGTGCATAATGATTTCTCCAAGGTATTTAAATTGTAGGACTACGTTCATTTTTTGATCATTTATGATGATTTTGTTTATGTCAAGGGCATTGGTATGATCTCAGTTTTCTCAAAGGATATTTGTAATCCTAATTTTAATGCAATTTTATGAAGACTGGTGATCTGAGCATGGACTTCTTCCATGTCAGGGGCTAAGAGAGCTAAATCATCTGCAAACACTAGGCAGTTTGTCCTTTTTGCAGGTTTTGCTCCAATTTTGATTTTAGGTGGGTTTTCTTTTGGCCAAATTTTCATGATGTAATCTAGAGCCACATTGAAAAGGAGTGCGGATAATCCGTCACCTTGTCTGAGGCCTGTATTTATTGTAAAAGCATTTGACATTGAAACTGTGTTGGTTAAAGTTAGTTCAATAATTTTTGTTAATTTAGGATGAAGGCCATATGATCTGAGGACTTTTAAAAGAGTGGATCTGTGTATACTATCATAAGTCTTTTTGAAATCTATGAATGAAATAAACAATTCTGGGAAAAACAGAATAAAATTTATACAAAGCAAAAGAAATATGTAATTGCTCTTGAAGGTGTAATGCCTGATACTCTGTGAAATGCTGTTGCTATTTACATGGTATTACGCCTTATAATTATTGACTGGCATTCCAGTATACAGAAGTCTTTCTCAAAGAAGATGACTGTAAATTTTGACGAACAGTAGTGATTCAAGTTTTGATTTGAAGGACAAGACTAAGGTGAATTTCAAAGGAGGAGTGGTGAAATAGGGACAAGAAGAATAAATACTTCACCTGATGCCTTGGTGTTTCTTCTCTATCAAGGTTTCTCTGGATGGATACAGTTCCCTCTTGATTGATGGAGAACTGTCGTTTCCGATCTGAACTTCGATCGATGGCATATTTTACTTTGCTCTTCCCACCCTGATCTGGATCAGTTGCTTTAAATGTCTCCAGGCTCTTTCCAACCTCAGCATTCTCGTACACCGACACCTCAATGTTAGGGCGTTCAAACTGAGGCTTGTTATCATTGATATCTCTCAATTTCACGACCACCCACGAATAAGCCACATGGTACTTGTCGTTGTCATTATCTTCACCCTAGAAAATATAAACAAATTCATCAACATCCTATTATTCATCCAGATCAAATTTTCATTACCTATTTTCCATGTGAAAATATATAATAATGCTTTAACTAAATTCCTCAATATGTGATTCATAAGTAGAGCATTTTATACTATAAAACATATTATGATAGTATATATTACCTTATCATTCACTTGTATCCTAAACCTGAAGCCATTACTCTGGAGTTGGTCCTCATAATCCAGAGGCTGTACAATTTTCAGAGAACCAGTACCATCATTATTTCTGACCATAGTAAACTTATCTGCACCGTAACCACTATTTTCTATGACCTGAAATGAAATTCAAATAAAATGTTAGATGTGCTGTATGCTGCAAATTCAGAGATCACCATAGAGTTATACTGTCTATGGTCTCATACCTTATACTGGAATTTGTTGGTTTCATCCTCATCGTGCACTGTCACAGTGAGGATTGGTGTCTCGGGAAGATTTGTACCATCTGTCTCATCTACTTCCGTGAACCATTCATCCTTTGTGAACTGGGGAGGCATGTCATTGATGTCTTTTACTCGTATCGATGCCGTTCCAGTACCTAAAAACAGTCGTCAAGAATGATATCATTCACATTATTCAAAATGGTTAACTAAAGAACTATGAAATTTCTGCTTAAAGCAGGGAAAATAAAATAAAAATAAGGGAGTAAGAATCAGATTCTTCTTAAAATAATGATATTCATATCACAATAACTAATGTGCTGGCACACTGGTAATTCAATCTTACAAAACAAAATTTTGTTCTCTACATTCTATGCACCTTCTTATAAAAGAAACTGTTGGAAATCCCTGAAATGCTGGTTTTGTTACCAGACTCACAGCCAAGAGGTTGTGGTTTGCTTACTGCCCCCTGCCCAATAAATATGACTCCTCACAGAAACAGCAGAACTATCTGAGACTTTTAAATTTGAGGAGTATTCAAGTATGCTACAAAAATGTATATTTAATTTAGTTTGCTCGTGATTTAACGTTACACTTATGCATAAAAAGTGTTTGGCGATGCAAGGGTGGGAAAGGGCTATGATTGGGAAGGTAGTGGCCATGGCCTCCAAATAATTACAGCCCCAGCATTTTCCTGGTGTGAAAATGAGAAAAAAAGCTCACAGCTACACTGCCCTATCTACGCAACCAACTCACCTGGGAAACTTAAGATTGAATACTGAGCTATCAGTTTTATATCAAAGACCAGACTTCACCAACAATGAAGGAGCTGTTTCCACTACCTCAATTCATCTTGACCAACAATTTACAAGACACTTTCTCGCAAATTACCAGATTGCTGAGAATATTAGCCACAACACCCAATTTAATTTAATGGCTTCACAACTTGAAGGTTTCCATTATGACAAAGCATACCATACAGGTTTTTGCATCCATACTTTTATACGTAAATTTAGCTCTTAAAGAAATTGACGAACTGTTACGAGGGCTGGAACAGGGTCCACTCAGCCTCGGGAGGTCAACTGAGTAGTGGTGGGTTCGATTCCCACCTCAGCCATCCCTGAAGTGGTTTTCTGTGCTTTCCCACTTCTCCTCCAGGCAAATGCTGGGATAGTACCTAACTTAAGGCCATGGCTGCTTCCTTCCCTCTTCTTTGACTATCCCTTCCAATCTTCCCATTCCCCCACAAGGCCCCTGTTCAGCTTAGCAGGTGAGGCTGTCTGGGCAAGGTACTGGTCCTCCTGCCTAGTTGTATCCTCCTGACCCAAAGTCTCATGCTCCATAACACTGCCTTTGAGGCAGTCGAGGTGGGAACCCACGCTGAGTCTGAGGGAAAAACTAGCCCTGGAGGGTAAACGGATTAAGAAAGAAAGAAATCGACAATCAATAGATATATGCATCAAGATTGTTCCACAAACTATTTAAGTTAATAAGGATTGAATACGTGATTTTGTAGAGCTTTTCAGAACCAATAAGGTGACCTAACTGTATCTTCAGATCGAAACTTGCGCAAAAGACTGAGAACATTTTTGGAATGATGCCCGTGCCCTACCAACAGCTTTGTAACCATGACATGATATGAGTAACTCCTACACTAGAAAGATATAGTTCCTTCCCTCAACAGAATGAAGAGTCAAGACCTTCCTTCAAAATACCATGCCACAGCAACAACTTAGTGCTTTCACTATGCTCTCAATTGAGTAGAATATGATTTACAACTCTAAAGTCACTGAAAAATTCTGCAGCAGAAAACAGCAATGAATGGATATCATTTTTCATCAGTGAGGGAGTACTACACATTACTTCCATATTTTTCTGGGTTTATGCTATGTATTGTTTGTTCAGTTTCTTACACTAAAATTGTAGCACACAGTTGAATTTTAGCATGAGCTGCCACTAATCACAATGCTGTAGAATGTGTATTAAAGCATCACAGATATTATGCTTGTGAATATTGAAAGAAAATACAGGAGAACTCTTCCAACAAGAAGGATAAACAATGAAGCATTAAAATATTTTCAGTTAAGGATTACATTCAGAATGATGCAAGGCTTACCGAGTCATGTACGAAACATACCTTTCAACCCTCCTCCATCCATCGCAACCACTTGTATCGAGTAGTCCGGTGTTCGTTCACGATCCAAGCAGCACACAGCAGTCTTGATGACGCCAGTTTCGGACTCAATTTCAAAAATAGGCGAACCTGTCTCTTCTTCAATGACGTTCTTCTCAATAGAATAGATGAGCCTAGCATTAGTACCTTCGCTTGGATCATCATAATCTACTGCAGTCATTGTCATTACAACCATACCTGCAAAAGCGTCAAAGTGTTATTAACATACACAAAACAGTAATAAATGTTACCTTAATAAAAGAACATATTTTATAACATTAGCTTTTATGAAACCTACCTAACACCAGTGGTGTATAATTATGGAATTAATTTATGACCAGGTTTCAAATAATTAATTAATTGGAAAAATAAAATATTTTTGATTCATTTTAATTGCTTACTTACAGATGCTGAGCCATCAGAATTTTGACTATATTTTTTAATGTGTCAGAAGTCAACAACACACCTTTAAATGCTTTTGATCTTACCAGATCGAACCTGCTAATTTGGAAACAGGAAGTCAATGACTAAGGTTGGCAAACTGTCAGTTCCGAATGAAAGCTGACAGCTATGTGACCTACACCGTGCAGCCACTTACTTGGTCGTTGGTAAATTATTACAATCCCTAATTTCTCTTTCTATACACAAATATTTGCCCCAATTTGCCCTCTTGAATTACAACTTCATATTTTGGTCTTTCCTGTTTTTAAAAACTCCATTTGAACTCATTCATCTTCGAATGTCATTCTATGCTATCTCTCCACTGGCGGCTGGTAATGTAGGCCTACTGTTTAGTCAAGCACCAGATCTGCTTACTCCCAAGTCTCACCAACCCAAGTTCGCAACATCTTCATAGCTCTACTCTTTTGTTGGAAATCACCCAGAACAAACTGTACCACTTCCCCTGAGACCTTTTCCAGTTCTCAAATCAAGTGATCCTGGCGAGGGTCCCATACACTGGAACCAAACACTGAGGTCCTTCCAATGACTTATATGCACTTTCCTCTACATCCTTATTATGACTCCTAAATACCCTCAAATCCATATGAAGATATCTGTAACCTTTATTTACAACCTTGTTAATGTGATTAACCGAATGAAGATATGTCCTTATATTAACACCTAGATACGTACAGTGATCAGCATGAGGTGCTTTCACCCCATCAACAAAGTAATTAAAACCAAGAGGACTTTTCCTCTTGGTAAAATACAATCTGAAGTTTCACCCCATTTACCATCATACTATTGTCTGCTGTCCATCACACAACATTGTTGAGGTCTCCCTGCAGTCACTCACAATCCTGTAACTTATTTATTACTCTATACAGTATAACATCATCTGCAAGTGCTTTATCTGTGATTCTAGTTCTTTACTCGTCTCATAAGCATATAACTTCACCTACCGTACTCTAATTTTCTGAGTTCTGTTTTCTAGAAATTTAGCCACCCATTCAATCACTCTTTTGTCTAGTCCAGTAGCCCTCATTTTCATCAGTAGTCTTCAATGGTCAATCCTATCAAAAGCCTAGGATAGGTCAATAGCAATACAGTCCATCTGACTTCCTGAATCTAAAATATCTTCTACATCTTGCTGGAATCCCGCAAGTTGAGCCTCACTGGAACAACCTATCCTAAACCCAAACCGTCTTATATAATCAGAAGGATTGTTTTCCCAGAGTTTACATGCAACACATGTCGAGCTGACTGTTTAAGTTTATCACATTTTTCTTTGTGTACTGAGACTACTACAGCTTACACTTACATTTTCTATAAAATATGTGCATGCACTTTCTTCATGATTCTAAAGGTTTGCCAGAAACTTGCAGCTCAGTATGCTCACGTGTCGAGCATGGTACTGCTGGGCCATTAACGGTGAAGATATTACAAAACAGTAATGTTAGGAAAATGTTGCACACTTTGGGCAGGGAAGACTTGGAAGTAAGGAGACAAGCTGCTCAACTAAGAAGAATGTTTCAAACTGTCAGTGGAGAGATGGCCTGGAATGACATTAGCTTGAGTGGGGTTTTTAAGTACGATCATAAAATGAAAAAAATGAAATGTCGTATGGTTTTTAGTGCCGGGATATCCCAGGAAGGGTTCGGCTCGCCAGGTGCACGTCTTTCTGTTTGACACCCGTAGGCGACCTGCGCGTCGTGATGAGAATGAAATGATGTAGACAACACATACACCCAGCCCCCGTGCCATTGGAATTAACCAATTAAGATTAAAATCGCCGACCCGGTCGGGAATCGAACCCGGGACCCTCTGAACCGAAGGCTAGTTCGCTAACCGTTCAGCCAACGAGTCGGACATAAAATGACAGTAAAGTTGGAATTCAAAAGGACAAATTGAGACAAATATTTGCTTATAAGAGAAGGAATTAGGGATTGGAATAATTTATCAAGGGAGATCTGATAAATTTCCAACTTCTTTAAAATCATTTAAGAACATACTAGGTAAAGAACTGCTAGGAAATCTGTCACCTGGTTGACAGCCTTAAATGCAGATCAGTGGTGATTGATTGATTGATTGATTGATTGATTGATTGATTGATTGATTGATTGATTGATTGATTGATTGATTGATTGATTGATTGATTGATTGATTGATTGATTGATTGATTGATTGATTGATTGATTGATTGATTGATTGATTGATTGATTGATTGATTGAATCCATTAGTGGGGCAAGTCCAACAATCGTTCTTATAGATTTACTGGCATGTAAAAGATCTACTGAAAACCAAAGATATCGGCACCACGGCATCGTATAATCTGCTCGTATACCGGTAGCATCATTATTGAAATTTCATATTTCAAAGCTGACAAACAATTATCAAGAAGCATACCAATATTTTCTTTTACGTACCAGCCGTGCCGTTTTCTGTTACATTTCCGAAGTAGATGCCTTGAGGGAAAATAGGTGCATTGTCGTTGATGTCCTTGAGATTGACTTGTACGTCGGCATAACCTACAAGACCTTCTCCTCCCTCATCCTGGGCGAAAACGGTGAAGCGCCACTGCGGTCTTCCATTGGGTTGATCACGATCCAACGGCTGTAACATACGTCACACAACACTGTATCCAGCTTCTACAATATATACCGGTACCGGTATATACATACATTTTAGCAGAGCCTATAAATAATCCTGGATTGGAATAAATCTGTAAAACAGAAGTTGTTAACAGACTTACATAATTAAGAATAATAGGCTATATGAGTTTAACATCCTTTCAGCTGCTGTCTGAGTTAAAAGATTTTGATCTATATAAAAAAAAAGTGTTCGTTAACGTGTCTGTAAGTCCTGCCAATTTAACTTTTAAATATCGACTAAAATTAATCGGGATTCGAATCCACAACCATGAGTATAGCAGGAGCGCACTACGCAATCTTCAAAGTCTTCTCTGATATACAGAAATAAAATATGATCACCACTAAATCAGTGGCATGATTTTTTTCCCCATCACTGAAAAGTAATTCATCTTTACTTTTTTCTGATGTGTTGCCCTTGAGTGGCCTTCAATAACAGCATTTGCTTTAAAACAGAACTATACTAACTGCTGAAATAGGATATTAATTACGTGACTCAGATATTGTTTGGGCCATCAGTCAATAGACTGGTTAGATGCAGTTCTCCATGCCATCGTGTCCTATGCTAACTTTTTCATTTCTATATTACTACTACATCTTATATCTACTGTAAACTGTTTGTCATATTCATGACAGAATATTTAGAAATATACGGTATTTCATTATTGCATAGCTGAGGCGATATAGTTTATTTGACCGGGCGAGTTGGCCGTGCGGTCAGGGGCGCGCAACTGTGAGCTTGCTCTGTCGGCAGTCCCTGAAGATGGTTTCCCATATTCACACTAGGCAAATGCTGGGGCTGTACCTTTATTAAGGCCACGGTCGCTTCCTTCCCACTCCTAGACCTTTCCTATCCCATCGTCACCATAAAACATATCTGTGTCGGTGCGACGTAAAGCAAATTACAACAAAGAAAAATATATATTTTATTTGGCCCTAAACAACAAGGACTTGAGGTGACAATAGGCAAATGTACTTTTATTTGTACTGCATTATCAGTTAAAAGCTACTAACGTAAAGAAAAACCAAAGCATAAACCAACCGCCTCTGAATATTGATGAATTTTTTAACTGTCACGTTTCTGGTATTTATATTTCACACAGTAATATATTTACAGTTTTGGCAATCAGAAAAGAAAGTAAATCTAAAATATGTACCGTAATGGAAATAAAATGGATTAATTTTCTCACCTTGAGCACAAAGATCTCGCCCGTGGTTCGATTGATGTCGAACTTGCTGTTGGCAGGGTTGTCAGGGTCGATGCCCTGACCCGTAAGGAAGTAGACAATGTTCTGAGGGCGATCCTTATCTCCGTCCGTCGCCGTTACCTGAGAATAAAATACCTTTGCACTTACTGGGATAGAGAAGGACACGAGTTGAATGAGAGAGATAAGTGTGTCGTAAAGAAATCTATCCATTTCTTAATAATTTATAAGTCACAAATAGTCGAAAACCATCTTCGAACAACCCAATATCTCGAGATAATTAATCAAAATGTTTAAAAATACAGAAAAGATTTGTTTAGAACGGTATTTTGGACAGAAAATAACACTGCACTCACCTTCCCTGTGTGAACTCTTGAACCATGCAAATTAGAATAATTCTGAACACTATGAGCATGCAAATACTTCACTATAAATTCTAGGAACGAAATTATGTTAAAATTCTCATTGGTTATCTTTACGAGACAAACGTTTCTAATCATATTATACAGATATTTAAATCTACAGCAAATAACAAAGTAGAAAATATTGACATAAGAAATATTTTAGCGAATTATTCCACTACTACTTCCCCCTGCGAATCAATGCTCGAGCGTTGGCCTGCGAATCCCAAGATCGCGGGTTAAAACCGGCAGAGGTAGTCGGATTTTTGAAAGGTGAAAAAACAAAATACCTTCGGCACACCATATAGCTCGATATCGGCATGTAAAAAATCTGGCGCACATTCAGTGCTCAACTGACAAAATTCAGTAAAACTGTGCCATAGATCGCCCGAAGGAGTTACTAAATGGCGTCAAATCGAAGTGCCAGTTCATGGTAGCTGAAGCGATACGAATAATAATAATAATAATAATAATAATAATAATAATAATAATAATAATAATACATAACTGAATGTATGGAGAATTCAAGATAATACCACTAAAATGTGTATTTATAACTTTTCACCGAATTTATTTATATATTTATGTATTTAATCAACGTGAAGAATCACTTTTTGATCAGGCCAACCGTGTAAGTGTTCAGACGACAATAAGATATTATATTAATGTCGTATACAATTGTGTAAGGATTGAGATAAAGATGCTATTAATTTCTAGGTAGTCAAAATAATTTATTAATAAATTCAGTTTTCCTCGATGGGCATCGATATTTTAGTTACCCTTGAAATTATGTAAAAAAAATGCACGCTGAATTCAATTTTTAAACCAATGAATTATACATTTGTGTTACATGGTTCAAACTTGAGTTTGTTCCCGTGTGTACTGAATCCTAACTGAGGCGAACATTAATCTGTAAAAGTTCTGAAGTGAGACTCGTATGCTCTTGATTAAAAAAAAAAAAAGACTGGGACATGCCTGCTCTGGGCATACAGAGAGGTAATTACTACTGTAGCATGTCTGAGACTGACGCTCTGGAGGGCCGAGGCAGGCTGAGAATTAACGCGGGACTGCTCATCAGAGAGGAAAACAAAAGCTTGGATTTACAATAAAAATATATATACTATATCCAACAGCCCGAAGGTAAGTTATTTCCAAGTTCTATTCAAGCTGTATCGGATGCGTTGGTAAATATAACTTTTTCACGATGTAGTTCGTAAGGCTATGAGTCAAATCTGACAGCTTAAAATCAGAAACATACGTTCATGAATACATTCTTCTCTATTAGGGAGATTTAAGCGGGAAATAATGATCTGAGTGAAAAGTCTCCAAAATATCGAAATTAATCCAACATTAAGAGCGAACAGAAGAGAACAGGAATTCGAGGGTTATGAATAAAATAGTGGCAACACAGAAGAGTAAATTGCGGTCATCAGTAAAACCCTTCAATGCAATTAGCGGTGAAGTTTTGGACGTTCTGCCAAATGTGTGGTAGCCGTAGGATGCCGTCAGCGAGGTGGTCACGGTTGTTCACTGCTCGGAGCACTGATGAAATATCAGGAAACGTGATTCCTCAGATAGCTTCTTTTAATCGAGGGAAGAAATCGGTCACAAGGACTCATGTCAGGGTCATATGGAGGATGTCCCAAGACTTTCCAACACCATCTGCGCAACACGATAATCGCTGCTTCTGCACATGGCAACGTGCTTTGTCATGAAAGATGTCAGTTGGATTATCCCAAAAGAAATGTAGACTTTTCTACATTATAGCTGGATTCCCGTCAGGAAGTCGTAAAATTTAAGAAACGAGATATTTCCACTTCCGGAGGTGAACATGGCCCTGAGGTTCACTCAGCCTACACCAAAAATGAGTAACAGCTTAATTTCTGGGAGCAAAGGCGGCCTGGCGTAGAGCTAACCACTCTACCCCATCAAGTGCCGAGGTTACGGATAGTGGAAGTCTTTCTTTACCTTCCACCCCTTCAAGAGCCTCCATGGCCTCTATGGAGATGACTTTGCTTTACTTTACTTTACTTTACTTTACTTTATAGCCGGATGCATGTGGTGCTGCGGAAACGGCGATAGCAAGCTGCGTTGGCAGATTCACCTTTGGGTACAGCACGGCTAATGATGGTATCGTATGCCACTATCAATATGCCCTGGGTTTCTGTCGAATTTTCTTTGGATGCTGCGATTCATTCGATTGCCGCTTTAGTTCGAACTCATACGCGCGTGCCCAAGTGGTCACAATAAAGAATTTATTGCAGCCGAAAGACCAAACATCTTACTGTATTCTATTGACATTGTTCTTTTAGTGCACTTTGTTAGGTGGTATTTGTCACATTCTCGGCTGCACAGCTTACATACACAATTTTCGCTGGGATTGTGATACGATTTGGTAGCGCATATTTTGCGATGAAAACAGTGAATGCCGTATCTAGTCACGACGTGTCGTAGTTCCTGATTTTCTCTCGTCCAGTTTTCAATCAGGCCAACACTCGACCATTGATCCACAGGGGGAAGAAACGCCGTAGTGTCGGAATTTTGCCCTAAAACGGAATCTTTAATGTGCCAATAAATCTCCCTGAAGACAAACACCTGATACACTAAATATTGCAGATTGTTTAGATATAAACATAGAAGCATTGGTGCCTGAATGTTCAAATAAACGTAATTAGTTTAAAAGCTCATTTAAGAACTAACATTGCCGTGTCTAATATCCGTTTGCACAGAAAGTGAAGCAGCCCTTTGAGAGGTCGAAATACAACTTTCGAAAAGGAATGTACTGTACATGGTCCAGGACGAAACCTTGAGGCATGGCAAGCCTGGGAATGTCAGGAACAACTTAATACACAATGTATTTTTTGTTTTTCCAAAATGCTCTCCATTCTTAAATAATGCATAACTGACAGTCAATAAAGTGATGGTCGTTTGTGGACCCAGTGAAGTTAGACACAGTATACTGAATGTTGTTAACAAAAACTGTTCGAACTGTGGCTTCCGACGCTCAATAGAGGCCAGCAATTTTTCTGAGGATGGTTGCCTAGTTGTACTTCCTCTTAAAACAATAATCATCACCAACACCACCAGCAATTTTTCTGAGCCACCTTTTGAATCACTGAGTAAACTCGCATATAGTATCATTAATTTAATGATTCATTTTACCAACTACCTAGTTTTCTACTTCTTTTTGTTTTCGGTTGCTTAAAACAGGTTCTGAATAATACAGTTTTTTATATCCTGTATATACACTTACCTTTATACCATCTAAACTCATTCTTCTATTTTCTATTCACAATAAATATCCCAAAGCATTATAATTTACGATGAGAAATACAACAGAAGAGATGTGACAATTACGTGATCTGAACAAAGCAAAATTGTTTCAGGCAAATAATTATATTTTCAATTATTCTAGCTATTGTAAAAGTAAGCGACAAACTTCTTTATACTTTGAGCATGTTAATTACTGCACTTCATGCGCTAATTAAACTACCACCACGCCTTTCCTCTGTTACAAGACCACAAACAAGCTAAACAACAACACACATGCAAATACTAGCACATAACATGCAGAGAAGTAAATGATTTCCAGTAAAAATTAGGCTTAACTCTAATGTCAAGAGATTCCGATGTAGATGGGAAGAAACATTACTAATGCAGGAATACTAATTACAGTGGCATCAGAACACCGCGACGTTGCTGAGGGATGAGAGACTGGTTAAAAGATCGAGGAAAAAAGTATCAGAGTATCAAACTTAAAATGCCGAATATAGGCTACTAACTATTGTACCAGTCTTCAATAGGTTGACTATGTAAATGGTTAAGTTAAATGGTGAAATGAAATTTGATTCGCGGCTGTTGTGAAAGTATGAATATGGTGATCTGTCATTAAAAAGACAGGCTCCTTAGTAAGTAATCTACGGTATTAACCTAAAAGTAAGAATAGTGTAGACGGTATGAAATACGTTGTTGGCGTTAATGAAAATGAAAATCCACAGCCTGTTTTCAGTCATTCGACCGGATTAGGAATAGGATGAATGAAGCCCCATCTAGCGGCGAGGATAGGAATTGTGTCGACTGCCGAAGCCTGTCGTGCTCCTCTGGGGCAATTTTTAATGACTGACAGATGAAATGAAATGATATTGGAGAGTGTGACGGGAATAAAAGATGACAGGGCAAACCGGAGTACCCGGAGAAAAACCTGTCCCGCCTCCGCTTTGTCCAGCACAAATCTGAGAAGGAGTGACCGGGATATGAACCACGGAACCCAGCGGTGAGAGGCCGACGTGCTGCCGCCTAAGCCACGGAGGTTTTGGCGTTAATGAGTAACGTTAAAATATTCATTCTGTTTCATTCATGATCATTTCATCTTCATTAGCTCCTCAAATGAGTTTGACGTCGGGAAGGGTATCCGGCCGTAAAAAACTTGCAATATGATTTCGTCTCAATTCATTCCAACCCTGTATCAGGAAACAGGGTAGATTTTACTATTATTATTATTATTATTATTATTATTATTATTATTATTATTATTATTATTATTATTATGCCATTGCTGGCGAGATGTAGTGTATGGTATGGGCTATATAGAATTTGTTACTTTCATTGACCTGTCTCAGTTTCATCCTTGGCTTTGACAATATGAAAGTGACTGAGGTATGAGTGATGCTAGTAATACCACTCCTTATGCAGCCAGTCCCTGTTATGAATGGTGTGAAAACATCGCTCATAGGGTCGGTTGGTGCATGCATTTCAGTGGGCTTGGCAGACTGATATGTAATAGCAACGACTGGCTCGATGAGGAAAGCAACGGGAAACTACCTCCCTCCTCATTTCCCTAGTACGCCTCTTCAGTGACGCCTAGGCTATTTATGAAAGCTGTTGGCGGAGCTGCAGAGGATCAAACCAGCCTTCGGGCTGAATACCCAACATACATACATACATTATTATTATTATTATTATTATTATTATTATTATTATTATTATTATTATTATTATTTTTATTATTATTATTACTGTATAGTCTTAGTTATTTTCGCCCTGTGAGTGGACGCGGTAGAATACATCCACGGTATCTCCTGCTTGTCGTAGGAGGCAAGTGAAACGGGGAACCCAAGAAGCTCTCGACATGGAAGCATGGACTGGCGACCACGGGCCCCCTAGCTAAGTCTGGCATTGCTTCCGCTTGCTTGTGCCAGTCTCCTCACTTTAAACCTTTCCTGTCTGACTTTTTTTTTTTTGATCAACTCGTGTTCTCTTCCGACCCTGACGGCAGTAGGTTTGCAAGGCCTAGAGTGTCTTATTTTCACGCTCTTCGGGATCCTTCCCTTTCTTTCACTCATACCTCCATTCTTCGAAGGACAGGAACTCCTTTTTTTTCCCCCTAAAGGAGGATGGCTGTACAGTTGTACTTCCTCGTAAAGCAATAATCACAAGAGTGCTGTCATTTATGCGAACACCCAACTAATTTCACGTTTCGATTTGCTGTCGTCCATTGGACGTCCATGACTGAATTAATTTTGTCAAGTAGCCACCAGAGGTCTTAAAAGATATCAATAATAATAATAATAATAATAATAATAATAATAATAATAATAATAATATAGATGGTCATAATTTTGGCAGACTATCTCGGCCGGGAACCATGAATAATGTTATTGGTTTTACGTCCCACTGCCTACTTTTATGGTTTTCGGGAATACCGAGGTGCCAGAATTTGGTCCTCCAGAAGTTCTTTTACGTTCCGGTACATCTACCGACAAGAGGCTGGCATATTTGAATACCCTTAAACACCAGCGGATTGAACCGGGATCGAACCCGCCAAGTCGGCTTTAGAAGTCCAGCGCTTTACCAGTTGCTTCTTTGAAAGTATAATATTTGTCCAGTTTTCGGAGGAAAACTTTCTTTTTGTAAAAACCACAGTAGTACTGAACTTGAGAATTATAATTTGTGTACGTCGATCCCTTTGTGAAATTCTGAAGGTTGCCTAATATTGAATGACCCTAGCGTACATATTTATTTTGAATCTTCATATTGACTTTACACACTGATTCTGTACTATTACGTTTTAAATGGACGAACGAAACAATTATTTCAATGAAAAATGCTGTGTGAGTCATTCTCTAGCATTTGACTCTGAAAAAGGTCATTCATTTAATAATTTTTGTACCGGGCGGTACACCTCCACGCCGCTAATTCAAAATGTGCGCCAGTTGAAACTCCTCTGCTGGAGGAAGTCTGAACTTTATTGACGGTATTAATTTTCTACTTTCTCAGAAGATGTCACTACCTGGAAATTTTGGAGTTTTAGAACTGTGTCATTTTTGATGTGTTTTTGTTTTGCTTGAAGTAAGAAGTCTGAACCTTCTCTTCTAGAGGACACTACTGAAGATCAACAATAGTGCACCCTGGTGGGAAGTGAAAGAACTGTTTTTTTTTTGGAGAAAATGTAATTTCAAAAGTTTGTTCTTTGCTAAATTTCTTTCAGTCATTAGTTAAGTTGGCAATATTAACCCTTTCTTTCCCCTTGTTTTAAATCTAGCCAATCCCGAATTTCTTAACTTAATTTTCCACCAATAATGTGTTTCTTCTTCATCTTGTGTAGGGGTTTCTCTTTTTTCTCCAATAAAGTGATTGTGGGCGGGTGTTCTCATTCCCCTAACGCCTAGAACCTTCCGCGAGAGTATATAAACTGCTGATTTTTGGGTCTCTGCGCCACTTCTGTTCCATCTTTCAGTGTGTAAAGTACATAGCAGGGGGCGGGAAGCGCCTCTTTCTTCGGCAGCGGTCAACAACAAGGTAATGGCCGATTAATTACTTCTTTTCTTGCTTGCTCAGCAGTTTAACTCTCGGGGCGGGTCCGAAGCTTTTTCCATTATGTAACCTTCCTTAAAATGTAAAGAAACTTGTATCTATTTCATCTTTTAAACTGCACATCGGGATAGAGAGTGCTTAACCCTCTCGAGCTCCCTATCATATTGTTTTGAGGTGAACTTATTTTTCTCAACCTATTCTTCGTTAATATAATGTAAATTGTTCTTTTCTGAAGTCACCTCTGTAGTATGGGATTAGCCCTTGCATTAACGGCCTAGTGCCAAGTAGGTTTTAAATAAAGTGTATTAGGAGTGCGGAGAGCCTCCTTTCAAGTTGGTATTTTAGAGGCCACATAATTAACCTTTTCTCACTTAATAGGCCTCAGTAGATTGGGTATTTTACCCCTGTGTTTATGTCCGTTGAGGACAGCTTGAAGGTGGAGTTTGGTGTGGCCTGGGAGAGGCTTAAAGTTGAGAGCGAGTGGCTCTTTTTTTTGAAAACTGAGTGTTGTATGCCTCGAGGAGGCTTTACTGTGTAATTTGGAGCAAGTGCTCCAGGGTTTGATTGGGGTCTTCCGCCCCGTTGTTGAAATTTGTATATCGTAAAGTTGGGCTAGTTGCTCAAGAATTGTGTTTTCAGGGCTCGAAGCCCAAATCCTGTAAATACTGTAAGTGTACCTTGTTGTTTTGCTACTCCGTACCTGCCACTCTTGTTATTTCTGAATTTTGGAAAGAAAATATAACCTTGTTAAATTTTACATTAACTTTGATTCCGTAGTTTGAGACCCGTTCCTGCCCGCACCTTCTTTCACCTCTACCTACCACTAAAACTCGGTAACAATTTTTATACGAAATTTTCGTTACCCGAAACTCCCTTCTTAATTTCGGCTAATTTTACTGTACTAACCCTTGACTGGTAGAAACTGATAATTACGTTAAATTGAGAGAGAACGTATACGGTAAACCAATTAACTTACTTGTTCAGGAAAGGATAGCATTAATATCTACGAGTAACAGAGGAAAAATGTTATTTTTAATTAAATCCTATCAACACAAACTGTCTGTGACTAGAATATGAGACGTGACAGGCGTCTGTTCGCATGCAGATAACGCCAGAAGTGGACT
Source organism: Anabrus simplex (assembly GCF_040414725.1). Classification (NCBI taxonomy): domain Eukaryota; kingdom Metazoa; phylum Arthropoda; class Insecta; order Orthoptera; family Tettigoniidae; genus Anabrus; species Anabrus simplex. The sequence continues at coordinate 215,344,004 of NC_090271.1, forward strand.
GCAATTATTTCATTGGCACTTATAGTTCATAGTTCGTTGAAAACTATCTTGGCTCCGGAACATCAGACGTGGGAGTTCCTTTGAATCCTCGCAATATATTTCACGATGCAGCTAAAACCTTCCTCCAACAACAACTCAATGACACACCTCAAATATAATTTCCTTTTACGTACAGTTTAATGTCCCCGCTTCGTAAATTATTTCTGGATATAGATTTTACACATATTTACAACAAACCTTCAAATTTTACAATATTTAAAATTTAAATTTTGGTACAGGTCTCTATAAAAATTGCCACTTTGCTACGCTTACGGGAGAACTGTTGTCGCAAAGCCGAAATTTCTCCCAGTTTATAGCCTCCATTACATAATTGTAAATCATAAATAATAATAATGTTATTGGTTTACGTCGCACAAGGTACTTTCGCGGTTTTCATAGATGGCGAGATGCCAGAATTTTGTCCTACATAAGTCCTTGTACATGCCAGTATATCCATCGTGGAGCAAGAAAACCTAACACTTAGGTCTAACCTCACAAATGGTTGCGTTTATAAAGGCAAGCAAAGCAATGATTGTGGCTAATCCAAATCTAGAAGTTGGCGACTGGTCAGTTCTCCCCAACCGGAATTTACTTCTGGTAGGGTGGCCTGTTACTCTCCGTTTCTCCTCTAGCTAACAGCATGTGATAAACCACGGCTGAGAGACAGTCGTAGAGAAACTCATCCAAGAAGAGACTTGGCGATTAACAACATAATTTAACTGTGTAATTTATGTAGCATTTACACATTAGACAAATAATCGGATTTCGAACAAACATTTTGTTCATCGAATAAAAATAACCGCTAATGTTTACAGAAGCATTTCAAGTAATAATGCGTATGTATGCCTTGTTCATTACTAAGGTTTACTGTTCAGTTACCGGACATATACAGGGTTAAGTTACTGTAATTTTGGTGTTGGTCAGAGTTCTCAATATACAGTAGTCTACTACGAATTCTTGAACTTGATCGTTTATTGCGTTGTGACACGAAGCGTATACAATATTAAATAATTTGGGCTACACTAAGATAAACCAGACGACCTCAGTTGTATGGTTTCTATTATTATTAAGTTTATATTCAAGACAGAAAGTGTCCCAATATTATGAGTAAAAACAAGTCGAACTTATCTCTACTGAATACCTGATGTGGTTTGTTAGCTGTGGATGCAGATCACTATACGAACGATCTGAATAAATGAATAGATAAAAATACCATATCTAGTACAGACTATTCATCGCCTTGGTCTTATAGAAGGATGTCGTCCACTAAGTAAGTGTTAACTTCAACAGAAAAAAGGGCAACTAGAGTTGCATCGTCAACTATGAAACTGAATTTTGTCTATAAGGATATTTATTTAGTTGTGAATTCAAATTAAATGTAGTTTAATTTACGATTTAGTATAGAGTCCGGTATGATAAAGGATATTTTAGTCATGTATTATTATTATTATTATTATTATTATTATTATTATTATTATTATTATTATTATAACTTTCCGCTGGTTAAATGAAAGTTAATACAAAAATATAATGTTAATAATTAATTATACAGATTCACGCATTGGTTCACAAAATGAAGAGCAATTCAGTGTGACCATTTAATTACGACGAATATTACAAAATAGGAAGTAACATTCATATTTATATCAACAACACTTTTCAATAAAAGTTTAATGATACGTGCGAGTCACAATAGTGATCATTCAATCGGAGATTTTGCAGAACAGTTATTTCTGGTCTATCTGTTAACCCAATTCTCCAGTTATATGCCTCGGGTTTTACTGGGTCTTCAGGAAATACGTTTTCTGGCTAAGTACTTCATTCTGAACCTGAAACAACTGAAATTTAATAGCGCGTTTCATCTTTCCCAGATAATTATGAAAAGAATCAAAATATACAAATAGCATGATTTCCAAATTGTAACACTATTTCAAAGCAAAAGGTTTTTGGTATTGATGAAAGACACGATATCAAATTTGATCCAAATTAATTACAACAGTAGCCATCTTCGTGCAGGCCATGAAAGCCTGTGGAGGAATAGAAAATAAAGGCTATCACCATCCATATCTCACTAAATGGCCGCATTTCTTCCAGTACGCTGAAGCAATATTATTCATCCAATCCAATAGCCCCTTTAATTTCACCCAAATATTCTTCCCATCTGAACTAAAAGTAGCTTGCATAAGAATTTCACTACTAAATAAGAAAGAGACACTCTAGTAATGTGTAGCCTATGTGAAGTGCTTGACCAAGAGCAACTTGAAAGATTAAAACACTGACTTTTGTACATATCAAGCAAGTTTTGCTAATTAAGACTCACCACTTCACTAAAGCTCTTCTTTGTAAACTACTTACGTTCTGCTGATCAGTGGTAAATTCCGTATGCAATCTAAAATGATTTTTATCATTGCTACTTCAATGAACGCTCACTGTATACCAGTACAACAACCAGGGCTAGGAAATACGAAAGATGAATACTTTGTCTCTTCCATTCATTCATGTTAACATTCTGAACCATGATTTATACGAAGTTAAAGAATATCGCTATGAATTTATACAGTCTATCCAAGTTCTTAGGAAGGCATTAGTGTCCGCGGTCTTCAGCATTTAAACTTGTACACATTTTCAAAATACTCATGAATTAAATCGTTCAATAATTATTTTTTTAAGTTCCTTTCAAAGGACACTCTTGGCAATGTTATTACATGCTTAATTCATTAAATGCTAAATATAACTATAATATGTAATCTGATTGTCTCAACCACAATAGATAAATAATTAAATTAATTTACCAATTTTTTAAAGAAGATACTGAATTTTCTAAAAACTTGTATAGTCTCTTCAATCAGCCTTTTCTCCATATTAAGAATTGCTGCAGAATACATGTTAGTCTTTGTGTTAGCCTCAATTCAATCTTATTGCTACCAAGTAGGAATCTACCACCTGAGCTACGGTCCTAAATGTAGATTACTGTTTGATTGATTGATTGATTGATTCATTCATTGATTGATTGATTGATTGATTGATTGATTGATTGATTGATTGATTCGAAATACTGACAAGTGAGTCACAGAGGCGTCGAGGTATGTGAGAGTGCTGAGTAGCGAATATTATGAATATGATACCTTGAGTCCACCCAGCTTTCATTCCTGCACAAAAAAGTCGTCTGAAAACAGGCCATTATAAGGATAGTTTCGTCCCGCAGCTGACTTCTTTCTCACGAAATCAGAACTGATAGCTCAGTACATCAGCTTTGCTACAGCTTGATTCAGTTTCAGTTACAATATTACCATTCTGGGAGAATAGCCTACACATCCTAATTACTTGAAATGATCCAAGTGTTCCAGTGTAGTTAAAATAACAAATTAAAACAAATTAAAATAAATTAAAATAAATGTTTATGTTCTAGAAATAATATGTAGAGATTCAGTGATATAATATTTAATAATCAGCTTAGTACCGATCCCGTAGAGAAACTGAACAAGGGTTGTACATACATACATACATACATACATACATACATACATACATACATACATACATACATACATACATACATACATACAGCTTAGTAACCTCATCCATATTCAGCTACCACCACGACTCGCGATGCACCATCGTTCTGATTTCGTACAGAGTAACATGTAGAGGCAAGCAAGATAGGTGCACTACAGTTGGGCGGAGTATGTAGACAAGGTTGGAGTAAATTTTTGGGAATACAGTGAAGAGCTATGGAAAAGAGCCGACTCGTGTAATACCACGCGGTAAGTTTATATATGCGATAAGAAAAGTGGACGAGTGGGTTAGAATGGGGGAGAACTAAGGAGATGTAATCGCATAAGGAAGAGACTGAAGCTTGAGAAAGAGAACAATGTAGAAAAGGAAATGGTAATACTAATCCAGTGTGAACTACTGTGAAGAAGGTGAAGAGATAGAATAAAGAGAAAGAGTTTTGAGATTAGCATTGAGAGAAGATCTGAACGGTTGCCTGCGACAAGGCTGCCAGCCATCGAGTAAGTCTGAGTCACAGGAAGAGGTAAAAAATTTCACTGATGAGGATAGTCGTTTAAGAGGCTTAACGTGGGTCTCCGACCGAATAAATCATCTACAAGGAAAATATTATTATACAGTAGTAGTTAAGGTGAATTTTGTTTGTATTATATATAATATGTATAGTATTGATGGACTAAACTACTAGTACTATTGTTTATTTTAATTATGTATAGTGTAAGAGAGGGCCAGGAGTCCTAGATATGCAAAAACAGCATTGTACTTTTAGGTTAGAATATGATACACGATTAACCACCATATGAATGGTTATAAATTTGGCCTACTTGCTTTTGAGGAAATTAAGAAGAACTGGCAACTATATTGAAGGTTTTGTTACGTGTCTAATTAGCATTTATGGAAAAATTCTAAACTATAACTCACGCTCCGGCATCTTCCGGCATCACAACTTTTTCTTTTTTGCTAGTGGTTTTACGTCGCACCGACACAGAAGATATGTCTTATGGCGACAACAACTTAATATTTTTCCACCATCCATGAGAGTTCCAATACGATTTTTAAACTTTTAAAAGTATGATGTTCCTCTTCTTCAATGACATTTTGTGCAAAGAAACGCATTTTAAAAGAGAATATGTGTTTGTCAGGCTGTTTTAAGTCGTCAGTCTTAAAGATGGATCACTCCTGAAGACGCACCATCGTAGATTGTATGGAATATCCCTAAAACTCGAGGCAGAGCTAATGAGGGTTACTAAGCCACGATATAGAAGACAGAGTGTATACAATACTTTTCCCTCCATTACGGAGAGACATTAGACTTCGATGAAGTACACCAACCAATATGAACTACCTCGTATATTTAATAATATTATTCTAACTGTAAACCATGTCAATAAGGATGTAATCTCTGACGACATATTTTGCCAAATGTTTCCGCGCGCGCGTTAACCGATTATTACTTTACTAGGCAATGCGACAAATAGTCTATATTAGAATGGTCTGTTCATGGAGTATACACAAAAGGCTGCTGGTCTTGTATTAAAAAATAAAAGCAGTGAAAATCTAGACCTACAACTGTGAAGTTAATTTGATGGAGGCTGCATTTCTTCATAAAGTACTAACCATATCTTAATAAGCTTTCCAAAGTGATGCATCAGCGCATGAATCGTCGGATGTTAAACAGTTTGAGAGACACTTTTAGTGGTGAAAAGTTTGCCAGTTAAAAAAGTAGTGAAAAAGTTTCCCTATTCTTAAAGGCTTTCTCAAATTTTGAAAACTGTCCGCTAATAAGTTGTGAAGATATTTATGTATTTATTCATTTATTTACTGCACTTTCAGGCTAAGTCAATAAATGGAAAAGACAATGTATTCAGTTTAAGGAAGAAAGGGTCCCTCCACCCACAACCTACTACCACCCTCCACCGTCTTCTGACCTGCATCAATCGGTATGGATGTGGGCCTGCGAACTCTTCCTCCATGACGGCCGAGTACAACGTGGAGTTAAAGACAGGAGGCAGATCGTTCACATCGTTCACGTGGATAACCACTGTGGTAGCGTTCTCATTGAGGCTGTCAGACGCTACCAGAGTAAGTTCGTACTAAAACACAAACACAGAAAGCATGCAGCATTCGTGCCATAACACAAGACAAAGAAGCAATAAGCCAAGAGAACCTGCAGCACGCGCTTGGGGAGGTTCCGATCATCCTCCTCAGTGATCTGCGTGCGGTACGTGGGTCGCTCGAACACAGGAGGGTTGTCATTCACATCCTTCACGTGGATCACCACCGTCGTGTAGTTCTCCTTGAGGTTGTCTGAGGCGGCGAGTCGCAGTTCGTACTACACAGAGCAACACATAAAGCAAGGTTCCCATATCACATTACTCTGAAAAGGCTGTCCATGATCACAAACCAGAAGAAGAGGGGAAAAAAAAGAAAAAGAAAAGAAAAAATAATTTTCCTGAGCATATTATGTGACTTACTGCACTGTAAACGAAGAATAAATGCGGATGAGATGCTCGATACAATACAATTCCTACGTATGAAAAAATCGAATCAGCACTGCGTCAGTGTGAAGTTCTGTATAGTTTGTAATTAGATTTATAATGAATTTATAATGAAATTTCTTAAGCGTTAGAATTTTTACAAAAATTCGTGGTTGTGCTGAATAAAAGGAACGTAACAGTGCTTTTATGAAAATTAGTAGGCCTATTCATGACCCATTTCGCTGGTCCCATTTGTCCTTCAAATGTGAAACAATATATATTGTAAAGAACTTAATAAAATTACATCATTATCTTTAATGCTCTGGTTTTAAGTCATCCCAACGACTATAGTAACTATCAGTAATCATAACAAAGTTTCAACCTCAGAAATGAAGATATGCCTAAACTCTACATTGCATAATTCCATCAGTGAATAAGAATGTGTACACAGAAGAGTGTGGATATTGACCTTTTGTAATAGGTGGATACAAAAGAAAAAAGTAATTACAATACATTTTAAAACGTTTCTTTATGTTATCAGAGTTCAGTAAACATATATTCCGGATATTTGTTGAATATATAACAACATAAGACTGTTTAAATAGTGATACTGAAGGACAAATAGGAAACAAGTAAATAAATTTAAAATGAATATTCAAGAACCTCAACATATGAAGCGAGAATCCGATACCTATAGATCATCATAAAGGTATGTCACTCTATGCCAAAAATAAAAATAAAATTCTAGTATTAATTTAATATTATTTCAATTTGAAAAGATATTATTTTTGCAAAACTGTTCAAAAGAAACAAATAATCCGTATTCATTTCTAGCAAATAGCACCACGGTGATATTCAACAGGAACCTTGCTATTATAAAAACTGTTTTACAGCTTTCACTGTTATAATAAATGAACAGAAAGATCAACACACACTGAAATAATGAAACACGTTTTTTCACATACATTTCAATGTTGATACCTGTAAATAAAAGGCATACAATTTGATTAAAAAAATAAATATTAGATACAGAAATATGACAATATTACAATAATTAAAAACTGTATCTTTCCAATTAGGAACTGATAAAATATTACGTATTGCATTTAGAAGTATAGAATCTCTACTGGCTACAGAGTATTTTCAGAACTGAAGTAACAACTGAGTTTGCTTGTGCCAAACTACAGCTTATAGATGCATAGGCCTATATGGTACTGGAAGAGATCGTAACCCGAGTACGTTTTAGGAACTATAAATTAGCACACAGGACGGAAAGTCTGCTTCGTACACTTCCTGATACAAAGAGTGATCGGCTGAAAATTTCAAAGTCTACTTTTACAAGCACAACCGAAAGGAATGAGCAATTATCTGTAGCAATGTAACAAGAGCTCCAGATTATAGCGATAAATTCGCAGGCACAGAGTGTATGTTCATCTAGAGAGAATCTAAAGCGTGACTTTTATTAATTATGACTAAGCCTATATAGCGATTAACAATACAATTTAATAAGTAATAAGTGCATAAATAAAAAAGATATCAAATGATATAAATTAATATTTATATCCTATACAGAGAACAAAACTGTCAACACGGAAACATGTTTTATTTTTGCATTTTAACTCTTTAGGCCACACAATTTCTCAATATGTCGTCCCTTGCTGATTGAGCGGTCTGTGTTTCGGTGAGCTATTATAATAACTGTGTGTAAAAGAAAGTGCACGTAGGTGTGATAAAATGAAAGTGATTACACGAAAACGATAATTCAGTGGCGATAGACAGCTGTTGATTGGTTGAAGTTCCTGATATTCTTAAAACAGACTGGTCATTGGAGACGTGAACTAAATAGTCTTGGTTTTAATTAATAAAAGGTGGTTAATCTACAATTTTCTAATCGAAGTGTGCAAGGTGCAAGAAACTATGCTTTCTGCTTGCCACTTTCCTAGCACAACAAAAATAGGCCTACGTAAGTTCATCGAATAAAATATATAAACATAAATCATCTTTATAGACCAGTATGCCTTTCAGCGTTCAGTAGACAAGCATCTGTGAATCAACTCTCCTCTATTTGCAACTAGCTCTATGGCCTAGTTCAGTATCAAACCTCTAAATCATTAATTAACACTGCCTCTAACCATCGTCACATTGGTCTCATTCTGCTTATGTTACCCTCCATGACCGAGTCCATTATTCTCCTAGGTAACCTTCCTCCATTCGCCTCACGTGACCTCACCAACGAAGCCGGTTTATGCACACAGTTTCATCCGTCGAATTTATTCCTATCTTAGCCTTTATTGCCTCATTCCGAAAACCTTCCTGCCATTGTTCTCACTTGTTTGTACCAGCAATTATCCTCGTTACTTTCATGTCTGTTACTTCCAAACTATGAAAAATTATATCCTGAGTCCACCCAGCTATAAACTGCCGTTTAACAAATATTACGAAAGACCATAGTTCTGGACGTAGTCTAGTGTACAAAGCAGGACGCTGATTCTTCTCTACGACAGTCCACTCAGTTTTTGTTAAGAAGTATATTTTCCGGATTGAATGAAAAATTCTGACTTTTAAATCTAAAGGTAGCTCAAGGATATCACAGAAAATACAGTATCACAACAGCGTTATTCAGTCTTCGTTACGTAATATTTCATCATTCCTCTGCTGTTTGCTGAAAGAAAAAGCCACAAAGAAACACAGGAAATCCTCACTATCTAAAAATTAAAACACTAAAAAATTATAAAGTACTCTTTGGGATAATAATTACTCGGATATTGCTTTTCTTTTTTTGGATGCATACACAGTACTGTAGAAAAGCAAGTATTGTAGCGTCGCTGAGATAAAATAATATGTCGTTGGTTGGTCTCTGGGAACAGCTAATGAGGAGAATGCAAGAAAAACAGAGACAGTTTAGTTCCTGTCTTTCATGTGGACTTTTTGTGAAGATAGCAGTCGGATAAACAAACCACAGCAGACTTCCTTCTTGTTTCTAGTGTACTTGCATTGCGACCTCTTCCAAGTTCTTCAATCAAATGCAGCTGGAAACTTAAACAGGAACCCTAGAAGAACCGTGCATACGGAGCAAGATCACTCACGTGCGGCACAGAGACATGACCCTCGTTTAGTAGCAGGTCTTCTTGTTAGTAAGAGTTTCAATAAAAATCACACAGGAACTCAAAAGACGGAAGAGATAAAAGTAAATCACTTTGGACTAATAAAAACATCGTAAAAAATGTACAGCCTTTTCTTAACGGTCTAATGGTGATGTAACTTCATAGGATGATCAATTAAGACATCAGAACCGTCACCGCACGCCTGACGTTACATAGGTGGTCCACAGCAGAACAAAATAAGTGATTCTGAATAGGAATCCGTCAGTTTCCTCGTTTGCATTTTTCGATGACGTAGATTTTATGCTACCCAATATTTTAGCTTCCATAACAAATGATAGTAAATATTAACCCTTAAATGAGCGATTTATCATTTCCTTCAAATATTATGGTTGTTCATTCCGAAAGTAATACATTATTATCAAAAAACTATTTTTAAAAATATCTGTCAAAAAAATTATTTTAATTTATTTGGATCAGTAGAACGTTAAGAGTTTTGAATGTTTTACGTACCGGTATAAGAAAATCTGTACGATTACCGTAGCTACAGCTACACTTCAGAAGTAAATACACACTTGTAAACTCGAAAATCGGATATAAAAAGCAAGTAAAGTTTCCTTCGTACATATGCATTGCTGTACATTTAAAGGTAAAAATCCGAACATTTTGATATATTCATATAATGTACGTGCTAGTAAAGTAAGTTTTCAAAATCTCATTTTCGGTATAAACTTTAAAAAAGAACTTACCCATGGCATCAGATAACTGCTCCGAGCCGTCCAACTATTTTTCAGCAAGTAATATTATACCAGCGCCGCTGATTTTAGGCAAAATTACCATTAAGTTTAGGATCTTCACCTGAGTTTCACTGCAGTCTGTCTGGTCCAACCCGAGCAGTTCCCTTGTAATACGGAGTGGACGTTTGTGTTGGCGTGCAGGGATTTGTTATTTTGTTCTTCACTTCCTGTTCTATGTGCAAGTTAAAAGACGTTCATCACTTTGTGTCCTCTGACGACGAACACTTCACGAAATGCAACTTACTAGAGCAGTGTAATAGCGAGTCTAAGCTCATTCCGTCAGATTATACCTCTCCACTTCCACTACCCAGCTGGTTTGGTCACCTCCTGTTAGAAAGAAAAGGCATAGAGTCCTGACTCATTGCTACTCTTGAGCAGCGAGCAGTGTGTTTCAACCTAAACTCTGAACTCGATACCAAGCTCGTGTTTCTGCTTCATGAGTGTGTGTTCCGAGTACTATGTCTTTTCGTTCGCTCGTAATCTCTTTACCCTCCAGGGTCGGTTTTTCCCTCGGACTCAGCGAGGGATCCCACCTCTACCGCCTCAAAGGCAGTGTCCTGGAGATTCAGATACAACTGGGGAGAATGACCAGTACCTAGGGATGGGCGCGACTGAAGCCTGGAATCGAGAGCGTCGACTCCATCGACTCCGAACACCGGTCTCGGTTCGCATGAAGCCTCTCGACTCCAAGTAAAGTTGATGCGCATTGCGGGGCCGCACGCTCGCTTCACATGAAGCTTCGCGACTCCAAGCGAACTTGACTCTCATTGCGGGACCGCTTGCGTGTCGTGGCGCGGAAAATGACATGAACTATCATACATGTTGCTGCTCATTTGCCCATTGGGTGTTTTAAGAGTATTGTAGAGTGAAGTACGATATCGTTAACCAAGACGACGAGCGTAATGGTGTAGTTGAAATAAAATTAAACGTGTCATGTCAGAAGGTATCGGCAAAGCAGACCACGGACATTTTATTTCACATCTTTATTTGTCGTGATCAGGAAATTAATAAACAGACATCGATGGTAAATAATTATGAATTCCACATGTACGATGAAAACAAATCTAATATGGGTAAATCCTCTAACATAATTCGAACATACACTACACCATTAAAAGCCTCCGTGGCTCAGGCGGCAGCGCCTTGGCCTCACATCGCTTGGTTCAGTGGTTCAAATCCCGGTCACTCCACGTGAGATTTGTTTTTCTCCCGGTACTCCGATTTTCCCTGTCATCTTCCATTCTAGCAACACTCTCCAATATCATTTCATTTTGTCTGTCAGTCATTCATCATTGCCCCAGAGGAGTGCGACAGGCCTCGGCAACCGGTACAATTCCTATCCTCGCCGCAGGATGGGGGCTTCATTCATTCCATTCCTGACCCGGTCACTGACTGGAAAACAGGTTGTAGGTTATCATTATAATTCAAGGACCACGTTAAGTCTTGTTGCATTATTACTATTATTATTATTATTATTATTAGTAGTAGTAGTAGTACTGTAGTAGTAATAGCAGTAGTATACACAAAAGCCCCTTTTCGCGACAGCCCTGGTAGGCCTTGGCCTACCAAGTGACCTCTGCCCAGCTCGAAGGCCAGTAGATCACGAGGTGACATGTGTTCAGCACGACGAATCCTCTCGACCGTTATTCTTGGCTTTCTAGACCCGGTCTCTACCTCAACGTGATCACGAAACCTGAGATACAGGTAAAAATTCCTGACCTGGCCGGAATCGATACCGGGGCCTCCCTAGACTGCGGAGGCGGCTATTATGACGCACAATGTTTGGTAAAAAATTTGTTGTAAAATCATACTCCAAGCGCTCGCTTCTTTTTTTTCTGTTTTATGCCCCAGGCCAGGGGTATTAATCGTTTACAATTAAAAAATCTAACCCGGCCGAGAATCGAACCCGCGACCGCCGGGTGGCAGGCGTTGCACCCTATACTGCGTAACTGAATTCGGTGAAGTCAATATTGGCGATTGTCTAAAAGTATACTGTCAGATTATTATTACCACTACAATTAGCGCCGTCATTATCATCATCGTCGCCAAAATAGACCTACAACATTAACACTAACGATGATAAAATCTCGAAACAATATTTAATGTTTGCTGGCTAATAATCATCTTGTATTCATCGTATCACGTGTTTCCAAGGGAAGAACGTGGAACTATAATTCCAAGCAGTTTCGATAATAGTTGATAGATAGCGTTACTGCATCAGTGGAGTCGACACTGGAGTCGAGAGTGTCGGTTCCAGAGGTAACAGTGTCGACTCTTCGCGACTCCGTTCGCAGCCCATCCCTACCAGTACCTCGCCCAGGCGGCCTCACCTGCTATGCTGAACAGGGGCCTTGTGGAGGGATGGGAAGGTTGAATGGGACAGGCAAGGAAGAGGGAAGGAAGCGGCCGTGGCCTTAAGTTAGGTACCTGGAGGAGAAGTGGGAAACCACGGAAAACCACTTCCAGGATGGCTGAGGTGGGAATCGAACTCACCCCGTTCCAGCCCTCGTACCACTTTTCAAATTTCATGACAGAGCCGGGAATCGAACCCGGACCTCCGGGGGTGGCAGCTAATCACGCTAACCACTACACCACAGAGGCGGACACTATGTCTTTTCACGAGAGTTTAATACTGATGTAAACAAATAGGCGGAGCACGTTGCCTTTGCACGTGGAAATAAACGTAGTTGAATGGAGAAGCAACCGTCGCACGCACTCAACTGTATGCGAGCTCGAAGAAAAGTAGTACGTCGCATTTATGTTATTCTATTTTAATTTATTACATTTAGACAGTTTGGAAGAGTACGTAATCAAATTAAAATATCGTTGTCATACATATGTGTGTGTGTTTTTATATAAAATAGTGATTAAATCACGAGAAATCAAGGCACAACGCGTGGTGTGATACAGGAAGTCTTCTCGTAGCGAGGGAAAATCCCAAGCTGTACAGTGTGGAGATAAGGTGTTGCATCGTGCAGCAGCAGTCAGTGTCAGTATTCATTGTGAGAGAAATGGACCAAGAGGTAGGACCATCGCGTGTAGTGAAGCACAAAAGAGGAAAAGCGCTCAGAAGTAACCATTGTGAATGTGTTCAATAAACTAAGTGAACAGAATCCAGGTTTAGTCGTTTATTCAGAAGTTCAGATCTTCGCATTGTTATCGTATGCGATGCGCAGCCCTGTACGTCCGAACACGAGACGTTGACGGGGTGGAGGTCGGTACTGCACTCTCAGCGAATCACAACTCTTTCTCTGACGGAGGCGTGGACATACCATGTTTACATCAGGATTAAACTCTTGTGAAAATATATATATATATATATGCACGAGGGTGCAAAGAAAACGGCTGTACAATCAAGATGTGCCAAGAGCCAATGCATGTGGCAACAGTGAACTACCGGGCGAGTTGGCCGTGCGGTCAGGGTCGCGCAGTTGTGAGCTTGCATCCGAGAGATAGTGGGTTCGAACCCCACTGTCGGCAATCCTGAAGATGGTTTTCCGTGGTTTCCAATTTTCACACCAGACAAATGCTGAGGCTGTACCTCAATTAAGGCCACGGCCGCTTCCTTCCCACTCCTAGGCATTTCCTGTCCCATCGTCGCCATAAGACTTATCTATGTGAACTAATGACGTCGGCAGTCACAGAGTTGGCCTCGGCTGGTCAGTGGTCCGACAGCTCTAAACTCCGACCGACCAAACGAGTAGAGGAGTGGTGGCCACAGCTCTACCGTGGCTCTACCTGTCTGTATTCGGGAGACGGAGAGGGACTGGCCCCAACCGTCGACTGTCCTCACAATGGTTTTCCGTGGTTTTCCATTCTCCTGCACTAAGGCGAATGCTGGGACAGTTCCTAGTATACGCCACGGCCACCAATTTCCTCACCTTCTCCGAACATATCCTCCATTGCAACAAATCTCCTGGCCTGAGAGATGGCGTCACCGTCTAAGAGGCCCGCCTCCCGCTTCAGGGGAGGAATGAAAACAGTTTAGTAGAGTAGTAACTAATGAGCGAGGCACGAACTTCTGATCTGCTCGTTTCTGCCCAGACTCGTTCTGCTCATTGCGATCAGTCAGCATGGGCAGTTCGATAGATTCATTTGTTCAGTGAAGTTGAGTGCATTTTTCAGCTTGGTTCTTTTGAAGAAAGCTTTGAACCAGTATATACTTCGAAATATTGAGTGAGGTCCATCTTTTATAAACGAGTTTACAAGTCGTTCTGCACAGCTTTATATCTTGTGTTTACATATACATTGAATCTCCTAGAAATCAGACGCTTTTCGCACCACCTAAAGATTAAATTTCCATCGTTCTCCTATGAACAAGGTTTCCCATTTGCAGCTAACATTGTACGCGCTATGCACTCCATGACGTCTTCAAAGATATCAAGAACATCAAGCTTTCACGACCTCGAAGTAGGACAGGTATCAGCGACTTAATTTTTTCAGGAGAAAGAGGTGCTGAAACTCTCAGGAAGAAAACAAGGGATGGCGTCAGGATACCTTAAATAACATACTGTTGTTGCACCTAGAAAAATCAGCCTAGAACTCTGACCAGAAAGGTTCTGTCATCTAAGGTTCAGCATTGCATTCTATCTCAACGAATTTTCATTCTGTGATACACGTGCTGCGGGTTAGTATTTTCCCCCTCAGGATTGTCATATGACGGGATTTCAACGCGCAGCGACGATACGTTTCTCTCATGCAGTATATTAATTTTAAAACAGCTTCCAGAATTTAGATACGTCACCATCCTCCTCAGCTCGTTTCTAGGTCTCTTACTTTTAGGTGTCTACTGCAGAATAGCGACCTTGAATCAGTCATACTTTAACATAGTTGGTTCAAACGGTTGGAGGAGATGCAATAACTTTTTATGAAAGACAGTGAGGTTAATGTTTTCACTAACATGGCAAAGAACTTTATGGAGTGACGATGAAGTTCATTTAGGAAGGTCACTGGGAGAAATAGCTACTGTGTTGAGATGAAATCATATTGCCAGTGTGCGTATTTCTTCTTCCCACTTGGCATGCAGACCAACGCAGAAGCCAAGTGGAAGAATATTCTCGAAACAACAAAGACGACATGCGATATCTCGCTTGATTAAGAACTTCCTACCACTTTCACCAATTTCAAAATAAATGGAATGAAAGATGCTTTAGAGCGGGAACCTCAAATATTTGTACTCCGGAGGTAAAGGACACCATATCACAAATGTGCAATTTTACAGGAGAGATAGAAGAATGGAGATAGATTTTTTTTCTATTTGCTTTACGTCGCACCGACACAGATAGGTCTTATGGCGGCGATGGGGATGGGAAAGGCCTAGGAGTTGGAAGGAAGCGGCCGTGGCCTTAATTAAGGTGCGTAAGGTACCTAGGGTAATTAAGGTACTGGTGTGAAAATGAGAAACCACGGAAAACCATCTTCAGGGCTGCCGACAGTGGGAATGTTTTGCAGTGTTTGTTTCATTTGCCCATTTTTAAATGAAAAGCTTCGTAAACTTCTTTTACATAATTAAAACCCCATGGCAGTACAGCCCTTGAATGGCCTTGGCCTACCAAGCGACCGCTCCTCATCCCGAAGGCCTGCAGATTACGAGTTGTCGTGTGGTCAAGCACGACGAATTCTCTCGGCCGTTATTATTGGTTTTCGAGACCGGGGACGCTATCTCACTGTCAGATAGCTCCTCAATTCTAATCACGTAGGCTGAGTGGACCTCGAACCAGCCCTCAGGTCCAGGTAAAAACCCCTGATCTGGCCGGGAATCGGACCCGGGGCCTCCGGGTAAGAGGCAGGCACGCTACCCCTACACAACGGGGCCGGCTCTTTTACATAATAGAGCAGATATTTTCAACCTTTTTAATTTGTTTTGAAAGAATACCGGATTTGGTTCCTTTCACCTCAAACAGGCTAGCTCATGTATTATTACTGTGTAGGAGATAGTGTTTTTCAACTTATGTCAAAATTTCAATTTCGTAAAAAGTTGACATAGTGCCATTTACCTCCGGTGCATAGATAAATTTTCATTTCGTTAACCTAAAAAAGTGCTTTTACGAATCTACAATTGTTTCACTTATGTTTCAACATAGAGGTAATAATGTTATTAGGTGTACATCCTTGTAACTACTTTCACCGTTTTCACAGCGGACCAGAAGTCGGAAATTTTGTCCCACACCTTTAATGATGTTGCTTGTTGTTTAAAGGGGTCTAACATCGAAGGTCATCGCCCCCCCCCCCCTCCAACACCTTTAAATAACACCAAAATGATCCAGAATCGAACCCGTGAACTTGGCCTTACAAAGCCAGCAAATCGACCATCTGAGCCACACAGTCTCACTCACTGCAGACAATGGTATATGCTGTGATAAAGGGACGAAGTTATTAACGGAAGCTGACTATATTCTGACAAAGGCGACTCTGGTTTGAATCCCACACAATGTATCACACTCTTACGATTCGGATTACATGTAAATCATGAGGCTCTGTGGCTAATAAGTTAAACACAAGACGACCAGTTCTGTAAAACTACAAGCTTGTTTCGGCAAGCAAGCAAGCCTCTAGTTTCACGTGACTATTCATATTGTGATCATAGCCATGTGATCTTTAGAAGGAAATGCATCTTACATTCACTGGCCAGAATTCGAGCCCGGCCACCTTAGTTCGGATTTCATGTAAACCTTAATGTCCCGTGGATATGATTACGGGATATCAGTATCAGCCTTGTTCGCTTGCTTGTTTTTTTAAACTTTTTTTTTTTTTTTTTTGCTAGTTGCTTTACGGCGCACCGACACAGATTGGTCTTATGACGATGGGAGAGGAAAGGTCTAGGAATGGGAAGGAAGTGTCTGTGGCCTTAATTAAGGTACAGCCCCAGGATTTGCCTGGTGTGAAAATGGGAAACCACTGAAAACCATCTTCAGGGCTGCCGATAGTGGGGTTCGAACCCACTATCTTCCAGATGCGAGCTCACAGCTGCGCGCTCCTAACCGCACGGCCAAATCGCCCGGTTTCTTTTAAACAAAGAGACATGATATTCTGATTTATTCCCTTGATAAGAGGCATTTTTCCCTGCTAAGTCAAGAAGCAGGTTAAAATCCCACTAAGACATCGGATGTTTTCAGTAAGGCAAAGGTGGGAGAGAGCTAGGATTGGGAAGGTAGTGGCCGAAGCCTTAATTTTAAGCTACAGCCCTCGCATTTATCTAGCGTGAAAATGGAAAACCACCGGAAAACCATATTCAGAGATGCCGATGGTGGGGATTGAACCCATCATATCACGAATGCAATGGTCAAGAAGTATGAAGTATTTTAAAGCCGAAGTATGTTCTGACCACCCCCCCCCCCTCTCTCTCTCTCCTCTCCCTAAATAGGTTTTCTTTTATATAATTTACTCTCTCTCTCTCTCTCTCTCTCTCTCTCCTGACTGGATTTATTTATTTTGTCCTTCAATTAAGCTCTCAGATGAATAATTAAGATTTGGTAATTAAGCCATCATTAGCGTTGAAAGCCGTATTAACGGAAGAGCCTATTACGTGGAGTATAGGTTTCATGGGTCACTTGACAATTAACCCCGATAAAGCAACCCTCTTGTTTATATACACTAGCACCGGGTGTAATTGTTCTACCCTATGCAACTAATTGGAGCCATAGGACGAGTATTGAATGTCGTTAATTGAACGAATTTTTTATGATTGTCAAAAAATAATACATGTTGGCTCATCTCTGTCGTGTTTCTCAATTATCTTCCATAGTGTAGCCATGTTTATAGCTGTCAGTGATGCTTTATTCAAGCAAATATACACTCATTCATTATACATGTAATTAATTTACAACTCTTGTCGGCATGGGAATACTAGTTTACCAATAAATATGAAACTTCCTTCGGATTCAATTATTCCATTTTACTCTGTCCACTGACAGCTATGATGATCTCTAACAAAATGATAACAATGGGATTTATCACCTGTTATAAGTAACAGCGGCCAGAAGTGTAATGACAAGGCGTCTTTACTGACTGTTGGCACAGCCACATTTACTGCTCTACAAAATCCAGAGGATGGTTGTCAAGTTGTGTTGCCTCTTAAAAGAATAACAATCACAATCACCACCACCACCACCACGTCAAAATATACATCCTGGAAAAGATGTTCTGATTATTTTTTAGAGATGCACGGAGGTAGTTACAGTCAAACCTCGAAAGGGAAGAGAAAATGCTTCGCTTTAAAGTTCAGGTTTCGAATTATTAAGGTTTCAATTTAATGGACTTAATAAAATAAGATTTGGTTATTAAGTTTTTGAGAAAAATTTTACTAACCGTATTGAACATTGCTATTTTTCAGGGAGTTATTCTCAAATTTAACAAAAATGTATTTGAAAAAGGAATCCTATAACATCAGTTTTAAGGATTATAATAAGTGATGTAAAAAGTAGGCCTTTTAATGAAAATGGAACAGAACTTATTGTGCCATCACAACAAGGAAACACAGATAATTATGTCACTGGATTAAGTACAGTATATGAACCGAACATTTGTTTGTTCGTTTTGTTGACGAGAACACTTTGTCCCATCAAACGGGCACCAGTGTCATACCTATCAATCATCCGAAAATGTTCGTTACCTTCGACTTCTATTTACAGAGGTTCTTTTTTTACGATTGGCTTTACGTCGCACCGACACAGAGAGGTCTTTCGGCGACGATGGGATAGGAAAGGCATAGGAGTGGAAAGGAAACGCCCGTGGCCTTAATTAAGGTACAGTCCCAGCATTTGCTTGGTGTGAAAGTGGAAAACCACGGAAATCCATCTTCAGGGCTGCCGACAGTGGAGTTCAAACCCACTGTCTCCCGGATGCAAGGTCTCAGCTGCGCGCCCTTAACCGCACGGCCTACAGAGGTTCATGTTTTACTGTGTTATCAATTCCACTTAACTGAAACTGAGTTGGTGTTTATTTCTGTTTTAAGAGAAAATATAACGGAATAACTATTCTCTTAAACACCAGTCATAGATGAAAGAGGGAGTCCGATCCTTCGAAGAATGAGGGGACCGGTAAAAGAAAGGTAGCGAACGCGATTGTAACACCCGAATTTACTCGGACTATAGCTATGACAAGAAGAATTCAAAATGATAGCCCATTTTTTTCTCAATCAAACTGATCATTGAATAATAATGGCCTAGTGCAGGTCTCTCGAACTGACACCTGCAAGCTACCTGGGCGTCGGTGAAGATGCGGAACTAATTATGATGAATTCTGATGTTGAACACCACACACACGCGCGCGCGCTCAGTCCCCGAGTCAGACAAATTAACCAATGAAGGTAAAATCCCAATGGATCACGCAAAGCTCTAACGATTCTGTTTTCTGAGTTGCCAAACAGCTCTCATCCTTTCTCCGTGGATCCTTTTTCGTTCTTCTGTCCACTTTGCTCCAGTCTTCTTTTTCACTTCGTTCTCTGGTTGCACTTTCCATCCATTAATTTTTTTCCTATAAAGGTTTCTGTCCGCGGTGTCATTTGGGTTTATCTGGGCTTTTTCCAGATCCTTCTTCACTTCTAATACCCATGGAATATTTTTTAGATAATAATAATAATAATAATAATAATAATAATAATAATAATAATAATAATAATAATAATAATAATAATAATAATAACAAAGCTCCCGGGAAATATAGTTCTAATGTTCATCTCTTTGAACTCGGTGCTAAACTTCTTAAGAGTAAACAATGCTTTGCATTTGGAAATGTCTCCTCCGATATTTACTTGTGGAAATTATAGTAAACTAATTTTGTTTAGCACCTTGGCCAAATGATCAGTGTAACGGCCTTCGGTTCGGAGAGTCCTCCATTCGATTTTTGCCCAGGCCAAGGATTTTAGCCGCTTCTGTATCGGGAACTGTGTGTTAAACACACCTCTTCATCCGCACATTACGTACCACACTGGCAACGACCACAGAAACACGTACGAGTAGAACATATTCTCCACATGGCGCCGGGAAGGCCCATACAACGGGGTCAAATCCTCATGTGCAACATAACTCGCACGCGAAACTCCACGTGAGTGAAACAAAAGCAACAGCAGCAGAAGAGTAGTAAGATATTAAATTCTCCTAATTTACTACCCTTTGTCAGTAGCTAGGGACATCTTTGGCTGTCAGCTGCAAGTTGAAAATCCAGAATATGAGACAGGTAAAGGAGAAAGTGTAGATGTCCGATAAATAGTCCTGTTCCATTACAACTTGTAGACGTGTTTCCAGAACACTGGAAGAGATTATTATTTTTTGCCACTTGTTGTAACGACGCACTAACACATCGAAGGTTTTCGGCGACGGCAGGACGGGAAAGGGCTACGATTGAGAATGTAGCCGCTGTGGCCATAGTTAAGGTACAACCCCGAAATCTGCCTGGTGTGAAAACGGGAAACAACGGGAAATCATCTTCACGGCTAGCGACTGTGGGATTCGAACCCACTACCCCCCGAATGCAAGCTCACAGCTGTGCGACCTTAACCGCACGGCCAACTCGCTCGGTTGATATTATTATTATTATTATTATTATTATTATTATGCTATTGTCCGGCTCCTCGGACTTCGGTTCAGATGGTACCGGGTTCGATTCCCGGCAGCGTCGGGTATTTGACTTGGGGACTGGGTGCCTGTGTTTGTCCCAATACACTTCTCTTTACAACACACCACACTGTCCACCACCACAGAAACACGTAATTTGGCGTCAAGGTCATCCAGCTGTAAAACAGGGTCAAATCCTCATACATATACACACATATATATATATATATATATATATATATATATGTGGCTATTTCTAGCCGAGTGCAGCCCTTGTAAGGCAGACTCTCCGATGAGAGTGGGTGGTATCTGTGTAGGTAACTGCATGTTATTGTGGTGGAAGATAGTGTTATGTGTGGTATGTGAGTTGCAGGGATGTTGGGGACAGCACAGACACCCAACCCCTGAGCCATTGGAATTAACCAATGAAGGTTAAAATCACCGACCCGGCCGGGAATCGAACCCGAGACCCTCTAAACCGAAGGCCAGTACGCTGACCATTCAGCCAACGAGTCGGACAAATCCTCATATATTACACATGTAACCTAACCAGGATGTGGGGAAAGCGGAAAAGGAAAAGTAAAACGAAGAATTAGGCTATTATTGAATAACCCGGAAATATGAATGATTTTACAACTTTCAAATATCTTAAAAAGCTAGGAAGTTAATAGCAGGTTTATTAGTATTAGGGCCTACCAAGAAATAATAATAATGGTATTTGTTTAACGTCCCACTAACACTTTTACGGTTTTCGGAGACGCCGAGGTGTCGGAATTTAGTCCCGCAGGAGTTGTTCTACGTGCCAGTAAATCTATCGACACGAGGCTGATGTATTTGAGCACCTTCAAATACCAGCGGACTGAGCCAGGAACGAACCTGCCAAGTTGGGGTCAGAAGGCTAGTGCCTCAACCGTCTGAGCCACTCAGCACGGCAGTCAAGAAATAATTGTATGGTCGGGCCGAGTGGCTCAGACGGTTAGAGCACTGGCTTTCTGAGCCCAGGTTAGCAGGCTCGACCCTGGCTCAGTCCGTTCGGCATTCGAAGGTGCTTAAATATGCCAGCCTCTTACCGCTATATTTATCGACTCGTAGAATAACTCCTGCGGGACACAATTTCGGCACCTCGGCGTCTCCTAAAACTGTACTTAGTGGGACGTAAAACAAACAATACTATTAATAATAATAATAATAATAATAATAATAATAATAATAGTGATGATGTTTGTTGTTAAAGGGGCCTAACATCTAGGTCATCGGCCTCAAATAATAATTGTATTTGTAGGACAGCATCTTCCTTGTCCAGTTTAGCCGATATGGTAGCATTATTAAAGGTAGCTATTGTCGTTGTTATCTTTGAAATGGATTAAATCCTCGGTTCAGTCCTAGAACAAATATAAAATAGTACCACGGGACAAGCATAAAAAAGCTTGTTTTTCTTCGTATTATGAATATCCGATGTTTTAACAGTTTACATACAAGCCTGAAGCAAGATAGCTTCGTGGTGTTCATACTCTTCCTTCTCTTCTTCTACCCATATATGACGTCTCTGTAAGCATTCCAGCAGGCAATTAAACCTCAAAGCTTTTGTAGCTTGAGGCTATAGCCTTATATCCGAGCAGATTTAATGGGAGCCTGTCGTCCTCCTCCCGACAAAGACTCCGGAGGAATTATCTCTTGTTTGCTTGCTCGACCGCAAGCCATTCGTCCATGATGTACGACCAGTATCGATAACAGATATATATCGACCAGTCGAACCAAAATGTGGTCCCAGGTCGTAGATTTCTATATTATATTTGACTTTCTTTATCAGCTCGTGTGTTCTTATCTAGTGTTTGGTTCGTCTACAAGACCACCAGTAGTTCAAACAAAGTCTTCTGCCGCTGAGTTCCATGCTCAAATATTGATTGATTTAATAAGAAACAGAACTAGAGATTCTAGAAGAATATAACTGGCATATAATCTAACTGGAAATTTGTACTGTATACATTCATATACTGTAAGTACAGACGAGAGCATGGAATCGTGTCGATGCATCTAGTTTCCAACAGAGTTTTCTCTGATTTAATGTTAACAGACCCTCGTTATTTGTTGGACACACCCGCCCCTTGACGAGCCAGTCTCCTATTGGTAAGTACATTTCTGCACACAAACACTAATCTATGAACAGAGGTTAGTTCTATGTGAGACGTGAAACGGGAAGAGTAAAGAAAAAGTTGTAGCTGCAGTCGCTTAAGTGCGACCAGTATCCAGTAATCGTGAGATAATGGGTTCGAACCCCACTGTCGGCAGCCCTGAAGATGGTTCTCCGTGGTTTCCCATTTTCTGGGGCTGTACCTTAATTAAGGCCATGGCCGCTTCCTTCCCATTCCTAGGCCTTTCCCATCCCATCGTCGCCATAAGACATATCAGTGTCGGTGCGACGTAAAGCCACTAGCAAAAAAAAAAAATAATAATAAAAAAATGCAGTTATAACTGCAATATGGCTACATGTACTGAAAATTTATTTATTTGTATTCATAGTCTTGTGAAGGAATAAAATTGTTCCAAATGATATTTTTAATTTTACAGCCTAATATTTAAGCGGTTTCATCCCAACGAAAAGCAGACACACATTTAAGGATTTCGCTCTACATGAAAGGGGTTGAAATATTCGCTTTCATCTCATTTTCTAGCAAACCACTGGCCATATAATAGTTAAAGAAGATCTTATGATTAATTCTGAATATTTGTTAAGCTTTCCATCCTATCAAATTGTTACAACTTAATATTTTAGCTATCTTGACCTCGTTGGACTCTGCCATTTGTATCCTCCGATCTCGAACAATGGGCAAGAGAAGGCTGACAATCAACACAAGGTAACTGCTGGAACTAGATAGGATTCGCTGTGGGTGGGGCATAAACCACTGTTTCTTACATCGGCAAGGGTTTTTTTATTTACGTCGCACCGACAGAGATAGGTTTTATGGCGAACGATGGGATAGGAGTGGAAAGAAAGCGACCGTGGCCTTAATTAAGACACAATCCCGACATTTGCCGAGTGTGAAAATGGGAAACCACGGAAAACCATCTTTAGGACTGCCAATAGTGGGGTTCGTACAAGCTGACAGCTGCGTGACTCAAATCGCGCAGCCACTTGCTCGGTGGCAAGATTCCATGCATTCAACTGTACGGTTCGTACCACTTAAAATATAAAATACTGAGAATCGAAACATAATCGACGGTAAGAAGAAAATTTGTGAAAATAGGCAAATTTGTTAAAATGTTTGGTAAATAAGAATTCTTTTCCCCACAAAACATCGCAAAAATGTCCGACTCGTTGTCTGAACGGTCAGCGTACTGGCCTTCGGTTCAGAGGGTCCCGGGTTCGATTTCGGCCGGGCCGGGGATTTTAACCTTAATTGGTTAATTCCGATGGCACGAAGGCTGGGTGTATGTCTTCATCATTATTTCATCCTCATCATGACGCGCAGGTTGCCTACAGGCGTCAAATAGAAAGCCCTGCACCTGGCGAGCCGAACCAGTCCTGGGATATCCCGGCACTAAAAGCCATACGATATTTCATTTCATCGCAAAAATGAACAAATGTATATTTTAAATACCGAGTGCAGCCGTAGGCTACTTTTAAACTGGCAATGCTGCATGTTATCAGGGATAAAGGCCTGTTTGGTCTAGAAAAACGTGGGTTCGATTCACCGTCAGGAAATCGAAAAATTTAGAAATGGAATTTCCACTTCTGGGGAGACACGTTGCCTTGAGGCTCAATCGATTACACAAACAATGAGTACTAAATTAATTCCTGGGGTAAAGACGATCCATCGAGCTAAACCACTCTCTTCCTGTTAGTGCCAGGAAGCCTTTACCCTCTACTCCTCCAAGGTTCTTCATGGTCTGTTCGGAGATGGCTTTGCTTTATTTGTATGACTGTTGCCTTGTAGAGGTAGTGTGCCTGCTTTTAACCTGGGAGCCCAGAGTTCGATTCCCGGCCAGGTCAGTGATTTGTACCTGGATCTGAGGGCTGGTTTGAGGTCCAGTCAGTCTACGTGATTACAATTGAGATAGCGGCCCTGGTCTAGAAAGCCAAGAATAACGCCGTCCTGACCACACGACAAACTCGTAATGTGCAGGCCTTCGGGCTGAGCAGCGGTCGCTTGGTAGGACAAGGCCCTTCGGAGCTGTTGCGCCATGGAGTTTGGTTTTACGGGAAAAAGTTACGTTTCGACTACCCTACAGTCCCTCTTATCACATAAATGCATAATTAATTTTGGTGATAAAATTAACCCATACCTGTGCGATGTAAAATTAAAATTCAGCCCTAAAAATATTCATTAGTTCAGCTCACATGCTTAGGCGTAATAGTGAAATAAATAGATAGACAGGCTTCGTTTCAGATTTATTAATATTTATATTTTCAGAATTGAAACGCTGTAGAACATCATCACTACAATTGCAAACTACTGTGCTAGATGATCTGCACAAGAATAAAAACGACACAATGAGAAGAAGGGTGTTCTTTTTTTTTGCGCTGTTACCATTATTGTCAAAACAAGTGTTCACAAATAGGCTTGCGACAGCTCTGAAATAAAACAGAAAAAAGTTCTCGATTGTACACGAAGTCCAGCCCTTGTTCAATTACGCCATAAATGTTCGATAAACAAGTGTTTGGGAAGAATAAAATCGAAAATGCCAACTATCTCGACCTGCATCACACACATACAGAGACACAGACACAATGAAGAGGCTACGACCGTACATAAACAAAAGTGTGTCTCGTACTATATAAACAGGAGAGTTCAATTACGCAAGGAATGCAAACCGGATAACAATGTTGGCCCTCGTTACAAACCCTGGTTCAAAAGCGACGGAGAGATAGAGACCACGAGCACAGGACACATGCGACAGTTGTGTTCATTCTAATATAAATCCCGTACGTGCATAAAATGAAAGCAGAGCGAGTATTTTTAATGCAGAGAATTGAATTGAATTGAATTGAATTGAATTGAATTTATTGATCATGATTTACATGCCACTGAGACTGAAAAGTCCCTTTATGCAGCGTCTTCTTATAATACAATGCAGATTTATGAAAGCAGTAACTACATTTTTATAATATTAAAGTATTAAACTAAACAAGAAACTTAAAAAAAATGAAAATACAGATACCAAAACCAGTAAGGTTAAGACATACATTAAATAATAAGTAAGAAAGAAAATCATTAAGCCCTTCTGTTATTTTGGACTACATGGGTTTAAAGAATATAAAGCTAAAGAGAGAGAGAGAGAGAGAGAGAGAGAGATTCATACAAATGAGTGTCAGTACCTCGTTGGTAACAGAATAGTGGACGTGAATAGGATGAAGTTCTAACATTTAATCAGTGTTAATCTATTTGACGAGTAAAGTACATCTATAGCTAGAGCTACCTTCAGTTGGGCTGGTTAGCATTACCAAAACATTAACTTTTAAAAATCGAAATAATTTCTAGAACATAACTTGCGACCACAGTGTTCAATAGCTCATTTTGATGATGATTGATGTTTGTTGTTTAAAGGGGCCTAACATCGAGGTCATCGGCCCCCCTCATTTTGAAGGGGAAGGACTAGGGATCTAGCATTAAACCTCTGACCTCGATATGACGTCATCGAGTAATGCAACTGTGCTGCCATCTTGAGCTACTAAGACTGCCGTGCCGCAAGGCTGACAATTATTAGTATAGCTCTGGATGCCGGTGTGGTAGCTCGTCACCTGAGGTAACGTTTGATTCTTTTCCAGCGGGTTCTACGTAGGCCTACATACCGCAAAAAATAGGAACCAAATAGTGAACATTTGAGAAAATGCAAAGAAGAGTGAAAAAGTTCTTTCAATAAATAGCTTCAAAACGACTGAAAACGCGTTCGAGAAAATAGAGCCGCTTGTTCGAATTCTAAGAAGTCACTAAGGTTTGCATGTTAAGGAAAAGGCATATTTCATTCCTGGGGTCATTGTACCCAAAACGTGAAAAATAACTGCGAATGATGGGTTCCTCACCCCGTTTAAAGCTACTTTATATTGCACTGCATTTTTATTGCTTTGGTCATACTGTGTTTTGCTCATTTTAGTGATATACTTGTTTCAACTGAGGCGTCGTTTTTAACAAGGAACATGTTATCTGCGTCGATTTTCAAACACAGGATTTCAAAATACTCTAGTAGATGTGTTTTTCTTCCTTTTGCTGAAAGAGATAGGTAGCGTAGAGGCGCGCGGCTGTGAGCTTGCATCCGGGAGATAGTAGGTTCGAATCCCACTATCGGCAGCCCTGAAGATGGTTTTCCGTGGTTTCCCATTTTCACACCAGGCTGTACCTTAATTAAGGCCACGGCCGCTTCATTTCAATTCCTAGGCCTTTCCTATCCCATCGTCGCCATAAGACCTATCTGTGTCGGTGCGACGTAAAGCCCCTAGCAAAAAAGAAGACATGATTCCGAGAAAGAATTGTTGTATGAACTTACGCCGACAGTTACCAAAAAGCACGCTAATATTTATATGTATTTAAACAGAATGAGATCTGCGCTTTAGATCTATGATACTGAATGAATGCATCAAGTTTTAATCTACCTACTGTAGCTCTGTCAGTTTGCATGATTAAACGTGTTTGCTGTATTATAGCTCATCACTTTTTGACACGTTTTATTAGTTACACTCTAATACTTGCTACCTAGACTATCCCTATAATGCTTTTAAGTCAGATTTTGCTAGTTTTTGGGGCATATTTGCTTGCATATTTTGTACTTTGTTAGGTAATCACTAATGTTGAGCGTCAAAAGCCTTATCAGGACCGTTTCAAATTTACGGCGGCCGACCGTCGTGAGGCTACTGAAGCCCCAGCCGACCACATCTACTGTCCCAGATAGATGTGGATCAACCTGGTGAGGATGAAGAGGTTCTGCTACAGTTATCATGAACGTAGAATTAAATAAAATAAAAAGCCAAAAGTAAACACTACAACGTTGTTGTAAAACCAGAAGGGCTGTACGGTTCAGAATGCCTTAAATAAAAAAGCGGAACTGAAAGAAATCGAGAAGAAGGAAAGGAAAGTTCTGAGGAAAATTCTTGGACCTCAGAAAACGACAGGTGGGACATGGAGGAAAAGGATAAATAAGGATCTCTACAAGTATTCCGAAAAGATCACGGACACAATGCGAAAACGAAGACTGAAATTTTACGGACATCTCGTCAGAATGAATGACAACCGCCTGACTAAAAGGATATTTAAGTATATAATTGGATTGAAGAGGACAACGAAATGGGTGGAGGAGGTTAAGAAGGACGCAGAAGAAATTAAAATAACACCAGAGTTGATCCTCAACAGGAAGAAGTTCAGAACTCGAGTAGATGACCACAAATTCCATGAAGAGCAGCGGAAGAACAGGCCCAAATTTGTAATATCTGAGGAGCAGAGAAAAATAAGGAGTGAACGAATGAAGAAGTTTTGGGAAGAGAAAAGAAGAAAACTGGCCAGAAAGCATTAAGTTTCACGCAGTCCACAGTTAGCCAAATTCGGAAGCAAGAAGAAAATGTCAACAGTAAAATTTCAAACCCAGACTGACTAGGTAGGCTTACCTTACTTCCGGCCGTGACCTCGACATAAGCCTCTTCGAAATTGTATAGAATCTTTTTTTTGTTTTTTACAATTTGTTTTACGGCGCGCTGACACAGATAGGTCATATGGTGACGATGGGATAGGAAAGGCCTAGGAGTGGAAAGGAAGTGGCCGTGGCCTTAATTGAGGTACAGCCCCAGCACATTCCTAGTGTGAAAACGGGAAACCACAGAAAACCATCTTCAGGGCTGCCGACAGTGGGACTCGAACCTACTATCTCCCGGATGCAAGCTCAAAGCAGCGCGGTTTTAATAGTATCAAGGACTGGAACGGGGTTCACTCAACCTCGTGATTTCAACCTCCTCCTCCTCCTCCTCCTCAAAAGAATTTTAGGGATAGTCTAAGTAGCAAGTATTATGTCTATTGCTCACGGTAAAAAGATTAGTAAAATTTGTTATACAATGAATTTTATAAAATTTTTGTAAAAACAAGTTGTGTTGCTCACGGTAAAATTATTATTATTATTTTTTTTTTTGCTAGGGGCTTTACGTCGCACCGACACAGATAGGTCTTATGGCGACGATGGGAGAGGAAAGGCCTAGGAGTTGGAAGGAAGTGGCCGTGGCCTTAATTAAGGTACAGCCCCAGCATTTGCCTGGTGTGAAAATGGGAAACCACAGAAAATTATTTTTAAAAATCCGTCGAAGCACCAGGATGGCCATCTAAGAACTCACTTCTGAACTAAGATTTGTATGTGCTGCCATCTGTCGATAAACTTTTAAACCAAGAATCAGCTGTTCAACTTGAGTGTGTTCGAGAGTATGGCTCCAACAAACAAAGCAAAACTTGCTGCTTTAGCTGCACTTATATGTTGTACAGTGGTAAAAAGGAAGAAGAGAAATGCCAAGAAATGCTGGACTCGGGATTGGATCAAAAGAAGAGAAGAAGGTAGAGGATTGTTGTCCTTTGTAGAAAATTAGTTGAGGTTAGAAGACCAGCATTCATATAGGGGTTCGGCGATTGGGTTTTCTGCCTCTCTTCTTGCATTTCTGTTGTGGTAAAGTGGTGTTTTAACTTCGATCAAACAAGGATATTTCTGGTATTCGTCAGTAAAACACTAACAGCTTCCTTAGTCCACCCGGATCCTGCCATTTTAGAAAGAAGTGTTTGTTTACAATCGAGCTTCACAATTTTCTCACGACGTAGCCCCAACATCATCGTGATGTCAGCTTCCCTGATTGGTTCGTTTCGTAAAATTAATTTTACGGAATAGAACATGTCCTATTTTATGAAAAGTTTTATCAAATGTTTTATAAAACTTGAATTTGACCGTGAGCAACAGAAATTTTATAAAATGAAATTACTGTACAATAAATTTGACAGAAAATTTTACAACAGGCATTAGAATGTAACTAACATTAAACATGTCAAAAAGTGCTGAGCGATAATACCGCAAACACGTTTAATCACGTAAACTGACAGAGTTGCAGTAGGTAAATTAGAACTTTATGCATTCATTCAGTATCGTAGACTACCACCACCACCACCACTACCACCACCACCACCACCTCCTCGTACTACTACTTGAAGAACCATTTCTTCACCGGATGCTGGCGACTATCGGAGAGTTGTTTTGCTCTTTCTATTTTATGTTTCCCGTATCAGGGTGGCGCATCGAGGATATCGAACCGCTGTAGCAGGTTCCGCGTCTCCTCCACCCACGTCCATTTTCCATATTTCCATCAAACTATATTGGAAGATATGACCTAAATAGGTTGCTTTCCTGCGTCTAGCGGGGGCTAGAACTTCGCAACAGGCACACCAGAGTACCTCCTCGTTTGTGATGGAATTTTGAACATACTGCGTGCGCTACATTCACAATTCAAAAGTGTCCAGTCGGTTCACTTATGAAGCATTTAGTAACCATCCTTGCACATAAATCAGCACTACCGAGCGCGTCGACCGTGCGGTTAGGGTCGCGTTGTTGTGAGCTTGCATTCTGGAGATGCTGGGTTCGAATACCACCGTCGGCAGTCCTGAAGATGATTTTCCATGGTTTCCTACTGTCACACGATGCAAATTCTGGGGCTATACATTAAGGCCACGGCCCCATAGCTTTCGTAGCTCTTTCCCATCCTTTCGTCGCCGAAGATCGTCTTTGTGTTAGTCCGACGTTAACCACTAGCAAAAGAAAAAAACAGCAGCGCTGACAATACAGCACTTCACAAGCTAACAAGTTTTGTCAATATCTGCAGGCCTTATGGCTGGGCAGTAGTCGCCATGGTAGGCCAAGGCCGTTAATGGATTAATATCCGACCAGAACAATCTAAAAACGAACCAGGATGGCTTCACAGATCCTAGATATGACTGGGATAATCTGAGAAAATTGATGAATATTTCCTGTTTTTCTTTTCACAGCTCGCCTATGACTAATGACGAATGGTGGCTATCTCATTCACAGCCATTTGAAGATAATGTTTAGTTAGCTTGCCTTTTCTACCGTGTTATTTACTGTTCACAGCTTTCGTATTGCTTTACAGATGAAGCCCTGATGAATTATTCACAACGTCCCGCTATCAACGTTCATTAATAGAAATCAATGTTGATTTTAAATTGAGATGCAATTTAGATTACGCGGGATACAGTTTAAATAGGGATAGAAATTATCGCTTCGACCCAGACTTGAACCTGATGTATGAAATGGGGTAAGCTCTTAATAGATTTTGAATTTTCAATTACACTGAGCTGAAAAGGTATTTTTCCGGCTCCTTGACTGAATTATCAGCACCAGTTCAGATGGCGCCCCGGGTTCAATTCCCGGCCAGGTAGGGAATTTTAACTTTACCTGGTCAATTCCTCTAGCTTGGTGGGTGTGTTGATATTCATCTTCGTTTATATACTAGACTACACATGACACTACAAACCACCACAGAAACACGCCTTACCGAGTGATTTGGCCTTGCGGTTAGAGTCACGCAGCCGTGAGCTTGCATTCGGGAGATAGTGGGTTCGAATTCCACCGTCGGTATCCCTGAAGATGATTTTCCGGGGTTTCCCATTTTCACACCAGGCAACTTCTGGGACTGTACCTTAATTAAGGCCACGCACCGCTACCTTCCCAGTCCAGCCCTTTCCCATTCCTCCGTCGCCAAAAACCTTCGACGTTAAGCCGGAATAACACCTACTGAGTACTGGGCCGAGACAGTTCATTCGGCCGAGTGCTCGGCTAATGTGATATGGACAGTCAGTACTCGGTCTAGTAGCGAGAGAGTGATTAAGGCGAGACAGTGGAGAGAAACGTGCCCCAACTGCTCGGCCGAATAAGTACCCCCACCACCTGCACACTCACCTCGGCGCTTCACTCGCTCTTCACTCGGTCAGTAAAATGAAATGTCGTATGGCTTTTAGCGCCGGGATATTCCAGGACGGGTTCGGCTCACCAAGGTGCAGGTCTTTCTATTTGACACCCGTAGGCGACCTGCGCGTCGTGATGAGGATGAAATGGTGATGAAGACAACACATACACCCGGCCCCCGTGCCGTAGGAATGAACCAATTAAGGTTAAAATCCCCGACCCGGCCGGGAATCGAACGCGGGACCCTCTGAACCGAAGGCCAGTACGCTGACCGTTCAGCCAACGAATCGGACACTCGGTCAGTGTAATCAGTCAAGTCAATTCTGTAGGAGTGTTTTTGTGTAATTTCACTTTGGTGGAATAACAGCTCACAAAACAGTATCTGTTTTTGTTTTTTATTTTAGGAGTTATCGTTTCAAGCAAAAAATAAAACTCATATAACCCCAATTTCATAAAAGATCTATATTTTTTGAGATCTCAGTTTAAAATTCCCTTAACAGGATTTCAGTTTCTCCTTTATTATCTCTTCTTAATAGCTAGGATCTTGCCCATAAAACAACAAATAGGGAATCTGCCACCTGGGCGACTGCCCTAAATGCAGATCAGTACTGATTGATTGATTGTTTTCTATTATTGCTAATTTCATGTTGGATTTCCTCTATTAAAGCAGATATGATTCAGTTGTAATAGTGCTTAAAACTCTCTTAATTTTTCTCATTTTCACCCTTCGCGGAACCATGTTACCTTACCCTTGAAACATTTCATTGCACTGACTAGTCCACTGTCTCTTCATATGATCACCTCTACTCCTCAATCATGTATTCGGCTGAGTAACAAATCAAGTGAATTGGCCCAGTACTCAGTAGGTGTAATTCCGGCTTCAGTACGATATTAAACAAAAAGGAAAAAAAAAAGAAACACGCATTAGTGAATAGGCTACATCCCTTCACATCGGGTTGGTGTCAGTAAACCCATCCAGCCGTAAAACTGGACTGATCCCGTCCCCCAGGTAATTTTTTGCTAGTGGCTGTCGCACTGACACAGATAGGTCTTATGGCGACGATGGGAAAGGAAAGTGCTAGGAGTTGGAAGGAAGCGGCCGTGGCCTTAATTAAAGTACAGCCCCAGCATTTGCCTGGTGTGAAAATGGGAAACCATGGAAAACCATTTTCAGGGCTGCCGACAGTGGGATTCGAACCCACTATCTCCCGGATGCAGCTCACAGCTGTGCGCTCCTAAACGCATGGCCAACTCGCCCGGTCCCCAGGTAATTGGGAAAAAGGCCAGGAAGAAGAAGAATTGAACTGAAAAATATTTCTGGGGTCGCTGGAGTCACCTTGCCTCAGTTTTAGTTTTGGTCGAGATTTTAAGCCCACACACTCCGGTACATTTTAGGTGAAAGTTTTACCCTGCGATCTACTGTAATCAAAGCCTCATCTGCAAGGAAAGTCAGTAGACAAACCATTGAGCCAACGACTCAATGAGAGATCGCCCGCATAGGTAGTCTCATATCGACTGTGTCGATACATTTTAATTGTTTTAAGTCTTCCTCTAGCGGGATAATAATAATAATAATAATAATAATAATAATAATAATAATAATAATAATAATAATAATAATAATGGCATCTACATTAGAAAATCCAGGCAAGAAGTATACTCTAAGATAGAGAAGATCACGGACACAATGCGTAAAGGCAGAGTTCGCTTCTACGGTCATATACGACGGATGATCGACTCTCGATGGACGAAACGTATCTTCAGTATATTTGACGCAAAACCAAAAACGGCAATGCCATGGTACGTTAATGTCAAGAAAGATCTTAAAGAACTGGGCCTACAAGCAGAAGATGCACAAGACCGAAATCTTTTCAGAGCAGCCATCAAGACTTTTGGGACTTTCCGGGACGAAAAACGGGCAACTGGTGCTAAATGGACAGAAGAACGTCGTGCTAAACACAGTGAGCTAATGAAGACGATGTGGATCAAGCGAAAGATGAACAAATGCCAGAATGTAAAGTGAGGCTTATCGTGGTCCCTAGTTGGCCGATTAGCGAAGTTGAATGAATGATAATGATGATGATAATAATAATAATAATAAATAATAATAATAATAATTTTAGTTTTCGGGGTTGGTACTACTCTTCCGGCACTAACTGTGCGTGTCCAATCAACAGCTAGCCAGCTGCCCATAAACAGGCGGTTCAGTTTCTCAGAGAAGTCGGTCGGCGGTTGCAGAGTAGGTTTCGGCCAACAACTGGCCACGGCTGGTCTGTGGTCCGACAACTCTGCACTCCGGCCGACCAGCGCAGCAGAAATGGGGAGGCGACGGCTCAACCGCGGCTCTACGCCTCTGTATTCGGGAGACGGAGAGGGACTGGTCTCCACTGTCGGCTGTCCTGATAATGGTTTTCCTTCGTTTTCCATTCTACTGCACTAAGGTGAATTCTGAGACAGTTCCTAGTATAGGCCACGGCCGCCAAACACCTCACCTCATAATCTCCGAGGGTCTCCTTCAACCGTAACAAATCTCGTGGCCCGAGAGACGGCGGCACCGTTTAAGAGGGGAATGAAAACATACAGTACTAGTCTCAACGACGGTCTTTCTTGTGTGTGAAAGTGAACTTGTAGACGTCGCGTGAGCTGGCTGGTGACAAGGTGAGGGTAACTTTCAAAATGTAAAGACTAGCTCAGATCATCGTGACTCCTCTCCTGGTTGAGGGAGATACCTGATGGGTTTTAAATTGGAATACTACTATTATGTAACGTTAGGATAGGGCCGTTAGGTTCCGTTTTTTTCTTTCAGTAAGTGATACAGTGAATTTTTGTGATATTTAACAAATTGTGGGCAAGTGTAGGTTCACCATATGAGTTTTCGCCATGCTAGGCTAAGATGATAATAATAATAATAATAATAATAATAATAATAATAATAATAATAATAATAATAATAATAATAATAATAATAATAATAATAATGGCGTGTGGCCTACAAAGGGGCCTGGTGCAGATCTTTCGAGCTGACGCTGTTTAGGTAACCTGCGCATCTATGGGAATAGGGTCCTACCTGTGATATAATATAATTTCGTGTGGCTATTTATAGCCGAGTGCAGCCCTTGTAAGGCAGACCCTCCGATGAGGGTGGGCGGCGTCCGCCATGTGTAGGAAACTGCGTGTTATTGTGGTGGAGGATAGTGTTATGTGTGGTGTGTGAGTTGCTGGGATGGTGGGGACAGCACAAACAACCAGCCCCCGGGCCACTGGAATTAACCAATGAAGGTTAAAATCCCCGACCCGGCCGGGAATCGAACCCGGGACCCTCTGAACCGAAGGCCAGTACGCTGACCATTCAGCCAACGAGTTGGACCTACCTGTGATAAATTCTAGTGATGAAGACGGCACACACCCCCAGCCCCCGATTCATCGGAATTAACTAATGAAGGTTAAAATCCCCGACCCGTTCGGGAATCGAATCTGGGACCTCAAAGGCCAGCCACGGAGCCGGACATGTAATGTAATAAGGAGGTTCGAATGATTTACCCTCGGTGTCCTCATTCTCTTCTTTCTTATTGCGACTAGATTTTCCAAAATTTAAACTCTTGTTAACCTTTGCTGATTCTAACTCTCTTTCTCCTAGTTGCAGCGTAGTTTGGGCTTATTGCCTGATTAAATTGGACGCTTGTGTCCTAGTAGGGTGTTTTCTTGTGTTAATATTTTGAGATCTCTGCTGTTTTCGGCATCCCTCGCCTATTTTTGGTCTCTTCAAGATTTGGAATACTGTGTGTTCATCTTGAAGCCACTTTAGCAGAATAGGATCCAATCCTCTGTATCCTGCGACCCATCTTCTTGCCGAGAGCTTAACACTATCAAGCCTCAGCTACCATGTGCAGGTATTCTGATTTGACACCATTTGGGGTCCTTGTGTGCCAATTTCGTTTAAATATTTGCTCTGATTTACTATGAGATTCTTTCTCCTAGTATCGTCTTCTATTTACTTCAAGAACGTACTCCCTAAAACGAGGACGGGTGACTGCTTGAAGCAAATATACAAGGCTGTAACTGACGGAAGGGAACTTGTATTATCATAGCCGGCAGCCAGACCCTGTAGACGTCTAGGATCAGAGGGTGGGGGTATGTTGGGCTTAGTGTAAACACTCGAGGGCATAATTGGAAAACTGAACATATACAGAGTAGCTGCCGGATGGACTGCTTACAGGCATTCTCCTTTCAGTAAACTGTGCCCTCAAAGTTAAGGCAGGCGATCGAAAGACGAGTGTGAATAATAATAATAATAATAATAATAATAATAATAATAATAATAATAATAATAATAATAATAATAATAATAATAATGGCGTATGGTCTTCAGAAAGGCCTAGTGTAAGTCTTTTGAGTTGATGCCCATGGGCGATCTGCGCGTCTCTACATAGGATGAACTCTAATATTGAAGAATCCACTGTCGGCACCAGGCCACGGTCGTTTCCTTCTCACTGCTAGCCCTGTCCTATCCCATCGTCACCATAAGACCTGTCTGTGTCGGTGCGACGTAAAACAAATAGTAAAAACCAAATCATCCACACCGTTGAAGGGATCAATTAGGGTAGTGAGACATCATCTACTGTACATGCATCCTCCTGTTAACGCACTCAATGTGCTGTAATTCACAAGTCTTTCTCTCTGGTATTTATATTTCACTTCCATTCTAGATTTCCTGCAGTAGGCGTATTCTGGATCCTTGTGAACACGATGTCATTTAAGGCAGATTAATATAAATATATTTTAAAACACTGTTGCGTATAAACGTTATTAATTTCGGATGGGTATATGATACGCATTGTAACAGCATTCGCCAGTGGTTGAAGTGTACAGAGAAAATCCGAAAAATGACTCCTAGGATGGCCGAGAGAGAAATTTTAATGATCCTCCTTTTCAATTACACTGCTAAAAAATTGTCACTTTTTATGTGTTCATGCCTCCATGATACACATACATGTTCAAATGAAAACAGGCACGGATTGGAAACAAACCTTTTTCTTTACAGCAATCAAGAATTGAAACGAAAAGCGTTCGTTGGGCGCTCAGTACACGACTTCATTTCACAACATGTTATAAACAAAGTAGTCCCTAGTCATACACCAAAATGACTATGTGGTAATTAAGGACCTAAATAAGAAGTATTGTCACCCCGCGAATGGATAACAGCTTCATAACGCCGCCTCATGCTTTTGACAAGGCGCCGAACGTTCAGCTGCGACAGACGTTTCCACTCCTGAAGGGCGTCTTTAAGAACTTGTGGTGGTGGATTTCTCGTTCGGATGCACTGGTCCAGTTGTTCCAAGACTTGTTCGTTCCGATTCAAGTCGGCGCACCCGGATGGCCCCTCCGTTCGTTTCATTCTTGCAACAATCTCCCAACAATGTTGGCATCGTACACTCTAGCATTATCAAGTATGGATACTATGTTTTATCCAAGTTGCCTTACGTGAGGAATCGTATGTGGCACATAGATCTCCTTAATGTACCGTCGAGCAGTTAAGGCAAGGAATGAGCAGGAGATCGTTTTCTGTGCGTGCCCACACCATAACAGATTCACCTCCATAAGCAAAGCAACGGTAGATTGTACAGCTGTCTGATGAAATCGCCCCCCCCCCCCCCACGTCTTTTCCACACTTTCACACTACCATCTGAACGATATAACGCGAAACGGGATTAATCCGAGAAGAGCACAGGACGCCTGTCTTCGCTGCCAGTGCAGATGATCTCTAAGAAACTGTACTCTCCTACCACGCGATGTCGTCTGTCCAGAGCAGGTACTTGAGCGGGTCGTCGAGATATTAAATTGGCCTCTCGAAGCAACACTTTCAGTCTCCTGGAAACATTTCCGCATATACCAAACCGTATTATGAGAAACCCCTAGCATTCTGGCAACGACCGGGCGAGTTGGCCGAGCGCGTAGAGGCGCGCGGCTGTGAGCTTGCATCCGGGAGATAGTAGGTTCGAATCCCACTATCGGCAGCCCTGAAGATGGTTTTCCGTGGTTTCCCATTTTCACACCAGGCAAATGCTGGGGCTGTACCTTAATTAAGGCCACGGCCGCTTCCTTCCAACTCCTAGGCCTTTCCTATCCCACCGTCGCCATAAGACCTATCTGTGTCGGTGCGACGTAAAGCCCCTAGAAAAAAAAATTCTGGCAACGTATCTCTGCGAGTAGCCTTCTAGAAGCAGTGTAATAATAATAATAATAATAATAATAATAATGCCGTATGGCCTCCGGAGAGGCCTGGTGCAGGTCTTTTTTCTAGTAGACGGCCTATTAGGTGACCTGCATGTCCGTGAAGATGAGGGCCCTACCTAGGATGATTTCTAATGTTGAATACGCCACACATACCCAGCCCCCGAGCCAATGAAATTAACCAATTAAGGTTAAAATCCCCGTTCCGGCCGGGAATCGAGCCCGGGACCCTCTGAACCGAAGGCCAGTACGCTGACCATTCAGCCAACGAGTCGGACACTAGAAGCAGTGTAAGTGCACGAGTAATTTAATTCGACAATTGATTCCCTCGATTCTTACATTGGCTCACACGATCAGATCAGCCATAACTTGTCAATACCACAATCTTCACACGACCAACCTTCGCACTCTTACATTTCAACTGACACTTTCCATACATCCGAATGACAGTGGACCTTCTGTTATGTAAACATGATATATGTTACTGCCATAATAGTCCAATCTCTAACACACTATGCATTCGTACAATGCCGTTAGGGGCATCTAAAAACGTGACCAAATATATTTTTGAGCGGTGTATATTACATGAAGTTGACTCTATACCATCCTTAAACCAGTCTTACATATGTGGAAGACCCAGAAATCGCATCTAGATTAACAGGAGGGTTGCTACTATGCCGATTACTTCAGAACGGTGATGGAAGCTTTTCCTATTTGTATAACTTCGGGATAGATTGCTCGAAATCAATTTTCCATTGCGTGTAACATATTTTTAAATGGTGAATAGGTGAGGAAACGTCGGCCTTATTTTCGATCGTTACACAGTTCACAATAAAGTAAAGAATTAATTAGAAAAGTTGTTACAAAAGCTTGGTAACATAGCAAAAACCAGTACCCTCTATTATCCACCGCAGAGAGCAGGAGATTCCTGTGGTAAATCATATTACTCGTATTTTCATAAAAATCCATAAACCGTAGCGAGTCTGAAAAATGCTGCGGTTCTTTTCAATTATGAAATGTTAGCGTAATGTTAGAGGTCGGTCTACTTGATCGAACACCAGAAATGGATTCAGTCTTGATTAGTCTGATCACCTGTACGCAAAGGGGCAAATTTCAGCATTCATATATATTTCCTTAGTGGTATATATTTGTCGCAGATGCTCTTAACTTGATAGCATGGGTTGGCAACCACAGGTCCCTTAACTGAGTCCTGACATTGCTTCCACTTACTTGTGCCAGGCTTCTCACTTTCATCTATCCTATCCGACCTCCCTAGGTCAACTCTTGTTCTTTTCCGACCCCAACGGCATTAAAGCATTCGAAGCCTGGGGAATCTTTCATTTTCACGCCCCTCTTGGTCCTCGCTTTTCTTTGGCCGATACCTTCATTTTTCAAAGTGTCGGATCCTTCCATTTTCCCTCTGATAAGTGTTAGTAGAGGACTGTTGCCCAGTTGCACTTCGTCTTAAAAAAATAACACCACTTAGCGAGAGATAAGACTTTTAACAATTGGATAGGCCTACTTAATTCCTTGCCAGTCTCGTGGCGTAGGGGTGACAAACATGTTTCTTACGTGGAGTCTCCAGTTCGATTTCTGGCTATTCAAAAATTGTAATATCACCGTACCAGACTGAGAATCGAAGCGGGTCAAAAGGGCAGCACTCTTCAGTTTGAGCCACTCAACCCGTTCTTAACTGAATATACCAGTTTTTCTTTAAAACATACTTTAACTTATTTTACATCAGAGGCTTAATGAGCGGTTACAATTCTCATTACGCTTGTTGTTGTTATTATTAATATTATTATTCCAACAAATCGCAGTCATCGTGGCTTATAAGGTTAAAACAGAACCCAATTTCAAATAGTCTGGAAATTTTGTCATTTGTCTGCAACTTGGCGGAACCCTAATTTAAGATACATCCTATACTAGCCCTTGCGGTGCTTGGGGCCGCCAACCCTCTGGAACAGGGCGTATGGGATTATCGATCTCTGCAGAGCAACAGGCAATGGGTCACTAGACTGCTGTGGGTGGAATGGTACATCCCATGGAGTAAAATGTGAAGGGCATTCGTAAATTACGAGTTCAGACATTTCCTACGAGACACCCCCCCCCCCCCCCCCCGCATCTATCACAAGTGATGTCTAATGACTTTAAGATTCCACTCGAATCTGACGAATATTTCTTCTGAAAGAAATAAGAAAAAAGTAAGGAAAGCTTGTAGCTTTATGTGACTTGATATTGTATCATAGCCTTAGGATCGTTTCATTATATCAAATCTTACATGGATGTCCGAATTTGAACCGCGACCGAACAAGAACTGGGGAAAAATCCAAAGAAAATCAGCTCGATTTGTTCTGGATGATTTCCGACAAAAGAGTAGCGTTACAAAAATGTTGCAAAGCTCGGGATGGGAAGACATGACATTAGTAGACGAATAAGTTTGAGTGGTGTCTTTAAAAGTAGGAAAGATCACAAAATGAATATAAATTTGGAATTCAAGAGGACAAATTGAGGAAAATATTAATTTATAGGGAGGGGAGTTAGGGATTGGAATGACTTACCAAGGGAGATGTTCAATAAATTTCAAAATTCTTTGAAATCATTCAAGAAAAGGCTAGGAAAACAACGATCGGGAATCTGCCACCTGGGCGAGTGCCCTAAATTCAGATCAGTAGTGACTGATTGATGATTGACCGCCTTGTTGATCTCGGCCATCACGCCCCTTATGGCCTATAGGCCCCTACTTAGAAAAATGCTGTTTAAGAAGCATTGCAAGTTCCACAACCGCAATGGCACAGGCTACATATTCCCATTCAAATACTACCCTCTATGACAGGTAACTTTAAACTAGCGCAATGTGAACATACATTAGCCTATATTTTTCTGCCATATTTTACCGATTATCTCAAAGTCAAGACACACTAAAAATCATCTTCGTTATCATAATCCAAGTCGTATCACACCTATACTACAACTCTATCCTAACAGTATCTAAACCCCTCTGTGGGTGCGGTGAGGGATAGAATACATCCAACCGAGTGAGTTAATCGTGCGCAACAGTGAGCTTGCATTCGGGAGATAGTGGGTTCCAATCCCACCGTTGGCAGCCATGAAGATGGTTTTCCGTGGTTTCCCATTTTAATAACTGCTAATTACTGGGGATATACCTTAAATAAAGCCGCGGTCGCTACCTTCCCGATCGTAGCCCTTTCCCATCCTTCCGTCGCCAAAAACCTTCGATCTGTTAGTGCGACGGTAAACAAGCAACAAAAAATAAAAATAAAAATAAATGGTATCTCCTGTTCGTCGTATGAGGCGACTGAAGAAGTAAACTTACAGGGGCTCTCGTGTTGGGAGCGTGGGTTGGCAACTATAGGGCCCCGAGCTGAGTCTGGCATTACTTCCACTTGGCAGGCTCCTCAATTCCATCTTTCCTACGCGATCTTCTTTGGCCAACTCTTGTTCTCTTACAACCCCAACGATATTAGGTTCGTGAGGCCAATGAATATTTCATTTCCACGCCCTTCGCGGTCTGGGTTCTTTTGCCGATACTCTCATTCTTCTGAAGATATGGATTGTTTTCCTCTCTGATTAGTGCGAAGAGAGGATGGTTACCCTGTTGTCTTACTTCCTTTCAGAACAATAATCATCATCCCACCACCACAAGTATCTAAAAAAGGTCTAACAACATCCGCTCACCAAAAGAGTGAGAAGATTTAATAGAATAATATGGGCCGACCTGTGATTGTGGTTTAGGAAGTAAGACATGCCAAGTCAAAACTCTAAAGTTTTAAAGTTAACCAACAGTGGAGATCGAACAATTCTACTCCCGTGAATCCGTGAGCAGTGGCCGAAGGGTCAGTGATTATTCAATTGCATTCACTTGTGGAACCTTCCACAAGTATATCCGAACATAATTGAAAATTTGGTTCAAATCCAATTTTAAAACATACTTAGCGGAGTGGCCGCGAATGTAAACGCGTTATGGCTATAGAGGTAAGCTCTGAATGTGTTCGAACTCTACCGTATTCTGTCCTGAGAATGGTTTTTGTGTGGTTTTCCATTTTCACTTCCAGGCTGTTACAGTTCCTATTCATAGGCCACAGCCGATTACTTATACCTCCTTACCCAATTTCACGTCCGACTCGTTGGCTGAATGGTCAGCGTACTGGCCTTCGGTTCCCGGCCGGAACGGGGATTTTAACCTTAATTGGTTAATTCCAATGGCTCGGGGGCTGGGTATGTGTGGCGTATTCAACATTAGAAATCATCCTAGGTAGGGTCCTCATCTTCACAGATATGCAGGTCGCCTAATAGGCCGTCTACTAGAAAAAGACCTGCACCAGGCCTCTCCGGAGGCCATACGTCATTATTATTATTATTATTATTATTATTATTATTATTATACAATTTCATTCACCATCATTCCTTTCATCTTCAATAGATCTCAACTGTGTTTACCGTCAGGAAGGGCATCCGGCTGTAAAAATGCCATATAATTTCATTTCATCTCACCCCCGACCCCGTATCCGGATACGGGACTAAGGGATGGACAAAGGCTATATGCATTCAATTTTAAACAATATTTAGTAAAACAGGGAACAAATACAAGTTTCTAACACTAGTTAGAGAGGCCGGAAGAAAGAAGGTGGTGGTAACGTCGCATCTCCTTTAAAACAACCCGGACACAGGCACGGCTCTTCTCTATAATTTTCCTCGTAAAATGTTGCTAAAGTTTTCCTTTTCTTCTAATTTCTACTCAGAGAAGTGTCATTAGCTTCCTCTCTTGCTCTTGTAATGTCATTTATTTACCGCTCTTTCATGTATGCGACAAGAATTTTTCAGCGCGCCGTCGTGGTGTTAAATGTTTGCTAGGTAAATTAATCTCTTGGAGAGTAGAGAAATGGAGAGCAGTTACTAAAACTGTAAAAGGTCTTTTTTCGTTGCAAACTATTTGCTTTGAAATTCTTCTGACAAAAACATCCTATTCTTGCCACGTTGGCTAAAGTTTATTACAGCAGTAACTAAATCGGTGCCATGCTGATATTACGAACAAGGTAGCTTCAAAAAATAAGGTAGCAATAGCTCGCAAGGAGGAACTTTATTTTGGAGGCAAACATAAGGATACAGTAGTAGATCACTGATATACATTGCTATTCAATTTAGTCATCATTCT
The DNA here is from genome assembly GCF_040414725.1 of Anabrus simplex. Lineage (NCBI taxonomy): Eukaryota > Metazoa > Arthropoda > Insecta > Orthoptera > Tettigoniidae > Anabrus > Anabrus simplex. The sequence goes on from NC_090271.1 coordinate 215,386,817, forward strand.
TGTCCAAGCACTGGAAGAAATCTGTGTCCTGTCCCTGAAGCCAAGACATGACAAGTTGAAAGGCCGTATCATCGTTGAATCGTTTACAACACAGATGTTTCTTCAACGGTCTGAAGAGATGGATATCACTGGGCGCGAGATCGGGGATGTAGGGAGGATGGTTCAGTACCTCCCAACGGAAGTGCCATAATATTTCACGCGTGATGTTGGCTGCATGTGATCTCGCGTCGTCGTGCAACAACACGACGTTCTCTGCGAACCGCTACACGCAAAACTCCAATGTGTCACATTAAATAGTGAGGAAATCAACCATGTGGATCATCCTCGCTACAAACGTGACCGAGCACTCAGTGATTTCAAGCCCTTCGTGATCCTGGGTTCTTTTGACGATACCCTCATTCTTCGAAAGACTGGACCCCTCTTATTTTTCTCTCTGATTAGTGTGAAGAGAGGATGGCTGCCCAATTGTAGGCCTACTTTCTCTTTAAATAATTATCACCGTCTGCATTACAATAATGTCTGGCTCCATGGCTAAATGATTACCGTGGTGGCCTTAGGTCCAGGGGGTCTCGGGTTTGATTCCCTTTAACCTCCATTGGTTAATTCCGATAGCTCGGGGTCTGGGTGTGTGTTACATCTTTATCATTAGAATTCATTATAGGTAGGGCCCCATCCTCACAGAGGCGCAGGATGCCTATACGACATCAACTAGAAAGACCTGTATCACGCCTCTTCGGAGGCCACAGGTCATTGATGAATCGATTACAATAATCCACCTAAATCTCTTCAGTCCATTGAAGAAGCGCCTGGGTGGTAAGCGATTCAAGGCCGTTCAGCCTGCCGTCATGATGTGGCTTCAGGGAGTGATACAGATGTTATCTATGCCTCGACGTACTGTTGGAAAAGTGCTTGGACAAGAATAGTGACTATGTTAAACAGTAATGCGTATCAGTGCCTTACTGCTAAGTATCCTTATATGTGCCAGTAAAATAAAATGTACCGAGCGAGTTGGCCGTACGGTTAGGATCACGCAGCTGTAAGCTTGCATTCCGAAGATAGTGGGTTCGACCCCACTGTCGAAAGCCCTGAAGATGGTTTCCCGTTGTTTCCCACTTTCATAACAGGCAAAAGCTGGGGCTATACCTTTATTAAAGCAACGGCTGCTTCCTTCCCACTCCTAGCTTGTAGGAAAGTCATTAAAAACTCTCGGACAACTAGACAGAAATCATCATGGATTTTACTGTATTTATAGTACCATTCATCAAACTATCAACACGATGTGTGGCCATCTTGATTCTTACAGCCGAGTTCCAGATACGAGCTTCAACTGCCAGTCCAAGTTCAGGATAGCTAAACTAGAGAATATTCCTCAGACTTTATAGACTATGAACGGAAGTCGCAGTATCGGTTTTCAACCCAACTTCCGAATGAACGTGCAATCTGCCACATAAATTTAAACTGCACATTTATCTGGCAGTCGTGCTACAGACCTTAAATGAATATGGGTTTCCAATCAGTACGCAGACATGATCAATGTTCATGCTTTCATGAAATTTAAATTATGACAATTATGAAAGGGCCTTTTATGTATCGGAAATGGTTGGAAGTTAAAAATCTAGTCTTTTCAAACATGTAAAAAGTAGACTATTAATGAAGGTATCCCCACTTCATAAAAGACAAAGTTTCACTTAAATACACCCATCACCAACGAAAGCTAACTTCCTGACAAGTATTATATTTTATTTCTTTTAATAACAATGAGAGTTAGCATTACGTAGAAGGGATTAAAACGCAGATGAGACACGTATATTAGCAGCAGCTTAGAGACTGAACTCTGAAAGGCGAGGTAAATAATTTATGCTAATGATGATGACACCATTTCTTTTTAAAGTACTTGAGTGTTTATTTCGTGAATGGTTCATTATATTTTGCTAATGGTGAGTCGAATTAAACTTGGCTAATTCCTGACTGTCGGTAGAAGAGAGAAAAGAGACAAGGGACTGGTTCAGACGGTCACCGGTAGCGACAGGCACAGTGCGGTGATATGTCCTGTAATGAATAAACCATCCACAACAGCGGAAATACATTTACTGTTCTAGCTACAACCTGAGGCTAGATAGCCTAATGTTTTAATGTTCATCGTTTTATCCCACACATCTCTCGCATTAAACATTTGGCGATAGTGTTTTAGTAATGTTAAATTACAATGTATATCGCATGTCCGGCCCCGTGGCTTTAAGGTCAACGTCGGTGCCTTTGGTTGAGAGGGTCTCGGGTTCGATTACTGACCGGTTCAAGATTTGTACTGTATGTGGTTAATTCCTTTACTCGGGGACAAGGTTTCCATGTTTGTCCCAATACACTTTTCTTCATATAGCTGACAGCTACGTGACCAAACCGCGCAACCATTCGCTCGGTTTCAGAATTATAGCTACAGCGATTTCAGAGATAGGCTTACAGCGACACGAACATTACAATTTCCCAGCGAGTTGGCCGTGCAGATAGGGGCGTGCGGGTTTAAGCTTGCATTCGCGAGATAGTGGGTTCAAACCCCATTGTCGGCACTCCTGAAGATGGTTTTCCATGGTTTCCCAATTTCGCAGCAAGTGAATGCTGGGGTTGTCCCTTAATTAAGGCCACGGCTACTTCCTTCCTACTCATAGCCCTATCCTATCCCATCGTGGCCATAAGACCTATCTATGTCGGTACGACGTAAAGCCAACTGTAAAAATAAAACTTTGTAATTTTTATTTTAAGCCACGTTAATATAGACTAACAGCCCTTTTAATTTCAACTTGAAAATACACTTGCAAAAATCCAGATCAGGAGCAAACTACGAAGTGAAGATGCGAATGTTTAATTTTACAACAAATTTCTCCTATACGGCCGTTGAAAGATTTTAAAGTATGGTGTAATTAAATTGAATTTATTAAAAACCTCAAGTAATCGAAAATTTCCAGCATCTTCGTATAACCACATTTTACTAAGCAGTGAGCATGTTTGACCCTGAAGAACTGTTAAGTTAGTAGACAAATAAATCAAGGTTTTTGGAAAGCAATGCAAAATATTGAACTTTTGTTCCAGACTGAGTGAAGAGTGCAATTATCATAGGCATAAAATAATTGCAAAGGATAATGAAAAGCAAACTGAACTGTCAGGAGAAGGTCGACATTATTTCAATATTAACCCGAATAATCATGATGAGTAGTTTGTACACTGTAGGCCTATTCTCCATTCTTCAATTTTTACAGAAGTTATGTTGATTGTGAACTGCTTTTTGTTTTGTTTACAATAACGCTCTTTCAGATAAGCGCCAACGTCTTACAGAAAAGAAAGCAAAGTTGAGATTATTTTGAAAATTAAACATCCTCTTTTAAAAACCACATCCCACGGCGCAGCAGGCCCGAAGGGCCATGACCTATCAAGCGGCCGCTGTTCAGCCCGAAGGCCAGATTACGAGGTGTCGAGTGGTCGGCACAACGAATCCTCTCGGCCGTTATTCTTGGTTTTCTAGACCGGGGCCACTATCTCACCGTCGGATAGCTCCTCAATTGTAATCACGTAGGCTGAGTGGACCTCGAACCAGCCCTTAGATCCAGGTAAACTCCCTGACCTGACCGCGAATCGAACCTAGGGCCTTCGGGTAAGAGGCAGGCACGCTACCCCTACAGCGCGGAGCCGGTTTAATATCTGTTTTAGCCATCTCCTAATGTGTGAATATAAATATGTACTCATAAATATATATTTTAAAATGGCAATTGTGATGTATTCCGAAAATATCGAATTGTATGTTTAAAGCCACCAATTTTCATATTTTAAAATACCCTTTGTTGGATTCTCAAGTAATCGAACATTTCTAGCATCTGCGTATAAGTAACTTCACTACGGCTTGGGTATCACTAACGAGCTAGAGCAGAGCAAATGTCAATATCCGTGAAAACGCAGTATTGTGCTATTTAACGGCCGTTCTGTAGCGAACATAACGTCCATCGGGAGCTATGTCGTGCAGTTGGACAGATCAAAACACATCCCCCAGGCATCGAAGTATATGTCACCGACAACTACATTATTGTTGACACTCGTCCAGGCTCCGATTTAATGGTAATTCATAGCCCAATTTAAAACGACATGCGGCACAGACCCTTGTCACTACACGTCCAGATGGACTAAAACACACTCGTGGTATTCTGAATCCTGACGGACTCACTGAAATCTACTTGATGTGAAAAATGATACGATGCGGTGGGGAATCCCTCGTCGCCTTGTTGACCCGTGCACGACTCTGTCTGCTGCTACTGAAGAATAACATGGGTACAGACCCGTTAAGGCCTGTTTTCACATGTAGGACTGTGCTTCGGCTGTGCTTCGACCGTGCTACGGCGGTGTCGCCTACTCCGTCTTTTCACATGTAGGACTGTGCTGCGACTGTGCTGTGGGCATGTGGTCCTTGTTCATTGCATTTGTGCTCACAGGTTGGAGACATGGATCCGAACGAAGAAGACGTAGTTATTGCCTGCGCAGCGTACATTGTTTTACAACAAAAGAAGAATAAGTATAAAGGCATTCATGTTGTTGAACTAAACTTATCACTTGTTCGTCCATCTTTAAGGAAGACAACTGCGCCACACCTACTACTGCAAACTATCACGCAATGTATCTAAACCAACGAACACAGTACTCAGATAGCGCATTGCGCACTCTATGTTATTCTGTGCTCGTTGGTCACTGGATCACGTACGACCGAGTGCTTCCGATTACCACCGAAATAAGACGGAAGTCCGGCTTGGCGACACTAGGGCGACCGTTTCTAATTTTCACATGTGGTACTGTGCTGAGACCAGGCGACGACTGTGTGGGTCGTAATCGCTCTGCTTGGCGATCCATGACAGCACGGTACCAACACGGTAGGGACACAGTCCTACATGTGAAAATACTCAACTGCTGTTCAATGCAAATGGAATGGTTTATACTGTTTGGCGATTGCGGACGACACAGCACGGTCGAAGCACAGTCGCAGCACAGTCCTACATGTGAAAACAGGCCTTAAGAGACTGAAAATATAGTGAATTACAGTACCTTGATTTTCGTCCACTTTCATAAGTGAGTGATAGTCGGCCAATGCTAAGGATGCAGTCCATACCAGCGCCAATGTGAATGTAAACACATCAACTACTTTAGCTATCATGTCGTGTGGCACACATTAAGTATATACCATACATATGCTTATTACAACACATCAAACGGTACGGGGCGATTTGGAATGGAACCAGCAACCTTTTCCTTGCCGGAGAACTGAAGGCTTAAGGCGCTCTGTAGCCACGAGAGACAAGGTGAATCTCCAACCAATCAGTGAACGTTCGTCTCTTCCCTGAACCAATCAACGCTCTTCAGAGGAAAATTCTGAAGCGGTGGAGAATATATCCCTAGTGGAATATATAGCAATGGGGGTCAGGCCGGATTTTGCCTATGGCCAGCGTTTGCAATTTACATCTTTGGGTTTTCCTCTGACTTTTCAAATCATTTTAATTATGTCATGTAAAACATATCATACCGCTGCCTTTACTGATTTCACCCAATCCCTACGGAAAAAATAAATCCTGTTTAGTTTCAACATTAATCAACCTATTTCTTCCACTTCCTTCCCCAATTTTATTTACCCTCATTCATTTCATCTCCATTAGTTTATCAACTGAGATTAGGTCAGAAAGGGCACCCGGTCGCAAAAACATGCCATAAACATCCCGTATCAGAAAACGCTAGATATATACATTGGGAGCTTGAAATCCTACTGGCCATGGCACAAAAGCCCAGGGAACTTCTGTCGAGTGGAAAAACTTTCTAAATACTGGGAGAGTCATTTAAAGATTGCGCAGAAAGTGAAACCTGGGAATGTCAGGAACGACGTACCGGATAATTAATTGTATTTATTTTTCATTACATTCCTAAACAATACAAAACTTTTTTCTTTTTTTTTTTTGCTAGTTGCTTTACGTCGCGCCGACACAGATAGGTCTTATGGCGACGATGGGACAGGGACGGGCTGGGAGTGGGAAGGAAGCGGCCGTGGCCTTAAGTAAGGTACAACCCCAGCATTTGCCTGGTGTGAAAATGGGAAACCACGGAAAACCATTTTCAGGGCCACCGACAGTGGGGTTCGAGCCTACTATCTCCCGAATACGGGATACTGGCCGCACTTAAGCGACTGCAGCTATCGATCAATGAAGTGATAGTCGTTTGTGAACACAGAGAAGTTACTGTAGACACTGAGAGTTGTTCGATTAGAACTGTACCCACTACGTCTAATGTCTGACATTTCCAGGCTTGTCCTAAAGCAGTGTTTCTTCCTAGACTATACGTTCGCATTCGAAATTTGTGTTTCTACCCCTCTATGGGTCACTTCAGTTTCTACGCACCCTTTTGAACCTCCCTGTATATTAAGCATTTCACGTTCAATTAATTAGTCGTGATAAAGAACTTTAAGATATCAGCTTTTTTTTAAGTGTTTAGTATACGCTTCCGTAGTCGTCACTGTTTCATGTGATCTCGTAGTCGATTGCTGCATGCATTAGTTTGAGTTGAGGAAAAAGGAACATTAAAAAAAAAAAAAAGATTTATGAGGTACTGCTGGTATATATCAAATAATTACTGACTTTTATTTTGATGAAAGATGATTAAAAGGTTCTGCCACTGATGTCCTCGACCTCATCACACCTCGAAGAATTATGTTTTATATGTTTCTTAAGGTCTCCTGGTCGTAAGCCTCTCTGCGATATATTCTGTACGTCGCGGAAATATATGCCAGTATCTACAGTCTCTGTACCCACCAAATTTAACTTTCCACATGCACCGATGCTACTATCTTTATGACGACAGCATTCAGCATTGTCAATCTCCTCCTTTAATATTTTTTGCCACTATCGTCAATTTGACGTCGTAGAGAATCTCTCCATTTTAAGACATTCTCAGGAGGAGTTTAAAATTCTCATCTACGCTACGCTTCAAGATAAAAGTCTTCATTTTGCTTCGAGCCGTACTGCTATTCAAGTTTTTCTTGCATTCTCCTTCTTGGAAGACATTATTCATCTGTTCTTCCTAAGGGAAAAAGCACTCAAAAGAGAACGTCTTATATTTAACACGTTGGCTATCCAATGACAGACTCGGTGATGTGTTATGAAACTTTGCTTCGCATCAGAGATGCTTGAAATAAAACGGAAGCCCATGGATAATCTGAAATACAATTAAATACAACTGTTCCGTGAGGAAAAGGAACCTTATATTCTAGGATCCACCTTAATGGAAAGGACAAATACATTAATGTTAAAATTTCACATGCTTTGACATTTGAATAAATTGTCTAGAGCTTTCTAAATACGAGTGCGAAGTATTCCATATATCATAGATACAGGAAGTATGAATGAAACTCATATGAATTCGGAATGTAGTGAACTTCTCAATGGGAGTATTTAAATATGACTCAAACGGCGGTGTACATTCTAAGTGTGTATTGTGACAGAAATATCTGTTCCTTACAGGCTATAAATAAAATATTTCTAATGATAAACACTGACAAAAATTGATGTTGGTGTAGTTGAAACCCCGGACAACTGTTAACTGAAAATAGAATAATTTAACTGTGCTCCGGAAAACAAAACATTCTAAATTCATTTGCATAAACTGACAGTGTACTAAAATGGATTTGCTGTATCTTTAATTTTCTTTCGACTACACTAATATATTTGTAGCAAAGTTACTACTTATCTGTCCTTTTATCTGTTTTTAAAATTTAATCAACAGTTACACCCTGCGTTCACCTTTTGGATACTTAGTATCGAAAGTGCGTTGATTACATTTACTGAGTTTCTTATTTTAAGTTTAAAGTTATGAAGAAATACTAACAGAATAGAGGTATTTTCTTCTAAACTTAAAATGTCTCAATTCTTAACAAAAAAATTATCTGAAACGAAGGTGTTAATGCCCCTATTATTATTTATTTAACAGTGCCTTTGAATTCTCTGTAAAATCATCTGGTGAGTGGGCCTACTTTCGTTAATGCAATATGGTTCCAAAGTGATCCTGAGAATGCTAAGATTTCTTTTCCATAGTCTACTATAGAACGCTGAGGTATGCAAGGGTGACTGTTTTAGACAGCAGTTGATTAGGAACTCACCCTCTTCCTGGTCTCGTAGTCGAGGGCACCCGCTACGTAGATGGCGCCCGTCATATTCTTGACGGCGAATGCTCCGCCTATGTTACCGCTCGTGATCTCATATCGAATACGGGAGGCTGCAAAAACAGGAAAGAAAAACGCAATTTAGTATAGGATACCTTATATCAGCGTACAGTAGGATACATAACTGGCGTAAAATTGAAGATCTTCACCAACACCTAGGACTTTTTGGAAAGAATAGAGTACATGTTAAGCATTGCTATTTTGGACAGACAGAACATATTACCCTGTTCACAGAAACATTTTAAATGTATAAAATATAATAATATCTTAATACCAAATACAAGGGAATCAACAAGTATAACTAAAGAACCACCTAATCGATACTTTATTTTTTGCGTTGGGCAAAATTAAACATGCATTATCACTCACAGAACATGTTTCGACCACTTAGTGGTCATCATCAGCTGTATAAGGAAAACTTACATGAAAAATATTGGACAATAAGCACAAGCGTTAATCTTTAGGTTATGGAAAAAATCGACGCAGCAAATATTTTTTCCAGCTGATGATGACCACTAAGTGGTCGAAACATGTTCTGTGAGTGATAATGTATGTTTAATTTTGCCCAACGCAAAAAATAAAGTATCGATTAGGTGGTTCTTTAATTATACTTGTTGATTATACTCATCGATACGGTCATGAAGTAAACAACTTACAAATACAAGGGATACAAATAATTCTAAGCGGATTAAAATTCCTCTTAAATTATCTTCTTTTACTTAAGATGATACGGTCAATCGATCAATCAACTGTAAGCACATCTACGTAGCACGCAGCGGGAATCAGTACTCTAAATTTTTTTAAAAAACTCCTACGAACAGAGGGGTGGTAAACATCGACTATTTTTGTTACTACAGCTTACTAAACCAATAAGAATAAATTATAATTTTAGCTATATATATTTAAGAATATTTAATTATTTTCCATTCAAGTCCATATCGAAAAGATCCCCATCCCCCCTCATGCTCCATTTTGACATCAAATATGCGTATTCAACACCAAATCACATTGCTTATGCAGTTTAGTATAGCAAAGTAGCACAGAATCAATAGTCTTGAATGACTGTTTGATGTTTAGAACCATAACGAAGGGTTACACATTATACAATATATTGGATTGCCTTGAAATTTCTGAGTGATTCCTTGTAACAAATTTTATATAATTTTTATAAATTATGAACAATTACTACATTGTTATGGATTATGGCAAACCGTAATATTTCACGGAAGAGTGTAGAGCGTAATATTGTATGTCTTTTCAATAGTCTACTAATGTGAAAACCGTTTTGCTGCATGCGTATGGAACATAACAGGTGGAGCAATCGAATGGATAGCTCTAAACTGGAAGTTTCTAGGGGCTTCGAGGCGATGACGGTCAAGAAAATACCTGAAGACGTAAGTTACCACTGAGGAAGAAGCTTGGAAAGTTGGAATATCATGGATATAACTGAAGAATATAACAGAGACCGTTGGAGGTGAATATCAGAGGCCCTATAGTGCGTAAGGAATGAAAGGAAGTAAGCCTAGTATGATTATCACTGCCGGCCCCGTGTAGCGTGCCTGCCTCTTACCCGGTGGCCCTGGGTTTGATTCCCGCTCAGGTCAAGGATCTTTACCTGGACCTGAGGGCTGGTTTGAGGTCCACTCGGCCTACGTGATTAGAATTAAGGAACTATCTGACGGTGAGATTGCGGCCCCGGTCTAGAAAGCCAAGAATAACGGCCGAGAGGATTCGTCATGCTGACAACATGACACCTCGCAATCTGCAGGCCTTCGGGCTAAGCAGCGGTCGCTTGGTAGGCCAAGGCTCTTCAAGGATTGTAGTGCCATGGGGTTTAGTTTGGTTTGATTATCACTGTCCGCATCTGTGGTGTAGTGGTTAGCATGATTAGCTGCCACCCGTGGAAGCCCGATTCGATTCCCGGCTCTGCCACGATATTTGAAAAGAGGTACGAGGGCTGGAACGGGGTTCACTCAACCTCGGGAGGTCAACTGAGTACAGGAGGGTTCGATTCCCACCTTAGCCATCCTCGAAGTGGTTTTCCGTGGTTTCCCACTTCTTCTCCAGTCAAATGCCGGGATGGTACCTAACTTAAGGCCAGGGCCGCTTCCTTCCCTCTTCCCATCTTCACTCCTCCCTCCCCCCCACAAGGCACCTGTTCAGCATAGCAGGTGAAGCAGCCTGGGCGAGGTACTGGTCATCCTCCCAGTTGTATCCCCCGACTCAAAGTCTCACGCTCCAGGACACTGCCCTTGAGGCTGTAGAGGTGGGATCCCTCGCTGAGTCCGAGGGAAAAACCAACCCTGGAGAGTAAACAGAGTAAGAAAGAAACAAATGATTATCGCTACAAAGGACGGAAGTTCTCCCAGCAAATTTATAAATGCCGTAACTGTTGTTACTAACATAGCTCTAAACGTAATTTTATTAGAATAATTTACGTCATAATCCGTAGTTCATAAATGCATCAAGATAAATGTAGGCTACAACTAATTTTCCAGCGTTCATTGAATCCATGAAATGAAATGGCGTATGGCTTTTAGTGCCGGGAGTGTCGAAGGACAAGTTCGGCTCACCAGGTGCAGGTCTTTTGAATTGACGCTCGTAGGTGACCTGCGTGTCGTGATGAGGATGAAATGATGATGAAGACAACACATACACCCAGCCCCCGTGTCAGCGATATTAACCAATTAAGGTTAAAATTCCCGACCCTGCGGGGAATCGAACCCGGGACCCCTGTGACCAAAGGACAGCACGCTAACCATTTAGCCATGGAGCTGGACATTGAATCTATGAACAACCAAAACATCTCCAGGGTGTGATTTTACTGGTAGGTAACTCAAGATGAGAACGATGCAAGGTATCTTTCTAAAAATAAATATTCCTTTTTTAAGCAAATTCTAATGAGAATATTACTTGAATAATTTCTTCATATTTACAGTAATTTAAAAGTCACTAGTCCGTAGTATGTGTTGATTTGTACGTTTTACTAAGCACTTGACGCCTGTTGGTTTTGCATACGTATAAGGAAAGCAATTTCTTTGAAATAAAATGTAAAATTACACCGTAATGAGCGCCTTGAAATGAAAAGGCGAGAGGTTCTTTTCTTTTTGCCATTACAACAACAACTTGGCTCGACAACGTAGGAAAAAACACAGCACTATTTGACAGACGATATAATTATTTTTGACACAGAAAACGTCCATCGTTTCATTTCAGTTCTGGGCGAAATGAAAATCCATAGCCTGTCTCCAGTCATTCAACCGGATCAGGGGTGGAATGAATGAAGCCCCCATCTAGCGGCGAGGATAGGAATTGTGCCGGGTGCCGAAGCCTGTCGCACTCCTCTGGGGAAATGATTAATAACTGACAAATGAAATGAAATGATATTGGAGAGTGTTGCTAGAAAGCCGGAGTAGCGGGAGAAAAACCTGTCCCGCCTCTGCTTTGTCCAGCTCAAATCTCATATGGAGTGACCGGGATTTGAACCACGGAACCCGCCTGAGCCACGGCGGCTCTTGTACCAGTTCTGGCTCCCTCAGTAAAATATCCGTGTGTCCCAGAAACGTGTACATCAGACTTCCTTCAATGTCTTCAAAACTATACAAGTTAGCAAAAATGCAACAACTTACTTGGAAAGAGGAAGGTTCAAAGTGTCATACCAAACAGTTTTCAAGCTCAGATGGCGTCACAATGAGCGACGCGCACATCTGCCATTTTGTGGTGAAATCGGAACATGGAGCGTACGGTAAAACTGGTATAATCGAGACTGCGATTTGATAGCACGTACCGCCAGGTATCGTCTAAGCGAGATAGATATCTGTAATAATATTTGAGAGGAAACTTGACTAGGCGCGTGAAAATACTGAATATTGAGAATTTTGTGAAAATCTCACAAATATCTGACTATCGCAATTTAAACAATGTCCAACTGCAAATGAATACAAGAAGAAAAGTTTTAAAAAGGAATCAAACAAGTAAAAAATATCCGAGGCTGAGCGTAAGATAGCCTACGTACAGGGTGACCGAAAAGACAATTTACACTATGCAAAATAGGGTACCGCCGCTCCCGTGGTGTAGAGGTAGCGTGCCTGCCTCTTTTATCCGGAGGCCCCGGGTTCAATTCCCAGCCAGGTCAGGGTTTTGTTTCCTGCACCTGAGGACTGGTTCGAGGTCCACTTAGCTTACGTGATTAGAATTGAGGGGCTAACTGACGGTGAGATAGCGGCCCCGGTCTAGAAAGTCAAGAATAACGGCCGAGAGGATTCGTCGTACTGACCACACGACACCTCGTAATCTGCAGGCCTTCAGGCTGAGCATCGGTCGCTTGGAAGGCGAAGGCCCTTCAAGGGCTGTAGTACCATGGGGTTTGCTTTTTTGGTTCTTAAAATAGGCGACCGGTACTCATAGAGTGACGATGGGCCAAACATGAAAGGCATAGTCCTTTCGCATGTGGTATCGCCTAGTCGGTTGCGGGACACATAACTCCGCATAACGTTTACGAGCTATCAGCAATCGGTAAATTGATTCTGCCACAACAACACAAGTTCCCTACGTAGGGAATCACGAACACTAACAGTTGCAAAGGCTTTCTTTCCCATATCAATAAAGTTTGCCGCGATAGGGACGCCTTCCCAAAATGCACAGCAAAGTTCCTTATATCGTCTTCCATTGTCTTATGCGTCCTTGAACGTCCGTGAACCCACATAAGAGCCACCACACTCTCCTCAATACTGAAATCACTTGTATCCGCCGTAAGATTAGACCTATTCTCCTAATCAAACCGAGCGGGAACATTGCAGAATAATAATGTAAGCCGATTTCGACTCAAGAACATTACTATCAGTTACTGTATCAAGGAACTGTCTATAAAATACGTTTTAGAATGTCTACAGGCCATACTTTACTTTTTATTATGGGCTAGTGTAAAGTAACCTTTTCTCCATCCTGTAAAGGTAAGAAAAGCCGAAGTGCCCAAGCGCCTCAGTACGTCCACGTCCAAGAAAATGGAACTGAATCGATAAGAATTGGAAATAATGTGATTATTTGGCAATATTTCCAAAGTGAGAGGCCAGGAAACCCCTTCTAAACCTCAATTTTACGCATTCGTTTATTTCTACATATTCACCCAAAATTGATTGACCGGGCGAGTTGGCCGTGCGCGTAGAGGCGCGCGGCTGTGAGCTTGCATCCGGAAGATAGTAGGTTCGAATCCCACTATCGGCAGCCTTGAAGATGGTTTTCCGTGGTTTCCCATTTTCACACCAGGCAAATGCTGGGGCTGTACCTTAATTAAGGCCACGGCCGCTTCCTTCCAACTCCTAGGCCTTTCCTATCCCATCGTCTCCATAAGACCTATCTGTGTCGGTGCGACGTAAAGCCCCTAGCAAAAAAAAAAAAAATGATTGACTCAAAAATGAGCCCGCCAATGTTCTTTGGACTACCGAGTGTTGATAGAGCATGTACGTGCATTTGAGTTGTTGCAAGTGGTTCATCTTATTCAGTATAGGAGGCAGGAGAAAATAAGTGTTGCTATTCGTCAGTGGCCGAAGTTACCCCACTTTACGGTACCTACGCGTCATATTCCACTCTCAAAAGAGGCACCAGCATAGCCTCACCCCATTGTTTCTTTCCTTCCCGAAGAAAATACGACGATAGTTAGAACAATAATACTCACCGAACTATGCGACTACAAAAAGTAGATACTTTCCTTAAATGCCCCTTGCGGAGTGTTGGGATGAACGGTTAAGGATGTGTATTGACAATAATTAACAAGGAATGATGTAACAGCACTGATCCAATTTCAACTATACAAGTAATGAGTAAATTAATGGAGCATGAAACCCTCGTAGATATGTTCGGATATGATGATGTTTAATGAGACAGGGCTGTGCAATAATTACTACCCCGCCAGCATACCCTGCACCATATAACATCACGCATACTAATGATCATTATTTCTTTAACAACACCATCTGATAATGATTTAGAAGCAACGGTGAACCACAGTGAAAGCAGCAGTGAGGCTAAGGGTGGAGGAGCGGGAAATTATCCTCCCTCTCGTGAAGTGAGGTTTCATTTCGGGTCTAGACATATATATATTACAATATGCTTTACATCGCACCGACACAGATAGGTCTTATGGTGACGATGGGATAGGAAAGGGCTAGGAGTAGGAAGGAAGAGACCGTGGCCTTATGGTACACCCCCAACATTTGCCTGATGTGAAAATGTGAAACCACGGAAAACCATCTTCAGGGCTATCAACAGTGGAGTTCAAATCCACTGTCTCCCAGATGCAAGCTCTCAGCTGCGCGCCCCTAACCGCACGGCCAACTCGCCCGGTAGGCATAATTTGATCATGAGCTTCATACATTTGGGGAATCTGTCCGATAATCAGTAAATTATTATAGTAGCGTCTTCAGTGTTATGTATAATTGCAATTTTTTCGGTTTATGGTTGTGGTAGGCATTCCCGCGAGTTGATAAAAGGCCTATTCCAGGATTTTCTTTGGAGTGAGTGTGGAGAAAATTGGAACAATCACTAATCCTAAATTAATACTAGCATGAAATCGAAATATCACTCTTGCTCTTGGTTTGTACTATGATGATTGGTACACAGTGGTAATAGACGCACAGACTTAGTGATGATAATAATAATAATAATAATAATAATAATAATAATAATAATAATAATAATAATAATTTATTAAGAGCACTTTTTTCAGAGTAGGGATCACTGGCGAAACTTAGGTTCGTTTTGTTTCTATTCTTGTTTTCCTCTCTTTACTACCAGTTTAACGTGTCCCTCTTACAGTATTCAAAAACGTTTTCGGCGACGATGGGATGCGAAAGGAATTTTGCAAGGTGTGAGAATGGAAAACCACGTAAAATCATATTCAAGGTTGCCAGAATTAATTAATTATTAATCGTGAGATTTGTTTTCGTTTTCCGAAATTAATTTGCATGTCCTCTAGTGCTGTTTAATTTTAACTAAGTAGTTTATTTTTGCTTTCTGTCTGACCTTAGAGAACTGGAATAGGAGGGCGCTGTGATAACACATATACATAATGGCTTTCTGCTAGATTAAGTCTGAATATTTATGCAAAGTCAAGCTCGATGTTCGCCAGGCGAGGCGAAGTAGTCTAATTTTCCGAACGGTTTAGTTTATTATGCTCAAATAGACTGGAAATCTGCGTTCATAAAGCTTGTCAAATACACTCATGACGGAAGATCAGGCAGTTGTTAAGGATACAAACAACAGAAATAATGAGTAAACACACACAGCGAGAGAGAATGGGGGAGGGGGTGGAGGGCAAAACACGGGGCTCGGCATTGTTGGGCTGTTTACGGTACTCATGATTAGAAATTGGAGCCATGAGCACTTCCGTTAGAATTTTTAAGATTCCATCGGTCGACTACTTCACCAACGACGAGGTACAACGTGCCATAAATCGTGAGAAGTCTCAGAAAACGCAAGAAAGTAGCATATTTCGGTTACATCTTCAGAAATGACAAATACAGCCTAATTCAAATGCTACTTGCTTTACGTCGCACCGACACAGGTAGGTCTTATGGCGACGATGGGACAGGAGAGGGCAAGGAGTGGGAAGGAAGCGTCCGTGGCCTTAATTAAGGTACAGCCCCAGCATTTGCCTGGTGTGAAAATGGGAAACCACGGAAAACCATCTTGAGGGCTGCCGACAGTGGGGTTCGAACCCACTATCTCCCAAATACTGGATACTGGCCGCACTTAAGCGACTGCAGCTATCGAGCTCGGTCTAATTCAAATGATCGTAGATGGCAGACAGAGGGCAAACATGAACATGGCTGAGAAGATTATACTGGGCGTGAAACCTCCGACTGCGGTTCTGCATCTGTGGTACAGGAAACGCAAAATAGGAAAGAATTACTCCATAATGGTTGCCAACCTTACGTGAGGACACGGAAGAAGGAGAAGAAGAAGAAGAATATAGCTTCTATTAAAACGGTTGGCAGTTAGAACGAATGTCACAAATAACTATCACAACTTAGAGATAAACACTGTTAGATCTTCCACCAGCAGTAACAAGAAGTATTGAAATCAAAGTACCCACGAGATGAAGGAAGCAAGGAAGGAAGGAAGCAAGGAGGCATCGCACACATTAACGAACAACTTTGGATAGTTAGAAGCCAACCTGGTAGCCATCAGTGGCGTCTCGTGACAGCATTTTCTGGAGGTTCACAACATTTTTGTTCACATCTCAAATGCACAAAAGTACAATGCAAATCGGTAAAAGATAACATTTCACTAAAAGTTCTAAAAGTTCCTTCTCCTCTCATAATATGACAAAAACCTGTCCAACCTGTCCAGAATTACTAGAGATATCTTCCGGCATGGTAATGTAATAGTAACTCCTGGGAGGCAGAGACTAACAGTAATAGGGGAGGTGGCGGACCCTTGTGGTCAACTTTAATACTGCCATTAATACTATCTTTAATACTGTCTCTGGCTAGAGGGTGGTTGTCGACGGAAAGGCACAAACCTCATCGTGCTCCTCGCTTTTGAGGATATCTGTGCATAAACTATGACGTCATTTGCTTGCGCATTCGCGAAGACTTCAGCATCGTAGCACAAAATTCAATGTGCTCCGTGCATTGTCAGTAAAAACGAAGAGCTGTTAATGTAACGAAGCTTTGATATAAGTCAAATGCTTTCGATCGATTGATCAAAACAGGTCGAAAGAAAGAAAACGATTTTAAATTATCCATTAATATGTGATTATGCATGAGAACTGGGTGTTCACGCGCTAATGTGCTCTTGAGAGAGCACCACCACTGATAGCCATGACCGTTAAGGCGTCACGTCTATATGGTCTGACCCCGTTGTTAGCCGGTCGTGTCCCGTTGGACAGAAAAAAAAGTCACCATCAGAATGTTGACGGGTGGTGGTATACAATTTATAATCACTAGATTATGTGCCAAATCCTTGGATTCAATTCCAAACCTCTCCACAGTGTTCATATGGAGAGAGAGCATATGACGTTCATAGTGATTGGTCCGTCGGGTGGAGACGTTAAGCCTTGAGCAGACTCCTTGGTGCTATTCGACAAGAGTAGGTTGCGTGCCGGGACCGGGTTTCACTCTCTCCCTCTTCAACTATCCTATACCACATAATTCATTTCATGTCATTAAACGTCAGGAAGGGCATCCGGTCGTAAAAGCTCGTTATGAAGATCCAACTCACTTCATACCCGACCCCGTAGACAAACGGGACAAGGGTTGGACATACGTCCTTTTAATGATTGGTTTCCTCGGAATGGCGACAAATTTCAAAAATAAACTTTCTCTTCTGGAGAGGCACATAAGCTGATAAGTACCTGATGAGGTCAAATGTGGCGGGGCAATCGGCTACACATAATAATAATAATAATAATAATAATAATAATAATAATAATAATTTTATTTGCTTTACGTCCCACTAACTACATTTTACGGTGTTCAGAGACGCCGAGGTGCCGGAATGTAGTCACGCAGGAGTTCTTTTAGGTGCCAGTAAATCTACCGACATGAGGCTGACGTATTTCAGCACCTTCAAATACCACCCGACTGAGCCAGGATCGAACCTGCCAAGCTGGGGTCAGAAGGCCAGCGCCTCAACCGTCTGAGCCACTAAGCCCGGCTTTCCACTCTTCAAAAGGCCTTCATAGTCTGTATGAAGATGGCTTGGTTTCTCTTCCTTTTGAATGTGAAAGCTCAGAGAAAGAAGTCAGTAGTTTCTCACTAGCCATGGTTCGAATTTCAGACGATATACAGTATGTGAGATTTTTTGAGCGGAAAGTCATACCCTTGTCGTTTGAATTATTGATCATAAGATTAATTACTCTGCAGTAACACCACCATCCAAAGCATTGAATTTCTTACTATCGACCACTTTGATTGTTTATGTTTTAGTAAACTTACTGGGACGTCAAGGAAACTTTTTTCAGAGCTAAATTACGGCATTCCAGGAATCTTAAGATTGATAGTAACTAAAAGGACAAAGTCCTCAAGTAAACTACTTTTATTCTAACACCCACAATTTAAAAGGATCAAGATTCTTTTCATATACCTCTTTTTTTTTTTGTTAGTTGCTTTACGTCGCACCGACACAGATAGGTCTTATGGCAACGATGGGACAGGAAAGGGCTAGGAGTGGGAAGGAAGCGGCCGTGGCATTAATTAAGGTACAACCCCAGCATTTGCCTGGTGTGAAATGGGAAACCACGGAAAATCATCTTCAGGGCTGCCGACAGTGGGATTCGAACCTACTATCTCCCGAATACTGGATACTGGCCGCACTTAAGCGACTGCAGCTATCGAACTCGGTCATATACCTGTTAGTCTACGTGTTAACTTCTGCAGAAGCACAAATCCTTCTATAGATGCTTACCTTTGCGGTGTACAAAAAGTATTACGTATCTCTACGGGGCTTTGGATAGGAGTTGGCGCTGATATTTGCCTAGTTAATGAGGAGGTTTCACTTTAAGCTGGCTCTCAACCTATTGTTTGAAGAGAAATCTCATTGCCGCAGTTGTCGGGGAATTTGTACGTACCGAGGAGGAGATTATTTGGCGGCTTGGCTTGGCTCTGACATATCTGTACTTCGATTAATCTTCCCGATGCTGCCGCATGCTACGGCATTCACGAATTTCTTCTCTCCTTGTCCTCCCATTGTGTTCCATTTTCAGTCATAATATTAATTTAAAACGATACATTTATACATAAAAGTTGGAGGTCAGATAAACGAACATTTTGATTATTCAACAAGATTTCAAGCATTCACGACATGAAACTACAAGGAGTAACCAGAACTTCATTGAAATGAACACGACAAAACTGAATATTTGGTTTTGGATTTTTCTTTCTCTCTCGATGTCATTCTTTTCTACGTCGCACCGTTACAGGCAGGTCTTATGACGACGGTGAGAAAGGGCTAGGAGTGGGAAGGAAGCGACCGTGGCCGTAATTAAGATACAGCCCCAGCATTTGTCTTGTGTGAAAATGGGAAACCACGGAAAACCGTCTTCAGGGCTGCTGACAGTGGATTTCGAACCCACTATCTCCGCGAGCGCAACCTCAGAGCTACGTAATGCAAATCTCGCAGCCAACTCGCTCAGTGTCTTTCTATCTTTCTTTTGTTCTTTTTATCAATTACTTTAAAGGGTGTGTACTTTTATCTTATTTTGTTGAAACCTTTATAAAAGGTATCACAGTAGTTTCATAGTGATACAAGGAAAGTTATTTGGTCAAAATGTAGTCAAGTCCATACATGAAATTAACAGATTTTTGTAGAAAGGGAATTAAATTTTGAGACAAAAAAATGTTCACATTGTTCTACTTTCTGGCCGACTTCGTTGCTGGGTAGACCAGTCAAGAAAGAAGCAAGAATGAATGCTGTAGGAACAAGTGTGGGAAAAAGTGGCAGAAGGGTATTCGTAATGAAGATATTTCGACTAAAATAGGTACGAAATCCGTTACATGAAGGTATCATGTAGCGTGAGAGGAAGTATGGGATACCTGTGATAATAATGGACTTGGTCACGGAAGGTTGAAAAAACAAAGGAAACTTACAGACTGAATACTGAAATACATACGATAACAATCTTATATAAGAATCGTTATTTTCAGATTGAAACAATCAAAGTAATCTCAGCACAGATCATGAAGGCCCTTGGAGGACTGGCAGTAAAAATCTTTCACTATTCGTAACTTTGGCACACGCAGAATAGAGAAGTTAACCCCAAGACCGACCAGCACCGTCTCCAGGTATTAACCTGTTACTCTAAATCGATTTACCTCCTTTCTGTTTATTCTTCGTTTACTTTAGTCATATAATGCCCTGCCACACAAATTTTAGTACTAATTACAGGAAGTCTAAGCGATGATTTTTCCTTCTACTATTGACTGAGAAACATTTGTAACAAATACCGGAGCGCTGTCTGGTGGAAATATTTTTAACTTAACTCAGATAATATCTGTCAGTTTCTGGATATAAGTTGACATCTACTGTTTATTTACTGTGCTACAACAAAAGAATAAAATTATTTCAAATAATTTTATTTTTATGTTATTTATTTACAAATATAAATAGAACAAAAGAGAGTAAGATGATGATTGATGATATAAGCAGTGATTTTAAGGACAGTAAAATATTTATAAGGCAATGTAATTTGTTGAGCATTACAGGGTTAATACTTTTTGCAGACTCTTTCTATTTTCACCCTCAATTTCAGCGAGAGTCTTGCAGATACAGGTCACCATTACTATTTTTTACCCAAGTTAGTTTGCATTTCGAGCGGTCCCTTGGTTACATTTTCTCGAGGGTAACATAGCGCTCTTCACAACAGGAAGAAGGGGGTGTGTGTGTCGTGTCGCAGAGGATAACTGAATAGCTCATTAATTATTCAAGAGGATGGCCAGGCTGTGGATGTCCATTATAGAGTGTCACGACGCCGCTACGTGCTTGCGCCGCCTGCTGCATTACATCATACTCCAACACACACTGCTCCAGAGATGCACTTCTTCCATCGAAATGAGAAGTCAACTCGTCTCTGGCCTTAAAGGGGTTCTACAGACCTTGCAGTCCCATTCGGCCCGATGTCCTAAAAGCAGGATGAAAACGAGAAATCGTATATTTTATATACAAATGAGATGTTAACTGGTCTCTGGCATTAAACGGTCCTACATACCTCCCAATCCAATTCAATCAATTGTCCTAAATCGAAGATGAAAATGTAAAATCGTATAGTTTGAACGACAAACGTCCTCACAAAATAGTCAAAGCTAGTTAAGAAGGTAGAACTGTCTCAAGCTTTCGACTAGCCGATTTAGGAGACATCCCCTCAAGAGTGTGGAGCGTAATTGGGCAGTCAATTTTTCTATTTTACCAGTTGTGTCAATGCCATTTCTCCTGTGCTGTTGCCTGTGTTTTACCGGTTTCGTGCGTTTTTAGGCTTTCGGTCACTTTCTTTTGTAATGACCATGGCAGAAGATAACTGTAGGGAACATTTTATTGAACTCTTGGAGTGTTACAAAACTTACCGATGCCTATCAGACACCAGAAACTCCAACAGGCCTAAGTCCTATATTAGCCTCCTGGAGATCGCTCCGGTTCATTTCTTCCAAAAATAATATATGGCTAAACATTTTATTTTTGTTAATAACTTTTTTGACCACATATTTCTTTCTTGGGGTTTTCTGGAGCAACCGCAGCCTTGTAAGAGCAATCGCGATTTTCGATTTTCGAAAGAAAACAACGGTGCTATAATGAAATGTTAACCGGGCGGAAATCTCGATGACACTGATGACGTGATGAGATCTGGAGAAGATACCGAACAGTGTAGATACACTTCTCTTTTTCTAAATCGGAGATCGATTCCAACTGGAGTACAAGGTGCTTAGGCTGAAGAGCCCTATTTGTTGAAAATCAGTGGGCGCTGTATGTATTCATGAGTAGAGTCTGTAGAAGTATCCCTTTATGATTGTCTCGATCGAACAAATGTCCATTCACTGCAGTAACGGCGAATAATGCACCAGAAATGGGACCTACAATGTCTGGGCGGAATTCTAGTGGTCAGTGGTTGTCCTGAACGTCGTTAGGATCGATGCTTTAACTCTGGACAAACAAGATGGTGTTTGAAGCCCAGTCTCTCAGAAATGTTAATATTCCTAGATTCCAAACCCACACACTATAATACACAGAAGAAAAGTAAGCACCGGATAAGTTAGTTGTGTGGTACAGACCGTGTAGGTATAAGCTTGCATTCGGGTGATTGTGGATTCGAACCCCACTGTCGGAAGCCCTGAAAATGTTTTTTTCGTGATTTCCCTTTGTCACGCCACGTAAATGGTAGGGCACAGTCGCTTCTTTCCCAGTCCTAGCCTCTCCCTATCGCATTATCGAAGAAAACCTTATCTGAGTTAGTGCGACTTTAAACCATTAGTGAAAAAGAAGTAGGCCTACGCATAATCAAGCTAATCGTTCTATGTGACTGCTGATACAGTGATTATACACAGTCACGGGTTCTCCAACTTTACGAAAAATCCGAACCACTGGGACGTGACTATTTTCAATAGCCCGTTATGCATTGGCCGGTATTCGAACCGGTACCGAAACAATTATACAGGTAAAACGCACAGGATTGATAAACAATAATGTTGCTGGGCTGAGTAGCTCAGACGGCAAAGCGATGGCTGGCCTTCGGATTCTAACTAAGTGAGTTCGATCCCGCCTCAGTCCGGTGGTATTTGAAGATACTAAAAAATGTTAGCCTCGACACGTGAAAGATCTCCTTCGGGGAGAAAAACCAGCACCTCGGCGTCTCTGAAAATTTAAAACGTAGTTAATGGGGCGTAAAACCAATTCTTGAACTCCGTCTTCTCCTACGATCAATGTCGAAGTTAAATGGATGCTACATATAGATTAATATAAATTAAAATTTATCCATAGATCGCCCAATAGAATTCCTTTTTATGTCATCTGGTAAAGTAAAACAAAACGTCGAAAATAACGTGCATGAGGCCTAAATAGCGTAAAATTAAAGTGCCTGTAACAAGGTAACTGAGGCTACACGATTATCGATATTATTAATAGCCCGCCTGATGGCCATGATTGTTAAGGCGTTGAACTCTAAACGGTCTGACACAGTGGTTGGTCGGTTCGAGTCCCGTTGGTCGAAAACATTTTCGCAATCAGAATGTTGGCCGGTAGGGGAAGTGGTGGTATACAATTTATAATCACTAGATGGCGTATCAAAAGCCTGGATTAAATTCCAAACCTCTACACAGTGCTCAGATGGAGAGAGGGTATATGACGCTGTTGATGGTGATTCGTCTGTCGGATGGCGACGTTAAGACTTGAGCAGACCCCTTGGTGCTATTCGACATGAGTAGGCTATGTGCCGGCACCGGGTTTCACCTTCTCCCTTCCTACGTCAGGAAGGGCATCCGGTCATAAAAACCCGCCACGACAGATTGTCCCCTTAGAGAAATGGAGCTTCGTGGTCTAATTGAGGTTAACGATAAGGAGCAATCCATATATTACTCTAGTATCTATGTATAAATTGGGAATAACCAGCTGATTCTCTTGAAATAGGTTTAGCAGCATCTTGTTATTGTAGAGAGGGCGCCCCACCCGTCCACCGGGCGCACATTAATCACCACGGAGCCCGGATCAGCAGACCACAGTGTCTCCAGTCTTCTATCGATTTATCACAGAGATACAGACAAGCCTTATTTCACCAATCCAAGCATAAAATATTATTCTCTGTCCTCGGCGATTAGAAAGGATGTTCCTCGAGGAAAGGTCGCTGTAGGTGAGAATTAGTCCCACATATAACCAATAATCTAACCTTATTTTGTATTCAGGTGAAATGTTTAGCAGTTCGAAAGTCCCTTGGAACGGTTTCCTTCTTTAAAATGCTAGTAGGTATTCGTACTTCGTATGGAATATTTTGATTGCTTTTGCAGGTATGATTACAATTTCGTAAATACTAGACAGTTTTGTGCCAGCCAGTTTTATTTAGGTGTAGGCCTGCCTTTTACCCGGAGGCCCCCGGTTCGATTCACGGCCAGGTCAGGGATTTTTACCTGGATCTGAGGGCTGGTTCGAGGTCCACTCAGCCTACGCGATTTTTTTATTTGTTCGGGGCGTCGCCTATAGAGATCTTTTGCCCCTACTTGCACCATGTGATATGAACCTGCGTGTAATTGGAATGGAGAAAGTGGAAAGTGTTGAATGTGAGGAAAGGAACGTTAAGGACGACACAAATATCCAGTCCCCAGGCCAGGGAGATTAATCATTTACAACTAAAAAACCCTAACCCAGCCTGGAATCGAACCCGGGGCCGACGGGTGACAGGCGAATGCGTTGCCCCCTACACCGCGAGGCCGGACACCCTACGTGATTAGAACTGAAGAGTTAGCTAACGGTGAGATAGCGGCCCCGATCTAGAAAGCCAAGAATAACGGCCGAGAGGATTCGTCGTGCTGACCATACGACACCTCGTAATCTGCAGGCCTTCGGACTGAGCAGCGGTCGCTTGGTAGGCCAAGGTCCTTCAGGGCTGTAATGCCATGAGATTAGGTTAGGTTAGACAGTTTTATATTTTAAATTTGTGTAGGCCTCCATACAGCACTACTTGATTAGATTATAGCAGCCAAGACCATTCTTCAAACAGATGTATAGTCGCCAGAAAAAGAATAAACACATAGTATTGTATGTTCTTCGCATATACTATTTTATCACACTTAAATTTAATAATAATGTTTGGCTTTACGTCCCACTAATTACTTGTACGTTTTTTGGAGACGTCGAGGTGCCGGAATTTCGTCCGGCAGGAGTTTTTTACGTGCCAGTAAATCTACCGACAAGAGGCTGGCGTATTTGAGCACCTTCAAGTACCACCGGACTGAGACAGGATCGAACCTGCCAAATTGGGGTCGGAAGGCCAGTGCCTCCACCGTCTCTGCCACTCATCCCGGCACTTAATTTAATTATCATTAAAATATATTTCACCTCCAATGTATATACGAATCCTTTGAATATCCACAACTAATATTTGTTTCTATAGGTTCAATTGTTTGTGAAAAGTGTACCTGAGAAGGACTTATAAAATATCATACATGTATTATTTTTTTGAGCGACTGTACATCGAAGCAGTATGAGTTGCGTGCGTGCGTGCCTTAAGCGGTATTCCGCTTTCATACAGATGTCTAAACGAACCTTGATCTAAAATCAAATTACAACTGGCAACATGTATTAAAGTGCAGGAGGTACTCGTAAAGGAAGATTGAGAGATACAATAATGTAAATACGGATCTATTACTTTGTTTCCTGTTGATAATCAAGATTCAGGTAAGGTTAGATTCTAGAAAGCAGTGGAACAGTTTTATGGAAATGAAGAGTTTCCTTTAGAGCCCGTAAATCTGGAATCCTAAGGAAGTGGAAGGAAGAATGCTGTTCAGTAATGCGACCCTCACATTATTCATAAGCCAGCTCGCTCGCTGGCTGGCTTGCTTGTCAACTGTCACGCGCATTTTCTATGAAGATCAAGAAAAGTGTCATCTTGTTGCTGACTTGTCATTAGCAGCCGGCGTTCGTTACGCTAATGATGTCTTCTCGCACAACACATTAACATCCCCAACTACTTCAAGATATTATTTAAAAATGTGCCGGAGCGACAGTATGTCTCTGCTTTGTCTCTTCGCCAAGCGATGAGACAAGACGACATTATAACTGACATATTTTTAGAATTATGGCACTTAGCAACATTCATTTTCAATGGCTTTTAAAATCTAATTTTCTACTGGTTAACTGAGAGCTACAAAATAAGAGGTTAAGCATTTCATTTACGGTATAACCTCGTAAGTAATGACAATCTGATTTTACAGGAGAACGAAATAATGTCATGTTGTTGAAAATGGAAAACAAAATTGTGCCAGTTACAAATTATGAATTAAATTTAATAATAATACAGATTAGTACAAAATATTAATTTTACTCCTTTAAGATTTTAATTCTGCTCAAGTGCCACAATATATGAGATACGATACGACAGTGACAGTTAATTTTAAACAATTATATAAGATATTTTGTTGCACGGTCTCTACAGAACGATCCGGAAGTTTCATACAGCTACAATGAAATGATTAAACAATATTCGAGAAAAAATTGCAGATATGAGGTCTACATTCTGAAGCAACAATAATCCGTATTTTGGTGAAGATGGAAAGAGGAGAAGAAGAAGCAGAAGCAGAAAAAGAATAAAATATGATGATGATGACGACGACGACTGTGCAATGCTGTTGGCAAAGCACTCGCCTCTCGTCTCCAAAACACATTGGAGAATCGAATACAGACATCGTCAGAAGACATCAGAGAGTACACACGAGTCGATAGATTCACTGGTCATCATCATCATCATCATCTGTTTAGCCTCCAGGTTCGGTTTTTCCCTCGGACTTAGCGAGGGCTCCCACCTCTACCACTTCAAGGGCAGTGTCCTGGAGCTTCAGACTCTCGGTAGGGGGATACAACTGGGGAGTATGACCAGTACCTCGCCCAGGCGGCCTCACCTGCTATGCTGAACAGGGGCCTTGTGGAGGGATGGGAAGATTGGAAGGGATAGACAAGGATGAGGGAAGGAAGCGGCCGTGGCCTTAAGTTAGGTACCATCCCGGCATTCGCCTGGAGAAGAAGTGGGAAACCACGGAAAACCACTTCGAGGATGGCTGAGGTGGGAATCGAACCCACCTCTACTCAGTTGACCTCCCGAGGCTGAGTGGACCCCGTTCCAGCCCTCGTACCACTTTTCAAATTTCCTGGCAGGGCCGGGAATCGAACCCGGGCCTCCGGGGGTGGCAGCTAATCACGCTAACCACTACACCACAGAGGCGGACCTACACCACAGAGGCGGACAGATTCACTGGTAGCTACGCAAAAGAATACCTTTCAGAGTAAATTTTTGGCATTCCGTCTCTTAAAATCACAATAGAACGTCTCCAGAAACCGTAAAAGTAATTAGTATTATTATTAATTATTATTATATAAGAGGAGAATAACCGTGCGGATTGGCTACGGAAGCAAGCTCTGCATTCGGGAGCCACGTGGATTCGAACCTCACCGTCGGCTGTTCTGAGAACATTTTTCTGTGGCTCCCCATTTTAAATTCCAGGAAAATGCTGGGACAGTTCCAATTCCTTCCGCCTCCTTACCCAATTTCACTCACCATCATTCATTTCGTCTTCATCAGCTCATCTACCGAGGTTGGCGCCAGGAAGGCATCCGGCCGTAAAAACTGTTCACACACACACACACACACACACATATATATAATATAGGGGTAGACAAATATATAGGCTATATGAGACGAAAATAATTCCGTTTTAATAAGCCGTATTACTGATCGTGACCGCCTCTGCGGTGTAGTGGTTAGCGTGATTAGCTGCCACCCCCGGAGGCCCGGGTTCGATTCCCGGCTCTGCCACGAAATTTGAAAAGTGGTATGAGGGCTGGAACGGGGTCCACTCAGCCTCGGGAGGTCAACTGAGTAGAGGTGGGTTCGATTCCCACCTCAGCCATCCTCGAAGTGGTTTTCCGTGGTTTCCCATTTCTCCTCCAGGCGAATGCCGGGATGGTACCTAACATAAGGCCACGGCCGCTTCCTTGCCTATCCCTTCCAATCTTCCCATCCCTCCACAAGGCCCCTGTTCAGCATAGCAGGTGAGGCCGCCTGGGCGAGGTACTGGTCATTCTCCTCAGTTGTATCCCCGACCAAGAGTCTGAAGCTCCAGGACACTGCCCTTGAGGCGGTAGAGGTGGGATCCCTCGCTGTGTCCGAGGGAAAAGCCGACCCTGGAGGGTAAACAGATGATGATGATGATGATTACTGATCGTGAATGCAGTATGACTAAGACTAAATAGAAATTAAGGCTGAACATTCGAAATGGAATCTGTAGTTTGAGTCATTTAGTGGTGATTTCTTCCCCCTTCATGCAAATGAAATACGAACTTCACGAATATCACAAGAGGATTTCTCAATAACAGTCCAACAAAACTGCATCCACAGTCTTTGTGGCTCAACACAAAGAAATAAGAAGCAGATTTTCAATCTGACCCGGTTCTTTTGCAGTAACAGGATTCAAAAACTTAATGAAGAGATGGTCTGCGTTGAATTGTTTGCCGTGGCCCACAGTGAACATATGCTCTGCCAATCTGACATTGCTGCTTGTTGTAGCCTCTATATATTTTAACAACTTCTACCCTTATCTTACCCATCCGCCACTGCTCACTCTCTTAATTGAAGTTTGTCGTCCCTTTCAAACCAAACCAAACCCCATGGCACTACAGCTCTTGAAGGGCCTTGGCCTACCAAGCGACCGCTGCTCAGCCCGAAGGCCTGCAGATTACGAGGTGTCGTGTGGTCAGCACGACGAATCCTCTCGGCCGTTATTCTTGGCTTTCTAGATCGGGGCCGCTATCTCACCGTCAGATAGCTCCTCAATTCTAATCACGTAGGCTGAGTGGACCTCGAACCAGCCCTCAGGTCCAGGTAAAAATCCCTGACCTGGCCGGGAATCGAACCCGGGGCCTCCGGGTAAGAGGCAGGCACGCTACCCCTACACCGCGGGGCCGGCATGTCGTCCCTTTCACACACCATAAATGTAGTGTTTTATGGATTAATTTTTAGGTTGCACTATTTTCAACAATGTTCTGTCTCATTAGTACTATTTTGCATCCTGCGAAATCAATCCTAGAATAACTTTGTTCTCGAGAAATGGAGAAGCTCCTCTCTCGACTGGAAGATATCGTTAATAAACAAATTAAATAATTTTGGAGATAGTTCACAACCCTGTTCAAGATCAAGTTTTGAAAATATCTTCCCCACTCTTACCCCAACTTTACTTCAATAGAACTCACCATGCAGGACAGCATTGATTGTTCCCTACCACCTATGATCTATCTGCTTCTAGTAGCAAACCAATGAACACTTTAAAGTCCTCATGCAAGTTATGTTACATACTATCCACTTCATATCCGTATCGACTATAAGATCCAATTAATTGAAGGAACAAGAATCCACCTGATCGATACTTTCACTTTTATTTAGCCTTAGGCTATTTCAATAGACATTGAATTAAAAGTTCAGAACATGTTTCGAATGCGTTGCATTCATCATCAGCTGCTTACATTTGGCAAAAGTAAAATTAGCTAAAAAACAGTCTCACAATTTTCTTAAAACCTTAAAAACAAGTGTTAGTAGTGCGTGTGTGAATGAATGTGGGGGGGGGGGGGGTGTGAGGAATGCATTGAAGGCGATTGTTAGTTAAACTATGACTTCTTATTAAAAATCTTAATGTTAAAAACACTGATGGACTAAAATATAGTTCACTATAAGTCTTGTGAATTTTCCATAAGTTCGTTGATTACTGAAGAACTTGTATGCACTATGTGAAGTATTGCTGTTGAGCTATTGGTAAAAAGTTTCCTTAAGAAGGCATCCGGTGTTTTCACGTCTCTTATCTCCTGTGGGTGGAGAGGTGTGGCTTGTTTCGAATATGAAGTTTGCTAATTTGTAGTTTGAATAAAAACAGTTGGATCATCTGTATCACGATCTATAACCGGCAGGAAAAATGCGGCTATTAGTTGGAGTTTGAAAAACGTATGGAAAATTCACAAGACTTATAGTGAACTATATTTTAGTCCATCAGTGTTTTTAACATTAAGATTTTTAATAAGAAGTCATAGTTTAACTAACAATCGCCTTCAATGCATTCCTCACCCCCCCCCCCACATTCATTCACACACGCACTACTAACACTTGTTTTTAAGGTTTTAAGAAAATTGTGAGACTGTTTTTAGCTAATTTTACTTTTGCCAAATGTAAGCAGCTGATGATGAATGCAACGCATTCGAAACATGTTCTGAACTTTTAATTCAATGTCTATTGAAATAGCCTAAGGCTAAATAAAAGTGAAAGTATCGATCAGGTGGATTCTTGTTCCTTCAATTAATTGGATCATGCAAGTTAGTCAATGGCTACCGAGATGCATCATTACTATACACTTATTAGCATCGAATCTTGCACGGATAATCAAATTTCATTATATGAGCAATCAACGAATCATCGACTCAGTAGATAGTTAAAACAGTGTTAAATACATATTGTTGACTAATCGAATTACGAGCCCCAATGAGGTGCACGGCTATCTTTAACAACGACTCGACAATCTATAAAAGAACGATGAACGACAGCATGAATATATTTTCGTAGGAAGGCTAGCTGCGAATTTCAATAGAACATAATACAGCAGTGGAACAGCTAATTACGTAAACAAAACCGCCAGGACAAAGCGAGTAGTGAGCCAATGGGGCATCATAATTGGACCCTGTTTATTTTTATCGGTTCGTCCCACAGAAACGCACACAATCCTTCCGCTCGAACAGAATTCTCCGGTCCGTTGGACAATCAGGATAGCTTGCAGCACTGCGGGACTAATGGACTGACAACTGAACACAAGTTAAGTGTTCAATCCTGCTTTTGACAGCAACATGTCTGTTTTCAATAATTCCATCACCGTTTTGAATTTGTACGGTAAATTTAGGTTCGGTTTTCAAATATTTCAATACAATACATAACTCTCCAACGAAGAGATGGCAATGATACGGTGCAAACAGTGCTGATGAGGTTATTGTTCACACATTTCTTTAGGGTTTTGAGTACTTAGTCTAAAGAGGCCTATTCGATTCATACTCTGAGTTGGCTACTTTCCTTTCGCGTCTCTATCTGGAAGTGTGCAGGTAATTTTCCCAATTATTGACATTGACTTCAGGAGGTTCGGAACTCAGTGACTGATTATACCATGCTATTTAAATTTCGAGTAGAGCAGGAATCAAAGTCCTCGCGGTAGTATTTACAGTACTTGGAGTTTCTCACAAAAATAATATAACAGTGCATGTGCAGCGCTGGAACAGAAAGAAATACTGACTGCCTGCTATACAAAACTGACCCCTTTTTCTGCAAATGGCAGCATGATAACTCAAGAGTAGGCCTTTCTCGCCAAGTCAGCCCTGCAAGGCGCGTACATTTCAGTCGGAAACAATTTTCTAACTTGACTACGTGCTCTTTCCTGTTGTCTTTTCACGCAATTGTTTTCAGGATTACCTTCAACTTCAACTTCAAAGAAGTATAAAACCCAGTCTCCTTAATCTTTATCCCCCCCCAACCCTACGGCACTTAACGCCCTTGAAAGGGCCTTGTCCTGCCCAGCGACCGCTGCTCAGCCCGAAAGCCTGCAGATTACGAGGGGTCGTGTGGTCAGCACACGTTCGTTCGGTCGTTATTCTGGGCTTTTGAGACCGGGGCCGCCATCTCACCGTCAGATAGCTCCTCAATTCTAATCACGTAGGCTGAGTGGACTTCGAACCAACCCTCAGGTCGAGAGAAAAATCCCTGACCTGGCCGGGAATCGAACCCGGGGCCTCCGGGTGAGAGGCAGGCATGCTACCCCTATACCACTCTAAAATCTATCCCTCTACGTAGAAAAACACACGGTTGAGTTCTAAAAGAAGTAAGAACGAAAGAACAGCCATTTCTGATTTTCGTTTTATTTGTGACGGATGGAAACTAATTATGTTCAAGTAGTGCTATGTTCCTCAAAACCATAACCTGAGTAACGCTTGGTGTTTAATGTTTAACCTTGCCTGTTGCAGTTTTTTATGTTATGACAGTAAGGAACGTGAAGCATGACTACACTGGCAAATTTGTGCAAACTTGATTATAAATGTTCTACGCACGAGAGATTCTGAACTGTATTACTGCACAGAGATTTTCCATCACAACCTACAAGAGCTCATTAATGTAATGTTGCTTAAATCCACAAGATATTCTGAAGGCAAACACCGATCATAAGTAGTTTAACCACTAGAATTGCATTATTCTGTACGTTGAAGTACCGGCATGCCTACAGGTTGTTTTCTCAGGGGGAGGAAAGCGCAGAGACCGACTCATTCTGGACACCTTAAATCACTGATATATCTGGTATGCCGACACAAATAAAGCAGTTCATTTAACATTATATTACTCCGCCTGTAGCCTTTTCTTAATAGATGCAGTATTTTCCCATGTCTCTTGGCACAGGCCGGTTTCAATCTCATTTATGGCTTTGAGAGTATGGAAGTTGCTGAGCTATATGGTTTGTGCTGAGCACAACTAGTGCGTGTAGATGCTACGAAAGGTGCTACCCATAGCGCTGGCCATACTGCTACAACACACTCTGGCTCTGTGAGGAAAGCAATGGCAAACTACCTCACTCCTCAGCTTGCCTTGCCGGGCTGAGTGGCTTAGACGGTAGAGGCGCTGACCTTCTGATCGCAACTTGGCAGGTTCGATCCTGGCTCAGTCCGGTGGTATTTGAAGGTGCTCAAATACGTCAGTCTCGTGTCGGTAGATTTACTGACACTTAAGAAAACTCATGCGGGACAAAATTCTGGCACCTCGAAGTCTCCGAAAAACGTAAAAGTAGTTAGTGGGACGTAAAGCAAATTACATTATTATAACAGCTTGCCTTGGACGCCTCATTATGGCGCCGTCACAATTTTTTAGATTTCCCTATAATCGCATAACCTTTGTTGGTGCTGTTTGAGGATCCAACCAGCCTCCGGGATGATAACGTAACAGGTACAGAATTATGTTTTAGGACTGTGGATTCTGGACCAGAAGGTATTATCAGAAGACTCTCTCCTACGAGTAAGTGTGCTGGTGTCAATGGTATGGGATCTTCACCTTGTGAGAGGGGTTTCGAATTCACTGCGGCTTGGATGGTAATGAGCGTCGTCGTAGGCTGCTTCTCCGTAAGTCTTGTCTTCCCTAACACTTTCCGGAATCATCGTTCTACAGTACTGACTATCTACTCCCTTCATCCTCCCCACTCCAAGACGCGACTTGGTCAAGGGGTCCAGAATGTGCCAGCAGCTCGCGGATGACTTTTGGAGAAGATGGACACGGGAGTACCACGTAGAACTGAAGATCTTTCACGAAATGAGATAGCCAGCCGGAAAAATCGCTAAATTTAGACTAGGAAATGTTCTTCTGCATAATAACTCACATCGTTGACACATCTGGAGGAATGCGAGAATAGAAAGACTCATACCAAGAGAAAAACAGCAAGACAAGGGCTTCGATCCTCCATACACCAGAGGGACTTGAGGCGGGCCAGGGTGCGGAGGATGTCGGGAACTGTGAGATTTCTCCATCTCAAGAACTTTCGTTAAATTCCCTAATTTGTATAATTCTTTAAATGTTTGTAAAATATCTTTGTTGTGTCTACTACTACTAAAATGTTTTAATTCATCCCCTGAAGGGGGAGGCGGGCCTCTTTAGACGGTGACACCGTCTTTCAGGCCAGGAGATTTGTTACAGTGAAGGAGATGCACGGAGAAGGTGAGGGGGTTGGCAGCCGTGGCCTATACTAGGAACTGTCCCGGCATTCGCCTTAGTACAGGAGAATGGAAAACCACGGACAACCATTCTCAGGACAGCCGACGGTTGGGGCCAACCGTGAGGTCCAGAGCCACGGTAGAGCCGTGGCCACTCCTCCTCTGCTCGGTTGGCCGATCGGAGTGCAGAGCTGTTGGACCCAGACCAGCCGTGCCCAATTGTGGGCCGAGACCCACTCTGCATCCATTGATCTGTTGTGTCTGTGTGCTTTTGGTTAAATATAAGATGGTGTCTGTGTTGTAGTGCAATGCGAATTGTTATTTAACGCCCACACAAGCCTTTATAAAACATATATGTACTGAACACGACCTAAGAGGTTGAAAGTTTATTTCTCTTCCAAAATTATTAACACTGGGACATAGTTATAGCTACGTTGTTCCATTTTGTTATATTCGAATGTAGACATGTCCACATCCGCTCGTCCTTGAAAGTTAGTTCCGTGACATTCCGGAAGGTGGCAGTAGTGTGCCCAGAAACACGCACAGTTTAGTGCGGTGGTTATAGTTTTAAGATAAATTTACGAGATAACTCTTTAAGACAATAACCGAAAAAGAAAGTGAAGTAACCCAGAGGAAGATGGAGAAGCAACGAAATGCAGGCAGATGAAAAGACTCCCTTGACTTCCAAAACGAATATCGTCGGAGGAGGAAAAGAACAAGGAACTATCTAGTGTGGTTAATAGGTAGTCAGGCTGAGGGAAGTGGAAACAAAACCAAAATCAGGTGGTACCACACATGTTTCACAAATTGTGAGCTCCTGGGGAAGGGATTATTACTTATTCTATAATCAACGCGGATTCTAAACTCTTGAAGTTTTTCGAATAGGCTTTTGGACTCGAGCATGAGCCCAATGCTTTGAACATTTGGGGATTAATTGCAATGGGATGCCAGGAAAGGTCCACTGAAATATCTCTCACATAATTCATATCTGATTCTCCGAATGAAGAATTGTCCGGAAAGGAAGCGACTTAAGGTAATAGTACAGCAATCTAAAATGCTACCATACTGAAGTCAGGTTGCTTTCAAAATACTGGCAGTGGTGTGTCGATATTGATGTGACTGTTTTCATGGGAATGCGGACTGGCTGATAAGTTAAAAAAGAACATGTACTATGCATGAGCAGTGGTACTCATAGCTTGCCACTGACCTAACAATTGAAAATACCTAATGAGAGATCAGCACGACTTCTATAGATCGGTGAGTAAACTTGGAGGAAAGAAGTAACCTACGACAACGGCACTCGTTTGATGAAGTCAAAGTTTGATCACAGTTTTTGGGAAAGAAAATTGTTATAAGTGATATTGATATGATAACATCCGTAGTTATAATTTCCGATCATTTCTGGGAAATTCTAATGTTAACAAGCAAATAGGAGGGCAGTATTGCAATCAGGAAGGGAGGAAGCTTGAAAGGAGATGATATAGGGTTAACTCCACTGAAATTCCATTACACCTGCGACTACCCTGTAGGAAGTTTCTTGTTGATGACCTAACGGCTCGGTCGCGGTGTCTCATTAGAGCTGTAGCAGAGCTCCCCTGGGGTCAAAATGATTGCTTCAACATGAGAAACGATATCATCTGACAGAGGGTAGTCGTCCACACGTGGCGGAGTGTAAAGACATTAACCACACGCTCTCAGAAAAAAATATTTTTATCAAACATTCTCAGATTTCGTCATTAAG
Organism: Anabrus simplex; assembly: GCF_040414725.1. NCBI lineage: Eukaryota > Metazoa > Arthropoda > Insecta > Orthoptera > Tettigoniidae > Anabrus > Anabrus simplex. The sequence goes on from NC_090271.1 coordinate 215,421,742, forward strand.
GCTAGTTTACACACTACCATTGATCTAAATACATAAAACAGCAATGTATGTCTGATTTCTTCACTGGACATATTGATCATTTCAGGAGGTTTGCGCCTAATGAAGGGGAATGGCCGCAGAAAATCAATAGTATAACTTTGTATCTATCTAGATGTAAATGAGACTATAATTATGTCAAAATCATCCATTTGTTCTTGAACTATTTCACCAATAGTACTGACGAAGAAACCTAGATGGATGACCACTCCGTGCTTCATATTTCACGGTTGTTTGACCACCTGAAAATCCTTAGGACTACGGTATTATCCACACTTGTTCGATGGACATTCCATTGGAATTCTTTTCCAATTTGTTTTACGCCGCACCGACACAGATAGGTCTTATTTGCCTGGTGTAAAAATGGGAAACCCGGGAAACCATCTTCAGGGTTCCCACCAGTGGGGTTCGAGCCCACTATATCCCGAATGCGAGCTGATAGCTACAGGACCCAACCCACGCAGCCACTTGCTCGGCGAGTGATTATCTTCAGGCTCCGTGTTTTCTGCCTACAGAGCAACAATGACTGTGCGCACCTCTTCTATTGTTCACACAGTCAGTACTTTCACATGTTTTTCATTGTTGCTTCACCCATGTTCCTTTGTACTGACTAGGGTACCTGACATCTACCTGATAGAGGGGTGCATAGAAGCAGGTGCGCTAGCTACAACAAGAAAGAACAGTTTCGTTAACATTACGAATCTGTTTCATCATCGCTGTCGTCCGGCTTCACGGCTAAATGGTCAGCATACTGATCTTTGGCCCAAGGGGTCCCAGGTTCGATTCCAGGTCGGGACGGGGATTTTAACTTTCACTGGTTAATTCTTCTGCTCGGGGCTGAGTTTTTGTGCCATCTTCATTGCTTAGAATTCATACTAGATAGGGTCCCATCCTCACAGACGCGCAGTCGCCTATAAGGCATCAACTCGAAAGATCTGCACCAGGCCTCTCCAGGGACCACTTGCCATTTATTATTATTATTATTATTATTATTATTATTATTATTATTATTATTATTATTATTATTATTATTATTATTATTACCGTCCCTGTCCTTCTCCACAAATTGAAGTCCTTTAAGGAACGAGGGAAAGCGGAACATATTTCTCTAATACATTTTAAAATTTTATATTTACCATAGACATAAGTATCTCAATAGATGAAGGAATTGTAGGCCTATAAAATAGTCAAAATAGTGACCGAATTTCTTCGTGCTGAAATCACTGCATCCTTGATGGGTAGTGATTATTGCTTTAAGAAGGAGTACCGCTTTAGCGACCATCTTCTCTTATTCTAATCATAAAAGAGGAAGTACGAGGTCCTGGCCTTCAGAGAATGAGGTAAGACTCGGAAGATAACGAGAGATGATGAAGGGAGGTCGGACAGGAAAATCGACTGTGAGAAGGTTAGCATAAGTAATTGGAAGCAATGTTAGACTCAGCTATGGACCCCTAGGTCACCAATCTAAGCTCCCAAGTTAAAGGCCACTGGGGATTCTCCTCTTATTATGAGAGGCAGAGTTACCGTTGATATACTCACCCACACGTGGTGAATTATTTAATATGAAGTAAAGAAGCAAGAATATTCGGGACGTTATTTGAAGTTTGCAAACAGTATTATCCTAAAGAAAAGAATAAGGTCAAAATATTCCTGAATTCACACATGCCTGATTCCGCATTAGTAATCACGTTGCAGAAGCGTACGTGCAAAAAAAAAAAAAAAAAAAAACTAATGTGCAATGCATAGGAGATGATTTGTGGTACATGACAGAAGGGATTTTCAGCAAATTTTGTCACACAGGAAACCTTAGCAAATAAAGCCTTCTTGGTTGATGTATAATTCCCCGAGTCTGTGTAGTGCTGTTTTGTAAAGGTACTTTTCTAAAAAATAAAACCGGGTTTCTAGGACAAGAACATGGCCGTATACAGCAAACACGCTAATGTTAGTACAATGAAACAATCGTGCTCCGAATATCGAGTTAAAACAAAGTGTAGACTGCACTTCAAACATACACAGAGAGTTTGTAATATAAAACGATTAAATCTCGGTAATGAGAGTATTACAAAATGACATGAAAAAGAGCAACTCTAGTGGAACTAACTACAATTTGTATTCAACTGAAGTTTAAAACGACCTTCAATAGGGAACCAGTCACATAAAGTCATTTCACAAACATAACAGCAATCCCATCCAAAATCAATCAACTGTTCAGTGAAAATAATATCTAAGCTTTAATACAACACAGGTGAAATATCTCTAATCGACGCGTGGATTTCTTTCACACGTAACCAGACTATTCGTTATGAATACTTTCAAAATGAGTTAAATCACAACACCTTTTTTTTTCTGGTTCCTCTATCGCTTGGACAGTGAAAGGATTTGTCAAAATGAGTTGGTATATCACGGGTATTGGGTTTCAATGCAGTCCTATTTATTCAATAAAAAAGTAACGTTGCTTTCACGAAATAGTGTTCAGCACATAATCGGTTTTATGTACAAGCAAAATCCATCAGTATTTTTAAAAATATTATAATAATATTAACAAGGGTAAAATTATCCCATAAATGAAGTTCCAAAGATATATACAAAATACACATAATGTAAATATTGTCCACCTCCGTAGCTCTATTAGCTGCCGTCCGCGGCGGGCCGAGATCGATTCCCGGTTCTGCCAGAAGTGTAAGAATGGGAGAAGGGGTGGTAGATGTGGTTGAAGTGCTACATGGTACATGGAACTCACCTCTGCCTGATAAGAGCTGTAGCATCACCTTGGCCCGAGAGCACGAGTTTGTTTTACGAATATTAACGTTAATTTTATATTTAAAAATACACTATATAAATTAGTAAATTCACAATCGAATTGTTTCAAAAGTAAACAGTCACTTGAGTTACTTCCAAATAATGTTTAATAATGGCTTTCAAGAAAATTGAAAACTTCACTTCTTTCTGTTTTTTCTGAAAACTCTTAGACGAGTAACAAATGCTTGACGAATAACTACACAGTTTTAAAAAATTAGGAAAACATGTTTTGTAACGTCTGGTATGTGAACGTTAATTTGGTAGATGACCGAGCTCGATAGATGCAGTCGCTTAAGTGCGGCCAGTATCCAGTATTCGGGAGATAGTAGGTTCGAACCCCACTGTCGGCAGCCCTGAAAATGGTTTTCCGTGGTTTCCCATTTTCACACCAGGCGAATGCTAGGGCTGTACCTTAATTAAGGCCACGGCCGCTTCCTTCCCACTCCTAGCCCTTTCCTGTCCCACCGTCGCCATAAGACCTATCTGTGTCGGTGCGACGTAAAGCAACTAGCAAACAAAAAATTTGGTAGATGCGGTTCCAATGGTCGTACAGCATACATTGAGACCTTAGCTACTCAGGCTATGTCAAATCGAAGTTATATTCCATCTGTAGGCGTAGCCATGCATTAAAATGTCAGGTGACCCCTCAAAACAAAGTGAATAGCGGTGCGTCCGTGTGTCGTGAGGTACACAGACTACTGAGGTCATGTGAGCACGTTGTACGTAAACCAGCACATTCCATGAGACATCTTAGCGAGGTTCAAGTCGCAAGGGCCGCCACTTGGATCCAGGAAGGATGGACTTTCCGTCGTGTTGCTGTGGATCTCAATGTCTCTCCTTCAGTTATTCAACGCTTATGGAATCTCTACAATGAGACAGGCCAGTTCACAAGGAGGGTTGGACAAGGTCATGGACGCATCACAACCCCACAGGATGACCAATATCTGACCATCTGTGCGTTGCGGCGTCGTTCAGCAACTGACAGAGAACTGCAACAAGACCTCAGGAGGGTCACTGGAGTTACGGTGTCTGACCAGACAGTAAGGAAAAGGTTAAGAGAAGTGACCTTACGACCCATACGTACTGTTCCAGTGCCCTGTTTAACGCAGCAACATCGCGCAGCTCGCTTTCTATTTGCCCGTACCCACGTAAACTGGCAACTTTGTCAATGGAGACCTGTGTTGTACACAGACGTGTCCATATTTCCCCTGGCACAGCGTGATGGACGTCAACGTGTACGGAGACGCCGTGGTGAGCAGTACATTCCAAATGTTGTCCAGGAAGGCGACCTATTCGGACAATGTTCTGTGATGCTGTCGGGTGGCATCAGGATTGATGGCCGTACGAATCTTGTCGTCGTCCGTGGTAATCTTACCGCTGCGGGGTACATCGAGCAGATACTGCTAACCTTTGTGTTGGTTGCTGCATACGGTGTTGGCCCTGAATTCGTACTCATGCACGACAATGCCAAGGCTCATATAGCGCGCATCACCAGAACTCTCTTGCGAGAACTGGACATTCAAGAGATGGAATGGCCAGCAGTGAGTCCTGACCTTAATCTCATCGAGCATGTGTTGGATAGGCTTGACAGAAGTGTTAGTGGGCGTCCTGTTCCACCACAGACTCTCCAAGACCTCGAACAGGCTCTCATTGAAGAATGGGACCTGATACCGCAACGTGACCTCCGTCGACTTATACGGAGCATGCTACGTAGGTGTCAAGCTGTGATAAATGCTCGTGGAGGACATACACCATACTGAAGCTCTCCAACTGTGATTAAAAAAATCACCCTGGAGGACTGTTATCACTTTGTTTTCGTCCCTATTTGGACATTTCCGTTTGTGTTCTGAAAATGAACGCGAATTCATCGATGATCTTTGTATACATCAACGGTAAAGAATAAAGGTTTAGTTGGTAATATGCCTGGGTGTGAGGTATTGTTTTGTGGAGCATGGCACACGTTCAAAAACACGTTCCCCTAATTTTTTTGAACTGTGTATTTGGAAGACCAATGGAATAAACTGAGTCTCAATATCAAATATTCCATTTTACTTCAACTCAATACAGTGCACCAGGTGATCAAAAGCAGTAAGCTGAAATGTATGTGACTGGTTCTAATGCTTTCGGAATGGACTGGAAACTCTTTTTGACGCGCCACGTCCGTTCTGCTTACGGCTTCTGTTCCATACACTTGCACCATCATTGTATGCGTCTCGGTCACCTTTCTTCCCCCATTTGTAATAGCACTTGATTTTCATGCGTTGCTCCATTGCATTGTGACACGAGTCTTCACACGCACTACGTTTGACTGGCCGCAGCACACTAACCTGGTTCAACTCAGTGTGTTAAATGCTACGTGGAGCTTCTTGAGATGTCTCTCTATTCACATGCCCATACACGCAGTCTTACCACACTTTGTCGTCCATTCACCATACTTTTTAGTCACACTTTGTAAAAAAGACAGTCGACCATATCTAAGGAATTGCTCTTCTTTATTACATCCTTCAAGTTACATGAAGTATTTCAACATAAGCATTTGCTGGCGAGACCTAGTGTTTATAGTGCACTATGTCTCCTGGTATGGGTTAGAGCAATTTTGTTACTTTCATTGATCTGTCTCAGTCTTATCCTTGGCTTTGGCAATAAGAAAGAGACTGGGGTATGAGTAATGGTATTCCTTATGCAGTCAGTCCCTCCTATGAATGGTGTGAAAATGTTGCTCAAAGGGTCGGTTGGTGCATGCATTTCAGTGGGCTTGGCAGACTGATATGTAATAGCAATTTCTGGCTCAGTGAGGAAAGCAACTGGAAACTACCATACTCCTTATTTTCTTTGTACGCCTCTTCAGTGATGCTTAGGCATCTGTGACAGCTAATGCTGAAGCTGTTGAGGATCCAACGAGCCTTTGGGCTGAGGACTGAACCTAGTTCAACATTGGGTCCCTAGAACTCGGACTTCGAATATAACACAACTTGCAGCATTGTTCTATTTACTATCCAATAATTCCTTGCTTCTTCAATTAAATCAGAAATTTACGAATATATAGTATACATTCAAGACAATCCTAAGTCTCATCCATCAACAACGAGTATGACAACTTGTTTCTGATCGATTGTTTGCACTCGGCTGTGGTAAATTATAACACTTCCTGTAGCTAATGGTTGGACCATGCCGAAGGGAACACCCGTATTTGTCGCCGACATAGACAGCAGGGGGGGGGGGAGGGGGAGGAGGAGTTAGCTTTTTGCTCTGGAGAGAATTAATCACACAATGAAGCCCCGTGATTTAGCGATATAGTTTATGAGACCCGCCTCACGCCGCACGGCGCATCATATCAATCAAAATTAACCTGGAGGGAAAGCAAAACCCCAGATTAAGCTCGGCATGTCGTAATACCAGCGCTAATATTTATTCAATATCATGAAATACAGCGCTCGCCGTTAAAAATAATTGCTCACATAAAAATGACATCAGTCTTGCCAACCATACGTTGTTATTAGAATATGAGAGGCAGAGAAAGTGAGGTTATGAGAAGAACACGTTTCCATAGTTCACAAACGTATGGAGATTCTAAACTGTGATTGACTGGAAGAAGAAATCGCTCCAAACCTAAAGTACTGGCGCAGCGTTAATACTGTCTGATTCAAAAGCTTGGGTAGCTACTCGAATTAAAACGTCAATAATAATCGAACGGTAACGAATCTCTAACCTAATTACCCCAAATTATAGCTACATTATTTCTGTGTTCAAGGGAGGTACACAATATATTTTTCACATGGTCAGTGCTTTAGCGATTTTAATCGGAATGAAAAAAAAACCGGCTTTCGGCCCTTTACAAACAAACTTCGACTTCATATCTCCATAAAATAAAAACGCGCCGTACAATCACAATAAAATCTTAATTATGTCTCAGAACAAAGTATTCTTAACAGGTTTCCAAAATTCCAGACTTGTATAGAAATTTCTTAAAATGTTATCAATTTAACGTGGAATCGGTTCGTCATTACTGAAAAATTAGACAAATTTGTGCTTGTCATCGTTATGAATGTGTAATTACCGCTTCCACAATCCATATTTACAATATTTACAGAAAACTTACACCTTGGTGACAAACACGCGATTTATTAAGGATAGACGAACGATCTTTTGAGCTTGAATGATTTTTTACACATGTCGCATACAGCCCTCAAGACTCCAGACTAGTCAAGACAATTCCTGCCCAATCGTATGGCCTTTCAATGATAGTGTCACGTCGTCAGCGTGATGACGCAGTCAGCCGTATTACTCGACATCTGCGACTGGGTCCACTATCTCCCTCATCAGCCAGCTCTTCAGTTGGTCTCACGAGGCTGAGTGAACCCCGTTCCAGGTTCTCAAGTCTAGAGTTAAAATACCTGGACTAGCTTGAAATCGAACCCGGAGCAGGCATGCTACCCCTACACCACGGGAAACAATATAATTTTGAAGCTGTTTTGAAAAGTCTAAACGAATCGCATGCTTCTGAGTAAGAAAATATTATTTTTGTGAATTAAACAGATAATGTTAATTTAAAGCAATTTTTGTTGTTGTGATAAATGCGAAATTTTAGCAAAATGTGTAGAAGACAGTTAACTTAAAATGTTGTTCCAAGATTACGTGTGTTAAGGAAGAGAGAACAAGGATCTCTCAACTTGACAGAAATAATAATAATAATAATAATAATAATAATAATAATAAATTTACGTCCCACTAACACTTTTACAGTTTTCATAGACGCCGAGATGCAAGAATTTAGTCCCGCAGGAGTTCTTTTACTCTACCTACACGAGGTTGACGTATTTGAGCACCTCCAAATACTACCGGTCTGAGCCAGGATTGACAGAAGTATCTGTTGGATTTAATATTGTTGGAAATATCTTTGTGAAAATGAAAATCCACAGCCTGTTTCCAGTCATTCGACCGGGTCAGGAATGGAATGAATGAAGCCCCCATCTAGCGGCGAGGATAGGAAATATGCCGGCTGCCGAAGCCTGTCGCACTCCTATGGGGCAATGATAAATGACTGACACATGAAATGTTAATGGAGAGTGTTTCTGGAATGAAAGATGACAGGGGAAACCGGAGTACCCGGAGAAGAACCTGTCCCTTCTCCGCTTTGTCCAGCATAAATCTGACATGAAGTGACTGGGAGTTGGAGATATCTTTGTAATAATGGCAAAATATCGTGCATTCATTGGCACTTTGTATCTTGCCAATTGTATAGTTCAGAATGTTGTCCTTGGGATGGCTGGGTTCATTTCAACCCACTTTAAAATATTTTTTGGGAAACCCTAATGAAATCTTATTACCGTCTCTACTCGTGTCTGCTGGTATTTTGCTATTTACTTTAATATTGCAAATGCTGTATTAAAATGCATTTGGTTACCCGTTCACCCGTTGATGTAGATAATTGATTTTCAAAGTATAATTTGATTGTCAATGACTAGAGACGACTAACGAAAGAGATACCCTCTGTAACATGCAACTCTACAGATAAACGACCCGTCTCTGCTCGTAACGTTTCATCCGCACAGAAACAGGCAGATCACATTTTAGCTGAAGAATTCGTCAAGTTATTCTATGTGGGACAGATGGTGGGCGAAAATATAAGGGTTTGTGAACAACAATAATAATAGTACAGTAGTAGTAAAAATCTAATTTTGTGTGTGTTTATAAGAGTCGTATTCTACCTCTTTGCGAGTCAATATCTTTACTTTTCATGTGAAATAGCTAAGTTGAACTCGTGGCTGAGTCAGCCCACTGCCAGACAAAAACACCAGAGAAATATTTTTTAGGTGGAGTTGGATATCGAAAGCAGGATAAATTCGATAGCAGACTCCAACATTACCTAGTTTACATATCAGATTATCAATACGATTGGACTCAGATCACGTGTTGTTAGCGATCAAAAGCACTTTCCATGTGGCATTCTGAATATGAATTTTCCCTTGAAGTTTGACCTTTAGCCGAACGCTGCGTCTGTTCTTTGCCATTACGAGATTGAAAGCTCTGACTTGTGCAGGAGTATTTTTGTTCAGTGGATTCATCATTATAGTGAGCTATACATTCAACTCTATCAACACTGAAACAGCCGAGGAAATTTACTCGGCAGAAATACAGGTGATAGGATATTAAACTATTAACTGATATTGTTGATTAAGGTATGGGACTCAAGAAGAAAGGAAACAAAGTTTATGAATCACATAGGCCAACTCCACTGATTATATTTATTTTCTTATTATTATTTTTCTTCGTTTTTGACGACATCTACTGCCAAACTATTTCTTGTAATATCCCAAAAGGACGTTCGACGTCTCAAATCATAGTTATGGTGCGAAACTTCCTTTTTGTTTTGTCCTAGCATACGTCTTTCGTTTCTTCGTGTATTGTGCCCCGCGTAGAATGTCCAGCGTCACACAGGAACGTATGGTAAGTTCAGTTTCATAAGTGTGTAACTATAAATGGCATCTAAATGGCACGTAAAAGAACTCCTGCGGGATAAAATTCCGGCAAGCTGGCGTCCCCGAAAACCGTAGAAGTGGTATTATGTGTACCACCAGCGGTACTTCAGGTGTCGTTTGGTGGTACGGAACGAAGTGAATGGGTAACATTTTAAAACATGTTTAAAATATCAGTACCGGGCGAGTTGGCCGTGCGTGTAGAGGCGCGCGACTGTGAGCTTGCATCTGGGAGATAGTAGGTTCGAATCCCACTATCGGCAGCCCTGAAAATGGTTTTCCGTGGTTTCCCATTTTCACACCAGGCAAATGCTGGGGCTGTACCTTAATTAAGGCCACGGCCGCTTCCTTCCAACTCCCAGGCCTTTCCTATCCCATCGTCGCCATAAGACCTATCTGTGTCGGTGCGACGTAAAGCCCATAGCAAAAAGAAAACTATCAGAATGACAATGGAAAGTGTTCTTTGTAATAAATAACTATCTGTGGTCGCACATGAAAGAGCAAGATGTGATTTCGCGCAGGGGATCATGCTTTACAGAATACGATTCAGTCTTTAAAACTTTTTTTTTCTTTATTGTCTTTAGAATTTAGTTATTGGTGAAATTTCCCCACGAAATTGGAAATGAAAATGTTGGAATGAGAAACACTGAATTAGAGGATTGCTATGTATCCTCATTTTTTATTTGTCCTTATTCCTTGCTCCCTTTATCAATCCTGTGATAATCGGATGGCATATTTCGCTGTGTATTTTATTCTTCCCCACGAAATTGCATTTAAATTTTATCATCGGTCTTCTATGGAGCTTAAGGAAATGGTGGATTAAGTAGTCACGTAAATCTGTTGCTAGCCTGACAGCTGTCGGAGAAATAAAGCTTCTCCATCCAGAAGGCACGCGTGGCCAAGCACACGCATAGCAGCTAACAAGTGGAAAGACACTTTATAGCCACATAACAAAGTGTAAATGATCAACACGCTAAAAAATGACCACACTGAGAAATGAAATATTTTCATTGGGGAATTAGCCTTATCACACTCCGTATAATGCATTACTCCACACGAACTCGTCCGAGTTCCAGAGAGAAAAAAAATAAATGAAATCATGCGCCCGATTAACAACATAGTTGAACATACATAATACCGAGCAGTATCTATCTTCATGTCCAACAGTTTATCACTGGTGTCCCTGCATTGGGCACAAAACGTTTAACGGTTTATGTAATGCGGACAAGGGAAATTCATATTACACTTATATGAGTAATGGGTTATGTAGTAAGAGATTTGGAAACAATTCATACACAGAGCAACGTTTAACGTCGTTTAATGTTTCATGCTTTAACTGCACTGTAACAACGAATGCAATGAGTTGAGTGATAGAACTACGGACATTTCAGAACTCGTTACAACAAGAGCAAGCTGTCCCATAACTTCTACTACTTTATCGCTAGAAAAACCTCGTCCCAGATAATAATAATAATAATAATAATAATAATAATAATAATAATAATAATAATAATAATAATAATAATAATAATATTTTGATATTTGCTTTACGTCACACCGACACAGATATGTCTTATGGAGACGATGGGATGGGAAAGGCCTAGGAATGGGAAGGAAGCGGCCGTGGCCTTAATTAAGGTACAGCCCCAGCATTTGCCTGGTGTGAAAATGGGAAACCACGGAAAACCATCTTCAATAATAATAATAATAATAATAATAATAATAATAATAATAATAATAATAATAATAATAATAATAATACACAGAAGCAGACAAGAAATCAATGCAGAGAAATTCAGAGTGACATTAAAAACCGCAGTTTAAAATTTTACGGAAATATAACCGAAGAAGACCACCGAAACAACTTGGATCAAAAAGAGGAAAGAACCCCACATCAAAAGAATTAAAGAAATACGGACACAAAGGAAGGCAAACAAACGCCTCTAAGTACTTTGCATAGTACTAAAGGGCTTTTTCGCAACTAATAACATACTTATATGGCTCCGAGGTGCCAGAATTTTGTCCCGAACTACTATTTTTCGTGCCTGCAAATCTATTGACACGGGAATGGCGTATTTGAGCACCCTCAAATATCATCGGACCGAACACGCCAATTTGGGCTAAGCGCCACTGACTTGAATGCCAAAGTTCACGGAAACAGGTTCTGCCTGTAACTGAATGGTTACTTCACAACCTTACCTGACAATTGAAACCCCAACCACCAAGTCTCAACAATCTCATTCAATATAACTTCTTAACTTAAAATCCCGAGATATTTTGGATTTTAAAATTTTTACTACAAATTTAAAACCCGAGCATATTCGGCTAACCTAACAGAATACAGTAAATGGATTTAAAACCCAAAATATAAATGTTGGTGCGCCTAGTAACTTAATAAGCAGCCAGACTGAGCGACTCAGATGGTTAAGGCGCTGGCTTTCCGAACCCAAGTTGCCAGGTTCGATCCTGGTTCAGTCCGGTGGTATTTCAAGGTGCTCAAATACGCCAGCCCTGTGTCGGTAGATTTACCGGCACATAAAAGAACTCCTGCGGGACAAAATTCCGGCAGCTTTGAGTCTCCAAAAACCGTAAAAGTAGTTTGTGGGACTTAAAACCAATATTTGAAAAACTTAATAAGGCACAAGATGGTATAATAACTTTTCGAATTCTCAAATTCCTGTTAAAGAGCAAAGGGCAAGAAGATGAGAATGGAATAGAGATAGAGATATATCTAAAGACTGTGACTTAGCTGTATGTTTTGTTTTCCTGCTTCAATGCGTATCATACAGCAACAAACTTCCGCAAGTGATTTATGCAGAATTATAACAGAAAATTGCCTTGTTCTTTAAATTTGTTCAGTGTAAAATATATTTTATCTTGCAGTCAGTGAATATTTAAGAGGCAGGGAATGTTCATAAAATATTAACTGCTGAAATCATTTCACAGAATTGGTATTTATTTTTAATAGCAACCTGGAATTTTAATACACGTTCTTTAAAAGAATGCCTGACTTAATTAACATTTTTGTGAATGATTTTGAAAGTTATATTTCTCCATAACCTGTGTTTATACTATATATTAATAAGTATACGGACAGATATTGCTAAACGAATGGTTAAATATTGGTTGGGGCGAGTTGGCCGTGCGCGTAGAGGCGCGCGGCTGTGAGCTTGCATCCGGGAGATAGTAGGTTCGAATCCCACTATCGGCAGCCCTGAAAATGGTTTTCCGTGGTTTCCCACTTTCACACCAGGCAAATGCTGGGGCTGTACCTTAATTAAGGTCACGGCCGCTTCCTTCCAACTCCTAAGCCTTTCCTATCCCATCGTCGCCATAAGACCTATCTGTGTCGGTGCGACGTAAAGCCAATAGCAAAAAAAAAAAAAAAAAAAAATATTGGTTGAGACTATACATGGAAACAGGACGTGAAATTCTATGGATAGCATACCAGCACCAAATGAAACATCAAAGTGAGGGTTACTGGGTGAATGGGGTGGAGTAAATTCTAGATGACAGGAATACCGATGGGTAAGAAATCAAGCGATGATACGGGATTGTGTAGCCTAAGAAGGTTGTCGATAGAGTGAAAGCATAAAAAGACAAACATTAAGGATATAATATAATAGCAAGAAAACACTTGTAGAATTTTGAAAAATAAGTAAAAATGTGGCAATATGGAGTGAAATTTTAATAAAAATGGAAATGAGAGGGATAATTTGATGGTTGATGGGTTTATATAAGGACACAAGACAAAATTATGAGGAAAATTGATCTATTTTTTGCAATAAAGATGTGAAAATGAAATACAAAGTAAAAGACTGTAAACAAACAAGAAAGATCAGAGAGAGATATATAGAGGAAAAGGAGATATGAAAAATCTAAAATGAACCTGAACTTTACACTCTTGTAAAGTTATCAGACAGAGAATGGAATACACCAGGGAGAACGGCAAAACTATGTAATATTATAAAAGGGATGCCGGAAGAGGAACCTAAAGAAGGTGTAAACAGAGAAGATGCATGACAATGCATGTTGAGGTATCCTAGACTTTTTTTTTTTTTTTTGCTTTACGTCGCACCGACACAGATAGGTCTTATGACGACGATGGGACAGGAAAGGGCTAGGAGTGGGAAGGAAGCGGCCGTGGCCTTAATTAAGGTACAGCCCCAGCATTTGCCTGGTGTGAAAATGGGAAACCACGGAAAGCCATTTTCAGGGCTGCCGACAGTGGGGTTCGAACCTACTATCTCCCGAATACTGGATACTGGCCGCACTTAAGCGACTACAGCTATCGAGCTCGGTGTTATCCTAGACTCTATGACTTACTGAAGACTAGGAAGTACCTGTACCACAAAGTTTTTCTAGTCATTAAAGACATGTCCAAGAAGTATTTACGGATATCAGTATATCAAGTGAATTATACTTAAATGATTTTGTAAACTTTTCTCAGTTGGAAGTCATAAAGAAACTAATTGTACGTATTAATTATGATTACAATAAGTGAATACTCTCCCCCCACCACCGGGCGAGTTGCCCGTGCGGTTAGGGGCGCGCACTTCTGAGCTCGCATCCGAGAGATAGTGGGTTCGAAACCCACCGTTGGCAGCCCTAAAGATGGTTTTCTGTGGTTTCCCATTTTCACAACAGGAAAATGCTGGGACTGTACCTAAATTAAGGCCATGGCTGTTTCCTTCCCACTCCTCGGCTTTTCGTATCCCATCGTCGTTATAAGACCTATCTGTGTCGGTACAACGTAAAGCAGATGTCAAAAAAGAAAAAGACTACCCCTAATTGGTGGTCATCCGTGAGTGGGAAAGAAAAGCATTCATTCACAATAAATATTACATTTTTCAATAAGGGATTCGACATTTTTGGACCAACGTTTTTTTTTTTTAAATCTTAAATTAAGCATTTATAATATTATCATTTTGCGAAGAATACAGTGAAGTGTGGAAGTGTGCACCCGACTCATCATTCGATCAATGGAAGGTTAATGAATATTAATGAAAATTTGATTGATTATATCATATCACTTACTAACACGTCACGATCCCAACGGCTGTAAATCCCCATCGCTTCACCACTACTATTGTCTGATATAGTCGCGCTGCATACTCGCTTGTTTCTTCACAATTATATTACATTCTGCCACAAACAACGAGAAACAAACTTATCACTGTTGTAGATAAACAATCAAATTGCGTCATGCGGATTATACTGCGCGAAACCTTTCAACATCTCACAGGAGTAGAAGAGTATGAATACACAGTAGTTCTGTTTAACAAATAGTAATTTCATTAGAGTTGGCAAGCCTAACACTAAGGGAGCTCAATGCCTGTTTCAGATTGACTAATAAAGGCCACCAGAGCACTGTGATTAATTGCTTGGCAATCCACTTGACCTAAAACTAAAACTTTGACGACTGCCTAGCATTTGTACCGTACAGCACGTGTTCAGTTCTGATGTAGCAAAATCACGCTTCCCACAATACTCCAGTAAAGAGTAACAATTTAAAGTACCAAAAATTTTCGGCTTTTTTTTCCTACCAAGATATATTTAACAGAAAATTCTAATTTGAAAATAAGTACAGCGCACACTATGACGTGATCGCCGAACAGATTACTCGCATGCGACATTGAGTGCGGGTTCGGAATCATAAGAACTTATTCTCGCGGTCATTCGCACACATCATTACTCAGCACTATCAGCTTCTATTCTGGGAGGGCCGGGTTTACTGCTGGAGGTTTAGAAACGGCAAGAGGGCAGGTGTGTGTTAAAAATGGTGCATGCGGTTCCTCTCCATTGCGGATGTGCCTGGAAAGAGCTGAACTACCTCGGGACGACGACAAGTTTACTTTTTATACAAGGGTTGGGACACAAGTCATGGCACTATTATTTTCGCAGCAGTGCGGGGTTTACCAGACGAATGAGTTAGGGGTGCGTAAGGTGCTGTGCTGTGAATAATAGAGAGTAGGTGAAACGAAGAAACTGTCAGCCAGGAAATCCTTGTGATGTATAATGTTCATTCTCAGTGAGTTCAGAAACATTTACGGTAAGCCCTCACAGTAGTTCCCCAGATTGTTCACAACACGTTGCCAGCGATGCGGGACGCGTCGGATACCAGTCACCTCACCATGTATGAATTTTTCTATCTTATGTTTCACAAACTAAATTGAAAACAAACATTAAATTAGGCTGTGAAAAAATAGATCAGGTTAAAATAATTTCTTATCTGGGTAGTGTTATTACCAATGATAATCAATGCCTGACAGAAGTCAAAAGAAGAATTGCTATGGCAAAACAATTTCAAAACAGGAAAAATCTATTGTTAAATAAGCACATAGGAATTGAAACCAGGACGAAATTTGTTAAAACCTTTGGAGTGTGCTAACTTACGGTTGTGAGACCTGGACTTTGGGAAAACAAGCACAATCAACACTAGAAACTGCTGAAATGTGGTTCTGGAAAAGACTGACAGGGACGAGTTGGACAGAAAAAAAGACTAATATCCAAATCTTGAATGAAGTTAATGAGAAACGGACCTTAATTTATTCAATAGAGCAAAGGAAAGCTAAATTTCTTGGACACGTCCTACGACATGACACCTTTCTCCAGAATGTCTTCGAAGGAAAGGTCCTAGGGAAGAAGTCGAGAGGAAGACCACGTCTCTCATACCTTAGGAACATAATCACTCAGCTGGGTTTTGCTTTCTATGTCACGATGAAAAGGACTGCTGAAGACCGTGGGATGTGGCTGCAGCGACAAGGCTTAGCCTTTAGATAATGGATGGATGGATGTTTCACAGCGTTGGCAATGTCCTCTAGTGTCCCAAACCGTCTCCGACGTAATGGTTCTTTCGCTTTGGGGATGAGGTCAAAATCGCACGGAGACACGTTCGGTGAGTACAGCGGGTGTTTCAGTACTTCCCACTCCGAGCGCTAAAGTTGTTGCCTCGGTACAGGCTCTGCTGCATGCGGTCCGGCGCTGTCATGGACAACTATGACATTGTTTCGGCTTATAACTCAAGTAGTGTCCATCTTCTATCCAGGTCTATACACTGGGTAATTACTGTACGTCTCATATCAGTCCGGACACTAACAGATCTTCCGGACCGCTGCATTGTTTCTCGTCCGTTTTTAAATACTACTGCTCGTCTTACAGCGGTTTGGTACGGACGGGAATTATTCCCCACAGCTTCCACAAGCTCTCTATGATATTAAGGGATTTTACAGAATATTAATTGGTAGAGTTACTTCTGTCGATACGAGAAATCCTTATTCTGTTCTGTTTCCCTTCGCATACGTGATATTGGAGTACATGATCGTTATTTTCCATGAATTTCACTGCATTTTAGCACTTACCGCAAAATAATGTATTTCGCTTTAAACTGGCCTTTTCGGTTTAATTCGCTGTAATTCGCGAAAAAAATCACTAGTTTTTTAACCAGAATCATATAATTCGTTAAGATGTTTCAAAATCGCTTCAAAATATTTTTTGTCGCGTTTATCGTTAATGCGAAAAAATCATGCCTCTAGGGATAAGTGACTGTTCTTCTAAAAGGGCGTGAGTAAAGTCAGAGAAAAACATTATAGATTCAAATTTTCATTCACACTTTGTGTCGTTTCATTGTTTTAAAACACTTATTCTTAAGCATGGCGTTTTTATGAAAAATTTTCCCATTTTAAAAAATCCTTTTAGTTTGCTGTCCGTGCTCGACACGAGCACACCTTTTCTATCCAGGTCAGGTGGCGCCACATTCCCTTTTCTTTATGCTACGCACAAACAACTAAAGTTGGCCCAAAGTTTCTAAACTTTTATATAGGTTGCATGTGAAACTCGTGTAGCCATCACAGGGCAAGAATTGCTGCTTCTTTTTTACGCAGTACAAAAGAAAAAGTGAATGATAAACAGAAGTGTCTGTTTTTTCTTTAGAAATTGCTATCACAAACTTGGAAGTCTTAACCGCTAGCACGCTTCTTCAATCCGCATAGCGTATCACGACATGTGCTTCTTTATTCTATCGTGACCCAGGATGTTAGAACAGTTCTTATTTTCTTGCGAGCACAGGACAGTGCGTTCGTTAGTTACGGTAACTGGACAAAAACGTTGACTAAGTAATCAACTGATTGATTGATTGATTGATTGATTGATTGATTGATTGATTGATTGATTGAATGGACGAAACGAGGGAAATCACAACACAAAAGTTCCAATTGTGGATTTAGACTGATTCCTGATAAATGAATCTTGGACCACTTGAAAAGTAATTTTAAATTTATATTATTAGTAAACATGAGAGGGAGCCTCCGTGGCTCAGACGGCAGCGCGCCGGCCTCTCACCGCTGGATACCGTGGTTCAAATCCCGGTCACTCCATGTAAGATTTGTGCTGGACAAAGCGGAGGCGGGACAGGTTTTTCTCCGGGTACTCCGGTTTTCCCTGTCATCTTTCATTCCAGCAACACTCTCCATTCTCGTTTCATAGCATCTATCACTCATTAATATAAATCACTTTGGGAGTGGCGACCCCATCGTAATAACAGCCTATATATGATTCATTCATTACATCCCTGACCCGGTCAAAGACTGGAAAACAGGGTGTAGGTTTTCATTAAACATGAGAAAGCAAAGGCACCTTTGTACAGAACACTGCGGTCCTGGCAGAGAATTTCATCATCTGTAATCTAGACACTAAGTGGGATAAGTGGAATCGAACTCATGTCCTTCTGGGTGACCTAAGCATGCCTTAGCCACTACAATGACAGGATATATATTTCATTGTCCGACTCCATGGCCAAATGGTTAGCGTGCAGGTCTTCGGTCACAGGGGTTCCGGGTTCGATTCCCGACAGAGTCGGGAATTTTAACCATAATTGGTTAATTCCCCAGGCACGGGGACTGGGTGTAGGCCTATGTGTCGCCTTCATCATCATTTCATCCTCATCACGACGCGCAGGTCGCCTACGGGAGTCAAATCAAAAGACCAGCACGTGGCGAGCCGAAGTCCTCGGACACATCCCGGCACCAACAGCCACACGCTAATTCATATATTTCATTTAGTGTAGTGATATCAAATCATTGTATGTAGGGTATTCAGCCCGAAGGCTGGTTTGATCCTCTGCAGCTCTGCCAACAGCTGTCATAAATAGCCTAGGCTTCACAGAAGAGGCGTACTAGGGAAATGAGGAGCGAGGTAGTTTCCCGTTGCTTTCCTCACTGAGCCAGAAGTTGCTATTACAAATCAGTCTGCCAAGCCCACTGAAATGCATGCACCAACCAACCCTATGAGCGATATTTTCACACCATTCATAACAGGGACTGGCTGCATAAGCAATGGTATTACTAGCATCACTCATACCCCAGTCACTTTCATACTGTCAAAGCCAAGGATGAGACTGAGACAGGTCAATGAAAGTAACAAATTTGATATAGCCCATACCGGAAGACATGGTGCACTGTAAACACTACATCTCGCCAGCAAAGGCATAATTAAAATGTAATATATTTTGAAACACTAATAGATCCACTGAAGGTAATGATTATACAAGCTCGTAGATGTTGTAAATCGTCCCCGAAATGAGTTCTTTATTCTTAATTACCTGTGATGCTTATTCCTTCGGAAACCAACTCCTCAGTTTTAAATTAAACGCTTTGCTGGACTGGGCAGTTTGCTAAGATAACTTATTATCATAGTTACAAAAAATTCCATAGATATATTTAGGTCTTGTTTCCAATTACTTCTCCGATTGGCTCAGCCTGTCGCATACAATGTAATTTTTATGCTACTCATTTGTCTTAATGCGTATAATTAGAGAAGAACTCGGGTATGAGTAATCACCAAAAGAGAGGAATGTCAAACGTGGTTAAAAATTACACCAGTGTAATGAGTGTGTCACAGTGCAATGAGATAATTACAATTAATGCTATCCCCGGCACGTTTCATTCGATGCGCTCGCGATGAAGCGGAAATTAAGCTTGGTCGTTCATCTACTATTATTTGACAGAACAGAAAATAAGAAAAACGTTGAAACAAAAGCAATAATGACGTAGGTGGAAACTAGAGCAGAATACCTGGGAGTACCTTAATTAAGGCCACGGCGTGAAGGGCGGTATAGAATATTCGAACGTCGAACATTGATTCAAGAAGGATACGGTTGTAGTCTATCAACAAATTCTTTACGAAGGGTTACAAAGATAACATTATGTTGCAAATGGCAGCAGTGTACAAGGGCATGTGCCGGGTGACGCTAAATAATGTAGGGTCGATTCATCACTGCAATATGTTCGAGTGAAGTTTGCGGCGGAACTCGTGATCCGTCATGCGCCACAAGAGAAGGGGTGGAGAAGCTATTCAGTGGTAACGACGGCTTCAGCTTTTCTGTTCACTGGTTCGCGTTCAAGAAAACACTGTTAGGCGGAAATAGCAAGTCAAGCTGGGTTCTCCCGCTCAGACAAGTACCACCTTCCATCAAACAGCAACCCCACACCCCTGTTAACAGAAAAGGTGTTAAGTTCCATAAGAAGAACAGCAATCGATAGAGTCAGTTCTTTTTACATGTAGCTTTAATTCAAGAAACGTATTTTTACGTCATTCCAAGACGAAGGAGCTCAGACCCTGAGTGGTACGTTAACCAATTCTGCAAGGACTTCACGAGAGAGGTGTACCGAGCTCCTAGAAAGAGAATTGGGTGTAATGGAGACATCTGTCTGGCAAGGGCCAACAACTCTCTTGGCAATACATGGAGTGCTCTCTATCGGCCAAATTATTTTTAAAAAATAGAATTAATGTTAAAGATATGTTCTCATAAGTTGGTTGTGATTTTATGACAGTAAAGCTGAAAAATGTTATTAGCATCGCGATAAATGAGCTCAATGTTATTGGAGAAATGTTGGTTCCTTAATAGTTTTGCGTCTTAATGTGAAAAATGTTGAAGTACTAAGGTTTCAGTGTAAGTTATTATTGATGCTGTGACATGGTTTTCGGCTTGCGATATGGTGATTAGAAAAAAAGAGTACCTGGTTAATTCCTGGGAGATAAGGCGGCCGGGCGTAGAGCTAACCACACTATCCCATCAAGTGCCGAGGTTACGAATAGTGGAAGCTTTTACCTCCACCCCTCCCAGGGCCTTCATGACCTGTACGGGGATTACTTTGCTTTATACACTAGTGTCCAAAAGTTAAGCATAAGTTACGAATAAGCAGGGCAACAGGAAATAGACCGCAAATCGCACGACATATGGACCTACCAACCTTACGTGTTCGCTCTGTATAGAAAGGAGTGTTCCCTGCTTTGACTAGCGGCGTAACCGCAAGTGCCTGCGCCCCATATTCCCTCAGTCGTGTTTGCCCTGTGATAGTGTGAGGAGTGTAGCCTCGTGGTGAACGTGACAACATAATGGCACAACGACGCCATTTGGACTCGGCCGCCTGGAAGCAGGCCAGACACAGACCGAAGTCGCCGTATCCTTGAATGTGCCACGAAGTGTCATTTCCAGGCTCTGGAGACGATTTCGAGGCACATATGTTAGTCGTAGGCCAGTATCAGGTCGACCAAGGGTAACCACCCCACAGCAGGACCGATGTCGGGCCTTAACCGCCCGACGAAATCGGAGTGCACCTGCAAGACAATTGTCGGTAGAGCTTGCAGCCGTCTCAGGGATTGTCGTTTCCCGGCAAACTGTGTACCGGAGGCTCAGAACAGCAGGGCTGTTTGCCCGACGTCCAGCGGTGTGCATCCCGCTCACTCCAGCACAGAGACGGGCCCGTGTACTGTGGAGCCGTCAACATCGAAACTGGGCCATGAATGAATGGAGGCATGTGCTCTTCACAGATGAATCCCGCTTCAGTTTGCAGAACGATTCCCGTCGCACATTAATCTGGAAAGAACCGGGTAGCAGATACAACCACAGGAACATCGTGGAACGGGACCAGTATGGTGGTGGTGGCATCATGCTGTGGGGTGTCATCATGTTGAATGGCCGTACGAACCTGTACATCTTCATGGGTGGTCCGACGAACACTGTTAACACTCGGAGATACAGGGAGGAGGTACTGAGAACACACGTTCGACTCTTCAGAGGTGCGGTCGGTCCAGACTTCCTCTTAATAGACGATAATGCCCGACCGCACCGCGCTGCTCTGGTGGATGAATTTCTGGCTGGCGAAGACATTCATCGTATGGACTGGCCAGCGAGGTCTGGGGATCTCAATTCTATACAACATGCCTGGGATGCATTGGGGAGGTGGATTGCATCCCGTCAGCCACCACCAAGGACCCTCCAAGACCTTCGCATTGCCCTTTCGGAGGAATGTGATCGACTGCCACAAGAGCTCTTGGACCATCTGATAGAGAGCATACCACATCGCTGCGAAGCATGTGTGACCGATAGGGGTAACCATACACCCTATTAACAGCATATTTTGTTGTGGAAGACATTGTCAAGTTCTGTTAGTTATTGTCAAAGGTGTACCTTAGCTATCAGAACCTTTCTGACACTGTTTTTTGGACAAGTTGTGTGACATATGGTGTGTGAGTCAGCTTCCGTTTGTTGAGCAATCCGTCTGACATTCCTATCAGGCGGTATGGCCTCGTTTAATGATTATGCTTAACTTTTGGACACTAGTGTATATATGTGGTATTGTAGTATTAACGTGCGAAGACTCTCTGATGGCGTCTGCACTGGTGTGTGAATCTGTAAATAATTGAATCTACAATATTGGTGGCCAATGGCCGTAGCCGTGTTGAAACACCGGATCCCGTGAGATCTCCGAAGTTAAGCAACATTGGACGTGGTCAGGAGTTGGATGGGTTTCCACGCGCTGTTTGGTGGGGGGGGGGGTAAGGGAATGGAGGAGCGGAAAGGAACTGGCCACCCTACCACACGTAAACTCCGGCTCAGAAACACCTCTGCGGAGGTTCGGACCTGCCTTCGGGCAGAATAACTCTTACCTACAATATTGATAACAGTCGCGACCCTGTATGAAACTATCCTAGTATTCGCCAGGAGTTACAGTAGGAAACCACGGAATATCCCTTCTAGGATGGCTAGAAATAGGATTTAACCCTAGCTCTTTCTTCATCACTCTATTAGCAGAGTTGAATAGCTCAAATGGTAGGGCACTGGATTTTTGACCGTAAGGTGGCAGGTTCGATCTCACCTCGAGTCGGTGAACTTACCGGTATGCAAAATAACTTCTACGGGACAAAACTTTCCGAAAGACATAAAAGTAGCGATATAAAAACCAGTAACATAAATTAATTAGGCTGAGTTTAACGCATTCTAGTCCTCTAATCCAATCCTAAATTTGTGACAGTGTCGGATCGACCGAGTGGGATGTTACTTAACACCCCCCACTTCTGTGGTACATAAAATGTGTGAAAAAGAAAATAAATACAATGAACAAGTAACAGCATATATAGAAAATATGCAGGATTTACAAAGATCCTTAGTAAATCGTTAGGTGCCATCACAGCCTTAGAGATTCATATAAGCGCTTCTGTTGAGCTCCAACGCTACAGTAAACTCACAGGAAACATTAGGAATCGTCCATCCATTTGCACTGGCCTGACGTACATATAATTCAGGAGGGATTAAACAGGTATAAGATAAATAGTGTGAGGAGGCGAACCCCCTTCAGCGTTTAATGCAGCACAGAATTTGTCAACATGACGCCGCGCTTGAAAGAACTGATGGATGACGTGGGAAGCGAATACCGATATTCCATTACATGCGTGGACCAAGGCAGGCTTTGCCTCTATAGGGTAGCTTGTCACTGACAGATCTTGGATTAAACTTTGTACTTCAATGGTAGAGGGAGGAGGATTATTCCGATAGTACTTAGCAGCGCCGTGAGTAATTATGCGCATACATTAGAAGACCGCCTTTTTACACGGTGTTTAAGAAATAAGTACAACTACTTTTGACATAAATACGTCTTAAGGCATCTGAAATTAGCGATACGAAATGTGTGACGCGATGTTACCTAGCAACCGTTGATGGATGACCACGACCCAGAGACATATCAGACATATTTATGATCACTTGATTTTCCTCAAGGGAAAACTTGGATACGTTTAACATAAAATAGTATCTTAGTTGGAACGAAAATTTCGAGCTTAAATAAATATTTTATAAGTAATACTGTTATTAGATTTGCGTCCCACATGCTACTTTTGCAGTTTTCGGAGAAGCCGAGGAGCCAGAAGACTGTTCCGCAGGAGTTCTACCGACACGAGGCTGGGGTATTTGCGTACCAAATACCACCGGACTGAGCCAGGATTAAACCTGCCAACTAAGACTAAGAAGGCTAGTGTTCTACCATTTGAACCACTCAGTATTCATGAATTAAAATGTCCAAACTACAGAAAATTCAGTCAACCTCTTACGTTAGATCATCAGAAGGATCTCTGTCCGGTGGGTTCTATAGCCGAAGGGGTCATTTAAGCTCGTCTCTTTAATCTAAATATTCGAGGAAATGAAAAGCTAACATTACTTATCAGAATGGCGATATTGTTATCGACCAGTTATCAACATGCGTGTACCTATTTCCTAAAGTCCCAGTAAATATTTTACAAGATGTATAGGAGAGAAAAGAATAAATGTTTAGACACAGTCATTGTCCAGTATGTGTTTAGGATGTTCGAGCTCGATTGAACACTGCCTGGCTTAAATGGCGAAAGGTTACAGGCATCCTCTGTGACAGGAAGATATACTGTATCTGCATAATGAAGTCAAATATATACCGCACGATTATCCGTCCAGTAGCTTTTTATGGGGCGGAGTGTTGGCCTTCGAATGCTAAGACACGAGCAGATGCTTAATACCATGGAAGTGAAGATGCTAAGATGGTCTCTGGGAATCTCGCGGCTTTAAGGAATGAAGCCATCCTGGCCTCTTTCAAAGTCACCCCAATACAGAATAAGATGCGAGAGACAAGGTTTTGCTGGTATAGGCACGTAGCCAGAGCTGAGCCAACATCCACTGTGCAGCAAGCTCTCGTACTTAGCCCTGATGGACGGAGACCAAGAGGACTGGGTGGACTGTGTAGGTGAGGACATGTGGCATGTGCGCGTACGACCTGCTGATACAATAAACCGGATGAAGTGGAAGGCACGATGTAGACTTATGGCGGACCCCAAAACTTGACAGCAAAACGCTTAGGAAGAAGAAGACAATCAAATGAATACTTATTAATAACATGCACTACAAAATCTTCTTTGTCAGCTAAATTATTCTCCAATTAACATAATCAATTTACCAAAGCACCGAAACTTTCTGCGAGTCAAAGTGTTGTGATCGACAGCTGCCTTCGGTAGGACAGCAAGTGAAGTCGTGATGTTACTCAGGTGAATCTCCTCGCCGTTTTACTGCCATGTACGGGTATCGTCAGTGATGCCACGTCGATGTACACAAATACAGAGTCGCAAGCCTGCTGTAGGGAAGGGATTACTATAGTGCATTCTCTCCCTCGTGTGCTGGAGGACAAAATATTCCGTCACTCATATGCCTCCAGTACCTGCGGAAGTCAACAGGAGTCAAATTGTTGGTATGTGGGAGGCACATATGCCTCCAGAACAAATCGCACATGCAATGCCATGCAAACTGAACAGGAATGTTGCCTGGATTGACTAAGGTAGCCGTGGAATTCGAAACGTATTGGTGCCCTTTAATTAACCTGAAAATATTGTTTGTACTTGTACTGTTTTATTTTCCTTTACGGTGCGGTAGTTTAAATAATATTGGTTATTATCTGATTATATAATTCGAAAGTTTTATACAAATTAATAATCTTCCTGAATTTTTTCAATTTGTTGGCGTTGGTCTACACTTGGTCCAGTTTTACTGTCGGATGCTCTTTCCTAACACCAAACCTATAAGGATGTACAATATCTTCCTGTGGTGGTTGGTAGTATGTTGTGTTGTGTGTAGATGAAGAGGAGTGCATTAATATGAATATAAATACCCCATCCCCGAACCAGAGGAATTAACTAGACGCCGTTAAAATCCTCGACCCGGCCGGGAATCGAATCCTGGAATTTTCGAACCGAAGCATTCAACCAAGTAGTAGGACGAAAGTCTAATACACATTAAAACAGCATTTTAAGTTTAAATTCTTAGATAAGATTCGAATTCATACTTACTATGAAGATGCTACGATGTTAATTTCTTTTTGTGTAAATTACTGAAGTTCCTAAAACGTTTTACTTTCAAACAACTTATGCAATATAAAATTAAGTTCATCTAAACCTACATCTATAGGGCATTGATTTATAATTGATTCTACGTTGTTTAAAACGGAATGGACGTTTCGTGTCTACTATGATAAACTGGTCACCTACACATCTTAATAATCCGTCTGCCACGGCGTTTAAACAATCAACGCACGATACCTCAGTGCACCTTCGAAAACACGCATTGGAAAAGACAAAACGAACCCTTGCTTTGATTACGTTGATCTACCATCGCTGATGATGTCGCTTATCTATAAGCAGAGCTGGGTATCTATTCTGCGAACTCCATTCCAAACACGAACATGTTTTTCAAACAACTAGTCCAGGGTATAGGCGAAAGTACAAGTTGATATGACTATGGGATATGATTCAAATTTTCTTCATGCGTTACAACTGCCTTTTTTCTTTCCTCTTTCTCTCTTGTCGTAGTTTAGATCGAGAAGACGAGAAGTGTCTCTAAGAGGATATAAAAAATAAGCAAGGTCCACAAGGCCCTTTATAGGTATCCTAAGGTAAAATTATTTCAGAAATGGCAACCTCAGAATGAAATCTTAGACGTAGGCTGCCTTCCATAACACAGAAGTATGAAACGTTCTCTGTAATAAACGCATTCTTTTTTTTTTTCTTAGTTATGAGGTCGAGAATAAAGGAAGGCAAAGCGAGAGAAGGAAACCTAAGGTATTCAATAATACAGCTACGGCTCGTGACATTTAGAGACCTTACGCTGGAAAGAAAACTGCCTATTGAGCGTTCATGCAGCCGTGACATTTAGAAATGGCGCATGCACCCGAGTTTTCACATTTGTTCGATCAAGATTAAAAGTGTATAGGACGCATGCCTCTGTATTTATGTGACAAAAAGAAAAAAAGCTAGTAATAAAAATCAGCCCATTTGTTGAATGTGGTGCCACATAATAATAATAATAATAATAATAATAATAATAATAATAATAATAGATGATTCATCAAATTTGTTAACCTCTTGACAGAATTTTTGTTAGGGGCGCGCAACTGTGAGCTTGCATCCAGGAGATACTGGGTTCGAGCCCCACTGTCGGCAGCCCTGAAGATGGTTTTCCGTGGTTTCCCATTCTCACACCAGGCAAATGCTGGGGCTGTACCTTAGTTAAGGTCACGGCCGCTTCCTTCCCACTCTTAGGCCTTTCCTACCCTATGGTCGCCCTAAGATTTATGTGTGTCGGTGCGACGTAAAACAAATTGTAAAAAACAAAACAAAAAAAAAACAGAATTTTTAGGAAGTGGACACAAAAGTAACGAACTTCCTGCTCGAGAGAGTGAGAGGGGGTTGTGGAGGAGTGAGGAGGTGAAACCATTGGTAGAGAACGCTAGAGGTCAGTTCGGGCAATCAAATTCTAATTTTCATCTTCTCTCACACTAGTAGGGTCGTGATCGTTAGTCTACCGTAAATTACAGACACGAACATACCAAGGCTGACACTTGTGGGGAGAAAACACTTCTACCTGACAGAGTATATACTCGAATATACACAGGAATATTTTTAAGAAGCTTGTAGCTTTTCCAAGACTTACGTGACGTCAGCAGGAAAGAAACCCAAGAGGACTGAATATTATGTTGGAAATACAAAACTAGAACAAGTGGATCATTTCGAATATTTAGGGTGTGTATTCTTCACAGTACGTGAAGCCGAGTCAAGGTGCAGCAAAGCTAAATGCAGTAAGCTCCTAGTTGTGATCTACGGTATCCTCAAAGAAATAAGACAGCTCTCGGGCGCGCGGGATGATATTCAGTCGTTTTACTGAACAAGGTGCCAGCACCACTTCACAGTTTTCGAAAATAGCAGGATACAGCCGTAACAAATCTAATATGTTTAATGGCGATCAGTCGACTAGGGTCCTCCGATATTCTCGTTTAAGGAACGCCTGACAAGATCTTAACGATTTTACGTTCAATAATTCGAGACCGTTATCTTCGTTGGTCAATGTACAAAGTATACATAAACGTGCTTTCTAATAACTTGTTCTTATTAGATACTTCGTATAATACCATTAATTAATGTTCAGTGGCCGTTAATTGCAGGCAGATCCGCACAGTATGCTTCCAATCGATAGGCGTAATTGTTTTGTTTAGAAGAGCGGTCCTTGCCTATTCTGCATCGTCCCTAAGGCTTTGCACAAGACCTGTAATAACTTGCAAACCTAATTCAATTAATGAAGCTTCGATGTAGCATACGCAGGGTTGAATCCTCCGGGAGAGAAAGTAATAACAGTTTTCAAAGATATGGAACGTTGGCAAATATGTAATACCAGGAACCTATTTTCACTCGATGTTTACAGTGTTAACACGGAAAGAGCTGTCGTTCACACCGTCACGACACCCGTTGCTAACTTTATGACGAAGTTATATTTCACAACATATTTTTGAAAGAGAAGAAGCTAATGTCATCTATACAAGTAACCTTTTTGGAGGTTCAAAGCAATTGGATTGTAAATAAAGGGTACAGATCTCTGCACATGGTTATGAGGGTGTTTAGGGGTTGTAGTAAGGATGTAAAGGAGAGGGCATATAAGTCTCTGGTAAGACCCCAACTAGAGTATGGTTCCAGTGTATGGGACCCTCACCAGGATTACCAGATTCAAGAACTGGAAAAAATCCAAAGAAAAGCAGCTCGATTTGTTCTGGGCGATTTCTGACAAAAGAGTAGCGTTACAAAAATGTTGCAATGTTTGGGTTGGGAAGAATTGTGAGAAAGAAGAGGAGCTGCTCGACTAAGTGGTATGTTCTGGGCTGTCAGCGGAGAGATGGCGTGGAATGACATTAGTAGACGAATAAGTTTGAATGGCGTTTATAAAAGTAGGAAAGATCACAATATGAAGATAAAGTTGGAATTCAAGAGGACAAACTGGGGCAAATATTCATTTATAGGAAGGGGAGTTAGGGATTGGAATAACTTACCAAGAGAGATGTTCAATAAGTTTCCACTTTCTTTGAAATCATTTAGGAAAAGGCTAGGAAAACAACAAATAGGGAATCTGCCACCTGGGCGACTGCCCTAAATGCAGATCAGTATTGATTGATTGAATTTGTCATCAATTGCGTTAAGGGTCCATGTACTGTACTTTATACATTTCATTAGGGAACATAGAAAAGCAGATGAATCTAACGAATCTATCTCGTGTTTTGTTAGCGTAACCGAAGTACAGTAATGCAGGTTTTATCTATAAAAGTATTCTAGGGTTGAATGTAGAACACTGATAAATTTCTCGTTTAGAATCCAGCTCGTGAAAACCCACAAACCTCTCCCTGAATAGATTAGCACAAAATGTCCAGCATTCCCTCCACAAAATTCCCTGTTCTCAAAGTAAATAGCTAAGAACTGAATAGTGAATATCTCAACGAAAATATTCGAATCACTTTTCAGGACTCGAGATGTACTGAGAGTCGAATTCTTTGACATTTTGATATCTAACACTCCTTTACTTGTGGCAGCGTACATCAAATTCACCAAGGTCGATTGTTAGGAACTAATGGAAGCGCACCAAAATCTACCCATGAGAATCGCACATTTCAGGTAATCGATGTTTAGGAAGCCTGCAACGTATGAATTTCAGATATCCCTACATGATGCTGTCAGTTGATCAGAAATGATTTCGGTAGTGGGAATGGTAATTTTAATAAAGGCAACAAGTGCATCGTATACTCAAAATATAAAGAAAGAAATTTCAGGCTGCCGAGAGAAAGCAGTTCAGAAGAAGATAGGAAATGAAATATATAATATTCGTAAATGTACAGAGAACGACAGCAAAAATATCAGTCGATTACAGTTTCTGAAGAAAATCAATCGAACCCGTAAACTGAAACGACAGCATACAAACGTGTGTTTAACGCGCATGCATTTTGAACAACACCTATTTCTAACGCTACGGTCGGTTTTAAAAACTAACGCACGAAAGTTGTAAACACAATGTTTCATTATTTCGTCTGTGGTTAGATGTAGACAGGCCTAAGTCTGTAAATGTGGGACCGGGCGAGTTTGCCGTGCGCGTAGAGGCGTGCGGCTGTAAGCTTGCATCCGGGAGATAGTAGGTTCGAATCCCACTATCGGCAGCCCTGAAAATGGTTTTCCGTGGTTTCCCATTTTCACGCCAGCCAAATGCTGGGGCTGTACCTTAATTAAGGCCACGGCCGCTTCCTTCCAACTCCTAGGCCTTTCCCATCCCATCGTCGCCATAAGACCTATCTGTGTCGGTGCGACGTAAAGCCCCTAGCAAAAAAAAAAAAAAAGTAAATGTGGGAAGGAAAATTCAATGTGCCTTTCATACATTCTGTGGTACGCTTAGAAAGTATTTTTAACATTATTTTGATGCTCTTTTGACTGATACAACTGGGTATGCGTTTTCATCATTAATTGTTAAGATGTTAGTAATTACCATTTGCCTGCTTATTACCTGATCACAAAAACAACAACAACAACAACATTAATTAGTAGACACAATATGGCTGATTCCAAATTCCCTCGCTTAATGAAATCCTGTTTACAAAGTCTGAAGCTACCCACTTGTCAACGCAGTGAAGGTGGTTGGACGAAGTATTGTAATCCCTCTCGCATGCCGATGTAAATTAATTACTCTCAAGTCATTTCACACACTCACGTACTGAGAAAGCAATGCGATATAACAGAATAATGTAATTAATTTGTACGTTCCGAAAATCCACTAAAATAGTAGTAACATAGCTAATGTTTATTAATTAAATATTTAAATGGAAACAGTCCCAGTGTGGACACACATTACGAGCATTTAATGCTATTAGGCGATGATACAGCACGCGGTGGACAGCTCTCATTACCTGCCAGCTATATTCTGCTAAATTAAACAGAATTAACTATTGCCGCAGGACATTTCAGATAGTCATAGTTCCAAAGAGAGATCTTCCACACGATAGAGTAGTTTGGGAGTAAACAACATAATACTCTTCGTGAGAATGGGTGTGGATTAGCGACAAGTTCTATGTCCTTAGTTTATAGCTACATACCAAATTATTTATTCAACTAGGAGTAATAGTTACGATGTACATTAGTTCAGTAAGAAGCAATCTTGAATATTCAATAATAATTTGGGATAAATGTTATAAAGATTAAATGGATATGATTGAAAATGTAGACTACGAATTAAGTTTTAACGTATTTTTTATTATTAGTCATTTAATACATTCTGTACATTCAATTCAATGTACATTTAGTACATTCAATTCAATTGTTATGGAATATTTGTAACTTATTTCACCGAAAAATAGATCAATAATATCAATGCAAACTTTGTGAGAAAAATTCGTACCGGCATAATTGTTTGGTGATAATTACTCATTCTCCCTCTTTCTGTTCTGGATATTTGGAAAGTCATACAGATGTGGGTACTCATATTTTCCTTTTATCGAGCGAGTTGTCCGCGCGGCTCGCGTTATGCAGCAGTGAGCTTGCATCAGGAGATCGTGAGTTCGAATGCCACTGTTGGCAGCCCTGAGATGATTCTCCGTGGTTTCCCATTTTCAGCAAACATCATTTCATGCTCCGAGTTCTAGAACTGTTTATCACATGAATTACCCGCCTGTAAAAACATATTTTTAAAATTCAGTCAGTGCTAAATTAGATTTATTCCCTTGACACATTCAATAGATACTTGCTCATGTTTATAGACTGCAATAAGTACAAAGATCCAATCTGGCTGGATATTTGGAAAGTCATACAGGTGTGGGTACTCATATTTAACTTTTATCGAGCGAGTTGTCCGCGCGGCTCGCGTTATGCAGCAGTGAGCTTGCATCAGGAGATCGTGAGTTCGAATGCCACTGTTGGCAGCCCTGAGATGATTCTCCGTGGTTTCCCATTTTCAAACCAGGCAAATGCCGGAGTTGTACGTTTAAGGCTACGGTTGCTACCGTCCCAATCATAGCCCTTTCCCATCCTGCGTCGCTGGAAACATTCGACATATTATAGGAAGGTTAAACCACTAACAACATATACATTATTCTTTTTATTCTTCCTTGCCTTTTCCTCAAATTATTGGGGTGGGAACTGGGTGTGGATTTGACCCAGTTTTATGTCCGCATCCTCTTCCTGGAGCCAATCCTAGATCACTATTACATGCTTCTGTGATAGTTGGTAGTGTGATGTGTTATATATAGATGAAGAGAAGTGTAATTAAAACAAACACAAATACCTAGTTCCCGAGCCAGATGAGTTAACCAGACACAGTTAAAATCCTTGGCCCGAGCGGAAATCGAAACCGAGGCTCTCTGAAGCGAGGACCAATACGCTAACCATTCATCCAAGGTATCGGACCAGCAATATATACATTGGCCGATAAAAAGAGTGTATCATTTAAATAATTTAAATGTTATATTTATTTACCTGAAATCTATTACGCAACACACTGCATTGACCGTGCACATTATTCTCAACGTCACAGGTCAGTGTTATATTTCATGTCATTTTTCAAAACGTTGCACATTTTTTTTTCATTTTCAATGAATTTCACTAAATAGAATTAAAGGGACACTGAATTATCTTAATTCACAATCGTGCAATTGAACTTCCTCTTGCTTCCGTATCATTTATACATTCCCTTATTTCTTTCTTTCTTTCTTTCTTTCTTTCTTTCTTTCTTTCTTTCTTTCTTTCGTTCTTTCTTTCTTTCGTTCTCTCTTTGGTTTTAGTTTTAGCTAATTTAATTAAGTCAAATCCGTATCAAATGTGTAACAATTGCATATGTCGTTTTTATATTTCGTTGTTTTTAACCTTTTGTCATACTGCACATTTTTTGTATGAAGAAGGTACTTCAATGAACACTTACGTCTGTGAACTTCCATATTCGATAAATAACAATAAAAAATAATAAATACATATATGATTTTAATCATGTTCATAAATATTAAATAATATATTTACACGAACATTTCCATTGTCTTAGGATACCTTCAAAATGCCGAAGTGTGAAATACACTCCACGGCGCGTATGACGTAGGATTAAGGCAGGTAACGTGGTTTTTTAAATATTTGGTTTATCTTACATTTCAGGACAATGAATATCGCTTTGTCAACAGTGTTTCTAGGTACTTCGTCGGCTATCATCTAAATTTTCGGGTCATGGTAATGTCTATTCAGACAATACCTGGCAAAGATGATACTAAACTGAGTACGCAATCAGCAGACAGTAGAGACAAACGGCCTGGTTGTGGAAATAACGTGTTACTGAATACGTTCACATAATCGCTAACAAAACTTCAACACACAGACACTCATTTATTCTGAATAACAACACGGACACGTCAGATAAGTATATAACCTACATTTCTACCTCGCGTTCTCTCTCTCTCTCTCACGCACACGCACACACAAACTATCTCTTACACATACTCATTTGAAGAGAACATATAGGCAATAGAATCACGGTGGATGCTTTGAAAAAAAATCACCCGTAACGGATCCATTCATTCTACTCCGCGCAAGTTTTCGATCAAAGCTTTTTTCCTCTCCCCTATGCGCCATACTCTTTCCAATTCTAAAAGCTTATTTAATATTTTTTCCCGCAGAAAGAAGAGAAGAAATGCATGTAGATTCATTCAATTTCGGATCTGTCAAGGCAGGCTGATATAAAGTTTATCTGAACAGAGAGTCTGTGACATGTGTACTGAACAAGTCTTTAAAAACTCTTCACAGTTTTGTCGATGTGGAAAAAAAACCGTTCGTCCAATCTAACAGTGGATGGCTGAAATAAGAGGAATTAACATTAAAAATAAAATACATTTCATCAAGCTCCAATGACCAGACTGAAAGACGTATTCCCTTACTTGTATACTTTCATAATACAACTTTTGTAGGAAATTATAACTCAGCTATAACATTATGGGGTTGACTAGTTTTTTTCTATTTTCTTATGTTCTGTTTTAAATCGTTGTTTTCAGCGTTACGATATAATTTCGAAATGAAATATTTAAGCATTTACAAAGTGAAGCAAGGATTATCCCTATTTTTCTCAGGTTTCAAATTGTCAAATTTTAGATGTACTACTACTACTACTACTACTACTACAATTGTTGTCGCCGGGCTGAGTGGCTCAGACGGTTGAGGCACTGGCTTTCTGACCCCACTTGGCAGGTTCGATCCTGGCTCAGTCCGGTGGTATTTGAAGGTGCTCAAATACGACAGCCTCGTGTCAGTAGATTTACTGGCACGTAAAAGAACTCCTGCGGGAATAAATTCCGGCGCCCCGGCGTCTCCGAAGACCGTAAAAGTAGTTAATGGGGCGTAAAGCAAATAGCATTATTATTATTAAAATTGTTGTCATTCCTTACCCAAAAGGACACGGCGGCTCTTTAGATGATGACGCCTTCTCCTATTTAGATTAGACGTTATCCTAAGGTAATTAATTCCACATGAAATATTGTACTGCGTAACTTTGAAGGAATTAGAGGCATAATATCAAAATCTTAGCTAACAGTAATAATAATAATAATATGACAATTTAGGCAGTCTTCGTGCCAATTTCCATGTTCTGATTATGCTGTCATCTAACAATGAAGCGGAACTCAATTGCACGCTTCCTAACGACAAGTTACTTTTGTCGGCTTGTCGCGTAGTGCACCGCCTTTTGTCCGCCCTTCAAACATGGACAACGTTTGCCGGGCCGAATCCATAAACTTGGGATGGTGAGTCGGAAACACTACGTTTGATCTATTAAAATTCTGTTAATTGCCAGAAGATCTTGAGACCAGAAGGTAGAAGATCTCTTGGATTTAAACATCTTTTAGTGTCGACTGGCTGTTTCAAGATTTGATACCGCAAACTTCAACACAAAAACAGTCTAACTAAGTGTGGCTCACATTGTTTAACTGCTGTTCCTATTTAAAACAACTCCGTTTCAACCATTTCTGCTAGGTAGAGGAAAGAATGATCATATATCTTCTTTCTTATTTACAGCATGAATGCCCCTACGAACTTCCAAGACATAAATGACAAAATCATTATCAAAATGCGAGCTAGCAACTGTGCTTTTAGGACAAGATACACTGGCTCTGAATGTCCCATGAGGAACGATAAATTCTACTTTATCAGCTTAAGAAAAGAAACTTCTTTCTTGGAATAGCGTTCTCAAGTTTCCACATTTCGGCAAAACATAGAATTACACTCGGTAAGATACTGTTGTATTAGCAAGACCATTGTTCTCTTTACAATGTAGTCATTACTTTTCTTATAAGTAACTATGTTAACACTGTATTATTTATTTATTTATTTATTTATTTATTTATTTATTTCCGAATTGACCCCTAAGGATCACGCTACAATTTCATTGTTTCTTTACCTGAAGTTTCCTCTTTCTCCAGTACTCCTCCATAAGGGCGCTATGATGTTTCTTCCGTTCATCCGACCAGGCTCTTCCCGCCTTTGCAGTTCCAAATTTTGAGTCATGGTCCGAGATGTTTTTCCTGTGTAACATCTGAACTTCCTGGATGTTGGACTTCTCTAGATATTTACGAACTTCCTTAATCCATGCCGGCGTTGTCTTCTTGTTCCATAGGTATCGAATAACTTTTTGATTAGTCTGGTTTTGTCCATTCTGTACAAATGTTCAAGAAATTACAGCCTCCTCTTTTTAATTATTATTAATATTAATCAGTTAGTGCCCTAGAAGTGCCTTGTTTCTAAGGCAATAACGAATCGCACAATTTACAGGCGGAATTATTTACAGTAGTAAAATAAAAACTACGTATGGCAGAGACAGTAATGGCGTGCTCAGTTTACCCAGAAATATGTGGGCTCTATTCCCCGGCTAGAAATCAGAAATGTTATAGAAACGAGACTTCCACGCCTAGAGTGATACATGGCCGTGAGGTTTACTAAGCCTACAATGAGAATGAGTAGCCTACTACGTTAATTTCTTGGAGGGCAAAGGTGGACGGGGACAGAGCTAACCACCCAATCTCACCCAGAGCTGAGGTTATGAATAGCAGAAGTCTACTTTCCATTCCTCCACGGGTCTACATGACCTGTACGGAGATTGCTTTGCTCGTTTTACTGTAAGAACTCTGTCATTTCTTGGCAAAGCTCAGCTGAATCTTTAAAAAAAAGAAAATTACTTGCATTTGGCCTTCTTGACCAGTTGGGGATAGCACAATAACAATACGCTGCAAGGTGTTAAAGAAGCTGTATGTTGTCCTAAAGATATTTAATTCAGCGACGATGCTAGTGAAGACTGGGCCAATGGTAGATAAGGGCTGAGCAATGCGCCTCGCAATATATCTTAGGCTTATCTCACCTGTCCACTGGCACTGAGTAACTTGTGCTGCCTGATTTACGAGCTATACCTGCAACTGCCCTGTCCTTAAAGAAACTTACTCCGGGCTGGAAATTATTGTTTTATTTCTAGAAGATAATGGAGAAGAGGGAACCTTGCTGTTTTATAGAGCAAAAATATTTGGTACCACTGCGAACTGTATCAAAACGCTTTATGGTTGGAAAAAGAGCCGCATCTTCATTGCTATTATTGAACCCTGTGTAGTCGAGGAGAACATGATATCAGCACCATCCTCATCATCCTCATCATTCTGAATTGTCAATAACTAGGAATCAATACTCGAAGTAATAGATTGGCCTATCGTTTCTCCTTTCCTATACCTCCAACTATTTTCCTCAAATATTTAGGTAATAAATAATCTAGTTAGAAGCAGTATTAATATATACCTATCTTTATAACCTTCAGCAAACATTTATAACAACGTATTTCTTCTAATAAACACGTTGTGAACAACTTGAGTTGATGAATAATATTGTATTACGAATGCTATAAAGCATGGAATACTTTAGCTTGTTGTCCACAAACAAGACACCTGATGGATTTTATACATATTTAACTGCTTTCAGCCACTTTCTGCGTGAGTGTTCTCAGCAATTGATAATAACGTTATTGCTTTTAGGCCCCACTAACTACTTTGAGAATTTTCGGAAACCTCGAGGTGCCAGAATTTTGTCTCGCAGGAGATTTTCACGTGCTGGAAAATCTACCGACAAAAGGCTATTCACGAAAAGATATTCACGAAGCCCGGATACCAAGCTTACCAATTGAACACCAACTCTAACAACCAGTACCACCACCATCATTAAGGCGAATCTAAAAAGTGCATTATGCAGAAAGTCAGGTGGTCATATGTCTTACTAAAAAATAAATAAATAAATAAATAAATAAATAAATAAATAAATAAATAAATAAATAAATAAATAAATAAATAAATAAATAAATAAATAAATAAATAAATAAATAAATAAATAAATAAATAAATAAATAAATTAAATAAATAGTCATTTAATGTTGATGATTGTAAGTAAAAGACAAGTGAACCGATCTCCAAGAAAGGAAAGGAGACACCCTTGGGTGTGCTGAACGGTCTGGAACTCAGGACACCCAAACTTGCGGGACATTCACCTGCCAGCAGCGTCAGAAGTCTGTCCCATGGGGTGAAGCACTTCACTTCAGGGAGGGTTGGCATTCTCAGCCATGAGATATTCATGAAGCCGGGAGTGCCAAGCTTTCCAACTCAGGACATGCGTAATGAACAAGGTTACTAGGGAAAAATATATCAGCTGGCCAAAGATTTGCGAACGATTTATTTGTATTTCTGTATTAATTAAGTTATAGCCCAGTGAACTGATGTAAATATGGAACAAGAAATGTTTGAAATGTTTAAGTTTTTAATGTGCCATCTTCAGGAAGGATGAATGCGTTGCCTTGAAAGAACGGATTAATAGATGATAATAGTGAGAATATTTATTTGCAGACATAAAATTGTAATACTGTATATTGCCACAATACTGTCGAAACCAGATTTTTGGAACGAAAATTCTTATCATGTGTTTGCGCCGCGCGTTCAAAGATGCGAGCTTTTCCAGCACTTATATTACTACAAAAAATCCTATGAAAGCTAAACGGGCCAACCATCTGTGTGCACTTATCAATGACTTTAATAGTCTACATGCCTTTCGACCTTAAATCCAGTATGTTGAAGTGAAAATAACAAACAAGCTTGTAGTTCTATGTGACTACTTATATCGATATCATAGCCACGAAATCTCCAGTTTTTCGCGGAATCCGAACTAAGGACGTTCCACATGCAATGTCCAGGATTTGAACTGCAACCATCTTGACGAGAAGCCAGTGACAATGGCACTCGGCTATCATGGCCCCCAATTTATTTGTAGTAACCGCGAAATGTGACACAAAGATCTACTACTAAGTTTTAATTAACTTTGTCGGGTAAACACCGCACTTTTGTACGCCTGTATGGTACATAATCAGTGTCGAATTAACTTTTTTCAGCCCTTCAAAAACACGATTACCTCGGTCGGGCTTAAACTCGCAATATTGGGATCCGTAAGGCTGACAGCTACGTAGATCAAAATACGATATACTGTAGTAAATACAATCTTAGGAAAATTGCAGTGCTAAAGTTGATAGATAGAAAGGGAAGAAGTGTTAACCATAATTACGAAGGGAAACTCTCTAATCAGGAGTGCTTTAGACCATTATAGCAATTTGTAGGCGACGATATTTATATAATTGGTTTTTCCAGGTAGTTAAACCCGCGGCTCATCATATTGACTTTCTGTACGAACAGAAACGATGATGGGCCGCTTTCATTGCACGAAGGACATCAGATTTGTAAACTGCGTCTGTCACAAATGGAAATTTTCTCATCTATATCGCATGAACGTAATGCATTGCTTCCCCCACCGATCCTATCTCATTCTGTGCTTCATCTGTTCTGTCACTTGGTGGGGGAACTCGTCTTTTCCTTGTGTTAGCGCTGGTTTTTTTTTTTTTTTCAACATACTTCCTTTCCCTTGCTGAAATTTATGACTTCTCTTTCTTTCTCAGCTCCAATTTATTTTACTTCGCCCGATTTCATTTTTATTGCTCCCTTATCTACTTCGCCTCATTCCAGTGACAAATATGGGGATTGTTTGAGAAGGTAGCAGGTCCGATCAGCTTTTTGGTTAATAGTTGCTCGTGTAGCGAATGACGAAGAGGAACCTAGTAGAAAGAATACTACTCGAGCAATACTTAAATTCTTGAGCTGATAGGCTTTACAAAGTACTTGAGAGTGAATTCTTCTTCGAAAAGCATGTTATGTCTGTATCGTATTATTATAACACAGATTAAAAAACCGTACATGGTAAAAATATCAATATAATGGCACCGACATCTGAAACATTATCGCAAACAACACGAAGTAGGCTCTGATATTACCACAAAGGCAAGCGAGACTACTCAGGGATCGTCAGAGAAGAAGTAGAAAAAAGAAAAACACATATATAATCTGAAGTTGATATCTCTTAAACTGAGTCGGTGAAAATAAACTTATAAATACAATTATTTCTTCCATTTTTACGAGAGAGAGTAACTTACTCCCAGCGCTAAATCTCTATGCGTGTTGTCATTTTAAAGTAATATTAAATAGAGCACGTTTAAAACTGAATGTTTAGTCGTAAAAAGAAGAAAGAAGAAAAGGAGAAGAAACGGGGAGAAAGGGGTTAGAGAGACAAGTTCCCTGTTATTAAAACTACTTTTAAAAACTCGCAGCGTGTCTAGAGAATGTTAATAACCGTTGACTCTTGACTCAACGTTCTCAAATAGAAATTGTTTTAAGCCAAGGTGGGTTGAGTATTGTAGTTGATTAGGCACTGTCCTTCTGTGGTCGGTTTCCGGACTGAATCCCAGCTCAGTCGGTTGGAATTAAGATTGCTTAAATGGCTGATACCCGCATCATTACATTTAGTGCCAAGTAAAATAACCTCTTGTCACAAAATTATATCTTCCAGCTCCTTATCTGAATGGTTAGCATAGATGCTTCCGATTCAGAGGGCTCCTGGTTCGATTCCCGGCCGGACCACGGATTTCAGCCGCATCTGCTTAATTCCTCTGGCTCAGGGGCTGGGTATCTGTGCTCGGCTTAATAGCCTCATTTTCATTTGTATACAAACGCATCATACTACCAATCCCTACAGAAATATCCAATAATGAATATATCTCCCCACATAGGGTTGGCCTCAAGGTAGGTACACTGAGCTGAATCAAAATGTAGTGTCGAAGACAAGCAATTGGGATAAGGCGAAGAAGAAAGAAGAAGAAGCTGAAGAAGGAAAACATTATATCAATCTGGTGTCTATTGGTAGTTGAGCAGACGTTATAATCATATTATTATTATTATTATTATTATTATTATTATTATTATTATTATTATTATTTATTCATTCATTCTTGTACGAGGATTGGCAAATATTGTTCAACTTGCTCAACAGTCTCTTGTACATAACACGTGGGCGCGCGCGTGTGTGTGTGTGCGTGTGTGTGTGTGTGTGTGTGTGTGTGTGTGTGTGTGAATTGTCTCATAACCTGTGGTTTCTACATTTTTAGTTAACTGGGCCCAGGACTGACAAGAAGACATCTATGGTCAATAATAATGATAATAATAATAATAATAATAATAATAATAATGTTATAGGTTTTACGTCCCATTAACTATTTTCACGTTTTTCGGAGATGGTGAGGTACCGAAATCTTGTTCCGCAGTTCTTTTACGTGCCAGTAAATCGAACGACACAAGACCTTCTAATACCACCGGACTGAGGCGGGATCGAACCCGCCAACTTGAACTCTAAAAGATCTACAATAGATCATATCCTGACATTTTCCTCGATCTGAAGAGAAAACCAGGAAAACCATTTCCAAGA
Organism: Anabrus simplex; assembly: GCF_040414725.1. Lineage (NCBI taxonomy): Eukaryota > Metazoa > Arthropoda > Insecta > Orthoptera > Tettigoniidae > Anabrus > Anabrus simplex. Next base: position 215,462,043 of record NC_090271.1, read on the forward strand.
TGAAGGAGACTGGGATAGATACTCAATCCTCTTCTCAATTGTGTTACCTGAGGCAAGTTCAAACCGTTTCGGAAACTAAAATTTTAATTCGTAGCGAAGTCGGGAATCGAACCCAGACGCAGACCAACCAGACAGGAAGATCACATTGGCTAAATATTATTACGTCTGGAAGCACCTTGACAGCTTGTTATATTAATATTTTGTTAACCCAAGCAAATCTCACTGATGTAATTACAGCAAGATGAATAGACGTTTTCTAAGTTGATATTGCGAAATTATACCCCATCTCCGTTCGCAGCGTGTAACCACGCGTCACTGGATTGCTTGTATTCACTAAAGGATTAAACTGTAGAAATATCAGGTTTCTCTCTCCAATATATATCTGACTAAAACCTGTAATCGAATATTAATGGACTTGAAACCCCAGGACTATGAAGAATGATCATTTTTAATATAGTGATCAAGAGTATAAGAAACACATATTGTTTCAGTTGCCGTTGCCACTGATGACCATTGTGCAATCATGTAATCAATGGAATGGGAAAGTACTTTATCAATTTTTAAGTCCCACTAACTACTTTAATGGTTTTCAGACAGGTCGAAGTGTCGGAAATGTATCCCGCAAGAGTTTTTTTACGTGTCAGTAAATCTACTGACAAGAGGTTAGCGTATTTGAGCACTTACAAATATCACCGGACAGGGCCACCATAGGCTATCACCATAGCCACTCGGCCAGCGGAAAGTATATTTTTATTCACCAGCCTACTCATTCGAGGTAGAAATTGAACTAAGACTAACTATTCTTCTTCTTTTCGTACCGCTTTTCCGCACACTTGTGGGGTCGCGGGTGCGAACTGTGTCGCACATGTGGATTTGTCCCTGTTTTACGGCCGGATGCCCTTCCTGACGCTAACCCTATATGGAGGGATATAATCACTGTTGCGTGTTTCTGTGGTGGTAGGTAGTGTGGTATGTTGTCTGAATATGATGAGGAGAGTATTGGGACGGACACATACACCCAGTGCTCGAGCCAGAAGAACTAATCAGAAGCGATTAAAATCCCCGACCCGGCCGGGCATCGAGCCCGGGACCCTCTGAACCGAAGGCCAGTACGCTGACCATTCAGCCAATGAGTCGGACTAAGACTAACGACTCAAAGTTGCAGAACTAGCTTAGGGGCTGTCTATCAGGTTACGGTAAAGGTGGGCTCCGTTCACCAAGAAGGACGTGAGTTCAATTCACCTTCAGCAAATCGAAGCATTCAGAAAAAGGATCTCCACTTTTGGAGATGCATACGGCCCTAATTTTCACTCATCCTACGTCAATAATCAGTATCTATAGTTAATTCCTCAGGGAAAGGGTAGCTAGGCTTAGAATCGAGGTTACATATAGTGTAAATCTTCCACTCCTCCCAGGGCCTTCATGATCTGTATGGAGATGATTCTGTTTCGCAGAACTACATTACCGGTCTGTTACTTCCGTATCTCCCGATTGGCTCCATATGAAAATTGCAAATTGGAGGATTGGTCCCTATCCACATGCTCATTGTCCTCATTTACTACTACTAAAAATGTTTTCGTTCCGTTCCCTGAAGGGGTACGGCGGGCCACCTAGAGAGTTACGCCATCTCCCCAGGACAAGGAGATTCGAAGCGGTGATTTGAGCAGCGGAAAAGGTGAGGGGTTTGCGGCCGTGACCTATAGAAGGATCTGCCCCAACATTCTCCTTAGTGCAGAAGAATGGAAAACCGCTCTCGGGACAGTTGACGGTAAGGACCAGCCCTCTGCCTCCCGAACGCAGGGCAGCAAGGTTAGTAAAACTAGCCGCTGAAGAGACGAAACAGCCTACTTTACTCGGTGTGTCCTCATTCCCTCTGTCACAGCCTATGATTACTGAAGGTATTTTTCGTTCACGAATACAAGAGTAGCGTGTCAAGAATTTGTGTGTATGGAATACACTTTCCTCTTAATGAGTGTGCAGTGCTCGAAGAAAGTTTTTCATATTGCGATTTCACACGGCATATGGCACGGTACCTCAAACATGTTTAAACAGCTATGGCAGGCCAATGTCTGAGACACATAGTGACGCTAACCCAGATCAGGTTCTATATTTGACTGATAAGGAGCAGTTGCCATATCGGTCAGTTAACATCATCACTTGTAAGGTCGGTGTTATATAGATAGCACATGTAGGACTGCAGTAATCACAGTAAGAATACCCATTTCTGCTACGGACCGCATTCGACCGCTTGTGTTGGAGTGATGTCTCTAGAGTTTGGAAGTCAGGCAGACTCAAACAGTTGCTGATCGACGACGGATGGGACGCTCAAACAAAACAACTCTCAGGGAAAATGGTTGCTTGCAGCACGTCGTAGGGCCACTGCTACTGGGAGCTCGTTCCGCCAGGATCTTCGGAGGGCCATCAGGAGTGCATGTGTCAGATCAGACAGTCCGAAATCACCTGCATTACGGAGGATTGATATCAAGGAGACCGGTGTCAAAACTCCTCTTAAACCATACCACAGGGCAGGTCGTGTTAAATGGACAACAACTCAAAGCCCATGACATCAGGAACAGTGGAAGCATACGTTCTTTTCTGTTGAGGTCACCAAAAGCTTGCCCCCCATATAACAAGAAAAGATCCGGTGAGAGATGGAACGAACCTTTCAAGCTGGAGCACCATCAGTAGGAAAGGGGTTCCGTCATATTTTAGGGTGGGATCATATTTGTTCTACGTACGCCTTTAGTTCCTATACAGGGCAACAGGACTGGTCTGGCATACTGAGACAACATCCTCTAATCTGTAGTTACAGGATTTTCAACCACTGTGAACCACGGTTCTACACCAGTACATGACAATCCTCGTGCCAATCGAGCCAGAGTGGTCAACCAGTTCCTTGAGAAGCATGCCATACAGGGAACGGCGTGGCCAGCATATTATGTGGACATAAACTGTGTTGAACATGCATGCATGCCATGAATTGAAGAGAGCACTTACCCATCGTCCGAACCCTCCTGCACACATTCAACAACAGACTGAAGCTGCTATCCACGAGTGGGAACATCTGCACCAAAATAAGTTGGATTCTTTGTCGCTGAGTATGCCTCATTTTGTTCAAATATGTCTCACATGGCTATACATGGCATTGATCTGTCACACAATAAACGATAATTTTGAGTTGGAAATCCCACATTACCAACTTTGTGTTTTGTTGCGTTTTTCTTACTTCTGCATAACTGACTGCGTGTTGCTTTTCATTGTATATACCCTTTGTAATGTATAATGTAAGTACACGTACATAGCAAAATAAAAAGTGCACTAAAGCAGAATATGCAAACCTCTCTTTTTAGCATTGTATAATGATGTTGAGATATGTCCTTGTGTGACGTACATAGTCCTCAAGTTATTTATATACCTGAATGGGAGATCACTGTGTCTGTCTGTTAGGTCATCAGCCCAGAGGCTGGTTGGATCCTCAAATAGTACCACCAAAGGTTATGCGGTTATAAGGTTATAAGGAAACCGCAGCACCAAAATGAGGCGTACTAGGCAAGACGAGGAGTGAGGTAGTTTGCCATTGCTTTCCTCACTGGGTCAGAAAGTGCTATTGCAGCACGACTGACCCTATGAGCAACACCCTTAATAACACTCGGATGCACTAGTCGTGCTCTGAATGTCATTACTCAGCACCACCCATACCCCAGCAGCTTCCATATTGTCACAGCCATGGTTGAGACTGGGACTTCGGTGGAAGCTACACTTTACTCTGGCCTGTGCCAAGAGATGGATACAAAAGTACTGTATCCATCAAGAAATGGCTGCAGGCTGTGGGAGATCACTATCAGCTATAATTGAGCATTAGTAACTCATGCACAAGTCCATATGTATATGCCTACAAACTATGTCGTGAAATGAAAGGTGGGGGTGATACTTGTTTTAAGAGGTAGTAGAACTAGGCAACCTCCCTTGACACTAATCAGAGCGAAAGCCGGTAGAAAGTCGGGCTGAGTGGCTCTGACGGTTGAGGCGCTGTCTTCTCACCCCAACTTGGCAGGCTCAGTCGGGTGGTAGTTGAAGGTGCTGAAATATGTCAGCCTCGTGTCGGTAGAGTTACTGGCATGTAAAGAACTCCTACGGGATAAAATTCTGGCACCTCGGCGTCTCCGAAAACCTTCAGAATTAGTGGGACGTAAAAACAATAACATTATTTAAGACGGTAGAAGTCCAACTATTCGTAGAATGAAGGTATCGGCAAAAGAATGGAGGAAGGTCAGATAGAAAAGATGAAAGTGAGGGAACTGGCACAAGTACATGGAAGCAATGCCAAACTCTGCCAGAGGCCCCGAGGTCGCCAACCCAAAGTTGAGAGCCGTAAGGATACCTTCCTAGTCACATCTTACGACAGGCAGGGGATGTCATGGATGTATTCTAGCGTCCCCACTCACTACGGGATCTTGAAATGAGAGCCGGACAGACTACTATTCACCCCCAGTCTGGGACAGGCAAGATCTTGCCTTTCCGTTGGCAGAAAACCGGCCTCCACCAGCTTGGCACTTGGCCAACCCATTGAGGACCGTCCACACTGTAGGAGCGATTCTTTAACGTGATGGATGTGATCCCCCAGCGCTCAGCACATAGCTCTTCTTTAATGAGAACTGACAAAAAACCTATACATCATGCACTGGAACAATATTCCCATCACTCAAGCCTATCGACTTAAACTGAACTTCACTGGTAGCGAGGGACGTGTATTGAACTTCTATCAGCCACCCTGGCTGAGATTATTATCAGGTATCTCCTTCACAGTGGATAACTTAAGAGATATTTGACTTCACGAATTCTTAGATTTTTCACCGAACTGCATAGCACAGTTATTTATTCGTTGTCCGTCTATTCAGTAGATAGTTGATTCAATCCTGGCTAAGGTCAGTACCATTTGCAAAGTATTTAGTCGCGAATATTCTGTGTTTAAAAACTCCTGCCAATTCCGACATCCCCGAGGTCTTTGAAAATCTAAATCATAAAGTAAGCTAGCCTGTAGTTTTACGTGACTGCTGAAATCGTGATCAATCATAGCCACCGGACCTCTGGGTAACCTCAAGTTAAACATATCATCTGTTCGTAAAATAAAGTCCATTAGGAACTTAAATACGCACAAAACTCTCTACTTCCATTTCGCGTGGAGATAGAAAACAAACGGGAAATAAATTCCACATGCATTAGAATTAGAACCGCGGCCGCTTTGGTGAGAAGTCAGCGACAATGCCACTCGGTTTTCACTATCATTTTACAATATATAGCAATTTTAATAACTTTGTGGTTTTAATATTGATATCGTGTTCATAGCCATGGGATCCAAATGACATGGACGAGACTTCTAATCTACAGTAATTCAAATTACATTGCAAAAATAAAATTAGTTATATTATTATTAGTGTATTTTTTACAATTTGCTTTACGTCGGGAGCATAGAGACATAGATAGGTCTTATGGCGACGAAAGGATAGGAAAGTGCTAAGGGAGGGAAGGAAGCGACCATGGTTATAATTAAGGTGCAGTCCCAGCATTTGACTGGTGTGAAAATGGGAAACCACGGAAAACCATCTTCAGGGCTGCCGACAATAGGGTTCGAACCCACTATCTCCCGGATACAAGCCGGTAGTTACGTGACTAAAACAGCACAGCCACTTGTTCGATGGTGTTATTATTGAATGAAAATCCGCAGGCTGTTTACAGTCATTCGACCGGGTCAGGAATGGAATGAATCAATGAAGCTCCCATCTAGCGGCGAGAACAGGACTTGGGCCGGCTGCCGAAGCCTGTCGCACTCCTCTGAGGCAATGATTAATGAATGACAGATGAAATGAAATTATATTGGAGAGTGTTGCTGAAATGAAATATGACAGGGAAAGCCGGAGTAACCGGAGAAAAACCTGTCCCGCCTCCACTTTGTCCAACACAAATCTCACATGGAGTGACCGGGATTTGAACCACGGAACCCAGCTGTGAGATGGTGGTGGTGGTGGTGGTGATTTTTGTTTTAAGAGGAAGTACAACGAGGTAATCATCCTCCCAGCTGTGAGAGGCCGGCGCGCTGCCGCCTGAACCGCGGAGGCTCTGGTGTTATTATTATTATTATTATTATTATTATTATTATTATTATTATTATTATTATTATTTTAACAGGTGGAACATTGTAGATGCGGCTTGTGGAAACAACGAATGATTCGTTGTAACCAGCTGATGTCTGAATGGGTATTCTTAACAGAGCCAGGTAAGTATCGTAAGTGTCTTTGCTGTAACTGACTAAGTTCTGCGCGGCTGTGCTATTACTGAAACCTTTCATTCTCAGCGTCTAGCTAGATAATTGCGTTGAAGCCCAGCGTAAAATCAAATTCAATTTTGTGCTAAGATAGAAACGTTAGGGAGATATACCGTAATTCGTTTAGATCGTATTCTCGGAAAAACTAATGAATGAAGTTTAATGAACAAAAATGTTGTTTATCTTTCCAATCAGGCCAAGACTTAAGAGAAACTTGTATGAAGTTCTCAATCAGGAAGTTTTCCGGCCAATGCCGTAATTAAGTTGATAAAGAATTATGATACGACTGTTTAAAGTTGAAAACAAACACCTTACTCAACTTGATATAAATCTATCTGTGTGGATCGTTACTAAGAAGTAAGCGCTCTGGTTAAAGAATACAATGGAACAATATTTATCTTTCAACAATACAGAACGTAACAAAAATGCAAAGCAAAATTTTAGGTTTCATCATCATCTTCATCATTATCATCATCAGCAGCAGCAGCAGCAGCAGCACCATTTTCTTCTTCTTCTGCCACTTAGCCCGCAATATGACAGGGTAACGGGTGCGAATTATGTCACGCATGTAGACTTTGCCCTGTTTTGCAAGTGGATGCCCTTCCTATCACCGACCCTGTGTGGAGATATATATTTACTATTGCGCGTTTCTGAGGTGGTTGGTAGTGTGGTGTATTGTGTATATGTGAAGAGATGTGTACTAGCACAAACAAGCAGTCACTGAGCTCAGGTATTAACAAGACGCCGCGAAAATTCCTGACCCAGCTGGGAATCGAATCGGGCACCCTCCGAACCTAAGGCTGTGATGCTGATAATTCAGCCAAGGAGCCGGTCGGTAAAATTCCAGGAACAGTTGCCTCAAAAGCAAACTTACAATATTACGTGATACTAAATCACAGGAACGTGATTTTTCATTTCAAAAGTTCCGCATGCATTAACGGGGATCCGTGGCTGCTTAGGTAATGAAACCAGGGATTATGTGTATTAGTTATCATGCCCGTGAATGGTTTCCTGCCATGTAGCGAAGAATAATAGGTTTTTGCTAGTTGCTTTACGTCGCACCGACACAGATAGGTCTTATGGCGACGATGGGACAGGGAAGGGCTAGGAGTACGAAGGAAGCGGCCGTGGCCTTAATGAAGGTACAGCCCCAGCATTTGCCTGGTGTGAAAATGGGAAACTACGGAAAACCATTTTCAGGGCTGCCGACAGTGGGGTTCGAACCTACTATCTCCCGAATACTGGATACTGGTCGCACTTAAGCGACTGCAGCTATCGAGTTCGGTAATAATAGGTTTTAACGATATGGGAGAGAAAATACTTCATTTCTGAGTTATTTCTACGCATATGAAATATATTCTTGAAGTTTGGTACGGTATTTTTATTATACAGTATTTCGTATACGAAACTTCAATAACACACACGTCAATAGCAACACAATCCTTGAATCTACTGTTCAAACAAAGTAACAGAATACCAGTAAAATGAAATATGCAACACACTGTTCAACTGAGAATTAATAATAATAATAATAATAATAATAATAATAATAATAATAATAATAATAATAACAGTGTATGGCCTCAGCTACCAAGTTGCAGATCTTCGGAAGTGATGTCATCTAGGCGGCCTGCATACCCATTTCACCATTCTTATTCTGCTGCTATCTAGCAGTGAAAACAGAATTCTACTGAACAGTCTTTATGGCTGAGCGCATTCTTGTCGGATGACACTACATGAGCCATGAATAACAATGATAAGGAGTACCAAGTATTTTGACCATACTTTAAAAATCGGTAACCGCAGCCGGGATCAAACCCGGGAACTTGCAGTCATAAGTCAAATACTCCACCACTGATTCACCGAGGCAGCTTGAAGGGCCATTATAAATGAAAATACAAGGAAGGTGGAAATTATTGGCGTATTGGCCCACGTCGTCATCGGACCGACCTCGGAATGTAATTTAAGGAAGTTTTCGTATTTTCTACATTCACGGCTATACGCAGTATACGTGTCATTCACAGTCGAAGTTCCGTTTCAGTACGACTCGGGAGATCCGCAACGCCTAATGATAAGACACTGCTCTCAATAAATTCGACTGCGGCATATGACACAAAATGTTAACTCCTGTCTGCCCCAAAAACAATTGCTCTTTACTACGTCGTGACAAATGTGGATAGATTTTGAACAGGCCTACATATTTTAGAGTATCCTCAATAAATACTGGTTTATCAACAAGTTGGTTGGTTGTGTGTGCTTTCTACTTTTGAACGATAATGAAATATTAACTAACCCTAAAGTCCACTTCAGAGCGGTAGTTTGATACGGAATGGAAATCCAACTACATTACACACTCAATATTGCACCAGGTTGGTACTTACATTACTCCACTCTCAAACATAAAGCTACGTCGCAATTGCAATCAATTTAACGAAACATTTCCGCGGAGACTGACACTATCCATTATTTGTTCGAATGATTACGGTTTCTGACTTTCGTCTAGCTGGTTTCTAGTACGATTCTGTGCTTCACTAGAGGATTTTGTAGCGTTATGGCAGTCTAGAGTGCTGTTAATTCAGAGCTTAGAGAGAACAATTCACATGCTTCATTCAAATGCCTTCATCTTGACGAGCTTTACATCGGCAGTTCAAAATTGATGAAGAATAAAATCCTAACTGAACTGCATTTTTAGGACAAACATTGTTCCGTATTTATTGTATAAATGTATATGTTGTAATTATTTCTGTTGTAAATATTTGTACATATATGTACCTGTAGTTTCATAATCAAGAGGGTGACTCCTTGCTTTGGCCGAGTCAGCCCATTATGTTACCGGCACAAGCCGAGCCTTCCTAAATTGATAATAATAATAATAATAATAATAATAATAATAATAATAATAATAATAATAATAATAATAATAAAGGTTCAGATGTTAAGGAAAACACATATTTTTCCTGAGCTCATTTTACCCGATATCTGAAAAATAACTGAGAATGATGGATCCAAGGCCCCGTTTAAAGCAATGTTGCATATAAATGCATATTTCTGTTATTTTTATTGTTTTGGTGATATTATACTCATATTAGTGATAAAAAGTCATATTTGGTTGTATTTTCAGCATTTTTGTTTAAATTGGGGCGTTGTTTCCAACGAGGTACATGTTATCAACGTCGAGTTTCGAACACAGGATTTCAAAATACTGTAGTAGGTGTATTTTTCTTTCTTTCCCCGAAAGAGATATCTAAGGCATTTGATAGGGTAGATCATGGAAGACTACTGGCAAAAATGAGTGCTACTGGACTAGAAAAAAGAGTGACTGAATGGGTGCTATATTTCTAGAAAATAGAACTCAGAGAATTAGAGTAGGCGAAGCTTTATCTGTCCCTGTAATAATTAAGAGAGGAATTCCTCAAGGCAGTATTATTGGAGCTTTATGTTTTCTTATATATATCAATGATATGTGTAAAGAAGTGCAATCAGAGATAAGGCTGTTTGCAGATGATGTTATTTTGTACAGAGTAATAATAAGTAAGTTACAAGATTGTGAGCGGCTGCAGGGTGACTTCGATTGTGTTGTGAGATGGACGGTGGGCAATGGTATGATGATAAACGGGGTTAAAAGTCAGGTTGTGAGTTTCACAAATAAGAAAAGTCCTCTCAGTTTTAATTACTGTGTTGATGGGGTGAAAGTTCCTTTTGGGGATCATTGTAAGTACCTAGTTAATATAAGAAAAGACCTTCATTGGGGTAATCACATAAAAATGATTGTTAATAAAGGGTACAGATCTCTGCACATGGTTATGAGGGCATTGAGAGGTTGTAGTAAGGATGTAAAGGAGAGGGCATATAAGTCTCTGGAAAGACCCCAACTAGAGTATGGTTCCAGTGTATGGGACCCTCACCAGGATTACTTGATTCAAGAACTGGAAAAATCCAAAGAAAAACAGCTCGATTTGTTCTGGGTAATTTCCGACAAAAGAGTAGCGTTACAAAAATGTTGCAAAGTTTGGGCTGGGAAGACTTGGGAGAAAGGAGACGAGCTGCTCGATTAAGTGGTATGTTCCGAGCTGTCAGTGGAGAGATGGTGTGGGAGGACATCAGTAGACGAATACGTTTGAGTGGTGTCTTTAAAAGTAGGAAAGATCACAATGTGACGATAAATTAATTCAAGAGGACAAATTGGGGCAAATATTGGTTTATAGGAAGGGGAGTTAGGGACTGAAATAACTTACCAAGGGAAATGTTCAATAATTTTCCAATTTCTTTGCGATCATTTAAGAAAAGGCTAGGAAAAGAACAGATAGGGAATCTGCCACCAAGGCGACTGCCCTAAATGCAGATCAGTAGCGATTTGTTGTTCTTTTTTGCTCTTAATACTTGCTACCTGTCCTTAGAATACGTAAGTCAAATTTTATCTCGGTTTAGGTCATATTTAGCAAATATATTTGGGCATATTTGCTTGCATATTTTTTACTTCTTTAGGTCATAATCTTCCGAACCATAATAATAATAATAATAATAATAATAATAATAATAATAATAATAATAATAATAATAATAATAATACACATATAACCACAGCTACCGTGTGCTGGTATTCTGATTTGACGTAATTTAGGCTACTTGTGTGACAATTTAAAATTTTCATTGTACTTTACCAGATGGCAGAGAAACTGATCTGTTGGGTGATCTATTGCAAGGTTGAAATTAATTTTGTTGGGTAAATACCAAAGGTGACACCATGCATACAAGCCCACACCATATGACATGGGCTGCCAAATGGAATTTTAAACCTGTGATCTTAGGACCTGGGGGCCGATACTGTACCACTGATCCACAGAGCGATCTAGAGGTCAGGGTCATTACTGTATAACGGGATGGATTGAGAAAGGTTCTTCAGGACTGGAAATCCAAGACATGCAAGTGCAGTATTGGAAAGGAAGTTTTTTTTTTTAAGGAATCTACCTAAGGCATGCTACCGAAAGTCTCTGAAGTGAGATTCAAACCAGTCAGCTTTGGTTTCCTCTTTCTCATACAGTATACTTACAGGGGAGAGTTTCATTAACCTCTACCGGTCACTACAAGGCAGAAATCAAATCAAGGGATACATTCTCTACAGCTGATAATATTCTCGCCGCACTCAATTGACCACAACTATCTTAAAATTCAGTAACTGCCTGTTATATAAAATAATGTCCCATAGTTAATACAGTTATTGGTTATTAATTACCATGCGATGCAATAATGACTCTGTGTATATTATTTTAATCCGTTAAAATTGATGTATATGTAAGCTATATCTCATTCATTTTTTCCTCTTGTATTTTCCTTCTTCCCACCGTTCGTGAACAAAATGGACTGCTCGGAGTTTTTTTTTTGGGGGGGGGAGGGGAGGGTAGTAGGAATTGCGGTAGAAATATTCGCAATCATTTTTCAGCATAAATGAGCACATTGTCCTACGGCTCGGTGGGTGTCAGTAATGACGCAACGCACTGGCGGAGCTCAAAACAATGGCGAACAGCTCGTGAACAGCAGTGTATTTCCATTTTCTCAATAAAATATATTTATTGATATGTAGCTGGTGGTTGGTTGGTCAGTAAATTTATTTTGTATGTGGACGGAGCATTGCATTTATTATCTGCAAGGGAAATTAACCGAAATAAGCCATTGTTCTTCCTTCGCTCCAAATAGAATTTCCCCGTCATATTCCAGCCGATTTAGCCTTTAAAATCGACACTTAACCGTAACCAATCACCGAAACAATATCTGGGTATTGCTACAAGTGGAAACATGTTTTTATAAGTTACTAATTTACTAGTAGTAGGTCTATGAGTTATTGTAATACTACGCACTAAGCAATGTAAACCATAAATCTGCTGCGAATGGTGTCTGCTATAAAGTTACTGTTTTTATTATTGTTAGTACCACTATAAATACCTTCAATAATCTAGTTGCGTACAGCGATGTTTTTTTTTTTTTTGTTTGCTTTACGTCGCACCGACACAGGTATGTCTTATGGCGACAATGGGACAGAAAAGGCCTAGGAAGTGGAAGGAAGCGGCCGTGGCCTTAATTAAGATACAGCCCCGGCATTTGCCTGGTGTGAAAATGGGAAACCACGGAAAACTATCTTCAGGGCTGCCGACAGTGGGGTTCGAACCCACTATCTCCAGATTACTGGATACTGGCCGCACTTAAGCGACTGCAGCTATCGAGCTCGGTGCGCTATGTTTTAGACTATAAGTTACCATATTTCCTATTTTTCACTGAAGATTGAATGTTAACAACTCTTCTCCACTACCATCATCATCACAAACATATTAGTGCACAAATCTAAAAACTCAACCCAATAAGTCCGTAAGATAAAACAACACAACAGCAAAACGATATCCTAGAAGACCATAATCCCCTGTCAAAACACACCCAAGGAAGAAAACGAAAACTATGAAATATAATATAGACTGAACCACCCCTCAAAATTCAATTGAAACACAGCGAGATCTGTAATCCAACCTGTAATCATGAATGTGGCGGAGAGTAAGACAGGACCGAGAGTCTTAACTTCACCACTTGTAAATAAATAAATAAATAAATAAATAAATAAATAAATAAATAAATAAATAAATAAATAAATAAATAAATAAATAAATAAATAAATAACATTTTAGTGTTAAAACTTCAGAGTAGCACAATATGGTTTTCCGTGGCTTTCAGTCTTCACGCCACGAAAATGCTGGAGTTGTATCTTAATTAAGGCCACAGTTGCTTCACTCCCAATCCTAGCCCTGGCCTATCCCATCGTTTCCTTAAGACCTGTCTGAGTCAGTAAAAAAAAAAAACATATACAGTACTTATCAAAGAAACTCTTCCCTACTCGCTTTAAGAAGAGCTGGAAAGGCTCCTGCGTTTTAGCAACTTGTGATGCTGTGAACTTTCCTAAGTGACTTTAAACCACTAGGGATGAATCTTTCAGACATGGGAGGTGTTCGGAGAGTAACCTGCTCATTTATCTTCCTTACCACCAACGTCCCTCAGCTAGGAAGCTTAGTATGCAGCCCGTAAGCTTGTAGTCTTCGCATACTAGACGAGTGTATGCATACTATCCGCTTGGAACGAGGTGAAGGAGAATATTTGTTTCCAGTTTATTATTATTATTATTATTATTATTATTATTATTATTATTATTATTATTATTATTATTATTGAAGGAAGTCTGGTGTACGCATTCTTGGGAGACACAGCCTTTTTACCTTTTTTTTTTTTTGCTAGTTGCTTTACATCGCACCGACACAGATAGGTCTTATGGCGACGATGGAATAGGAAAGGCCTAGGAGTTGGAAGGAAGCTGCCGTGGCCTTAATTAAGGTACAGCCCCAGCATTTGCCTGGTGTGAAGATGGGGAACCACGAAAAACCATTTTCAGGGCTGCCGACAGTGGGGCTCGAACCCACGATCTCCCGGATGCAAGCTCGCAGCCGCGCGCCTCTACGCGCACGGCCAACTCGCCCGGTTATTTATTTATTCATGTAGCCTATTTATTTATTTATTTATTTATTTATTTATTTATTTATTTATTTATTTATTTATTTATTTATTTATTTATTTATTTTATTTACTTAGCGTATGGATTTTAGTGCCGGGAGTGTCCGAGGACATGTCGGCTCACATGGTGTAGGTCTTTCCATCTGACGCCTATAGGTGAACTGCGCATCTGGGTCTAGTGGTGGTAGTGGTGGTGGTGGTGGTGGTGGTGGTGATAATGAGGTAGGGAGAGGGTGAAAAAATCCGGTGTCGGCATATAGCCTACGCCTGTCAAAAAAACACCGAGGAGTGTGCTAAGGGCTTGAATTCTCCATCCGACGGGTGACCACCAACAGCGTCCTCACACCACATAAACACTGTGGAGAGGTTTATAATTGGATCCAGACTTTTGGAATGCAATCTAGTAATTAGAAATTGTGTAAGAGTAACTCTGCTACGCTGCCAGTGATGGTGGCACTTTTTGTCCACCAACGGGGCTGAAACCAGCTAACCACGGTATCAGACCATAGAGACTTGACGCCTTAGCGATCATGGCCACCAGGCAGGCTATTGTTATGTGATCTGCCGAGACGAGACCTTAAAGGCTTGATTCTTTTTCACCGGCCAGGCCAGATTCACTGGCACGTGAAAAGAACTCATGTGAAAGAACATTCCGGCACCTCGGCGTCTGCGAAAACCGTAAAAATACTAGGACATAAAACCCATACATGCCTGTACGAAAATGCCATTTTTCTTTTTAAATGACATTTGTTCGTGCCACTACTTGCACCATGTGATATGAATCTGCGTGTAATTGTAATTGCGGAAGTGTAGAGTGTTGAATGTGAGGAAAGGAACGTTAAGGACGACACAAACACCCAGTCCCCAGGCCAGGGATATTAATCATTTACAATTGAAAACCCCTGTCCCGGCCGGGAAACGAATCCGGGGCCGCCGGGTAACAGGTGGACACGTTGCCACCTACACCGCGGGGTCGGACACGAAAATGCCTTAATTTTTTATTATTAGGCCATAGAGTACATTCACAATTTTCCAAAATACCATTGTTTCACTTACAAGAACTCCTATAGGTTTCCTTTTCAGGAAGTCTATTGACACTTTTCTTCTCGTAATAAGCCTACGAATCTGTCCGACTGCGTGCAAGGGTTACAGATTATGGACGCCTCTCGCTTGAATGCACCGGCCCTGCAGACTAGGAGTAGGAAGCCTGCCTCTTATCGGGAAGCCCCAGGTTCGATTCCGGCCAGTTTAGGGATTTTACCTGGATCTGAGGGACGATCCACTTAGCCTACGTGAGAACAATTGAGGAGCTATCTGACAGTGAAGTGGCGGTCCCGGTCTAGGAAGCCAATAATAACGGTCAAAGGATTAATTCCGATGACCACCCTTCATCTCGTTATCTGCAGGTCGTCAACCAGAACAGTGGTCGCTTGGCAGACCAAGGTTCATCAGTCTGTAGCGCAAAGGGTTTTGTTTGTTTACTTTTTCTTTCATTCTTACTTTCTTTAACTTTCACACCTGTACGCAAATGCCTTAGTTCATTTTTTTTATTACTAGGTCATAGAGTACATTTACAACTTTCCAAAAGTGAAATGTTACAGCAGATATTTGCGGATATATTACGGATGTATTTAGAATCTTTTTTAATTTTACTCGATACTAATACAGAGAGGTAAAAATCCACAGTTCATCTAGTAATACAACAGTTTTTAAATTATTAACCGGGCCTCCGATAGGAAAACAAAACACTGCCATGGCCCTTGATCAGTGAAATGTGAACAATCTAAATGGGAGATATTCACACAAAGCCAAAGCGAGGAATATTGAACTCCATGCATCACTACCTTAAAGAACAAAAAACTGGGCATCATTTACTTAACGTTACTGCAATCACAACATGTAGTTAATCTCAAAAATGGTGTATTTCATTGCTCGTCATGATACTGTTCGCCAATTATTTTGTTCAGCTATGAGTACAGCTATATGTTATTTTCATTATTAACAAAACCAGCACTGTATATCTGACTCAATTTTGATAATTAGAGACTGTTTAAAATCATATTCTCGTTAAATCCGCCTTGTCAATACACTTTATGTTAATGAACCTTATTTATGCATCCCACATGTTCGGAGAACAATAAACATTATCTTCATCCGCGACCATACAAACGCATTTCAACTGTCAAAGGCTAACATTAAGCAGAGATTTTATGTAATAACAAAATCAATGAATAAGCATAATGTAATAATTTTCTTTGTTTAGCCTGAATTTAAAGAACTATTTTGATCAGCATAATTCAGATTATGGTCCGCCTCTGTGGTGTAGTGGTTAGCGTGATTAGCTGCCACCCCCGGAGGTCCGGGTTCGATTCCCGGCTCGCCACGAAATTTGAAAAGTGGTACGAGGGCTGGAACGGGGTCCACTCAGCCTCGGGAGGTCAACTGAGTAGAGGTGGATTCGATTCCCACTCAGCCATCCTGGAAGTGGTTTTCCGTGGTTTCCCACTTCTCCAGGGCCACTTCCTTCCCTCTTCCTTGCCTGTCCCATCCAATCTTCCCATCCCTCCACAAGGCCCCTGTTCAGCATAGCCTGGGCGAGGTACTGGTCATTCTCCCCAGTTGTAAACCCGACCCAAAGTCTGAATCTCCAGGACACTGCCCTTGAGGCGGTAGAGGTGGGATCCCTCGCTGAGTCCGAGAGAAAAACCGACCCTGGAAGGTAAACAGATTACGAACGAGCAATCCACAACTGTACTGTCCGTGCAAGTCTTTGTTGTTCGCTATATTAGAGTAGTGATGCAAATAAGAATATATTTCAAATTCTCCACTTTTACCCATTGAAGATTGTAGAATTGTAGAATGAATCTTGGAAAATATCAGAATAAATGCTTTCTTGTAGCAAAATATTTCATTCACCGACGAAATCTCGTATATGATACATCAGTATCAGGTAAGTGGGGTAGCTTCAGAAGAGATGAAGCATAGACTGAGTAGGGTTAGAAGATCAAAAGAAATACAGCAATATAAAAATTGAAACAGCGATGGCCGATGGAAGACTCTGAAGGCGAGTGTAGGAAACACAGGAAGAATAAAGGAATTCGTGACGAACCACTGAGCGCTTTCTACTGCCACATCCCGCGCAACACTGTATTCTACAGTATAATTAAATTAGAAGCCGTGAATAATTCTCTATTGTTCAAAATTATATAGGCATTCAAGGTCTTGAACTCGCGAAGACTGAGATTATTAAATCAGTACAATTCAGACTGCAAAGTAGACGCAGACCTGAAATAATGACGTAGCACCATCACAGCATAAACAGACTCATAAAACTTCCCAATACATTTTTTTTACAAGTTGCCTTACGTCGCACCGACACAGAAAGGTCAACGGCGAGGACTGGGAAGTTAGTCACCGTGGCATTAAGGTACAGTGGTGAAATTGGACGTCCCAATATAGTCACTGAAAATGTAATATATTGAAGATTGTATTTCCCTACTCAATCGACTCCCATAGTCGTGTGCGCGTGTTACTTCATATGAACTGAGAATCGTTGATGTTGTTGATTAATAACACCAGCCTCACATTAATGGATAGCGAACCTCTCTCTGACCCGGAGGTCCCGGATTCGATTCCTGGCCAGATCAGGGACTTTTACTTGGATCTGTGGGTTGAATTAAGGTCCACTCATCCTACGCCAGAACAACTGAGGAGCTATATGATGGTGAGATAGTGTCCCCAATATAGAAAACCAAGAATAACGGCCTATAGGATTCGTCACTCTGACCACGTGTCGCCTCGTAATCTGCAGGCCTTCGGACATAGTAGCGTCACTTGGTCGGTCAAGGATCATCAGGGTTGCAACACTATGGGGTTTGTTTGCCTGTTTATTGACTAATAATGAAGCTCGTGTTAGAAAGTCTGACTACCCGAAAGTACTGTACTTGCCTGAAAAAAAAGTGGAACCTTTGCAAAAAGATCCAAAAATAAAATCCGTCCAGAAGTCCATACATATATTAGGTGTTTTATATGAAGACTATTTTTCTTGACCTTTTTTTAGAGTAGTAATATCCCGTGAGTGACTTATCTCTGCGTTTGTCAATTCAATCGTTTTCCGGCGTATTTTATGCTTCTTCGCGCCAAATCCGGCTAACTACAGGCGCATCTTGTTAGTGACTTAATTGTTGCCTTGTTGACGAAGTGCTTCAGTTAAGGTGATACAGTGATCAGTTGTCATTGTGGTTCAATTACAGCCAGTTTTAAGGAGATTGTGTCCAACATACAATAGTTCTTAGCAGCTAAACCAGTGAATTTAGGATGGACGCAGCTTCCGATATATTGCCCAGACGCTAGGTCTACCATTAGGAAGTGTTCATCGTGCTGTAAGCTGCCTCTGTCGATCAGTGGTAGAGTGTCGGCCTCCAGATCCCAACATAGCGGGTTCAAACCCGCCAGAGGGAGTCGAATTTTTGAAGGGCGGAAAAAAAAGTCCATTCGACACTCCATGTCGTACGATGTCGGCATATAAACAAAAGGTCTCTGGTGACACATTTGAGTTTCGGTTTACTCGGTCTGCCATCTAGTGGGTCTAGAGTAAAACGGAACGTCGAAATGGACGAGCAGACAGCCAGATGGCGTCAAATTGAAATGCCTGCACACGGTAGCTGAGGCCAGACGATTATTATTATTATTATTATTATTATTATTATTATTATTATTATTATTATTATTATTATTATTATGATTATGATTATTATTATTTATCGTGCTGTAAAACATTTTCGGGAACACCAGAGACATTCGTGGGAGGGCTACTTCGACAGTGGACGACAGCTTTGTACGATTACAAACAGTGTGTTATCATCAGTACTTAACTACTATAGTTGTAAAATCGTCTTCTCCACTGTCTGTGGCAAGTCAGTGCAAGTGAACGTACTGTAAGGCGAAGGTTATTTGATGAAGATTTGAAAGTCCGAAGGTCTGCCGTAGGTCCCAGGCTAACAGCACAACAGCGCGTCGCTAGACTAGCATTCGCCTGTCAACACACAGTGAACAGCTGATCGGTAGAGACATGTCCTGTACACAAACAGAGAGAGCAAGGGAGAGCGCATAACTGAACCATAGTAAAAATACGAGAAACTCACGAATTACAAAGTAAAACTGTTTAAGAAATTGTCGAAAGTAACATTACATTCATTACGCTTACAACAGCTATTTCGAAGAATTTACAGCCTAAAGGGACTGCTATCTCTTATGTCCACTTAGCGCACTGAGATTCAGAATAAATCTGTTTGACTAGTCGTGATTCTATTACCAGTTATTCCAGTGTGAAATCAATTTGAATTATGAGTTTGTGCAAGTTGAGAGTAAGCTAAGCGGAGCCATTGCTCGTCTTAAGTAAAGACTTAATTGAATTTCTCGAGCCTGGACGCAAACAAGCGAAAGCAAGAGGTTAGCACTTGGGTGAGATCTGGCCGCGCTAATCTCAGGAGTCGCAGCATTAAGCCTCAGGATTTGGTCACGAGATAAGTCGATAATTGAAGGCTGTCGTTAGAAAGGATAACGAAAATAGCCAACGTCATTTCCTGGCCCCAAACACGCAGCAGAGTAAGATAAGGAAGGATACTATGGTCAATACAAGGATTAAGGCTCCTGCTTCGCGCTGGCTTAGTTGGTTAGGACTGGTGGAACAGGGCGGAAATTCAGCCATACTGCTACAGCTTCACATAGTCGATCCTTGGATAGTATTCACTTAGTTAATCGGCAGAAAGTATATGCATTTTTATATAGGTTAATTAATGCCGATGAATAGCACAATTTTCTATCGAAGACGTGTCTCTTTTGCGAGAGCGAACTCTTAGAAATAAGATTTTCTTTGTGACATCACGATGACAGGAGGTATTATAATCAGGATCATGTCAATGAAGTCCAGTTACACGGCTAAGGATACCATCACGCTGAGCCTGTGACATTTCAGTAAAAATCAGAGAATAAGAAACAAATAAAGTATTAAATAATTTATTAACAATTTCGATGAATGAAAGGCACCACACTATTCAGCTTACAAGCACAGTCTTTGGTCTATCCTCCCTCGCCTGAACAGTTCATCACGACATGATAAGTACAGTAAATTAATGATTTCCATAGTCTCCTCGATTATTAACAGTATAAAGAGAATAAAGCATACGTTAATGAAAAATGCTGACACTTCATAACTAGCCGTGAAGTCCATGACAAATATGTGTCAGGGAACTGTGCACAACAAATTAATCAACTTGTGGCGATTTTTGAAGCATCATTCATTGGTTATTACGTCCATTAATAATAGAACCACCAATAAGCCTACTGACAAAAAAAATCATTAAACACAAACTGTGCCACACAAGACAAGACAACTGTGCTGGAGAAGACCAGGTATTAATATTCAACCCTGACAGACTGTCGACACCATAGGGGTGTATTGATTAAAGACAAATTATTATTTAAAATCTAAGACATAGAGGAGCACCCATTATGTGCAATTTCAACTGCGTGTGTTAAGCGGTTTGTCATCAGGTCTCACCCCGCAGTCAAAACCCCTTGGGGATTTATTTTTTAAGAATACTCCTTATTTAAAATTTAAGACACAGTGGAGCAACCGTAATGTGGAATTGTAACTCATTAATCGAATTGTTTCAGAGAAATGAATAGTTTTGTCATCAGGCCTCACCCTTCCCCCGCTCCTCAACGAGTCAATAACCGGTAGAGGTGTATTTTTTTCTTTTTAACACCACTTCTTATTCAAAATGTAAGACATACAGAGGAAACCATCATGTGAAATTTCAACCTCGTATGCCAAACGGTTTCAGATAAATTTATATTTTTGATATCAGAGCTCACCCCTAGTCAAACTCCCTTAAGGATGTATTGTTTTAAGAGCATGCAGAAATACGTGTTGTAGAATATTTATGCTAAATTTAAAAAATCTACGAATAATATTTTTTCGAATATAAACTTCTATACCCCATTTAGGGGCTGATTTCCAAAAAATAAAAAGACAAAAATACGTGTTTAATTAGTTACACTTTGGAGTATTTTTTTTAAGATTTAAGTTAATGGACGCGTTAAATGTTTCTCCATATAAACTTTGAACGCCTTTATTATCTCTTCAGGGGCTGAATTTTGAGAAATCCTTTCTTTGTGAATCCTTACATTATGAAATGAAAACACCGACCAAATTTCATATTTATAGCTTCAGCGGTTTCGACTTGGCGATGTTAAGTCAAGGCATGTTATTTTATAGATGAATGGCGATGTCTGGTTACTGTACCAACACAGATACACAGTATCTCGTAAAGGTCAATGTGTTCCTGCAACATTAGCATACTTACATTACGTGAAAATCGATATAGCTACAATATCAAGAGAGATATATCTTATGAAGGACGATAACAAACATAGGCAAGTCTCGAGGAATACAATATTGTGCCTGCAGTGTCAATACAATAAAGAACAGCGTATTATAATAATTCACTGATACGTTCGAAATTTGAAAGTTAAGAACCGAGTTTGTGGCAAAAGTAATAATAAATTTCGTTCTAAAATGTAAATTGTTTTAATGTGAACTTTGCTAAGCCCAACTCTTCCAGGTGCGACTTTCAAAGGGCCAGAACTGCCCACAGTAGAATTCCTGGCTAAAACTAACAAGCTGCAGGAATGGCATTCGAAGTGCAGCCCTTTAAACTACGTAGCTCAGAGCCGACGAAGCTAACAAAAGCCAGCCGAAGGGAAAGGCACAAACGAGCCGTCATACAGAGAAAGCAAGCACAAAGCTTTATACTCTCACTGCACACAAAGGCGTCTGAAACACAATCTCATTGACACCGGCGCCACTAGATCATACAACGTCAAGCTTCAGAAGGGGCACACGACGTGGCTACAATTTATAACTTGTTGATCTAGGAGCGTGAACAACATGTATTGTACTCCTTGCCGCCATCCATCCAGCCGGAGAGAACATAGCTTTCTTCTCATATCCCCAACATTCCTACGTACGGTCTACTATAACCTCAAAAGTTTTCGCTGTGCGCATTTATTACTAGCGCAACTTTCAGTGATACCTGGTGTTACGTGGGTGAGGAGTAAGGAGGGAACTCTCCCTGTTCCGTTAATACTGCCAACTGAATGGAATGAAATCTGAATTGAATCGATAATATAATCGATCGATGTGAATTTTCTAAACCTTCATTATCTTAAGCCTACAACTGTGTCACACACACATTATATACCATTATATAACATTTCTCGATGCGAATCTTGTTCCTAGCATGAATTCTACTATAGTTTGGCTTTGCTGTGTAAACAACAACAGTACTAGTACGTAAAGTGTATGCCAGATGTCTCACGGCGATGCATAAGCGATTAATAGTTTGTGTTTCAAAGGTTGTCAATACGAATCTCGAAGATAACCGAGGTCTACCGATTCAGCACTAGAGAGCCCAGGTATCACTAAAAGTTGCGCAACTTGATCCCCTCACAGATGTCTAACAAGATTGCTCTACAGGCTCCTGCACAATAGGATACATGTGGGGGCATACAATACCTTCAGTTGCATTGCCAGTCGCAAAGATGAACGAATTGTACACTGGTTGAACAATACAAATAAGACCAAGAAGGCAGGAATATTTTGTAGTCAAGGATAAGAAACTGTGGAGTTTAACATAATGCTTACGGCAAACGCTTTCGGCGTGTGAATGCGCTTGAAACATAACTGTATCCTAAGTTCCAATGCATGCCGTACTTCTTAATAAACTTTAACGACATGATTTTTGAACAATCGAGTATGGCTGATTGTATCATAGCTTAGAGTAAAACGAAACGTCGAAATTGACGAGCAAGCAGCCAGATGGCATCAAATTATAATGCCTGCACACGGTAGCTGAGGCCATACGATTATTATTATTATTATTATTATTATTATCACATCAATTTAAGAGTTGGATGGGAGCATTATTAGCAAACTGCCGACAGAAAGTAAACTAAAAATCTAACCAATCAGCTTTTTACAGCCATGTTTAGGGTCGCTGATGCTACTCGGATTATTTTGAACTTCTGCCGGGGGGGTTGAAAGGACCATCCTAACGCTACGTACGAACGAAAATTCCACCACCTAGGCGCGCCGCGTCGAAACAAATAAAAAACTGAGGGAAGAAAATGCAGGTAGGTAGTTCCGAAGAGTTCGCCCACTTGAGCGCGCCGCGCCGAAACGAATTGCCTAATTACAGTATGTACCTATTCTATTCGTACGGGCTGTTTGCTTTAGTACTTCAACGCACTGCCAGAAAATAATAAATTGAAAATGATTTTATTCACTGAACATATATTCAAAAAAGCCTTCAGAAAACATATATCTACTATATCTGTTTGCAACCATGTTAACAGAACATACAGCTTCTAATAACGAAAAGCGCGCACATAATCATGTATCTTTCCTATTCGTACAAACAAACTGGACACTTGAAATAAACAAAAAAATAAAGGGTTCCTGAAATTTGTTAGTATCTAGTGGAATGTCCCCTAGCATTTTTTAACTTCCTGACATCGTCGCCGCATAGATACACTAATTTCTTGCACATTTCAGAGCTGATTTTCTGCCATTCCTGAAGAATCACGCTTTTAAGTTCCTCCTTCGTACGCACACGTTCCCTACGGATATTCCTCTTTAACGTAGCCCAAAGATCTTCGATGGGATTTTAATCCGGAGACTTGGGAGGTGTTCTTAGCTGCTTAGGAATATTCCAGATCAACCATGTCAGTTTAATGTCAGCAGTGTGTTTTGGGTCATTATCATGCTGGAACATACAAACAGGTGGAAACCCCATTTTTTTCGGTACTCTGCTTAACGTTTGCCCTAGGATTGCATTATAGCCCTCCTTGTTCATTATTCCGTCAATTAAATATATGTTACGCACACCTCTGGCTAACATACAGCCCCAAAACATCACAGACCCAACAACGTATTTTACAGTTGGGAGTGTATTTGCCAAATAATTGTCCGTACCAATTTTTCTCCATATTCCGTGGATGCCATCTGACCCAAATAGGTTCATTTTTGTCTCACCATACCAAATGACGTCATTCCAGAATGATTTATCTTTATACACATGCTCCTTAGCGAATGTCAGTCTAAGCCGTCTGTTTTTTCAACTTACGAATGGCCTTTTTTCATGGAATTCTTCCCTAGTACCCATGCCGATACAGGATCCGACGGATGGTGGAGTTGCTGATCTTCTTTCCAGGTCGTTCCTCCGTGAGCTGCATCAGTACTGGTGTACTTAATTTGGAATATGACTTTAGCAGCCGAACAGAAAATGTTCTTTCCTTTCAGTTAAACACTTTCTCCTGGGTTTCCTTGGAGTGTTCTTAATACTGTAGTGACTATTTACATTTATCAACCACATATTGCACCTTAGAATGTATTCTATTGACCAGCCCTCCAATTTTTCGTAATGAAAATCCTTGAAGTTGCAATTGATATACATAGTGATCTTAAGTTCCTTACTTAACTCGGCACTCCTACCCATGTCCACCACAGAAACATCAGATACATTGACTAGTCGTATGCCGTCACTGAGACTTTTCCGTGCATCGCAAGTAAACTGTGCGCTTCATCCTGTCCATGTGTACGAATACAATTGGTACACCCGTTTGTCGATGCCGGCATATTCATATAAAATCTTCGTGCCTGTATGTAGATAAGTACGGTTTTGACTAACGAATTATCATTGACAAATCATGTTTTTACCCGTAATGTAAGATTTATTTCAGTTTTTCAATGGTTACTGTGAATATACGAGACTCGATAAGAAATTGAAGCCTGTACGAATAACAGTGACACATACTGAAAATTCACTTTCACCTTCTGTCAGCTCCGTGCTTATCTCGTCTCTCATCACAACCTTTCAGTTGTTACACATGTTTCGTACAGGGAATACGTTTGGATTTTAGTAATTTTACTGTAAATAAATGTTCTAAATATGGACTCTAGTTCAGAAGAATCTTTTATTGCTCACCGCCTTGCAACTGAAGAAGAAACTGAAAATCGAAATGAGTGGGCTCATACCGGCAATGAAAAATGGGAAATTTATGGAGAATCCCATCATTTGTTTTCTGATGTATTAAAAGACCACAAGACCCCTTTCCAGTTTTTTCGGATGTCACCAAAAATATTCTACGAACTTTTGAGATTAGTCCAGCAATTCACAGAAAAAGAAAATCATAATTAAATGTCGCATTCTCTCCCATGAGAAGAAAGACTTGGAGTATGTCTCAGGTAAGATATTTCATTTTCAGTAAAAGTTATTATAAGAAAATTTTATAAATTAATAGTGTAATTACGTACGCATATTATTATTTGATATCTCTGTTACATCGCTTGGGAAAAGTTTGACCTCATGGACGAATAGGTGGACGTGATATGAACCAGGAGAGGATATATCTGAAGAGTTACGAAGTGATCGAGCGAGTAGCTGCGCGGTTTGAATCATGTAGCTGCCGGCTTGCATTCGAGAGACAGTAGGTTCGAACCCTACTGTCGGCAGCCCTGAAGATGGTTTTCTATAGTTTCCCATTTTCACACAAAGCAAATGAAGTATTGAATTTGTGGCCAGTAATATTTATATTCTGTTTGAAGCACACAGCCTTCACCAAAAATGAGTGCCAGGTTAATTCCCGGGGTCAAATGCGGCGGGCAAAGAACGAACCACTCTATCCCACATTGCACCGAAGTAATGTATAGTAGAAGCCTTAATTTCAAGGGCCTGCAAGGCCTGTAACGTTTTAATGTCGTTTACGTGAATTTCTTGTCCCCCAGACCAAAGATCGCGGGGTCAACTCGATAGATGTAGATGGCTTTTCGAAGGGCAGAGAGAAGTCCTTTCAGCACTCTATATTATACGATGTCCGCAAGTAAAATATTTCTGATGATACCTGACAAAATTAACTCAAACTCAATCACAGCCCTCCCAACAGATCCGTTTCTGTGCCATCTGGTAGAGTAAAACGGAACTTCGAAACTGACACACAGGCAATCTAGGTAGCGCCAAATCAAAATACCTGCACACGGTAGGTGACCCTATATTATTATTATTATTTGTACCGGGCGGTACACCTCCACGCCGCTTATTTAATATGTGCGCCAGTTGAAACTCCTCTGCTGGAGGAAGTCTGAACTTTATTGACGGTATTAATCTTCAAGTTTCTCAGAAGATGTCACTACCTGGAAATTGTAGAGTTTTTGAACTGTGTCATTTTCGACGTATTTTTGTTTCGCTTGTAGAAAGAAGTGTGAACTTTCTCTTCTAGAGGACACTACTGAAGATCAACAATAGTGCACCCTAGTGCGGAGTGAAAGAACTGTTTTTTTGGAGAAAATTTTTATTTCAAAAGTTTGTTTCTTGTTAAATTTCTTTCTGTTATTGTTTAAGTTGGCTGTATACCCCTCTCTTTCCCCTTGTTTTGCATTTAACCAATCCCGAATTTCTGTTATTAATTTCTGACCAATCATAGGTATCTTCCCCCAACTTGAATATGTTGCTGTATCCTACCCAATAAAAAGTTTGTGGGAGGGTGTTTTCATTCCCCTAACGCCTCGAACCTTCCGCGAGAGGATATAAACTGCTGATTTTAGGGTCTCCGGGCCACTTCTGTTCCATCTTTCAGTGTGTAAAGTACATAGCAGGGGGCGGGAAGCGCCTCTTTCTTCTCCAGCTGTTCAACACCAGGTAATGGCCTCTTAATAACTTCTTTTCTTGCTAGGTCGGCAGTTTAACTCTCGGGGCGGATTCGAAGCGTTTCCACTATGTAACCTTTTCCTAAAATGTAACTACTCTTTTCATCTATTCTCTTTTAAAGCTGCATATTGGGATAGAGAGTGCTAACCCTCTCAAGCTCCCACTCATATTGTTTTGAGGTGAACTTATTTTCTCAACCTATTCTTCGTTAACGTAAAACAAATTGTTCTTTTCTAAAGTCACCTCTGTAGTATGGGATTAGCCCTTGCATTAGTGGCCTAGAGCCAGATTAGGTTTTTTAAAAAAAAAACAAGTGTATCAGGAGTGCAAGTTCGCCTCCTCTCAAATTGTTATTTTAGAGGTCATGTAATCAACCTTCTTTTCATTTAATAGACCTCAGTAGGTTGGGTATTTTACCCCTGTGTCTATGTACAGTGAGGACAACTTGAAGGTGGAGTTTGGTGTGGCCTTTGAGAGGCTTAAAGTTTAAAGCGAGTCGCTCTTTTTTGAAAATTGAGTGTTGTATGCCTCGTGGAGGCTTTTCAGTGTAATTTGGAGCTAGGGCTCCTAGGCATGAATGGGGTTTTCTGCCCCTCTGTTGAAACTTGTGTTTGGGGTAAAACTGAGCTGATTGCCCAAGCATTGTGAAGTCAGGGCGCGAAGCCCAAATCCTGTAAATATTGTAACTACCCTTTTGACTTGCTACTTTGTACCTGCCATGCTTGTTATTTCTTTGTTTTTGAAAAGAAAATATAACCTGGTTAAATTTTAACTTAATTTTACTTTCGTAGCTTGAGACCCGTTCACACCCGCCCTTCTTTCACGCATAACTACCACAAAAACACGGTAACAATTATTATTATTATTTCCGCCTCTGTAGCGTAACGGTTAGTGTTGTTAGCCGCCGTCCTCGGGGGGCCCGGGTTCGATTCCCGGTACTCCCAGAAATGTGAGAATGACAGGAGGGCTGGTACCGTATATGGTTGAAATGGTGCATGCAGCTCACCTCCATGGGAGGTGTGCCTGAAGAGAGCTGCACCACCTCGGGATGAGGGCACGAGTTTACTTTACTTTTATTATTATTATTATTATTATTATTATTATTATTATTATTATTATTATTATTATTATGTCTTATGGCAACGATGGAATAGGGAAGTGCTAGGGGTGGGAAGGAAGCGACCGTGGCCTTAATTAAGGTACAGTCCGAGGGCTGCCGACAGTGGGATTCGAACCCGCTATCTACCGAATGCAAGATGGTAGCTACGTGACCCAAACCGCACAGCCACTCGCTCGGTATTATTCTATTCTTCTTTCTATTATTATTATTATTATTATTATTATTATTATTATTATTATTATTATTCAGTGTTCTCCTACAGGTAGGACATTTTTAATGGGCACACCACCCTGCCATTTTTGCAGCCCGCCCGGCTAACATAACCTAGGTGAGTGCAGTTACATAACATGAATGCATATTTGAGTCAATGGGTTGTTCCAAATTGAAACGAAAATACTGTAAAACGGTTTATTTAAATGATAAATCATTATTGTCAGCGTAACTGCATCAGTTTAGCTTGACTATCACGTTGCGTCGTGCGCGAATGATGTCTGGAGTAGCGTGGAATGGGGCACGGTAGCACTGGATTGCGCATGACGTTTCAAACCCGTATGGTACTCCACTGCAATAGAGTGGTAAGCCCCGGTGTTACATGATTATGAACGAGCTGTAGAACACTAGAAGTTCAAAATACTCTGTTATGTCTCGTTCGTAATAATACTAAAATAGTTCAATTATACAGTTAATGTTTACCTGCCTGATATTATTGTTAATGTCCAGAGGGGAACAAACTGAAATGTTATCATACGCTAATAATAATAATAATAATAATAATAATAATAATAATAATAATAATAATAATAATAATATTCCCTCCTTAACCACCATTTGTAGGCGATAAAGTTAACGTATCCACAAAGACGCACACGAAATGCTGTCAGTTGATACAGTTACTTTTATTCACATATATTCACAAATTAACACACACATAACATTAATCACCGTATCACAAAACAAAAACACTTCACTTCAACAATATCAACAAGCCACCATCTTTAAACAGTTGACAACAACTGCCACCGAACACAACAGAAGTTACAACCTTGAAACAAATAACTTGAAACACAAATAAAACAGATGACTAGTGCTCAATTCAACATGGAGATTGCCACAATCGGCCACGTGTTACAATAACTTCCAAACCACAGCTGAACAGTAACTTTCAATAACTAACTCGCCGTCAAGATCGTCTGTTTATACTCGTATATATCTGGCCAGATTTCTAGAAAGGTACATTACAAAAAAAGACTACCTTCGTGAAAGTTCTAGGAAGCATAATACATGGAATATAATACACGGAATATTCTCTCTTGTTCTCGACCTTTTACCATTCTGGAAATCACAGCGTGTTTCACAATTACGAATTACAATTTATACAGTAAGAATAAATTACATAATATTAATTTACAGGTATTTACATTAACGGAACTGATATCAATGTCTATGTACAACACATGTTCATGACATAACCTCACACATAATACGATTATTCGACTACGTAAATAATAATAATAATAATAATAATAATAATAATAATAATAATATCATGATGTAATACTTCACAGCCATATATACAACAACAACAACAACAACAATAATAATAATAATAATAATAATAATAATAATAATAATAATAATAATAATAATAATTCGAGCTCGATATCGACATTAGTTACCCATGGGTGAGAGAATGTTGTTTTCAAGTTATACCTGATATCGCACTTGCGTCAAAGTACGGAATGTCATTTGTTGAAGTTCACACTGTACAACCATTTCTACAGTAGCATGTGAAGTTGGATGCTGGTGTAATATTGTGTTTTAATCCTTTAGAGAAGATAAATTGTTGTCATTCTTGCATGTATAATGTGACCTTAGACAGAGCAGGCGAGCAGCAATCAATTGTTTTATAGGGGGCGTTTGTAATGAGGTAGTTACTCCGGGGAGGAAATGAGTGCCCATAACTGAAAGAGCTTCCTTAATTTCCCTGCGCGAACAAAGCCGTAGGCGCTGTTAAAGTTTAAGACCCCTACGCGTTGTCCCTGTGAGTGAAACTTGACTCACGTTAAGAGAGAGACCATCAAATATGCAGACCTCAACTCAAACAAGCATACAGTTCCATGAATGTTGAAATGTTTTCAAGAACTTCTTGCCGACAAAGACAAAGCAAGTGGGACAGAAAGTTTCTTACACGAATATGATTAGACCATATTAAAAGCTTATATCCGTTTCTTTCAACCAAGGCTGAGATAAAATTATCGGGTAAAATGACAAAATGTCTCAAAGGTATATATCTACAAATCTACAATATAGGTGTCACTTAAAGTTGGTCCCAGAGGAAGAAATATTAATATTTCTCCATGACTAATTATTGTTTAGTAATTATATAATTATATTCTTAGAACTGTTCGGCTCCTTGGCTGAATAGTCAGCGCAGTGGCCTTCGATTCACAGGCCCCGGGTTCGATTCTCGGTTGGTATTTTAAATGCATATTGTTCATTGTTCAGGCTGTAAGGACTGGGTATTTATGTTTCTCGCAGTACGTACCTCTTCGTATACACACAACCACCTCAGAAACACGAAATAGTGATTACATATCCCTCCATGTAGGGTTATGTAGGAAGGGTTTCCGGGCATAAAACTGGGCCGAATCTACACGAAGCACCGTCCCCGAGAAATTGGAGAGAAAAAAAAAAAAGGCTAGAAAGAAGTCGTTTCCTAGCTGTTGGATTGCATCCTGCGTTGCCTCCTTTACAGTGAAGAGATCTTGTTGGCCGATACATCGTCTTGCAGTTATTACAATTGGCTTCACGTCGCATCGACAGAGATAGGTCTTATGGCGACGCTGGATAGGACAGGCCTAGGAGTGGGAAGAAAGCGGCCGTGGTCTTAATTAATGTATAGCCCCCAGCATTTTCCTGGTGTGAAAATGGGAAATCACGGAAACCATCTTCAGGGCTACCGAATGTGGAGTTTGAACCCACTGTCTCACGAATGCAAACTCACAACTGCGCGTCCCTAACCGCACGCCATCTCGCCCGGTCAGGGGGTACCGTGGATATATTGTACCGTTCCCACATACAGGAGGAAAACATTCTTTATTCTTTTTTAAACTGGGCACCATTCTACCAGCCTCTATTTATATTTCCTTATACAGAGGGGATCAAATATAAACGGTATTAAACCAAAAACCAAACCAAACCCCATGGCACTACAGCCCTTGAAGGACCTTGGCTTACCAACCAACCGCTGCATAGCCCGAAGGCCTGCAGATTACGAGATGATCTGTGGTCAGCAAGACGAATCCCCTCGGCCGTTATTCTTGACTCTCGAGACCGGAGCCGCTATCTCACCGTCAGACAGCTCCTCAATTGTAATCATGTAGGCTGAGTGGACCTCGAACCAGCCCTCAGATCCAGGTAAAAACCCTGGCCTGGCCGGAAATCGAACCCGGGGCCTGCGGATAAGTGGTGGGAACGCAACCCCTACACCACGGGGCCGGCAATAAAAACGGGATTATATTATTTATTTATTTATTTATTTATTTATTTATTTATTTATTTATTTATTTATTTATTGAAAATCAAAAGGCAATTACCGGTACAATTTATTTTTCCACATAGTTTCCTGCTTTGGAAATGCATTTGTCCCAGCGTATGGGCAGCGTTTTGATGCCCTCGTTGTAAAAGAACAGGGTCGTGTCACCTGCCACTTGCGCAGTCTTCCACACTCTCGTCATCTTCAAATCGTTGCCCTCTTGAGCTTCTTTAAGCGGTCCGAACAAATGGAAATCGCACGGCGCTAAGTCCGGGCTGTAAGGAGGATGATAGGCCATGTGTAGTCCAGTGCATTTCCTATAGCTTGGAGACAGAGCTGCAGTATGTGGCCACGCAATGTCGAATCGGTTGGTCTCGTCTTTTGCGGCGATATGCAACCCTCGCCTTGTTCAACAGCTCGCAGTAGTAAGCAGCATTGATTGTGCGTCGTTCATGCAAAAAATCAATCATCAAAATACCTCACCGATCGAAAAAAATAAAAAAAAAAAAGGTTGCAGGAACCTTGCCGGCTGACAGTCGAGTATTGGCTTTCACTGGTGCTGCTTTCCCTTTCCTCCCCCACTCCTTACACACGCGCGTCCTTGACAATGTTTGATCACCAAACTGTGCAGTCAATCTCTGGCAAATTTCCGCCGCAGTAACTCGTTCACGAGCAAAAATTTTATAATTATGCGTTGCGTAGAGGAGAATGCACCTGATGCTCCGACATCGTGAGCGTTACTGACGAAATGGCGGGAAGTATCTAACAGCACGCTCTCCACACTCCTAACGGTCCCGCCTAAGCATAGCAGAAGCGCGGGGCCAGTCCTACCAACTGTTGATGTTCAGGAACAAAACTTCCGTTTATATTTGATCGACCTTCGTAGTTTGTTATTGGGTCATTATTATATGATATTTACTACTATATCTGTAATTTCCTACTAATTGTGAATGAACAACTTGATGAAATGAATGTATACATTTCAAATACACACAAGTATAATGCTAGAGACGACGCACACACACGATACATCCCGTCCCCGAGCCAGTGGAATTAACCACTTAAGGTTAAAATTCCCCGTCCCGGAATGGAAGGCCGGCACGCTAGCCATTTAGCAATGGAGCCGGACGAAGACGATCTTCTAGAAGCAGGACGCTCAGTTCGAGCGAACAAATGTACACCCTCTGCCGACAGCATCCTACGATATCTACGTCGCTGGAACGGGCAATACACAACGATAAAGAATACATCCAAGGACAGTGAAACTTTGAAATACACAGTATGTATTCTATACTTCTAGTAATAAAATAATCGCTACAGCTTCTCATATCAAGAGAGTTCGCGTGTCAAACACTAGCCACTGCCATGCAAAAGGTAGACACCCTTCATTTTGACAGTAATAATAGCCACACCCTTCTATTATTAACTTAGTAACTACTGGCAAGCGTGACTAAATGAGAGGGTTCTATATCAATCCAACAACTTTTCAATATTCGTCCATTACCAAAGGGCGTACCTGTTATCACAGGTGCTCTCCGCATGAAGGTGGATCACAGTTCGAACTTCACTGTTCCTCTCCGACCGAGGCAGCCAATTCTATTTTATTTTTATTTTTTGCTAATTTGTTTTACGTCGCACCGACACATATTTGTCTTATGGCGACGATGGAAGAGGAAAGGCCTAGGAAGTGGAAGGAAGCGGCCGTGGTCTTAATTAAGGTACAACCCCGGAATTTGCCTGGTGTGAAAATAGGAAACCACGAAAACCATCTTCAGGGCTGCCGATAGTGGGGCTCGAACCCACTATCTCCCGATTACTGGATACTTTCCGCACTTAAGCGACTGCAGCCATCGAGCTCGGTCAGCCAATTCTAGAGAGGTGGGCAAAAATATTGGCACACCAAATCATTGTAGTTGGCATGTTTCTGTTAGCGCACAGCGTCAACCAACAAAATTAAATTAAATCAGCAATAGTATCCGTCCAGTAGAATTCCTCTTTCGCTGCTAGATAGCAGCAAAATTAGAATGTCAGTGTTGTCTTCAAGTCAGAATGCAAGGCATACGATTAGTGCAGCTCCTTGATATGTGTACCGAGGATTTATTCTTCTTCTTCTTCTTCTTCTTCTTATTATTATTATTATTATTACTGGGGTACAGAAGATCATGCCTGCATTCACTGTACTGAGGAGCCAAAAATGTCAATAATTGCTCTCACACGAAATTATATTATTTTGCAACATACCGGTACTACGAACCTCCATCACTGCCACCTCCCCCAAAATATCTGCGCCTCTGATTTTGTGGATCATTCGTGGTGATGATGATGAAGAAGATGATGATATTTTTGTTTTAAGTGGAATAATATCAAGACCCCTGATGGCATGAGATGAAATGATGTGATCTGTGAATATGATTCACAGTGCCTTATTTTCCGTAAAATGATTAACAAGTAATTAAAATGTAATAACATTCAATAGACCCTACGGAATTGATTTCGAAGTAAACTCGTATGCAGCCTATAAAAAAAAATTAAAGGCCTAAGTCAAATTCACAGCATGTAGATGAAGTCACAATTGAAGGATTAAAGGACTTTCTTTTTGCTAGTGGTTTTACGTCGCACCGACACAGATAGGTCTTACGGCGACGATGGGATAGAAAAGGCCTGGGAGTTGGAAGGAAGCGCCCGTGGCCTT
The DNA here is from genome assembly GCF_040414725.1 of Anabrus simplex. Taxonomy (NCBI): domain Eukaryota; kingdom Metazoa; phylum Arthropoda; class Insecta; order Orthoptera; family Tettigoniidae; genus Anabrus; species Anabrus simplex. The sequence goes on from NC_090271.1 coordinate 215,496,027, forward strand.
AATTAACGTACAGCCCCAGCATTTGCCTGGTGTGAAAATGGGAAACCACGAAAAACCGTCTTCAGGGATGCCGACAGTGGGGTTCGAACCCACTATCTCCCGGATACAAGCTCACAGCCGCGCGCTCCTAACCGCACGGCCAACTCGTCCAGTGATTAAAGGACTAAAAGCGCAATTGAGATTAAAAGAGTTATTAAATATGAAATTAATTTACAGTAAAAGAAATGTTAAATAATAACTAGAACAAAATGTTTCTGTTAGAAACGATAAAACAAAGCACTTCCCTCATAAAACGAATGACGACGTCTGCTTAAGGTTCGTCATCACGTAGAATGAGGGATATGGTGCTCGGAAGTTGTCCACAACGGCGCAGATCGCTCAGGTCCCTGCAACTCCACTCATTTAGGATACCGAAGAGAGATAATTTTTCCGATGTAAATCTACAATAATCAGTAGCGTAGCCAGGATCGGCCGATGGGGGTTGAAGTGGGGTGGGGGTGGGGTGGGGTGGGGTGGGGTGGGGTGGGGTGGGGTGGGGTGGGGGAGTTACCATTACAAAATGGTTAGAACACAATGAAGGTGGTTGTGCGTGTGTGGTGCGCGCATGTAAGACTTGTCATATTATGGACACTGATACAAGCGAATTATGTTGATATTCAGATTGTAGTGCGCTACAAAAATCTTACATTCAAATAAAGAACAAGAACAATACGATGAAGGTCAACAGTTTTACAGCGAATGGTCTGTTCTAATTTTTGAGGCTCCTTAGAAAATAGATTCAACATATATATTTTTTAATGCTATTTGTTCGGGGCGTCGACCCATGTGGATCTTTTGCCCCTACTGACACCATATTGTATGACCTACGAATAATTGGAATGGCGGTAGTGTGGAATGTTGTGTGTGAGGAAAGGAAGATTAAGGACGTCACAAACACCCAGTCCCCACCCAGGCCAGGGATATTAATCATTACAATTAAAAACCCCTGAACCGGCCGGGAATCGAACCCGGGGCCGCTGGATGACAGGCGGACGCCCCTACACCGCGGGGCCGGACAATAGATCTGTTGCTTCTACAACTACTGTAAGTCTCTGAATTTTTATTTAGTTTATTGATGCTTGTTGTTTAAAGGGGCCTAACATCTAAGTCATCGGCTCTTAGTTTCTTCTTCTTCGTAATCTGTTTTCCCTCCAGGGTCGGTTTTTCCCTCAGACTCAGCGAGGGAGCCCACCTCTACCACCTCTAGGGCAGTGTCCTGGAGCTTCAGATTCTGGGTCGGGGGATACAACTGGGGAGGATGACCAGTACGTCGCCCAGGCGGCCTCACCGGCTATGCTGAACAGGGGCCTTGTGGAGGGATGGGAAGAGTGGATGGGACAGGCAAGGAAGAGGGAAGGAAGCGGCCGTGGTCTTAAGTTAGGTACCATTCCGGTATTTGCCTGGAGGAGAAGTGGGGAAACCACGGAAAACCACTTCCAGGATGGCTGAGGTGGGAATCGAACCCACCTCTACTCAGTTGACCTCCGGAGGCTGAGTGGACCCCGTTCCAGTCCTCGTACCGCTTTTCAAATTTCGTGGCAGAGCCGGGAATCGAACCCGGACCTCCGGGGGTGGCAGCTAATCACGCTAACCACTACACCACAGAGGCGGACGGCTCTTAGTTTATTATTTGTTATTAGTTTCTATTTATTTTCGTTTTTATAGAATTCCCATGTGGAGGGGCGCTACGTCCCGGGAGAGTTCCGACGACATGTTCGGCTCGCCAGGTGCAGGTCTTTTGATTTGATGCCCGTAGGCGACGTGCGTGTCGTCATGACGATGCAATGATGATGAAGACGGCACATACACCCCATCCCCCGTTCCAGCGAAATTAACCAATAATGGTTAAAATTCTCGATCTTACCGAGAATCGAACCCGGGTCCCCGTGACCAAAGGCCAGCACGCTAACCATTTAGCCATGGAGCCGGACAGTTCATTTAGAAGCTGATATCGACAAAAATCACACCCAGATACTGGCACTAGTAGGTAACTCACCAACGATTCCGTCGCCACCACCGAGCGATGGACGCTGTGCTGTATAAGCACCCGATTAATACTACCCACGCTCGTTTTTGTTTTATCAAGGCAAAGAAGAAAGGAAAAAAACAATGTTATGTCGGGTCTAACTTGGACGTCGGCACATTCGTCTAACCACGCCCCTCTTGTCACGTCACACAGCGACACTGGCAGGTTGGAGTCTCTGTCGCGCCCCCGTCAAGTGTTCATTATTGGGCCTGTCACTCCTACGACCAAGCTAGTGGAGATCACCTGTTCTGCTTTAAGCAATCCTACCGTCCCAAACACAAGAGAGGAAAATAAAGTTGAAAGTAAATAAAAGGATTTGAAAATAGTATGGAGATGTGGCGACCGCAAACTCACTCAGAAAACAAGCTAAACTACCACAAATTTTCTCTTTAACTTCCAAGTTCTAGAAACAAGCAATAAGAAAGTTCTCATTCTAGTATAACATTAAGCTCCCGATATTGTGAAATGTTAGGATGCTATTCTGATGCACAGATACCTGCACGTCTTACATCTGAACGCCAAAACTATATTCCGGTCTTACAAACAAGGACTAAATTGTTATTTTCTTAACCAGGTAAATTCAAGGAGATACCAGTCTCCACCCAAACTTATTGATGCAAAAGTGGAAAGTCTATTAAAGAGACGCTCAAATATATAAATCAATTGCTGTTTACTTGTTCGAGTGTTTCGTTCTCTTCAAACTTTCGTAAGTTTCATTCCATTATGCAAGGCAAAAGGAAAGAGAGTCGATAAGCGGAGGAGGAGGACTAGAGCAAGACATACGTTGTATTTAGAATAACAAGGGAGCAATTTCACATAATTGATGGACACTTAATGCTTTATTAAAGTTCCTACTTCTTCCGTACATCTTTTGATTTTATAATTTGATTTTATGCTGTAGCTCCTTTTGTGGAAGTCGTAAGTTCGAACTCGGCAGATGCAGTCGGTAGCCTTCGACACTCCATGTAGTTCAATGTATGTGAAAGGTCTCTGATTACACATTTGGTGTATACCTGGCAAAATTTATTAAAACTCAGCCACAGGTCGTCCAATAGAGTTCAGAATTCTCTGGTACCTAGAAGATTACAAATGGAACGTCGCAATTGGCACACAAGCAGCCAAAATCGCGTAGATCACCTGCACATGGTAGCTAAGGCCGTGCGATTATTTATTATTATTATTATTATTATTATTATTATTATTATTATTATTATTATTATTATTATTAGAGTCGGCTCCTTGGCTCAATGGTCAGCGTGGCGGTGGTGGTAGATTCATAGGGCACCGGACTTTATTCGCTGCCGGTCCGGTAATTTTAGCAGTCTGGTTAATTTTTCTAGCTCGGGGCCTGGGCGTTCGTGATCGCCTTAATACACTTCTGCATTTACATACGATACGCCATACTACCAACCACTACAGAAACATGCAATAGTGAATACCTACACATAGGATTAGCGTCAAAAAGGGTATCCGACCCTAAAACTGGGTTTAATTCGCGTTAATGCAGACCTCAGGTAATTGGGATAAGGACCCGAAATGTATTATTATTTATTGTATGTATGTTTTAGTCATCAGCCCGAAGGCTGGTTGGATCCTCAACAGTTCCGCCATGAGCTGTCATAGATGGCCTAGGCATCACTGAAGAGACGTACTAGGGAAATGAGGAGTGAGGTAGTTTCCCGTTGCTTTCCTCACCGAGCCAGAAGTTGCTATTACATATCAGTCTGCCAAGCCCACTGAAATGCATCAAACGTATTGTAGTAGTCCAATATTAGCAATAGTAAATGTCTAAAATGTTATTAATTATTACGCAAATGTTCCAAATGACGTGGAGAGCTTTAATAAGAACGAAGGGAGAATTCACGATTAAATGTGAGAATCAACTGGCGGAGGTAATAAGTTTCTAATACTCGTATTATAGTCTGCAACTCCTGTGGATCTGTACCGTACCGTACTGTACAGAAAGTTGAAAAAGAAACAGATACGGCACCGTAATTATGAAATGTATGTGAACGAGCTGTCCACAACGAAGTTGTATTCTGTACAATTTAACTTGACTATGAGGGACTGTAGATCTCAGTTTCCAAATATCCATCATCAGCCGTAGATAAAATAATGGGCAATTAAGGACTGGCCGTAACAGGTGTGTGTTGTGTGTTAAACACCAGAAGTGAGGATAAGGTTGTTAAGTTGGAAGTGGGGTTATTTTCATCCAAACTACCCAGGATCGCATCACGTACTGATCACAGGGAAACTGTAATGAGCGCTGAAGCACACAGCTGGCATAATTGGATGATCGCCAGCCATGGCAGGTACTCTGGTCGCCGGGTGCTACACCAGCTACCCGGAATGTCGATGTGAAGTAATTGCAATTACTGCCAGGACCGATTAGCTGTCATATCAGGTGCATACTCAAGCCTAGCTCGCTTCACGGTGGCCATTCTCACTGTAGCCCATCTGACAAACTGACTGGCATCCCATCAGCATACAATGAGAATGCTGTATCTATCGAGGACATTGTGCGGAAATGGGCTCGAATATAATACTATGTTAACACTTCAGAGGTTCAATGTGTTATTGTCTGTGATTAGTATGGTAAATATTCGTCATCATGTAACTTTGTAATTTGATATAGTTCCTTGTCATAGTTTGTTGTACATTTTAATTTCATTGTTACACTTTAAGCAAGCATTGCCACCGATATATCTTCCAATTGCAATGCATTTAATAATAATAATAATAATAATAATAATAATATGGTGACATGGGCCAGTTTGCAACCTCCTTCACAAAATATACAACACTCAGAGAAAAAACCACATACACAAAGTCTCGCATGAAGGTTAAGAAAATTAGGGTAGTAGGTAGCATTCAGAAATAAAATCCATTTTATACGGCCTGGTTGATAATTCTATAACATTCCTTTTCAAAAATATATTTTCACAATGTAAAAAAGATGAATTGCAAATTTCTGCAGTGAATGAAATAGTTCAACCACAAATTTGCCTGAAGGTATTATAAAATTTACGTTCCACTAACTATTGTACTTCTACGGGTTTTGGAGACGCTGAAGTGGCGGGATTTTGTCCCGCAGAAGATTTTTAACGTGCCCGTAAATCTACCAGCACACTCCAACAAAGTCCATCGAATCCATCGAAATTTCGGTGCTCGATAGGAACCCGCAGGATGCTATAAGGGGTGGAGTACAAAGATGATCTGAAAGAGCACGGCAGAGGAAAAATGCAGAAATGTGGGAAAGACCATGAGCGAGGTAAAAAGCCGGCCTAACAATAGATCTCAATGGAAGTGTTTCACGGAACCCTCATGCCCTGTACGAGAGAGAGAGGGAGGGGGGAGTCTACTTGCAAAAGGCTTTTTCTTATATTTCAAGATTATCTATTATAAGAAAGTTGTTTTTTTTTTTTTTTTTGCTATTTGCTTTACGTCGCACTGACACAGACAGATCTTATGGCAACTATGGGATAGGAAAGGCCTAGGAATGGGAAGGAAGCGACCGTGGCCTTAATTAAGGTACAGCCCCAGCATTTGCCTGGTGTGAAAATGGAAAACTACGGAAAACCATCTTCAGGGCTGCCTACAGTGGGGAGAAATTTTTTGTAGCCTATGCGTTACTCATTGAAAGTTATGATTAACATCAGAACAGACTGCATTATCAATAACAGGACATACAGTTAAAAACAACTGCAGTGAGAAAAATAATTCAAAAATTAAAATTTAAACCTGACCACCTTTTACATAGAGGAGCCGGCGCCTTGACTACTATGCTACGAGAACGCTTTCCTGAGTGCTGACTTACATGGTTTGAAAAGTTAAACGCTGAAATTTGGAAAATTGAAGCCTCTTAGAGAACTTTCTTCAGGTATTGATTTTTTTATTCAAGAACAATAGATTAACTTCGCGAAATCTCTATTAAATCTGTTTCCATCACACTATGTAGGCTACTCCCCGTACAGGTATTCTCGGAAGACAGTATTGCTATTTTTCCAAAGATTTTAGGTGTAATTTGTAAGTATTCCAAGTCTCGCATCCATAAATACTGTAAAGTGCGAGCGTCATTATAATTTTGTTCTAAAACCGTACTGATGCAATGTACTATGGTTGTGACTCCTGTCTCAAGACGTAAAGATACAGAAGACAGCATTTGTGTTCAAGTATTTACAGTGGGCTCATTCTCGATCTCTTACAAGGAATTCACAGGAGATTTGAACAGACAAATAAAGATGGGGTTGTAGATAAAGTTGTGACAAGAGCTGCATAGAGGATGAATTACTTGTAACGAATGTGTGTGTTTCGAACAAAACAGGAAGTTAAATTGGATAAGTTTTAATTAGCCACTAGGGGCCTTAAGGTATACTGTAATATCGGAATTTGAGTCTATATGACGAAACATAAACATAGCTGGGCAGTCTAATGATTCCCCTTGGGGAGCGGTCGGGGTAGAACTACCAATAGAGAGAGCAACTTCTACCTCAGGTGGCCGCGACTCTGCCGTGGCTCTACGCCTCTGCATACGGGAGTCGGAGAGGGGCTAGTCACCACCGTAGGTTGTCCTGAGAATGGTTTTCCGTGGCTTTCCATTCCCCTGCATTAACGCAAATGCCGGGACAGTTTCTAGTATAGGCCGAGGCCGCCAATCCCTTCATCATCTCCGAGTATCTCCTTCATCGTATCATAATCTCTCTGGCCTGAGAGACTGAATTAGCCAAGTACGGAATGAAAACGTTTTAGTAGTAGTAGTAGTAGTTCTTCCTCACCGAACAGAGAGAGTTTCAGCTTAACAACGGCTAGTTTTACTAACCTGGCTGTCCCGAGAATGGTTTTGCATGATTTTCCATTCTCATTATAGCGAATGCAGGGACAGCTCCTCTTATAGGCCACGACCGCTCCCATCTCACCTTCTCCACACCTGAAATCACCAAAGCACATCTCCTGGCGCGAGAGAGGTGTCACCCTCTAAGAGGCCCGCCGAACTCCATCAGGGTACGGAATCAAAGCATTTTTGCAGTAGTAGTTCTATCTCGGACCATAGCGAAGTGCACGGATTACTGAGATTGGGAGAAAGAGGAAACCTCAGTCAGTGCGCTAACTTGTGGTCTGCAAATACTAGCTCAACTGATCAGCATACCTTTGTGATAACCACCGTTAATCTTTACTCACAGACAAACACAAACTGTCTGCCTTGAAAGGCTCACAATCGCCGTACAACCCAGTTAGTGGTCCGATAGCTAAATGGCTCCATTACTTACTTTCAATTTGCTGTTTCGATCCAAGCACACGGCCGAATGGTCAGGCCTTCGGTTAAGAGGGCACCAGATTCTATTCCTGGATGCTAGGCTATTGATGGTCGTAATACACATCTTCATCTACATACAACACGTCACACTATAAAACCACCTCAGACATGATGAACACATTCCTAAACATAGAGTTGGCGTCAGAAAGGGCATCCGGTCGTGAAACTAGGCTAAAATTCCTCCAATGTGCCAAACCCAGGAAAATAAGAGAAGGCCGAGAAAAACAAGGGAATTATTATACTTCTGTAATTCAAATACTTCTTCTTCTAAAAGGACAAGCTAACCTTCAAGATGATGATGATGATATAATAATAATAATAATAATAATAATAATAATAATAATAATAATAATAATAATCATGAAAAATGAAATGGCGTATGGCTTTTAGTGCCGGGAGTGTCCAAGGACATGTTCGGCTCGCCAGGTGCAGGTCTTTCGATTTGACACCCGTAGGCAAACTGCGCGTCGTGATGAGGATGAAATCACGATGAAGACAACACATACACCCAGCCTCCGTGCCAGCGAAATTAACCAATGATCGTTAAAATTCCCGACCCTGCCGGGAATCGAACCCGGGACCCTCTGAACCGAAGGCCAGTACGCTGACCGTTCAGCCAACGAGTGCAGTCTATAGGATGGAAACTCTACAATTTGCTAAACGTCGCGCCGACACAGATAGGTCTTATGGCGACGATAGGACAGGAAAGGCCTGGGAGGGTGAAGGAAGCGGCCGTGGCCTTAATTTAGGTACATCCGCAGCATTTGCCTGGTGTGAAAATGGGAAACCACGGAAAACCATCTTCAGGGCTGCCGACAGTGGGCAGTTGCAAGCTAACAGCTGCGCGGTCCTAAGCGAACGGCCAACTCGCCCGGTGAAATGTGAAATGTCTTATGGCTTTTAGTGCCGGGATATCCCAGGACAGGTTCGGCTCGCCAGGTGCAGGTCTTTCTATGTGAGACCCGTAGGCGACCTGCGCGTCGTGATGAGGATGAAATGATGATGAAGACAACACATACATCCAGCCCCCGTGCCATTGGAATTAACCAATTAAGGTTAAAATCACCGACCCGGCCGGGAATCGAACCCGGGACCCTCTGAACCGAAGGGCAGTACGCTGACCGTTCAGCCAACGAGTGCAGTCTATAGGATGGAAACTCTAGTGTACGCTGCATTAACACTGCTAACTATGCAGCTGCATAAAACTAGTAATTATTTATTCATTTCGCCTGAACAATATTACAAATATTTCAGAATCACTGTTTCCAGGACTTCGGTTATTCAACATGGACATCTACAGACCCATTAATTATAAATGTACAGTGGAAATTTTTAGCAAGAGGTAGAATGCTGCAATGCAACTTTTACAGCCAATGTGAAGAATCAGCACACAGTCTGATGACAGTTAACACCATGATGCCTCACAATAATAATAATAATAATAATAATAATAATAATAATAATAATAATAATAATAATTGTTCCAAGGTATCTGTGGAACAGCAGAGGTGAAAGAAGGTGCGGGGGTGAACAGGTCTCAGGCTACGAAATTAAAGTTAATTTAAAATTTAACAAGGTTATATTTTCTTTGCAAAATTAAGAAATAACAAGCATGGCAGGTACAGAGTAGCAAGGCAACAAAAGTACAATTACAGAATTTATAGGATTTGGGCTTCGAGCCCCGAACTCACAATTCTTGAGCAATTAGCCCAGCTTTACCCCAAAACAAGTTTCAACAGAGGGGCAGAAAACCCCATTCATGCCCAGGAGCACTTGCTCCCAATTACACAGTAAAACCTCCTCGAGGCACGCAGAACCTAATTTCAAAAAGAGCAAACCGCTCTCAACGTTCAAGCCTATAAAAGGCCACACCAAACTCCACCTTCAAGTTGTCCTCTAAGGACATAAACACAGGGGTAAAATACCCAACCTACTGAGGCCTATTAAGTGGGAAAAGGTTAATTACATGACCTCTAAAATACCAATTTGAGAGGAGGCGATCTGCACTCCTAATACATTTTGTTTAAAACCTAATCTGGCTCTAGGCCGCTAATGCAAGGGCTAATCCCATACTAAAGAGGTGACTTTAGAATGAAACAATTTACATTACGTTAAGGAAGAAACGGTTGAGAAAAAAAAAAGTTCACCTCAATGCAATATGAGTGGGAGCTCGAGAGGGTTAAGCACTCTCTATCCCAATATGCAGCTTAAGAGAGAATAGATACTAAGAGTCTTTACATTTTAGGGAAAGGTTACATGGTGGAAAAGCATCGGACCTGCCCCGAGAGTTAAACTGCTGAGCTAGCAAGAAAAGAAGTTATTAAACGGCCATTACCTTGTTGTTGAACTGCTGCCCGAAGAAAGAGGCGCTTTCCGCCCCCTGCTATGTACTTTACACACCAAAAGATGTTACTGGAGTGGCGCGGAGACCCGAAAATCAGCAGTTTATATACTCTTGCGGAAAGTTCGATGCGTTTCAGGAATGAGTACACCCGCCCACAATCATTTTATTGGCTAGGGTTAAGCAACATATCCCCTTTGGGGAAGATACACCTGATTGGTCATAAATTAACTAAAGAAATTCGGGATTGGCTAAATTCAAAACAAGGGGAAAGAAAGGGTTAATATTGCCAACTTAAACCATGACTGCAAGAAATTTAACAAAGAACAAACTTGTGAATTCAAATTTTCTCCAAAAAATAGTTCTTTCACTTCGCACTAGGGTGCACCATTGTAGTTCTTCAGTAGTGTCCTCTAGAAGAGAAAGTTCACACTTCTTACTACAGGCAAAACAAAAATACATCGAAAACGACCCAGTTCAGAAACTTCAAAATTTCCAAGTAGTGACATCTTCTGAGAAACTTGAAAATTAACACCTTAGATAAAGTTCAGACTTCTTCCAGTAGGGGAGTTTCAATTGGCGCAAAGTTTGAATTAGCGACGTGGAGGTGTACCGCCCGGTACAATAATAATAATAATAATAATAATAATAATAATAATAATAATAATAATAATAATAATAATAATAATAATAATAATAATAATAATAATAATAATAATAATAATAATAATAATAATGCGCCGAGTAATTTAGACGGTAGAGAGATTGTCTTCTGAGCTCAAGTTGGCAGGTTAATTCCCAGATAGTTCGGTGTTATTTGAAGGTGCTTAAATACGTCAGCATGGTGTCGATAGATTTATTGGCTGGTAAAAGAATTGCAGGGGAATCAAGTGACATGGACCTCTGGCATTACAGCAATCATTTTTCTTTCTTTTACAACCCGATTTACGTCACACCGATGAAGGTCTTACGGCGACGATGGCATAGAAGAGTGGGAAGGAAGCGGCTGTGGCCTTAATTAAGGTACAGCCCCAGTATTTTCCTGGTGTGAACATGGGAAACCACGGAAAATCATCTTCAGGGCTGCCGACAATGGGGTTCGAACCCACTATCTCCCGAATGCAAGCTCACAGCTGCGCGCCCCTAACCGCACGGCTACAGCACTCTTAAAATATTTACCGACTAAATTAGGAATTTATCACGTGAACTTATAATAATAATAATAATAATAATAATAATAATAATAATAATAATAATAATAATAATAATAATGGTTTTATATCACACAGACAACTTTTACGATTTTTGGATACTTCAAGGGGAATTTTGTTACAAAGAGGTTAATTTCTTTTACGTGCTGCTATATCTGATGATTCGCGGCTGGCGTATTTTTTCACCTTCAAACACCATCGGACTCAGCCGGGATCGAACCCGCCAACTTGGATCAGAACACCAACGCTCTACCGTCTGAGCCACTCAGCCCGCCCCGCAAATTTGAGCACTGTGAGCAAGTGGTGAACAGAGTTCATCGACAGTTACATAAGAAGGAGAGGATGGCTAGCCACTGAATTTGAATATTCCAATGGAAGAGGAACGGTGGTAGAAGAGATTGCAGTGAGAGTTAAATAGAAAAACTATTTTTTGCACCATATTCACACTGAAAGGTTTTGGGGATAAGGAAGGGCCATGACTGACAGCCCAGTGTCACTTTCTGATCTGGAAGTCCCGGGTTCGATTTCCGGCTAGTGTAGTAACTTACTTCTGAAGTGAAGGCTGAAACAGAATTCTATCAACCCCGTGAGACCAACTGAGGAGCTGGTGATACGAGAGGTAGCGGACCCGGTCACGAAAACCTATTGGTACGACAGAGGATCTCTTCATACTGACCACATGGCACTCCAATATTTCTATGCTATTTACTTGAACAGCAGTCATCTTGGCAAGCAAATGCTAAAAATAGGGCAGTAAGTGTCACGATACGTGCTAGGGTTGGAAAAGGTAGCAGTTGTGATCTTAATTAAAATCCAACAATGCGTGAAAATGATAAATCACGGTCAACTATCTTCAGATATAATGACGATGGGGTTGGAACCCACAAGCTTCCAAACCCAAGCTACACGACCCTGTGCAAGAAGGAAGGGTTATAAAGCATGTATTTCATGTATGTATGTAGTTGGCAGCACTGCTCAAGAGATGACCTGATTCAAACACAGCCGCTACCGCGTTTACACTCAGATGGTTTAGTGCACGGAACTAAGTCAATTCACTGAACCCTGAGCTGTTGGGATTAATCCAAACCAAGGATCAAACAGCACAGTAATTGGTCATAAGTTCTGCGGCATGCTCAGTGCTCGAAGTGGTGTGTATCCAGTGTAGTCAATCTAAAAGCCCCTTATGCTATCAACCACAGATTAAACAAAATAACTGATCACAAGAAATTATATTCTGCTCCATGGCCTTGCAATAACACAATAGTTCAAGAAAAGCTAGTAAATTTTCTTTTCAAGTCGACTATTCCATGTTAATGAGCTTTGTGTAAATTACTGAAAATATGGACTTGTCTCAAGAGTACATACTCCAGATAACTCCGAGACTCGACCCGACAGGTCTTTCGGCGACGATGGGTTAGGATAGCTACTGGGAAGGAAACAACAACAACAACAACAACGATGATAATAATAATAATAATAATAATAATAATAATAATAATAATAATCAGAACGTCAAACTCTCTCCAGTCACTAAGAGAAAAAACAGTGCGTCCGGGCGGAGGTGGGAAATGGGGACTCAGGAGCGGAAAGACTTTCACAGTGCAAGAATGAAGGAGTACTGGTCTAAGAAGAAAGCTGCTAGAGATAAGAGCCACGTGGTCCATAGCAGGCCCAAACGGAACTAAATAATAATAATAATAATAATAATAATAATAATAATAATAATAATAATAATAATAATAATAATAAATGTTATTGGCTTAACGGCCCACCAACAATTTTTCCGGTTTTGGGAGACACCGACGTGCAGGAATTTTGTCCCGGAGGAGTTCCTTCACGTGTCAGTATATCTACCACTGCGAGGCTGACGAATTTGAGCGTGCTCAAATACACCGGACTGAACCAGGATCGAACCTGCCAAGTTGGGGTCAGAACGCCAGCGCCTCAATCGTCTGAGCCACTCTGTCCAGCTTGTAAAACCCGCCAAGCACAAGAGTGCTACTGAACCACTAATATTAGGGGAGGACATAACGTGTGTTTGTTTACCTCCTCTTAGAATTGTAAGTAAATATACGCACTTGTTTAATCTATTCAGCCTATTAATGTTTGGACCTACTTTCATTTGAGGGTAGGGTGTTGCACATAATTTTAGGGTTCGATAAGGAAAACGTTTGGAAACCATTGGTTCTAGTTCTAATGGTTCCGGAGAAAAGTTTTCCTTTTCTCTTTTTTCTCCCCTAACGGTTAAAAGTCCCCCAACAGATTGATCGTATTCGGCGACGCAATGATGGGAAAGGGCTACGATTGGGAAGGTAGCTGTCGCAGCCTTAATTCAGAGCTGCCGACGGTGGGATTCGAACCCACCATCTCCCGAATGCAAGCTCACAGCTACGTGACCCTAATCGATTGACCAACTCACTCTGTACTGAGGAAAAACATGTCTTTCAGAAATGTAATGACCGAGCTCGATAGTTGCAGTCGCTAAGTGCGAAATGTATCCAGTATTCGGGAGATAGTGTGTTCCAACCCCACTGTCGGCAACCCTGAAGATAGTTTTCCGTGGTTTCCCATTTTCACACCAGGTATGTTGTTGGGGCTGCAACTTAATTAAGCCCACGGCCGATTTCTTCCCACTCATAGTCCTTTTTTTTTTTTTTGCTAGGGGCTTTACATCGCACCGACACAGATATGTCTTATGGCGACGATGGTATAGGAAAGGCCTAGGAGTTGGAAGGAAGCGGCCGTGGCCTTAAGGTACAGCCCCAGCATTTGCCTGGTTTGAAAATGGGAAACCACGGATAAACATTTTCAGGGCTGCCGATAGTGCATAGTCCTTTCCTCACCTATCGTGGCAATAAGACCTTTCTGTGTCGGTACAGCGTAAAACAACTTGTAAAAAAAAAAAAAAAGCTGACGGCTAAGGATGAATGGCAGTGGTGCTATCATATTTAAATAACCAACCCTAACCCCATGGCGCAACATCCCCGAAGGGCCGTGGCCTACCAAGCGACCGCTGCCTAGCCCGAAGGTCTTTACATTACGAGGTGTCGTGTGGTCGGCACGATGAATCCTCTCGGCCATTATTCTTGCTTTCTAGACGGGATTATATTTAAATAATATACACTTTTGTTGCAGAACATACACATATTACAAAATTTTAGATTCAGGAAAGCTCGGGATCTCCTATATTCAAGGAATTATAACACGTGACTTAAAATTTTTCACGAGCAGGTGTCCTTAAATCCGAACCCAGTTATTTCGGGAATGAATTAGGGACTTTCTTTCTGCGTTACGAGGAAGGTGGTCTGTCCAACTTTAGTGGTTGCAAAGCGGATAGCACTGGCACTCGAAAAGTAATTTCGTAAACACCCTATCAAGGTAATCTAACGGGGAGGAGATGAAGAGACGATTTTGACCATTGCAATCTGGAATCCACATCTGCGTCTGTTGGGGAGCAACACCAAGCGTAATGAGGACAGGAAACCGCGCGAGGACAGCCTGTTATACAACAAACTACATAGTTCTCAAGTGACCTGCCCACCCTAAACAACTTCAACACAGAAAGTTTATCCTGTAAACTTCGTGCATTAGAAAAATAAATATAGAATAAAAGAGCTCAAGAGAGACGATCTGACAAAAGAGTGGAAACAGAGTTTGCTAAAGCCGAATCTTCCGCGCCAGTAGTTTAAACCCCATTTCCGGACCTTCCCACGATGGACAACACTGGATTGTGTTTCCTGTTATCTGCTTCCCAAGTCCACAGCCGGACAAAAGAGGATGCCGCCACTTTCTTGAGAGCATATTGCCACTTAAGCGTTCACAACAGTTTTATCTCGTGAGCTCAATAGTCGGATATCTTGCAAAGCAACGTTTAGACCGAGTAAGTCGCAGTGTTGCAGGAAGTGTTATACACGCTATGTTGTATGTTCACCGTCGTATTAACAAATTCTATCTAGCGTGTCGCAGGATCGTACCCCAGCGAAGTTGCTTCTCAGTCAGAGATCTGAGTGAACAGGTTTAGTAGCATAGAACCCATTTAGAGATGTTTTTTTTACAATGTTTTACGTCGCACCGACACAGATAAGTCTTATGGCGACGATGGGACATCATGTGCAAATAGGAAACGACGGAAAACAATTTTCAGGACTACCAACAATGGGGTTCGAACCCACTATCTCATGAATACAAGGTGATAGCTACGCGATTCAAACATTCACCTTAGTTGCTTTCCTCCTTAGGTCTTGTGGGGCAATATTAGCTAAGACAGGTAACCACTGAATGGGAGTAAATCTGACAATACCACTGATAGCTCTGATGGCTTCATTGAGCTGTCACTGAAGTGTTTAAATTATGCGTGCAATACATCCTCAGTATTGCTACAAAAAAGGTATGGTATTCTTACTAAAGATGGCTTTCGTTTGGTTTCCCCCTTTTTCAGAGCTTGGGTGCGTTCATTTTTCTCTTGTGACAATAGAGAGCTTCCCCGGGAAGAATTCGCTATCAAAAGCATGCAAACGACAAAGTTCCATGAAGCTCTTTATTTCGCATTATGAACTGTTACTCTCCAAACTTCCTCAGTAGTGATTTACATGCCTTACAATACATATCGCAGTTTATGAAGGAAATTGAAGCAGGATTTTATTTATTTATTTATTTATTTATTTTTTTTTTTTTTTTTTTTGCTAGGGGCTTTACGTCGCACCGACACAGATAGGTCTTATGGCGACGATTGGATAGGAAAGGCCTAGGAGTTGGAAGGAAGCGGCCGTGGCCTTAATTAAGGTACAGCCCCAGCATTTGCCTGGTGTGAAAATGGGAAACCACGGAAAACCATTTTCAGGGCTGCCGATAGTGGGATTCGAACCTACTATCTCCCGGATGCAAGCTCACAGCCGCGCGCCTCTACGCACACGGCCAACTCGCCCGGTCAGGATTTTATTGAGAGAAATCGCCATCTAATTCTTTTTCAACGCAAACGGAAATGATAGCATTAATAACAAGGCAAGACTGCGGATTCTTCGTCAGTATAACAAAATAAGCTTGTTTGTTGTTTAAAGCAGCCAACATCTAAGGTCATCGGCCCTATAACGAAATAAAGGAGTCAGAATTAGAAGCAATGATGTCGACGGTACGAGTGGGATTTTGAAGTGGACGTAACTAGTATTGATTTTGCTAGGAAATATGCCCACCATTTTTCTGGCGTCACCACAGGAATGCTGTTGCGGGATGGAGTTAATTAAACTAGATTGATTCGGAGCAGTCAATTCCTGGCGCTATCGATACGCAATTGAAAGACCTGCAGCAATTATTCTACTGCTCGGGAATGTGGAGTGAAGCTCTGACCGCACAACCACTGGATCAATCGCGCCCTCTTTCGCAAGTCTCAGGTACGGCAGGTTGCTTTTCAACATACAGACCAGAAAAGCTGTTGGCCCGACTGAAACATTAACCCATTTCATTTCAACGCAATGCAGACGGCTTTTCTAAAAGCAAGCAGGGAATAGTACGTGGTTCTCTACGAGGACTACGTTGAAGGATATTTAGTGGTGGCCTCTCTCAATATTAATCAATGGCACTAGGATTTCGATGACAAGTCATATATTTTGTAAGTACTCAAGAGACGAGACACAGAGGCAATTAAGTGCATTCAATAAAAATAAAAATTTCTTCTTCATCCCTGCTGATCCCCATGCTGATGGAGGTTGAACTTGGACTTAAACGCAATCCCGAATGTCACAATTCCAGCGACCTCGAATAGTATGGATTTAACACTAATGTTGGTAGTTTTCGATGATTTTTTCATATCACTCCCTCACAACCCTCAATAATAGGGGTAGGTTTTTTTTTTTTTTTTTGAAATTTTGCTTTACTGTGCACCGACACAGGTCTTATGGCGACGATGGGATAGGAAAGGGCTAGGAGTGAGAAGGAAGTGACCGTGACCTTAATTAAGGCACAGCCCCAGCATTTGCCTGGTGTAAAAATGGGAAACAACAGAAAACCATCTTCAGGGGTGCCAAAAGTGGGGTTCGAACTCACTATCTCATGAACGCAAGCTCACAGCTACTATTTCGGTCGTAGGGGTGCTAGAGGTGTCATACCCCCATTATTTTGATCCAGTTAGTAAGTCATATGTGTACCAAGTTCGGTCGAAAGCTATGCTGACACACACACACACACACAATATATCTCGGCCATTTGGACATTTTCTTTTTCACCCCTTCTCACCCCTCATGCCAATGATGGCTGAACTTTGACTTTAATGTCATTCGGAGTGTCACTATTCATCTCAGCGGCACCGCACAGTATGGATTGAACACTAACATATGTCGTTTTCGATTATTTTTACATTTCACTCCCTCCCCACTCCACCCTATGGGTGCTAGGTGTGTCTTTCTCACACAGCATTTCTTTCCAGATAGTATTACGTCATATTTATACCAAGTTTGGTTGAAATTGCAGGTTTTCCTATAGTCACAGTCATTTTTAATCGTTTAGCTTCACCAATATCTTATACGTAAGTATAGTGCTTCTTAACAGTTTGAGAATATATTGCGGGTTAGGGTAAACCTTCGCCTGCAATTATTGGAGTGGTCATATAGAGATTTGATTTTAGGATTACTCAGAGTTGGCTAGACTTTAGAGACCTGTCGATGTCTGGTGATTCACCGGCAGGGAATTCCGGAGAGAGTGAAACAAAAACGAAGTAAAGCAATTCAGCAGTATAACGGGCGGATGGAATGGACAAAGCTGTTTTTAGTAAACTTTTTGATACACTATATAGATAATAATCCTCTGTGGTGTAGTGGTTAGCGTGATAAGCTGCCACCCCCAGAGGCCCGGGTTCTATTCCCGGCTCTGCCACGAAATTTGAAAAGTGTTATGAGGAACACATAACGTATAACTGAGTTGTGTGTCATGTGTATGTTGTGCAAATGGGTTTTCTTTTACCTGTTATACGCACTTCAGTTATTATTATTCCTTTCTGTGTTCTTATTACCGTATTAGTATTATCACTAATTGCCCTACTGATTTGTACCCTACTCTTAGCGTACCTGTCCGGAGTATAATTTTCTGCAGAATTGTTATAGGCCTATCTTACTTTTATGTTCACATTTTTAAATTTTATTCGCCATAAATGCAAGTCAGGATTTTTTTTTTTAAAGTAGAACAGTCACCCGTTTCTAAACTAGGTGACTGTGGTTCTTGTCTCAGACAGTCGCTTAAGTCGGGATTCCACGTAAAACAGGAAGTCTCATGATTCTGATCACGATATGGGCAGTCATGCAGAAACCTACTTAGCAAATGTGTTTCTAGAAATGTTCAATTTTAGTTCAGTCCATGAAAGAAAGGAAATGGGTTCATTCGCCAACGAAAGAAAAATCGGAGAGTTGTCTACAGGTAGCGTTCATGAGGAAGGATGAACTGTTCTTAAAATCAATACGACAAGTTGAGATAAGACAACAAGAATAACTCACACCTCTTTTAATAAAAGTTCAGTTCCTTTTCAAACTATACACATTTCATTCTCTCGCAACTTTGTCGAGTTACTTTTCTGAAAGAATTGTGAAACCCTTCTTCCTAAAAATGCTGAATCAAACTTCACTCTCTTCCTTCATCCCCGTTCTTCCACTTCGTAATGACGGAGAAAGCGAACTTCGTGAGCAAGAGAAAGTTAAGATTCAAGACGATACAAGACGATACAAGACTGGTTCAACTACCACGAGACATGGCTCGACAATCCGTCGCCGAATAGTCTATTAATTTGCAACCGAGCTCGATAGCTGTAGTCGCTTAAGTGCGGCCAGTATCCAGTAATCGGGAGATAGTGGGTTCGAACCCCACTGTCAGCAGGCCTGAAGATGGTTTTCTGTGGTTTCCCATTTTCACACCAGGCAAATGCTGGGGCTGTACCTTAATTAAGGCCACGGCCGCTTCCTTACCATTCCTAGGCCATTCCCATCCCATCGTCGCCATAAGACATGTCTGTGTCGGTGCGACGTAAAGCAAATAGAAAAACATTAATTTGCAGAACTATTTTAACAGATGATTGATCTTTGAAGCGATGAAGGCCTTTGGAGGGGTGGAAGGTAAAGGCTTCCACCATTCGAAACCTCGGCACGGGATGGGGAGGAGTGGTTAGCTGTATACTCGGCCGCCTTTGCCCCCAGGAATTAACCTCGTTTCTTAAATTTTACGACTTCCTGACGGGGATTCGAACTCACGTCCTTCCGGGCGAACCGAGCACGCCTTTACCGCCTCGGCCAGGCAGCCCCTTGAATCTTTGAAGACATTTATGGCATGGTAGGTAAAGTTCCGCACTGTTAACCTTTAATATGAAGGGCAAGCCGGCATAGATATTAGCCGTTGACAGGTATTCGACCAATGACATATCTTTTGCTTCCAGGGCAGAGGTAATGTCCCTCTGTGTCACGCGCTTCTGGATGGGTCTTCAGTCGAAGGCGCTATTGTCACTACCCGACCTAGTGGAGTAATGGGGAACGACGTACACATTATAGGAGCGCTATTTTCTGTAACGACTGCCAGGCCTTTGGTAACAGAAAGTGACAATGTTCCTCCCACCACACCAATAAGATGTGTTCATCCGTCTCATTCTCCAAATAACAGTGATAAAACGGCATGTATAGAGCCTCCATGGCTCAGGCAGTAGCGCGCCGGTCTATCACCGCTGGATTCCGAGGTTCAAATCCCGATCACTTCATGTGAGATTTATGCTGGACAAAGCGGAGGCGGGACAAATTTCTCTTCGGGTACTCCATTTTTCCCTGTCTTCTGTCTTCTGTCATTCCAGCAACACTCTCCAATATCATTTCATTTCATTTCATCCGTCAGTCACATTAATTATTGCCCCAGGCGGCAGGCTTCGGCAGCCGGCACAATTCATATCCTCGCCACTAGATGGGGGCTTCATTCATTCCATTCCATTCCTGACCCGGCCGAATGACTGGAAACAGGCTGTGGATTTCCACGGCAGCATATCTGCTCCACGCTGAGTAAGCGTTGCAATATTTCAGCGTTACTTAGGATCTTATAACAGTGTCCGCAACAACTGCTGATTGTAGTTTGAAGAGTCTAGGGACACGCGTATAAGGAAAAGTGGTAACAAACAACGCGGTCGGCGGATGCAGAGTGGCCACGGCTGGTTCGTGGTCCGATAGCTCTGCACTTCGACCGGCCAACCGAGCAGAGGAGGGGTGGCCACGGCTCTACCGCTGCATTCGGGAGACAGACAGGGGCTGGTTTCCACCACCGGCTGTCTTGAGGATGGTTTTCCGTGGTTTTCAATTCTCTTGCACAAAAGTGAATGCCGGGACAGTTCCTAGTATAGGCCATGGCCTCTCCTTCTCCGATACAAATCTTCCGGGCTCGGAGACGTCGTCACCGTCTAGGAGACTCACCTCTCAGGGGAGGAATGAAAATATGTACTACGTAGTAGTAGTAGTAGTAGTAGTAGTAGTAGTAGTAAACAACGTATTCTTCGAAATTTGGAAGGTGATGCGAACCTGGATCGCTCGATATACCGCTCGTTATCGAGGATACTCTATGGATTACGTACATACATAAAGGAAAATACATCTATATATTAAAAGTTTACTAGAAACATCTTTGGCACATCCGTCCGTCCGTCCGTTCTACTGTATCAGTTTTCTTCATTTTTCTTTTATTCTCTCCGGTATTACTTGCCGGTGAATCATGAGACATTGATAGGTCTCTAAGTTCAGCCAACTTGGAGTAATCATAAAATCAAATCATTAAATGATCACTAATAATTGCAGGCCAAGGCTTACCCTAACCCGCAATACATTCTGTACTTATCAGGTTGCTAAGTGACTAACACTTTCATTAATATTCAGATATATGATTTTCATTGTTGGTAATGTCATTGGATGCACCCATGTTTGATTATTACCTGTCAACCTAGAGAGTATACACTTTCTCTGATCACAGAAATACTATTCCTGCTAGATACTCTTTGATTCTCTAACCTTTCCCAGCTTCCAAATATATTCAACAGATGGCAGATGGTTCATAATAACTTACTGTACATGTTGCTGAGAGAAACAAGTCTACGTACAAACAGACCCCATCATAACATACGCCTTAGACAGTATCTGGGAACACTTATCGAAGGATAACATAGCTACACTAGAAAGAGTGAAGACCATGTATCACAAAAACGTTCTCTACCTGGCAAAAAAACGCTCCTTCGAGACCAACCTACAAGACAAGCGTTCTGTATAGAAGAACTGCGATTAAAAGTAGCATTGCCTTCTATGACAAAATGCCAACTTTTACATCAAGAACTGCAGGATATACAAAAAAGCGAATATATGGATAGATTTTTACCAAACAGACAGCATGATGGCGTCAGAATCGGTGAATTCTGACTACGAAATGAGGCATACCATAGCGCGCTGCTTATCAAATGTTCATAACACCATTGAAAAGGGCAGGCAAAACAATGAATACGACAGGTCTTTTATGTTTGGCAATTGTTTGAAGTTCATAAAGCCGTATTTTAAGGCCAGTAAATATGCGCACATTGTCGAAGGATTCCTCACTTGACGTTGTGAGCACGATGAACCTATTTTTTTAAATGTAGGTCCTACATTGAGTCATGTGCTTTAGTAATAAGAAAGACGTATTATTCAATTCCACGTTCACAATACACACTTTATTCACTTTCACGTTGTAGTCAGTGCCGTTATGAACCGCGTATGCTTATTGAAGGGACGAAAGAGATTCCAACCTTGAGTAGAACGAGGCTCTGATTTTAGGAACTGAGCACGTTTGTTACTTTCGAGATTCATTAATCCTCCGCCTACCCTGCAAAAAGCATTACGCTTCACCACTGGTTCTCAGTGGTGCAGACGGTTAGTCGTCCTTTTGTTCCTAAGATAGCGGATTCAGCTCCGAGTAGCTCGATGTGCCGTAGCTGTCGAATTTTGAACACCCTAAAATACCACCGACCGGAACCCAATATGAATTAACAATAGCAACAATAACAATAGTATACTGAAATCAAGAACGTAGGAAAATATGTTACCATAATGTGGATACCTTCACACAGTGGAATCCAAGGTAATGAGTCTACTGATCAGGCAGCGAAAGAAGCCACGAGACATCCACTGTGTGACCCAACAATATCTATACTACATAGCGACGTGATGAAATGAAATGGCGTATGGCTTTTAGTGCCGGGAATCGAACCAGAGACCCTTGTGACCAAAGGCCAGCACGCTAACCATTTAGCCATGGAGCCGGACAGCGACATGAGCACACATATTTAAAAAATGTTTTGCCAACAATGGAAGATGCATTGGCCGGCCACTTCAAAAAACAAACTCCGTGAAATAACATCCAATTCCATCACACCTTTGTAGGCAAGATCAAGTTTTAATATCATGACTGATGATAGGACTAAAGAGCTACATCCCGTGTGCAGCGTATATAACTCACCATTGACAATCAAGAAAATACACCGAGTTACTGAATGCCAACTGTAAAATCAACGACGAAAGTACCACAGTATTCCTAATGAGCTCGAAAAGGCACTGAACTCTCCTTCACTATGCCTCCAAATTATTATATTTTAAATAATTCTTGTTTATATTACCAAATATAAAGATAAATTTTTAAAATATTGTATGTTAAATGAAAGTATTTTGTAATAAATTGTTTTAATATTTATACATTTAATGTAAGTCGCGATATGACCACCGAGTTAAAGTGACTATAAACACTTAATAAATTAAAAGAAATAATATACTGAGCTCAATTGGAGTAAGAATGAACTTTGTATGCCTATAGACGTATGGATGTCTGTCTGTTAGGTCATCAGCCCAGAGGTTGGTTGGATCCTCAAATAGCACCAATTTTATCCGGTTTTAGCAAAAACCACAAAAACCCAAGTTGGCGCCAAAGTGATGCGTACCAGGCAAGATGAGGAGTGAGGTAGTTCGTCATTGCTTTCCTCACTGGGCCAGAAATGATATTGCAGCTCGACTGACCCCATGAGCAACACCTTTCGTAACACACTAGTCATGTCATTATTCTCAGCACTGTTCATACCCAGCAGCTACCATATTGTCACAACCATGGACGAGACTGGGACTTCGGTGGACTACATTTTTCTCTGGCCTATACCAAGAGACAGATGCAAAAGTATTGTATCCACGAAGAAATAGAAAAGGCGGGACATATAGAAAATTGAGTAATATTTAAAAAAAAAACAGTCCATTTTATCGTTGATATTAGTTTATAACGGACAGATAAAGTTTTGTTTGTACCATTACTATCATTTTCATGTATAATTCAAACAGGCACCATTTGAAGTGAGGTCACGTAGCCAGAAAAAGCACAGAACGAAGACGCGTTCTAGTCCTCTGTGTACTATACAATTTGCGTAATGGCCAAGTCTAGATAACATGAATAAAAGTGTTAGCCTGTTTAAAGTTTCTTTTTAAATAAATGAGCATTCAGGGAGCAAGCAGGCACAACAACAGGTAGCGACGGACTTGACCACGCAATAACAAACCAATTTAATTTAATTAACTGCTATGGCACTTCGAAGCTGGCAGAGAGCCATTAGAATTATGTATGACAAGTGCACGATCCACGGGAGATCGAGGTAGTATTCCTAGCTCCAGGCAATACAGCTACGCTTTTTCTTCTCTCATGCATGTTATTAACAAACAAACATTTCCCACAGAGAAGATATATTTTAAAAATTAATTTTTCAGTTCCTTCACATCAGACATTTGCAGAAGAAACCTTATTAGAGATATGCCACAATTTGAAAGCGAGATTCTGCTAGAGTCTTGCTTCATTTATTAGTGATACTAAATAAGTGTACTGCAAGTAATAATCGGGATAAGAATAGAACAGAAATAAAATACGGTAATTTGATTGTCGTTACACAACACACAGGTTGCACAACATGCAGTTGCAGTTGACAAAGTCGAATCCTTTATCTATAGGGCCCGGATGTTTATGCGGTAATAGGTTAGAATGCAAACTTACTGAAGCGACTAATAAGTAGAGTCAACCACACGACGGTAATGCTATGAGCTTTGCGTAAACATTAGGGTTTCTGGCTATTAGAACCCCTACCGGGCGAGTTGGCCGTGCGCGTAGAGGCGCGCGGCTGTGAGCTTGCATCCGGGAGATAGTAGGTTCGAATCCCACTATCGGCAGCCCTGAAAATGGTTTTCCGTGGTTTCCCATTTTCACACCAGGCAAATGCTGGGGCTGTACCTTAATTAAGGCCACGGCCGCTTCCTTCCAACTCCTCGGCCTTACCTATCCCATCGTCGCCATAAGACCTATCTGTGTCGGCGCGACGTAAAGCCCCTAGCAAAAAAAAAAAAAAAAAAAAACTATTAGAACCCCTAGAATTTATGTTAATCCCACTACATTACGCTAGAGCGGACTAGTCGACATTTCCTACAACAAAATTATTTAGCAACATAATTACTTAGTAGGAAATGTCGACTAGCCCGCTCTAACGTAATGTAGTGGTAGTAACATAAATTCTAGGGGTTCTAATGGGCCGGACCCCTAATGTTTATGCAAACCTCGTAGCATTACCGTCGTGCGGGTAGACTCTACTTATTACTCGCTTCAGTAAGTTTGCATTCTAACCTATTACTGCATAAACATCCGGGCCCTATAAAATAAGAACAATGCTGGAAGCTATATTTTCATCGACGCACGGATGGGAAAGAGCTAGCTGCCGACATAGGGGTTCAAATCCTCCATCTCCCAAATGCAAGCTCACAGACCCGAATCACGCAGCCAAATCGCTTGGTAGAACGAAAATCCGTGGTCCTGTCGAAGAAACTGGAGAGCTCAGGAGAAGACATAACTAGAAAGTATACACACACGTGGAAATGATCATTGACGCCATTCGGAAAAAATGAGGAATGCCTGACTACATAGCTTAATTGGTAGGCGGTTATCTTCTGGACCCAAAAAGTAGTGCTAAATACTAATGCAGTCGGTTGGCACTCAGCAGTACCAAAATGCGACAGAAGTATCAATAAACTTAACAGGATGAAAAAGAACCACTTGTCAGGATGAAATTCCAGCGCACATCTCTAAATAATTCGAAGTCTCGTTCAGCATTCGAATTATGGACTTAATACACTAGTGAAGTCTACCAGTTTGAAGTGCTAGCTCAGCTATAAAATAGATGAAAGATCAATTGATCAAATTATCATAAATGTTACGTTTTTGTTTATTATATTAACACATGTTCCGAAAAATTAGTGTTTGGGAATAGCGTGTTCCAGTCGTATTAGGAGTAAGACTGAGGAAGATGCCCTGGGACTAGGAGTTACACACTATCCTAGAATATGCTTGAACTGAGCATGGATAAATCCACAACAAAATAAATCAATATTGCTGCAGACATACATACATACATACATACATACATACATACAGACAGACAGCTCGCTCAGTAAGTGTGCCACTCTCACTTCACCGGCTACACAAACCAAATGGATCACTGAACGAAAATTATAAACTAAGATGACGATATCATTTCAAATGGCCACTGATGTGATCAAGGATGTGACTTGAAATAAGGAGATAGCAATATCCACCACGTTGGCCCCCTTCCTATTCGGTTCCCGGGCAGCCCGGCACGCGCTAATCGGCCGCACAGGAGCAATATTCGGCAGAGCGAGATTTCCCGGGACGGCCATGCGATTCTCTCAACTCCACTTATTACTTATTCACCATGAATGGAATGCTTTCGAACATTCTCATTCCGACATCACAATACGCTCTTCTAGAAATCGCCTTAACTGGTACTTCGACTTCCGTATATTTTTTTACGCACCCTTGCAATGGACCGCTTTAACTGACGCTACACAAATGAAGTAGTTACACCACCCAGAAGATCTAACTTTCTATTCCTGATGCCGACAGTAATTATAAGCAGCAAGAAAACAACCTTGAATTTTACGAGACTCTTAATATTGTGATTATTGACAGCAAACGTTATGAATACGACTTTTAAAAGCTTCTTTCACATGAAGAAAACTAAGTGCCTTACCCAAACATGGACGTTAGCGACCGAGTCACTAACCCTAGCAAGGCGAGGGGGCCACTGATCAGGCATCCTGAGTAGGAGCTTACTTGCTTTTCTGCCGTATAGTGTAACATCTTCAGTCGTACAGTGTGAGTTAAAGCGATCCATTGCAAAGGTGCATAAGAAAATTATACGGAAGTGGAAGTTTACTTCCCGCTCCTCCTCTAGCCAACAGCATGTAGGCCAGGGACGTAGCCCAGGGGGGCTGGTTACTGGGGGTTAGAAGCCAGTCACCCCCCCCCCACCACCACCCCGGGAAATTTTCCAAAAATAAAATAAATAGAAACTGACAATAAACTAAGTAGAAAATCAGAGAGAAAATTATAGAACCAAGAGATGTGTTGAATATATTTTCTAAGAAGCCTCGAAAGTTGGATTTTGGATTATAAACTGAACATTCCATTCAGTGTAAAAATGTTGACCTTGATCTAATGTTCTTGTTCTGTATTTTAATGTAAGATTTTGTTGGGTACTGCAATATAAATTTCAACATAATTCACTTGTATCAGTGTCCTTATAAAGACAAGTCATGCCTGCGCGCATCGCACACGCATAAGCACCTTCAATGTCATCAAACTATACCCCCCTCCCCCCTTCATCAGCCGATCCTGGATGTTACTGAAATTCAGAGGTCTTACGAGATCCGATGTTCCAAAATGCCTGCGCCAATGGCTTATCCGCATACGCCAACGTACACTTATTTTTTTAATTTGCTATTTGTTTTACGTCGCACCGACACAGATGTGTCTTATGGCGACGATGGGACTGGAAAGGCCTAGGAATGGGAAGGAAGCGCCCATGGCCTTAGTTAAGTACAGCCCCAGCATTTGCCTGGTGTGAAAATGGGAAACCACGGAAAACTATCTTCAGGGTTGCCGACAGTGGGGTTTGAACCCACTATCTCCCGAATACTGGATACTGGCCGCACTTAAGCGACTGCAGCTATCGAGCTCGGTCCCTTTTACTTTAAAGTCATATGCATTTACTGGGAAGTTCTGAGTTTTAAAATTATTAAAACCTTCATCTTCTCCCTGTCACAAATTTTCGAGTCATACTAAACGACTGCAGCTATTTCTTGGTGAAGGGAATAGTTTTGCATCTGGCTCTTGGCACAGGCCAGAGTAAAATGTAGCTTTCACAAAAGTCCCAGTCTCATTACTGGCTGTGGCGGTATGGAATCTGCTGAGGTATGAGTGGTACTTTTGGTCGTAATACGGAAAGATAAATTCTGACAGTTCTTAGAGGGAGGTCCGTTTACTGCCTGTCTGTGTGGAGAGGAGAGAGTAGGGGACATGGTAGCCATGTTAACGTGGACGGTCCCACTGCGGTTGCCATGGAGGTAAGCCTGCTGGCCGGCTAGTGTTGTTTGGAGTTGCCAGATCTCTTACTTCTGAGCAGTCTGAACGAACGAACGAATAATTGAGTAGGAAGCGAGGGAAAGGAGAAAGGAATGCAAGAATGTGGGAACACGTTGCAATGACACATGCAATGCTCCTCCCTACAGCCCTATCTATCAGAATGATTCTTTCAATATTACGGGTATAATAAAGACATATAGATCTCAGAGAATTAGAGTAGGCGAAGTTTTATCTGACCCTGTACTAATTAAGAAAGGAATTCTTCAAGTCAGTATTATTGGACCTTTATGTTTTCTTGTCTATATAAATGATATGAGTAAAGAAGTGGTATCAGAGGTAAGGCTTTTTACGGATGATGTTATTCTGTATAGAGTAATAAATAAGTTACAAGATTGTGAGCAACTGCAAAATGACCTCGATAATGTTGTGAGATGGACAGCAGGCAATGGTATGATGGTAAACGGGGTTAAAAGTCAGGTTGTAAGTTTCACAAATAAGAAAGGTCCTCTCAGTTTTAATTACTGCATTGATGAGGTGAAAGTTCCCTTTGGGGATCATTGTAAGTATCTGGGTGTTAATATAAGGAAAGATCTTCATTGAGGTAATCACATAAATGGGATTGTAAATAAAGGATACAGATCTCTGCACATGGTTATGAGGGTGTTTAGGGGTTGTAGTAAGGATGTAAAGGATAGGGCATATAAGTCTCTAGTAAGACCCCAACTAGAGTATGGTTCCAGTGAATGGGACCCTCACCAGAATTACTTGATTCAAGAACTGGAAACAATCCAAAGAAAAGCAGCTCGGTTTGTTTTGGGTGATTTCCGACAAAAGAATAGCGTTAAAAAAATGTTGCAAAGTTTGTGCTGGGAAGAACTGGGAGAAAGAAGACGAGCTGCTCGACTAAGTGGTATGTTCCAAGCTGTCAGCGGAGAAATGGCGTGGAATGACATTCGTAGACGAATGAGTTTGAGTGGCGTCTTTAAAAGTAGGAAAGATCACAGTATGAAGGTAATGTTAGAATTCAAGAGGACAAATTGGGGCAAGTATTCATTTATAGGAAGAGGAGTTAGGGATTGGAATAACTTACCAAGGGAGATGTTCAATAAATTTCCAACGTCATTGAAATCATTTAAGAAAAGGCTAGGAAAACAACAGATAGGGAATCTGCCACCTGGGCGACTGCCCTAAATGCAGATCAGGATTGATTGATTGATTGATTGATTGATTGATTGATTGATTGAAGACCAGGAGTTGTCGTGGTGCAGTAGTACGTTATGACCCAACGAGGAAAGAAATGGCAAACTACCTCATTCCTCACCATGCCTAGTACGCCTCGTTATAGTAACGCCTTAGGATTTTGCACTTTTCTTATAACTGCGTAACCTTCGATGATGCTGTGCGAGGATCCAACCAGCGTGCGGGCTGGTGACTTGATAGACAAACTGTACGACTGACTGAAGGAACGCATTCTAGACACATTTGGTATGTTCTTATTGTGTTGATAGTATCATAGTATAGAATAATTTCCATTAAAACAAAAGTTTCTAGGTGTAAGATTACAGGAAAACCTCTATATAGCTGCAGAACACATGTGAGTGCAGTGATGCAATTTAGCTGGCGGAGGGTTATATTAAGGCAAGCAAGCTGTAGCTCAACAAAAGCCCAAGAAACTCCCGTTAGCACGCTCCATTTCACTCGAATCTAATCACCAGGGAATATTGGCCGGACAGCATCTGCATGTGTTTTCAATATCAAGCTCGCTAGCAGACGGTCCTCTTTCTGCTCACGAGAATGGGCGAAGAAGAGGGAGAGGATAATTAGGACTCTAGTCGAAAACACTACGCAATATTCACATCTTCAGAGGTGGTTTACTGTTTTAGAGAACGGGAAAAACAACAACAAAAAACAGCGTAGGGGAAGTTCGAAAACTGCTTCCAGGAATAACAAGAATAAATTATTAAACAACTCTTCAGAACCTTTCAGCGTCTCAAAACCCATAGAAGTAGTTAACTAATGCCGTATTATTATTATTATTATTATTATTATTATTATTATTATTATTATTATTATTATTATTATTATTATTATTAATTCATTTTCATAAACACCTGCTACCATAGCTGCGTCCGGCTTCTTGGCTAACTCGTCAGTATCCTGGCCTTCGGCTGAAGGGATCCTGGGTTCAATTTCCGGTCGGGTCTGGAATTTTAAATTGAATTGGTTAATTCCTCTGGCTCGGGGACTGAATATATGTGCGCCGTCTTCATCATTAGACTTCATCCTAGACATGCAAGTTTGCCCACGTGCATCACCACGAAGTACCTGCACCAAGCTTATCCTCAGACCATACACCATTACCATAGCTGTATGTATTGAGAGTTTAATTGCTCAGTATTGAACAACATGATTTTAAGTGCCCATCTTATGTTCATTTTTCTGAATGTTTCTCCACACTCAGTCTGCGAAAATTCTGACAATGGTAGTTAATTTAAAGGCTCGAGACAAATAACCAAATCCTAGACGTCTTCATTTGAACTGTGTCTCCTAGTGGCTTTACGTCGCACCAACACAGATAGGTCTTATGGCGACGATGGAATAGGAAAGGCCTAGGAGTTGAAAGGAAGCGGTCGTAGCCTTAATTAAGGTACAGCCCCAGCATTTGCCTGGTGTGAAAATGGGAAACCACGGAAAGCCATCTTCAGGGCTGCCAACAGTGGGATTCGAACCCACTAGCTCCCGGATGCAAGCTCACAGCCGCGCGCATCAAACCGCACGGCCAACTCGCACGGTGAACTGTGTCTGTTCATCACGTAGGTGGTGATTGCTGTTTTAAGAGGAATTACAACTGGACAATCATCCTGTAATAACAATAAATAGAGGGGAGAAAATGGAAGGAGTCCGACACTTCGAAAAAATAAAAGTACGGGCCTAAGAAAGAAAAGGGTCACGAAGGGCGTGAAAATGAAGGATTCCTTGGAACTCAAAATCGGAAAAGAAATGAGTTGACTAAGGGAGGTCGGATAGAATAGATGAAAATGGGTGGGGAGCCTTTCACAAGTAAGTGGAAAACAATGAAACGACCCAGCTAAGGGCCCCATGGTCGCCAACCTAGTTTCCAAATTAAGAGCCCCTGGAGACCCTTTTAGTCGCCTCATACGACAGACAGGGGATTCGGCGGATGTTTGTCTATTCCTCCTCTCACAGGTGATCATCTCAGAGAAGGGAAAATACTAACTGGCCAAGTACAAGCACAACCGAAAAAAAAAGAGCACCTTATCATTGAGATTTTTTCGCTATTTAGTACATGGAGGTTTATCTACACTTTGTCAGTAAAAGAGGTGCACTTCTATACTTTTAAAACGAGTTTAAATCACAAAAATTGCTACAAAATTACCCTAAACGCTCCTTTTTTTCACATTCCTGATATAATAGAAGTAGCCAAGGCAAGTTTATTAGCAAAGTGTGTATTGGACAAATGCACATTAAAGAGAAAGATGCGAAATATTTTAATATAGGTCAAGGCATACAAAGTTTGACGCTAAGTCTTCCTACAAGCCCGGCTGAGTGGCTCAGACGGGCGAAGAGCTGGCGTTGGCGGGCTCGATCCCCGCTCAGTCCAGTGGCATTTGAAAATGCTCATATACACCAGCTTTATTGCCAAGTAAAAGAACTCCTGCGGGAGAAAATTCTGGCAACTCAATGTCTTCAAAAACCGTGAAGGTAGTTAGTGGGACGTAAACTTATTATTATTATTATTATTATTATTATTATTATTATTATTATTATTATTATTATTATTATTATTATTATTATTTAATAATAATAACTGGGAGATATCCCGGTAGCAATGCTTTCTTACAGTAGTATGACAATGAAGTAAAATCGAAACAAATTACTTAACAACAACAACAACAACAACAACAACAATACGACAAACAATTCCATGAAAAGCAAATATTACAATATCGAAACTATAAAATTCACGATAATAAAAGATGAACCGAAAGGAAGTAGACTACACTAAAACAAAACAAAAAAAAAAGATCTGAAAATTACAAATGTTATTCGAATATGTATATCTACCCCTTAGTCCAGTTTCCGGAGAGGGTTGATGATGAGGTGTGATGAAATGTTATGATGTATTTTACGGCCCCGACGCCAACTGTTGAGGAGCTAATGAATGATGGTGTATGAAGGTGGGAAATAAGGTGGAAGAAGGGAAAACACAGAAAACCATTCCCAGGAAACCCAACGGTGGGGTTCGAACTCACTTGTCTTCCGAATTCCGAGCTGGACGCCATAGTCGTAGGGCGATTACACGCGCGGCCATTCCGCTCAGTAAAAACTGACATATAAATAGAATAATAATTCTGTGTATAAAACCCGTTCGTAAAACAAAATATGCTGGTTCCTTTTATATTCTAAAATTTTCTAACAACCTTCGCGCCACACCAGTATTTTTAAACTCTATGTATACTTAGTGACGATGGGCTAGAGGTGATGAAATGTCTGTTAGTTCGCCTACAGCACTCCAGTCGTTCCTCTTTCTCTCTCTCCCTCCTGGGAACTCTGTAAATGTTAATCTTCCCTGCGGCTCACAGGTAAGAAACAGTTTATCTTCTTTACGCCCCATTAACAAACCTCAACTCGGAAGATGTGAACGGTTAACACGGTTCCATTAATGGTGTTTATTGAGAGCAAGTGAGACATCACAGTTTCTGGCTTATACGGCACTTGCGGGGCAATTGGATTAAAAGAAAGGCTTCGTAAATTTCCACTGTTTACGGTAAAACAAACGCTATTCCTAGGATTCCTGAAAGATGTCTGAAAAATTCTCACAAGTACAACGGTCTTTTCACGCGCAATACTTCGATTCTACTCACTAGGTGGCAAGGAAGTCGAACAAGATGTTCAGGTCAAATTACGGGAGGACTGAGTTCCACCGCAACTCGAAAATCACTGGAGATATTTCAGTGTAAACTGGCGCACATTTACGCACGTTCCTATATTAACTACTAAGCTAACTCACACGAGGTGCATGAGTAAATGAAAATGTAGAGCTAGCCGGTATAAAATGCTTGTATTTGATGGTTGTTTAAGTTATTGCATTCCGAGGCGATTACAGATACAGGAGAAACTGTAAGGTAGTGATTTTTTGATCCAAACTAGATTTACAAAAAAGAAACTGGAAGTATACAGTATGTCTATATCCAATAGAACGTTCAGAACAAAAATGTTTTATCTAGACATGATATGGGCTTTTGGGCTTATGCCGTGTTCAGAAAACAAGGTGAAACTCTACGTTTCGCACAGAACATTGCTCCGCGTCTTCAGAAGAAAATCTCGACCGTTCCCGAGTAAGTCTTCCACAATAATGAGGGTTTGAATTTAACATTGTTTTACCGTTGGGCTGTCACCAGGTGGCTCCCTGTATGCTGGCACAGCGCTCCAAGCGGGAGCTGACGATAATATTAAGCTCCAATCATGGCCGACTGGATCTCTCGCTGCGCTCCTTATACCGGCCTTGATAATCACTTGTGAAGCCCAGCATAAAGCTGTAATTGGAAAGTTTCATCATAATGCCGCTGGAGCGCTGGCCTCCTATCCAATCACGGCCGACTGGATCCCTTGTTGCGCTCCTAGCTAGAGCGACGCATGAAGTCGGCCGTGCTCCAATTAAGATGTTCATCACACCGTGTGTGCGTGGGCAGGAACAGAGAGGACATCAGACGAATCAGGGACGAATGTGGTAGAATAAATAAGTAGAAACTAATAAAATAAAATGCAACGAAAGACGCCAGGATAGAATAGAACAGAGCTGAAGAATGAAAAGAAAGTATGCGGAGTAAACCAGAGGATGATGTGAGACGAAGGGAGAGGGAAGAGGCATAACCGGTGTACACACCCATGAAAGTATGACAATAACACATAGCTTAGAATTAGCCAACTGATGATGAACATAAGAATTTGGAAAACACCGAAACGAAATAACTTTTTTTTTTTTTGCTAGTTGCTTCACGTCGCGTCGATACAGATAGGTCTTATGGCGACGATGGGACAGGGAAGGGCTGGGAGTGGGAAGGAAGCGGCCGTGGCCTTAATTAGGGTGTGAAAATGGGAAACCACGGAAAATCATTTTCAGGGCTGCCGACAGTGGGGTTCGAACCTACTATCTCCCGAATACTGGATACTAAATAACAATATAGAAAGGACCACGTATTACTCCATTGATAGCCGGTGTCCCTGTTGAAATTGTTAGGATTCTTACGTATTTCCACAGCTTCCCGTATAAGAGCTCGAACATCTTGGAACACGACATCATTGTCCGACGATAGGGCGTACTCAGCTATTTCTGACTTGTCTGGCTGGTTGAGACGGATAATTACGGTTTCCAACTTTACCGTTTACAGAACAGTACCTAAAATATACCCATGGTTATTGTGAAAATCCGAAACACTTTATGAAAATAGCCTACTCTGTAGTCGAGTACATTAATGACAATGAAAAGCCTTTTTACAGAAAGTATTTCCAGTGAATTGTTTTCGAGCTACCGCCTACAAAATCAGCAAATACATCTAACAGCGAGCAGCTGACTATATCCCGGTTCACTTATTTATCAACAATTCCTGAATGTTGCTGCGGGCAACTTCTAGTATTGCACTGTATGTGTTTTGTACATGACGTTTGTTTGGCTTAAAATATACCATTTCATTTTTAAACAGTAGGCTTTTTATTTCTAAAATCATACTCAATGCACAAAGTAACTGCATCGCCTCAAATCAACAGGACGAACAGTCCGGCTCCATGGCTAAACGGTTAGCGTGCTGGCCTTTGGTCACAGGGGTCCCGGGTTCGATACCTGGCAGGGTTGGGAATTTTTAACCATAATTGGTTAATTACGCTAGCAAGGGGGCTGGGTGTATGTGCCTTTTCATCACCATTTCATCCTCATTACGAAGCGTAGGTCGACTAGGGGCATCAAATCAAAAGACCTGCATCTGGCGAGCTAAACTTGTCCTCGGACACTCTCAGCACTAAAAGCTATACGCCATTTCATCTTTTTTTCAACAGAATGAACGCTATAATAGTATGTTATATAACGAGCCTATAATGGCATTTATTAAGACGTGAGTGTGTTTATGAAACGAGCGTCATAATTACTATCATAGGCAAGATGTATACGGCTGTTTTTGTTCGATCACAATTAAATGTCTAAGTTTTTACATTATATCTTACATTCTTCTTCTTTATCTGTTTACCCTCCAGGGTCGGTTTTTCCCTAGGACTCAGCGAGGGATTTCACCTCTACCGCCTCAAGGGCAGTGTCCTGGAGCTTCAGACTCTGGGTCGGGGATACAACTGGGGAGGATGACCAGTACCTCGCCCAGGCGGCCTCACCTGCTATGCTGAACAGGGGCCTTGCGGAGGGATGGGAAGATTGGAAGGGATAGACAAGGAAGAGGGAAGGAAGTGGCTGTGGCCTGAAGTTAGGTACCATCCCGGCATTTGCCTGGAGGAGAAGTGGGAAACCACGGAATCCACTTCCAGGATGGCTGAAGTGGGAATCGAGCCCACTTCTACTCAATTGTCCTCCCGAGGCTGAGTGGACCCGTTCCAGCCCTCGTACCGCTTTTCAAATTTCATGGCAGAGCCGGGATTCGAAGCCGGGCCTCCGGGGAGTGGCAGCCAATCATACTAACTAGTGCACCACAGAGGTCGATCTTACCTTGTTACTTTATTGAATTCTATCTGTATGTATGGATTTTTGAAAAGGCTTTCATACAATACCCTGAAGGGTACGGCGGGCCCCTTGGGGAGTGCCACCCTCTTTCAGGCTAGGAGATGTGATGTGATTTGAGGTGTAATGAAAGACGAAAGAGAAGGGATCGGCTATGACCTATAAATATGAACTGTTCCGGCCTGGAAGTAAAAATGAGAAACCATTGAAAATCATCCTCAGTACAGAAACTGAGGGATTTAAACCCACTCGCCTCCCGAACGTAGAGTTGCACCATAGTGATCTTCTTGGTGATGGTACTTCGTTGGGGAAGGGGTAAAAATTTCCATTCCGTACCCGAAGAGGGTACGGCGGGCTTATAGACGGTGACGCCGTCTCTCAGGCCAGGAAGATTTGTGGCAGTGATGTAAGGCGGGTAGCCTAAAATATGAACCGTCTCAGCATCCGCCTTAGTGCAGGACAGCCCACGGTGTGGACCAGCCCCTCTCCGTGTCACGAACGCAGAACTGTAGAGCCACGGTAGAGACGTGGCCACCGGTATGCCAAAGCCTACCCTGCTCGGTTGGTCGGTCAGAATGCATAGCTGTCGAGACACGGTCCAGCCGTGGCCACCGTCACGGCCAAACCCGACTCTGCGCCCGCCGTCCTTTATTAATAATCCTTAAGCGCAACACCGTGTGTATACTATCTACGATATTTTGATAAAATCTTAAAATAAACAATCTTTACAAGGAATACAATATGTCGTAGCAAGATATACAACACTGAAATGGAAATACTGATATTCATATAACACCTTTAATGATTTTATCGGAAATTACTAAATGATTCAGCATAATGGAATATAGTTTGAAAAATATCTGGCTTCGAAGTTCGAAGGATAATGTTCACGTCGGAATACCAGATATTGAGCCATGAGTGTTCTCGACTAGTTCAACACACAGTCTGCACGGAGCAACGCTGTGATTTGGAGATGTTAATCTCAAAGCAAGAAACATTAAAACACAGGAAATGAACATAAGTAGCTCGGATGAGGTGCAGAAGTACAACAAGAAGTAGACACGAGTATTCATTTCTTATTAATGAATACGTATTGCATATACTTGTCACTACTTGATAAAACATGTGATAGCCATAGCTGCCATTTTGGATTGCTGCTTTCCAGGCCTGAGGATTGTTCCAAGGACGATATTAATCGATCGGATACGGTTAGTTGGAAATCGATAGTTGGACTAACAACAGAACTTGAATGAACGACAGTATTTTCAATATGTGATTAAGATACAGTTACGTATCATGCCTTCTTTTCTCGCCACTTTTCCCACAGCTGTGGGGTCGCGGGTGCCACCGTGTAGAGCATGTAGATTTGGTCCTGTTTTCCGGCCGGATGCCCTTCCTGACGCCAGCTCTATCACTATTGCTTGTTTCTGTGGTGGTTGGTAGTGTGGCATGCTGTCTGAATGTGAAGAGGAAAGTGTTGGGACAAACACAAACACCCAGTCCCCGAGCCAGAAGAATTAATCGGACGCGATTAAAACCCGGGGCCCTATGAACTGAAGGCTCAACGGTGACCATTCAGCTACGTCACATGTAATTAGCGTATGGTCGAAAAAATATGTATTTCGAAAGCCTTCCAATAAGCGTAAATAACGTACAGTACGTGACGCTGCAACACAAACCAAAGAACCGATACTTTTTGTAGACATACACTGCCTACTTGATGCAAAGGACCTTACAGTCAACATAAAAACGCTTTGTAGAAAGAAAAATGAAATAAATATGAGTCTGGTTTGTAAATGGTAGCGTGGCAATTTATTCGATTACAGAATTAGTGTTGTTAAAGGGGAACAGTCGAATTGCTATCTGGACCTAAGTTGAAGTTTGTGTGTTGATAAATCTGCATTAACTAATATAAACGGGCTAGGTAATTGATGACGGTACTGAAAGATATGTAACCTCACTGCTTGTGTACAGTGAAATGTGATGCGGTGGAATTCGAACTTTGTTTTCTATTTGTTTTGTGTAGGCACGTGCAACTGACGTAGAGTTAGCGATTCTGCTATACAATTAAGGAGCAATTAGGGAGAGAATTGCAGCTATTTGTTTTGCAACTCAGCGGGGAGTTGGAGAGATTTTATGGAACGAGGAATTCTGCTGTCCGATGTTTTCAACCTGTATTCATAGTGCTATACTGATGGAGCATTAAGATACCCTGACCGGGCGAGTTGGCCGTGCGGTTAGGAGCGCATCCGGGAAATAGTGGGTTCGAGCTCCACTGTCGGCAGCCCTGAAGACGTTTTTCCGTGGCTTTCCATTTTCACACCAGGCAAAAGCTGGGACTGTACCTTAATCAAGGCCACGGCCGCTTCCTTCCCATTCCTGGCCCTTTCATATCCCAACGTCGCCATAAGACCTATCTGTGTCGGTGCGACGTAAAAGCAACTAGCAAAAAAATGAAAGACCCTGAGTGGTATTTACTTGCTACAAAAAGCAAATCAATCATCAATGACCTGCATTTAGGGCTGTCGGAAGCCATCTCCATACAGACGATGAATACACATGATGGAGTGGAAAATAAAGGCATTTTCACCATTCGTAACCTCGACAGTAAGTGAACTAGAGTGGTTACCTCAATGTCTGACCGCTAGTGCTCCCAGGAATTAAACTCACACTCATTTCAAGCGCAGAACGAGTGGACGGTGAGAAACGGAACAGAAACTACTAGACAGCAACCAACGGATGGTTAGATTTTCTTTTCTAGTGGTTAAACATCATACTAAGAAAGTTTCCGGCGATGCAAAGATGGGGATAGAAAGGTAGCGGCTATGGCGTGAACAGCCCCAGTATTTGCCAAAAGTGAAAATGGGAAAGCTCGTAAAACCATCTTCACAACTGTCGATGGTGGAATTCGAAACTACCCACGCACGTAAAAGAACTTCTGTGGAATAATATTTCCGGCACCTTGACGGCCAAGAAAACCTTAAAAATAGTAATACGCTAATAATAAAAATAATCATGTACGTACAATAATCTTAAATTTAATTATAATTCAGAATCCTTGTGGTCACTCACAAAATGAGCTGATCTCTTGTTAAGGATAAACATATTAATCCAGATGCTAAAATACGGGTATAGTGGTATGATTTTACAGCACTGGTCTGCGGTTAAGTTTAGGTGGTATTTGTGTCACTAAGAAACACGGTATATATTTCTTCTACTGTAACACGGTACAGCTGCTGTCGTCAGGCCAACATTTAAATTATCCCGCAGACTTTTATTGCCGCGTGGAAGCTTCCTTGATGAATGGCGCTCCAAGGCACAAGACATAAGAACACAGGGAGGTCACCGGGACGCGAATATAATCAGTACTCCACGGGTATGAGGTGGTTCTACCAGCAGCGCAAGGTTTTGCTGAAACAGAATGAAATCTTGCTTTTTAATGCCTACAGAGCGTGTAGCATCTGGACGAAATACTTTTTTAAAAAAAAAAAGGTAGAAGTAACACCTTCAGAACAGACACTCCTGATTTGTAATCCCTGCAAACTACAAGCAAAGATAAGCCTTGAAATCACCTGGAGGAGATGAAGGTAAAATTACTTTCTGAACACTCCGCACTAGGTGGATACAGTACCGCTCAAAAATTTAGGACCACATAAAGAAATCACGAAATGTCATCTAGAACCTGAACTTGTGCCACTAGACCTCTGTAATTTTCTTTTTGAGCTCTCACATCTAATAGGATATATGTCGCCATATTTCTTTGAGTTAGTCAAACTACTGTAGAAGTTATCAATTTTTAGCTCTTTCGAAGTTCATACGAAGAAATCAAACATTTTGGTAATATAATGTGCTGTATACTCTAATTGGTTGCAAGTATCACCACCAAATTTTTTTTGTAGACTTAGCAATGGGCACCATTTTTGTATAAATATAAATATTACGAAAATATGCGGCAACGTTTCTTTGTGTGTTTTATTTTTTTCGATCCAGCGCCAAAATGGTTGATTTTTCTTTGCCTTTGTCATGTATGGCCCAAGGTCTCAGGGCGAGCTATCGGCGTCCGACTAATCTGCCCTGATAGTTTCATTTGCACTCTGCCCATGGCATCCAAGAACACGTTTCTGATTCTGATAGCTCACAGTGAGACCTATGACAAGAACAAGGAAAAGTTGACAGTTTTTGCGCTGGTTTGAAAATAAACTAAATGCACAAAAATGGATGCCGCAGTTTTTCGGAATTTTTATATTTATACTAATTTTTTTTGACCCCCAATTATTCCTAAGTCTACAAAAGAATCTTGGTGATGATACTTGAAACCAATTAGAGTATACAGTACATAATATTTTTAAAATGGCGACTTTCTGACGTGACTTCCCAAGAGTTGAATACTTAACGTAACTCAATGAAATCAGGCGACACATATCATATTAGACGCGAGAGCTCAGGAAAAAAATACAGAGTTCTAGTAGCATAATTTTAGGTTCTAGATGCCACTTTTTTGACAGGTATTGTAGTGTGGTTAGCTCTGTGCATGTGACCGCCTCTCTCTCCAGGAATTAAACTGATACTCATTTTCGGTGTAGGCTGAGTGAACCTCAGGGCCAGGTGCCCACTAAGAAGTTGAAATCTCGTTTCTAATTTTTTTCGATTTTCTGACAAGGGATCGAACTCGCGTCCTTGCGGGTGAACCGAGCAAGCCTTTCCCGTCAAGGCTAGACAGCCTCTGAAAGTCGTATCAAGAGGAGTAAAATCTTTTATATGAAACTAAATATTTCAGGGAAAATTTTTCGGTTTCAAATATGAAACGTTGCTAATTCACGTGAAAAGCTATAAGTTACTCCGTTGAACAGCACGGGGAAGAAAACAAAAAATAAAAAAGGGATTCATTCTGTACAACAATATATGCTGGCGTGAAGTCGAGAGAACATTTTATGTTGACTTCCGAATTACCTATTTCCTGCATAGATAAGGAAGGTAAACTGCTTTTAGCACGGACAGTAAATATAAACGACGTGCATGATGCTACATAACCATGTAGAGCTAACTTCGTTTCGCTTCGTAGAAGCACGGAGAGCAGCAATATTACAAGACTCTAAACCAGCTTGGAATTTTTGTAGGTGTTCCGCATAATACACAAGTAGGGAAACATTATCTTGGAGAGTAAAAAAAGAAAAAGGCAAAGCAGAAATCTAGATCCAATAACTGCAAAGTTATTCACAACACGCTCGTTGCCTTGCGGCCGGTTTACATTTGCAATGGTGAAGATATTTCGATCCAAAATCGATGGTTGATTTTTTTCCTCGCTGCCTGGCATTAACATCCCGTAAGTGATTATTCACAACGGCAACTTTGTGATAGTACATATATAACACCCTCGCACTGTATTCAGAAGTGAACTATGATTATTGTCAGTATTCGATTTATTATTATTATCATCGTATCGTATCGTAATCTGTTTACCCTCCAGGGTCGGCTTTTCCCTCGGCCTCAGCGAGGGATCCCACCTCTACCGCCTCAAGGGCAGTGTCCTGGATCTTCAGACTCTGGGTCGGGAGATGCAACTGGGGAGAATGACCAGTAACTCGCCCAGGCGGCCTCGATTTATTATTATTATTTTATTTATTATTTATTATTATTATTATTATTATTATTATTATTATTACATTTGTATATTTATTCCACATATTTCAAACTGGAAGGTCTCCATATGTGGTATGAGTAATTTGTTTTGTACAAACGGATGGGAAAACAGGGCTATTTAAACTCGGAAACTTTGCATGAGCCATGCGGGCATCCCAGAGTCCGATGAGGTGGCCTTGTTGATGTTGTAGTCAGAAACTTTATATGAGTCATACGGAACGGCCCAGAGTCTGATGAGGTTCGGGGCTTGATCTTGACAAGGGGATATACTCGTGATTGGATGGCCAGGATCCATCTTGACGTATCATGTGAGAGGAAGGGGGAAGCTGAGGTCTATATAGGCATGTGATTATACGGCGAGAACCGCGACCGTTTGAATCGAGAACCTCAACGCTGACCATTCAGCATGGTACAATAATACCACCATCGGAATAGTATCCTAAAAGGGATACATTAATATCTTAATAACTTATATTTAGTGTCAACTGGTGACGATTTAGTCTTATGCCTAACTGCCAGAGATGAAATTAACATCAGGGCTCTTATTGATCTAACAGAAAATCAATTTGCCTCCATTGATCTTACAGAGTAAATCCATCACAGAGTAAATTAATTTGTGTGAAGAAAGGTAGCTTTAGTTCTCTAAATATGGAATCTGCAAACAATTCCGTTTATCATTCTCTCACGGATCGTATAGCACGCATAACATATTTCTGTGTAAGCTTTTGTGATGAAATCGAAAATATTTCAAATTTAACAACTAGAACCTGACCAGAAATCAATAATAAGTGAATACGTCTGGTCTAGTTTGATTAATCCCCTACACCAAAAGTGAAATGGCATAGGCCCTATGGCTTTTAGTGCCGGGAGTGTCCGAGGACAAGTTCGGCTCACTAGATGCAGGTCTTTTGATTTGACTCCCGTAGGCGACCTGCGCGTCGTGATGAGGATGAAATGATGATGAAAATTCCCGACCCTGCCGGGAATCGAACTCGGGACCCTTGTGACCAAAGGCCAGCACGCTAACTATTTAGCTATGGAGCCGGAAATCCCCTACAGTGTGTCACACTGACTAAAATCAGACTGGACGATGTTGACAAGATACAACGAGCAGCAGTTAAGGAAATACAGTAATTGGTTTATTCCATAACTGTCCCAACAGTATGCAATATGCACAGAAGAATTTCATGAGCTTGGGCTGGTGAAAACAGGGTGGGGAAGCTTTATCCAGCACCACAGAAAATGAGCGCAGAATGAAGTCGTACACCTCCAATAAGTACGAGATCTTGAAACTGAGAGGCATACTACATTATCGGCTTTGGGTATTTCATCTAATGATGGGGACAATCTAACTGGTCGTCAATAAATTAAGAACATTTCTAGGAAACCGAGAGTGTGAAACCTGGACTTCCCACAGCTAAGAGGAGAGACTAGAGGTATTTGCTGACAGCTAAGAGTAGAGACTAGAGGTATTTGCTGAACCTCCAAAATTTAATAACTGGGGGAGCACACAGTCCTCTTCAGAATGGTCAAACGCTCTAAAAATACAACTGTA
Organism: Anabrus simplex; assembly: GCF_040414725.1. NCBI lineage: Eukaryota > Metazoa > Arthropoda > Insecta > Orthoptera > Tettigoniidae > Anabrus > Anabrus simplex. The sequence goes on from NC_090271.1 coordinate 215,538,373, forward strand.
CGAGCAATTCCAGACAGAAAGCTCAGTTCAAACCGCTGCCGCTATGAAGGCTGTAGTGAAATTGAAACCCTTGGTCGTGTACCGGGATTCCGATTCTGCGCCAAGAGTGTAAACTGCAGAGAAATAGCAGGCAATAGCAGCACTGACCTCTTTACTACGATCTCGGAAACATTGGAGGAAGTACAAAGCATGTCATCGTGTGACTCGAATAGAAGAGCTGATATCGCGCGCGCGCGCGCGCGCGCGCGCGCGTGTGTGTGTGTGTGTCCTACCACTTGGGTCCAACTGTTCGGTTAGAAACCAACGTACAGCAAGCAATGGAGGTAGATGCAGAGAAAAGCAAATCTACAAGCCGTATCTTCCATACCTCAAGGAAGACTAAAACATCCCATTAAATAAATGGAAAGCGTACGGTCTATTTTTCGGAGCTATAGGTGGCATGTCCAAATTTGTCTCTCGCATCCTGGTAGACTGGGTTTCTAAATGAACTTTCTTGTACGATATTGTCCTGACCTTGATGAAGGACACACTTATGATTTTACGTCATCATTTATATTTCTAAATTTAGAGCATTTTTAAACATTTTCATTAAGAAATATTTTCTGTAACATGAAATCATTGAAAAACATATAAATTATTCTGAATCCACGTGGTCAGCTGTATCTAGTCAGATGAACATATTTATCTTTCTCTGTGAGGTCCTCACGTTTATGGGACAGAATCCCGGCATAGTCGGTTGGCGTATAAGAATCCCTTTTACCGGCTGTTTTAGAAACTTCCTTGGCAAAATTCCGGTAATCTCTGAAAATTCTTAAATTTAAAAACATTAAACCCAGAACTTAATTGGCATCTGTCTTCTACAATCTTGCCTTTCGACTGTAATTTGAAAGGGAATTCCTCTGCGTTTAAAGTAAATAAATGCCGAGCTCGATATCTGCAGTCGCTTAAGTGCGGCCAGTATCCAGTATTCGGGAGATAGTAGGTTCGAACCCCACTGTCGGCAGCCCTGAAAATGGTTTTCCGAGGTTTCCCATTTTCACACCAGGCAAATGCCGGGACTGTACCTTAATTAAGGCCACGGCCGCTTCCTTCCCACTCCTAGCCCTTCCCTGTCCCATCGTCGCCATAAGACCTATCTGTGTCGGTGCGACGTAAAGCAACTAGCAAAGTAAAAAGCTTTACGCGACTGCTGACATCGCGATCATAGTTGCGGTACCCCAAGTTTTATGTGGAATTCGAACTAGAAGAAAATTTCAACATTCACATTTTATTTCAAAATTCCTACTGGCTGGCTTTCTTGGTTGAGAAGGCAGTGACAACATGATACGCCATTCCCTCCCCTCATTTGAACTTCCGTAATTAGAAACGAACTGGTTATCACTTTATTGTGATAAACAATGTCACCCTCTAAAAGCTGAACGTCATTAGAAGCATTGCACACAACGGATCGATGTGACAGGTTTTCGGATGAAAATCAATCTGCTGCAACTGATCATACGAGGAAATCCAGCCGTCGTGCATTGCAATGACGCTGCGTAGACCGGGGCAGTGTTGGCAAGCGACCAGCGTGGTAATTAATCGCAGCTGAGTTATCGGTTGTAGAGGGAGGAGGGGTTTGGACACACAAACCATCCAGCCCAGACCCGTCTAGTAGCGCCGCAACCGACTGACCACGAATTATCCTTGAGAACCTCAGTATACATACCTGTACATATAAACAATCACGTCCATCACAACCTGTATTACCGAATCGGCCACTGTTAGAAGGCAGTAAGTTACTTTTTGGCGAAAATGATATTTTGAATGATACTAGTTTTATGAAGATAGACGTATCTGTTTATGTTACAAGGAACTAAGTCTGCCCTTTCTTTAGTACAAAAATCAGTAGCTGAATTTAACGTTCGCCGTGCGGTTAGGGGCGCGCAGCGGTGAGCTTGCATTCGGGAGATAGTGGGTTCGAACCCCACTGTTGGCAGCCCTGAAGATGGTTTTCCGTGGTTTCCCATTTTTACACCAGGCAAATGCTGGTGTAATACCTTCATTAAGGCCACGGACACTTCCTTCCTACTCCTAACCCTTTCCTATCTCATCGTCGCCGTAATACCTATCTGTGTCGGTGTGACGTAAAGCAAGTTGTAAATAAAACATAAAATAAAAAGGTTCATTGTTAAAGAGAACTTCCTTCTGTGTTTTAACGTCTATTGTTGTATGGCTTGGTATTGATAATATGGTAATATGCATTAATGGCAACAATAATTCTCATCTGTCAGAAAAATAAACTTTCTACTCATGTGATTCATTGTTATAAAGAACTCTCCGAATTTTTCCAGTTTATTTTAATTTTAAGAACGACAAAACCTAACAAATACACCTTTCTAGAGTAGTCTTATCAAGGTAAGTGATGTTTGCACAGGACCAGGCGAGAACAACATTTTATTTTTCAATTAGCCCGCCTGGAGGCTATGATCATTAAGCCGTCAAGTCTATATGGTCTGACGCCATGGTTAGCCGGTTCGAGTCCTGTTAGTGGAAAAAATCCCGCCATTAGAATGATAGGGTAGGATAAGTGGTAGAAAACAATTTCTGATCACAAGATTGCGTGCCAAAAGCCTGGATTCAATTCCAAAATTCTCCGCAATCTTCATATGAAGTGAAGGTATATGACGCTGTTGATGGTGATTCGTCCGTCGGATAGATACGTTAAGCCTTCATCAAACTCCTTAGTTTTATTCAACAGGAATAGGTGTTGTGCCGACAGCGGGTTTCACCCTCTCCGTATCTCATCAACATCATCCTAATAATCATAATAAGCGAATATTCAGACGTCGAGGTCACCCATGGATGTCAAATAAAAAGACCTGCACCAGGTGAGGACACTTCCGGCACTAAATGCCATACAATAAATAAATAAATAAATGAATAAATAAATAAATAAATAAATAAATAAATAAATAAATAAATAAATAAATAAATAAATAAATAAATAAATAAATTTCCCTTTTCACCGTGGCACTAACGCCCTTGAAGGGCCTTGGCCTACCAAGCGACCGCTGCTCAGCCCGAAGGCCTGCAGATTGCGAGGTGTCGTGTGGTCAGCACGACGAATCCTCTCGGCCGTTATTCTTGGCTTTCGAGACCGGGGCTGCTATCTCACCGTCAGATAGCTCCTCAGTTCTAATCACGTCGGCTGAGTGGACCTCGAACCAGCCCTCAGATCCAGGTAAAATCCCTGACCTGGCCGGGAATCGAACCTGGGGCCTCCGGGTAAGAGGCAGGCACGCTACCCCTACACCACGGGGCCGGCGCCTTAATTAATAACATTCCATTAAGAAAATATCGAGTTGGTGCATTTTAACTATGACCGATTCGATTACAGGAGAGATGTCAAGAAACCGTCACGGCATTTTATTTCACTACTTCGCCATCTCATCATCCAGGAAGGTTGGAGGGATGGGAAACAGTCTCTATAACCTCGTGTAACAAAAAATCTGACAGTTCTATGGTCGCATTATGAGAAGGAAGTACAACAACTTAGAAAAAATTTAATTGCCCGAGGAATAGTCAACTGTAAAAAGTTAACAACGCACGCTGCAAGGAAATAAGTTATTCAGATACGGGACATCGACTCGTCGTCAAGAAAAACTACTGTCTGGAAGATAAAAGACAATGAAGTATGGCACCGACTGCAAATTGTAACGAAGCCCTTAGGGCACGAATCTCAGTCATGAGTAACATAAATAATAATAATAATAATAATAATAATAATAATAATAATAATAATAATAATAATAATAATAATAATAATAATAATAATAATAATACCGAGCTATTTGTTCAGCTGTTAGCTTTCAGCCTAGAGATTGAACCCCACTATCGATAGCCTTAAATACGGTTTTCCTTGGTTTCCCATTTTTACACCAGGCAAGTGATGAAGTTATGCCTAATTAACTTAAGGCCACGTACACTTCTCTCCCAGTCCTAGTCCTTTCCAATCCCATCGTGACCGGAAAAACTTCTACGAGTTAGTAGGACGTTAGACCTCTATTAAACAAAATTAGTGAAACATTGGCAGGAAATTAATTCAGATGAAGTGCAGAAATTGGGTAAGTAATACATATGCTCATATTATATATTTATTTGTATTACTGTACTCAACTATATTTTTTAAAGCAAAGAAAAGTCACCTCTGTACAGGCCATGAAGGCCCTTGGAGGAGTGAAAGGTAAAGGCTTACACCATCGTTAACCTCGGCACGTGATGGGGTGGAGTGGTTAGCTCTACGCCCGGCCAAACTATATTTTGTGCCCTATATTAAATACAAGACGATCTATGGGAGCGAAGGGCACGTAAATAGGAGTCAATTGTCTTTCATTCAGATTTCTGATTAACAAACATGAGCATATAAGGAGAAGTGGCAACAGCGCATTCTTCGGAACTCGATATGTAACTCGGATTCGGTCTGATGTGCTGTTCCTGAACGAAGATAGTGTGTCCGGAAAGGTGCATCCACACTTCTATCAGACCAGGGTATCATATCAAGAAGTGATATGCGTTCATAATACAGCCGCCTTTAGACAAGGCTGCCCAATCTGTATCACGCATCTGTATCGTCTGTGCGTATCTGCCAGTTTTCCACCCATCGGTCTTACTGTTCCGATATGGAGACAATAGCTCTCCAGCTAGACTCTGGCTTGGGCCAGCTGTTCCAAGAGCCGCGAGCAGATACGCCATTTTATTTTTTGCACTATTCGACAGAGCCCCCAACGTCATTTGCGGTTTCTTCCCATGCGCCATTCTTTTTCAACCGATTACAATGGTGCGGATCCGCTGGACCCTTCAAAACGGTTTTTTGTTGATAACTTATCAAATACTTATCAACTGATGGAACTTTTTTCCCTGGACCACTCCACATCCATTTTTCTTCAGATTGGAAAATCCCCACCCAAAGGTTGATTCAAACCTAACGAAGTCGGAAGTCGGAAGGACGATGAACAGGGTACGGTCGAAAGCAAGAGTGACGGAGGCGCTGAGCACACGAGGCGATGATACGGAGCAAGACCAACTACCAATACGTCAGACCTTAATGCAGCTATCGATATTAGCTAAAATGGCGGCCCGATCGGTTTGTTCAAATGTAAACATGAGCATGTGCGAAGCATCAGTTTAGTTCTTTCTGTTGGTTTGGTTTGATTAAGAACCGTTAATTCATATTACAGCAGATGCACTTACATTCAGATGAAGTGTACGTAATGCATCGTGATGATTTCGTAGTTACAAGTAGTTTCTTAGGGTGCATTAAAACATTCGAGGATAAATTTGTCAATAGAGAGGATGTGTTCCGTGTACTTAATGAGCTGTGTTTTCTTTTTTTTTCGGATAAGGGCAAAACTCTGTGTTGGTGCCAATCCTAGTACATTTCTCAATTACTATACCTTTTGAGGATTTTGAAAGTGAGGTTATAAAAAGTGATAAAGCTATTTATTTTATCTGTGAATGAAGATTGCATTCTCTTTGTTGTATAAGAGGACAAGGTATCAACTGATATACTGTCACTTACAGTACGTATTTACGTTGCCAACGATTTGGGTGTTAAAGTGCATTATACGAAAATGCATACGCTACCAGAGAATTTCAAATTGATGCTCCTATTGATTATCTGAAGTGAAACAGATGTAGCAGTTTGGTGGATCATTATCAGAATCATTGTTATGAGAGAATTGAAATTCGCGACAAGGTTTCGTTTCTAACAAATTTCTTGAACGAGGTAGGCTATGATATTTAAAAGCTTATGGTAATAGCAATGTCATTCAAATTAATGGATTTTTAAAACAAGTACTGATTTATAGGAAGAAGAATTACGGTCTGGAATAATTTGCCAAGGGTGCCTTCTACTTTATCTACACCAATTAGATGAATTTCCAACTTCTTTGAAATCACTTAAGAAAAGACTAGGTAGAAAATTGATACGTAATATGCCACTTGGACGACAGCCCTAAATTCGGATCATTGGTGATCGATTCATTAATAAATTGACTTAATTGAAACGCATAAAATATTTCACAAGGACTGTCATTTTAGAATGCAGTCCTATATTACCTATTTCCTTTACCATACTAGTTCACAGAAAATCCATATACTGCTTATCTTAATTTAGGGTATTTCTAGATAGCATTGGTCTATTACCCAAAGTAAAGTGTTCTGTTCGTTATTACTGACAGCTTAGCAACTCAATACGATAATCAAAAGGTTATGTTTATGTATCACAGGCGTGTTTATTATCCGCACACTTTATCTTGGTGCATTTACACCCTAGTGCTGAATCGGTCGACCTCGGCGATCTTCGAGATTTGTACTGGCAACCTTTGAAACACAAACTATGTATCGCTTAAGCATCGTTGTGCGACATCTGGCGTACACTTTACGTACTAGTACTGTTGTTGTTTACACAACAAAGCCAAAGTATTGAATTCATGCTAGGAACAAGATTCGCATCGAGAAATGTTTTATAATGTTATATAATGTGTATGTGACATAGTTGTTGGCTTAAGATGATAACGGTTTAGAAATTTCATATCGATCGATCATATTCTCGATTCAATTCAGATTTCATTTTCATTCAGTTGGCGGCACTATCGATACCGGGACAGCTCCCTCCTTACTCCTCACCCCCGTACATAAATGCACCAAGATAAAGTGTGCGGATAATACATGGAACCGATGCGTCGGCCATGTTGTTTTTGTATTAAGGTCTGATATTATTGTAGAAGGTCTTGTACGGAGTGCTGATCAGGGAAACGCTCCATCCACAATGTCCGTATCTGTATCACATAACTTCCCTCTGATGGGACGACAAAAGACCGACTCACATTGGGAACATTCCCGGTTCGATCATTGTACTGTATCATATTTGACACACGATCTTGATATGGTGATCTGATACAAGTGTGGACGCACCTCTATATGTGATGTCTATGAGCCACTACAGTTGAGAATTCAGAATCGTGCTGGTGTCAAATGACCACGCCAGCAGCTTAACATGCATCATGTTAGAACGGCATGCTTCTAGTTATACACGGGAATAACATCTCACCAGGGAGATTTCGGTGGTCAAGTGCCGATCAGCTCGTTGAACAAGGGGTGGCGGTGTTGGCGTTCGAAAAAACGAGACCAGTTATGAGAGCAGAACATTATGCGTGGAAGAAGCTCTCAAGCGCCAATAACCACAGTGCAACCCTCACGTAATCCTCGTTGACAGACGGTACGGCATTAGTAGCAGAACACAGCTAGTGGCAATATAAATCCTCAGATGTACATTTACGTATAACTTCCATCCCGTGATTATCAATGATAAGCCGACCTTACTGTTGTAGTCACTTAATAGTTGTTTTTCTGCTCCCAAGATAACGGATTCGACCCGTCTGAGGTCGGTGCAACTGAAGATGTTAACAAAATGCGACAATTTTGCGGCATGCTCTGGCTTCTGGCATCCCTATGGGGAAAATTTTCGTCTGTTAAGGACGTTAGCAGTTGGAACGAGCCTTAATCATAAGATTTGAAACTGTTTAAGGCCGGTAGAGAGTCCGACTCCTTGGCTGAATGGTCACCATAGTGAATTTCGGTTCACAGGGTTCCGCGTTCGATTCCTGATCGGGTCGGAGATTTTAGCCAAGCCTAGCTAATTCCTCTAGCTCGGGAACTCGTTGTTTAGTTTTAATATATACTGTACCTCTTCATTCATACACGTCAAGTACACTACAAATCATCACAATCACGAAATAATTAATACATCGCTGCACATAGGGTTGGGGTCAGGAAGAGTATCCCACTGTAAAACTGGGTCACATCCACAAGTACACTACAAATCGCTCCCGCGACTCCATCAAGGTGCCGGAATAAGTAGCAACAACAACAGAAGAAGAAGAAGAAGAAATAGTAGTTTAGGAACTTTACACACCCCCTTAAGTAACTATTATACGTGTTTGGAAGATTGTTTTGCACCCCAGAATCACTGTGTTCGTTCTCTGACAGCCTGCTTTCTTTCCTCCGTCCATCCACTGTTGTGATTTTCCTCTTAATGGAAGCTCTTTAAAGTTGTCAATTTGTCATCTGTAGCCTACTCTGTTCGGCTTAAAATGTCTTTCAGATGTAATTCAAACCTCTCAAGATCTTGTTTTTGTAATTTTTTGGCCAGCCGGGCTGAACAGCTCAGACGGTAGAGCGCTAGTCATCTGAGCTCATGATGGTGGGTTCGATCATGGCTCAGTCCTTTGGTATTTGAAGGTGCACACATTCGTCAGCCTCGTATCAGTAGATTTATCGGCACGTAAAATAATTCCACTGGGACAAAATTCCTGCACCTCGGCGTATCTGAAAATCGTAAGTTAGTGGGGGCGTGAAACCATTATAATAATATTAATAATTATTATTATTTCGTTTCGACCAACTAGGCACCACGTCAGTTCAACTGTCTCCTTTTTCGACCTTTAACTCCCACCCAATGCTTCTGCGTTCCTCTCTCGTGCTGTTCTTCTTTTCTCTCCTGGGTCCACGCCTTCCCTGTCTTCAGCTTCGGCTTTTCCTGGAAACCTTCGTGCGTACGTAGGTTTTCCTTAAGCGGAACACGCTCCTGGATACGTGTCGTCTCAAAACTCACGAGTCCCAAAACTCACGAATTCCAGGAAGAGGATTAGTAAGAACAGGTTTCTCTACCTGGGCCAGTCTCAGAACTCATGAGCAGGGCCAGTTCTTTCTTGAATTGATAAATGTCCACCCTATTAGTGACGGGGTAATGGAATACTTTTAATAATCGAATAACTTCCATGAGTTTCAAATATCATTCAGTTATATCGCACAGAATAATCGGATGCGTCATGAGTAATTTTTTCGGTTTAAGTGTGTCGGGTGGACAATCTATTGAAATACCTAAGCGAGTAGATGAACTCTTACGAAAAATAGAAACACGCCTTTTTTTTCAAATGAATCTCGAAGTGTTGAAACTAAATGAGTGAATTAACTATCTTGATCTTTAATATATCTAAATAAAATTCCTTTTTCAAGTAAATGCCACTTTCTGGCTGCATAATGGAACTAAGCCCCAGTACTACCAACTACCAGTGTATTTTTAACTAGCAGCGGGCAATGGTACCTACTTTAATTTTATGTCGTCCGGCTGCATTCATAAATTGTTAGCATGCTCGCCTTTGGTCCAAGGGGTCCAGGGGGTCCCAGGTTCAATTTCCGGGCGGGTCAGAGATTTTAAGTTTCATAGGTTAATTCCTACGGCTCGGGTACTGGGTGTTCGTGCCGTCTTCATTTTAGGAAGGGACCCATCCTCACAGACTTGCAGGTCACCTATAGGGAGTAAACTCTAAAAACCTGCACCAGATCTCCCCGGATCCCACACGTCATTATTATAAATTTATGTGAAAGGTAAAGAGTGTATTATATTAGTTTAAGACAACAGCTAATAATAATAATACACCTCGGTCTCTTTCATTCACCAGCCATTATTTTTTCCGTGGGTTGGGGTGTCAGAATGACATCCGCAGTATCCCCTGTCTGTCGTAAGGAAAGCCTGAGTAACCGCGCACCTCATCCCCCCTGCGGTCATCGCAAGCGCCTGCTGTCCGGAGTCATGAATTTTGAGACTCATTAGAATGTTTACTTTAACTACCAGTCTGTAGTCGTGAGTTTTGATACTATTTGTAACTAATTTTAGCCCGTGAGTTTTGAAACTCGTGAGTTTTGAGACGTAACCCCTGGATATCTTTAGGAGAAATTTCCATTTCTCGTAGATCTTTCTCAACTTCTGTAAACCATGCCCCTTTGGTTTTCTTATGTTGAAAGTACGTTAATATCCGTTTAGATGTCCTGCCTGGGCTCAATCGTGACACATGGCCTATAAAAGGCAATCCTTCTTTTTCGAATCGTGTCACTTATCTTCTCCACGTGCTTGTATAATTCGTGGCTGTTGTTGTTATTTCGTTTCGGTGAGCTATGAAACACGCTACCTAAACCGTTTTCAGTCTTGAGCTTTAACACTCGCCCAGTCCGACTCGTTGGCTGAATGATTAGCATAGTGGCCTTTGGTTCAGAGGGACCCTGGTTCGATTACCGGCCGGGTCGGGGATTTTAATCGCTTCTGATTAATTATTCTGGCTCGGGGACTGGGTCTGTGTCCGAACGAACACTCTCCTCTTCATATTCAGGCAACATACCACACTACCAACCACCACAAAAACACGCACTAGTGAATATATCCCTCCATATAGGGTTGGAGTCAGGAAGGGCATCTGGCTGTAAAACAGGGTCAAATCAACATGTGCAACGCAGTTCGCACCCGCGAGTCCACAGGTGTGGAAAACAGCGGTAGGAAAATGAAAAGAAAATATTATTAATTTTATTTTTATTACATTTCAACGCTTCAGATTTTCCCGGATTGCTAAGAAGGCGGAAATCCTGGCGCAGTATGATGAGATACGAGATGATAAAAAAGCTACGCACAAAGAATCCACCATTATATTGTTCTTGCCATTTCCTGTCGAGCGCAGAAAAGCAGAGAAAGAACATCAAACATACTTCCAGCAATGGCACTCCAGTGGAGCAATGTCTACCTTGCATGTAGAAATAAAGACTTTCAGTTTCCATTAGAATTTTACGATTTCCATTTCGATATTTTCATTCCCATTATGTGTCTTTAGCTTCTAGGTCAACATCTGGCGGATTCCACCTGCAGAGCACACACACACACACACACACACACACATGCACACACTATACAGCTAGCAGCGCCATGAATATTCATGAAGCCCCCTGCAGCAACCGCTCAGTTGAATAAAACCGTTTGTGACGAGTCACATCAGAGGGCCATGCGAGCTACCTGTCCATATTCATAAGAGATAAGCTTATTAATGGCCTCTTACAGCACAGCATATGAATTTTTCGTTAATGACATTTTGGAGTTCTCTTTCTAAAGAATATACACAAACCTAGTTTATACAATGCGAGGTATGATATTATTAATTCGGTATCAGGCAAAATGTTGCAAGTGGCCTGCTAAAAGTTTCCCAGCAGATCTCTCTTAATTTTCTTCTAAAAATAAAGTGGTAGAGGTGGTGATCATTGTTTTAAGAGGAAAATGGGAAACCATCCTCCAATACATTTTCCCAGTACTCAACAGTGTGGAAACCATCAGACAAAAACGGATAAATCAATAAATACGTAATTTTAGGATTGGCCTCTTAAATGCCAAGAGACGCATTCTGGCAGTCCGCGTTATACTGTGCATAGTCAATAATCAATGATGTGCATATTATAGCAACACAAGCGGTACCAGTGCGGTTCGCTGCACGAACAAACTGCTATGAGATTTAAGTATAAAAACGTTCGTCGTTAAATGCATACAGTCAATGGAAAAGACCGTATTAAATAATAATAATAATAATAATAATAATAATAATAATAATAATAATAATAATAATAATAATAATAATCTGGTGATCATCGGGCGAGTTGGCCGTGCGGTTAGGGGCGTGCAGTTGTGAGCTTGCATCCGGAAGGTAGTGGGTTCGAATCCCACAGTCGGCAGCTCTGAAGATGGTTTTCCGTGGTTTTCTATTTTCACACCAGGCAAATGCTGGGGCTGTACCTTAATTAAGGCCACGCCGCTTCCTTCCCACTCCTAGGCATTTCCTGTCCCATCGTCTCCATAAGCCCTATCTGTGTCGGTGCGACGTAAAGCAAGTTGGAAAACAAAAAATTAAAAAAATCTGTTGATCCAGGTCAACCGCATTCTGCAAATTAACGGACCAAAATATGTATACAAGGTGTTCGGAAATTCTAATTACAAACTCCTAGGAGTTGTAGAGGGTACTGAGGAGATAACCATTTGAAGAGGACCCCATGTCTGGAAGCGTACAGTTTTGTGCTACATGTGTAATTTCAAATCAAGTGTTTAAATCTCCCACTTCTGCCGGGAGAAGGAGTGATTGCATGTGCGGCAAGTTTACTTGTACTGGTTAAGCATCAGGATACCATGAAGAGTCTGGTTTGTAAGACCCCTATAGGCTCCGTGCGTTAACGGGAAAAATGCACCGCTGCGCTGCGTGTGGCGAACATTGTAAGTTATCGTGTGTTGCCGCGCAATTTGCTGTAGTCTCATCGCGTGTTGCAATGGCCCACTAAATAATAACAGTGGGACTTCAGAGTGTTTTATATGACAGGTATCAGCCCAATTCTTCCAATCTTGCAGAAAGTGGTCATATTCAAGAGGAAAACAGTTCGCAGGAAATAGCAATAGAGTAATAATTGCTATTACGAAAAGAGAAACATCGGTTCACTAGCTACTCTACCATTTCACGATAGAGACAACGTAGTGATTTATGTATTTGCCTGGTGTGAAAATTGGAAACCACGGAAAACCATCTTTAGGGCTGCCGACAGTGGGATTCGAACCCACTATCTTCCGGATGCGAGCTGACAACTGCGCGCCCCTAACCGCACGGCCAACTCGCCCAGTCACAAGAGAGTCACCAGGTGTGACTGAGCAAGTGTACAGAACATGATTTGTCGGTACAATGTTTGTATCAAAGTTGATAGTCACCGCATCGAAAAACTGTTCGAGTGGGCGATGCTAACCTTCATTTGAAGAAGAGAAAAACATTGTTAACGTGACAAATTCAATGTTTATTATTATTATTATTGTACCGGGCGGTACACCTCCACGCCGCTAATTTAAAATGTGCGCCAGTTGAAACTCCTCTGCTGGAGGAAGTATGAACTTTATTGACGGTATTAATTTTCAAGTTTCTCAGAAGATGTCACTACCTGGAAATTTTAGAGTTTTTGAACTGTGTCATTTTCGACATATTTTTGTTTTGCTTGTAGAAAGAAGTGTGAACTTTCTCTTCTAGAGGACACTACTGAAGATCAACAATAGTGCACCCTAGTGCAGAGTGAAAGAACTATTTTTTTTGGAGAAATTTTTATTTCAAAAGTTTGTTTCTTGTTAAATTTCTTTCTGTTATTGTTTAAGTTGGCTGTATACCCCTCTCTTTCCCCTTGTTTTGTATTTAGCCAATCCCGAATTTCTTTTATTAATTTCTGACCAATCAGAGGTATCTTCCCCCAACTTGAATATGTTGCTGTATCCTACCCAATAAAGAGTTTGTGGGAGGGTGTTTTCATTCCCCCAACGCCTCGAACCTTCCGCGAGAGGATATAAACTGCTGATTTTAGGGTCTCCGGGCCACTTCTCTTCCATCTTTCAGTGTGTAAAGTACATAGCAGGGGGCGGGAAGCGCCTCTTTCTTCGGCAGCGGTCAACAACAAGGTAATGGCCAATTAATAACTTCTTTCTTTGCTAGCTCAGCAGTTTAACTCTCGGGGCGGGTCCGAAGTTTTTCCATTATGTAACCTTCCTTAAAAATGTAAAGAAACTTGTATCTATTCTATTTTTTAAACTACGTATTGGGATAGAGAGTGCGTAACCCTCTCGAGCTCCCACTCATATTGTTTTGAGGTGAACTTATTTTCTCAACCTATTCTTCCTTAACATTATGTAAATTTGTTTCTTTTCTAAAGTCACCTCCGTAGTATGGGATTAGCCCTTGCATCAGCGGCCGAGAGCCAAATTAGGTTTTGAAACAAATACATTAGGAGTGCAGATCGCCTCCTCTCAAATTGTTTCTTTAGAGGTCATTGTAATTACCCTTTTTCATTTAATTGACCTCAGTAGGTTGGGTATATTACCCCTGTGTCTATGTCCTGAGAGGACAACTTGAAGGTGGAGTTTGGTGTGGAGTTTGGTGTGGCCTTTGAGAGGCTTAAAGTTGAGAGCGAGTGGCTCTTTTTCGAAAATTGAGTGTTGTATGCCCCGTGGAGGCTTTTCAGTGTAATTTGGAGCAAATGCTCCTGAATATGAATGGGGTTTTCTGCCCCTCTGGTAAAACTTATTTTGAAGTAAGGTTGGGCTGATTGCCCACGAATTGTGAAGTAAGGGCGCTGAGCCCAAAACCAGTAAATATTGTACCTACATTTTGTTGACTTGCTACTCTGTACCTGCAATGCTTGTTATTTCTTCATTTTAAAAAGAAAATATAACCTTGTTAAATTTTACATTAACTTTGATTCCGTAGTTTGAGACCCGTTGACGCCCGCACCTTCTTTCACCTCTACCTACCACTAAAACACGGTAACAATTATTATTATTTATATTATTATTATTATTATTATTTATATTATTATTATTATTAATTTTACCATTTGCTTTACGCCGTTACGACCCAGACAAGTCTTATTAGGACGATGGTATAAGAAAGGACTAGGAGGAGGAATGATAAGGTACAGCCCCAGCATTTGCCGGTGTGAAAATGGGAAACCACGGAAAACCATTTTCAGGGTTGCCGACAGTGAGGCTCGAACTCACTATCTCCCAAATGCAAGTTGACAGCTACGTGACGCAAACCGCATAGTTACTCGCTCGGTCTTTATTCCCCCTCCCCCCCCCCCTGCAATTGAACAATGTGACCAAATTAGTGAATGTTGGCCACTGACCAGCAAATAATTAAATTACTAGCACTTCTTTATCCAGCAGAAACACGAGATTTAAATACATTTGAAATTGTCTTATATTAGTTCCTATTCAGAACGTTATCTACTGTACTCATTCTCATCTCCAAACCCTACGAGTGCAACATATCATGATCGGAAGCAGAGTTATAAATCCATGTCATGAATGTTTTCTTCCAGTCATTCCTTCAGAGGAAGGGTCCGGCTCCATGGCTAAATGGTTAGCGTGATGGCCTTTGGTCATAAGGGTCCCGGGTTCGATTCCCGGAAGGGTCGGGAATTTTAACCTTAATTGGTTAATTTCGCTGGTACGGCGGCTGGGTGTACGTGTCGTCTTCATCATCCTTTCATCCTCATCACGACGCGCAGGTCGCCTACGGGAGTCAAATCAAAAGACCTGCATCTGGCGAGCCGAACTTGTCCTCGGACACTCCCGGCACTACAAGCCATACGCCATTTCATTTCATTTTTAGAGGAAGTGTTATTAAAATCATGAATAAGAACGTGTATGAATGTCGAATGAAAAAGAACACTTGAAATCGTGATTTTCAAAGCCGAACAATACTATTCCGACAAGCGGCGAGCGACAAGTTATTTAATAACATACATCAAACAGCGCCGGATTTTTTTCATTTCCGGTTGATCCTGTTTCACGTTGATAAGTGAGCGCTAGAATTCACGCCTAGGGACAGTACTCAATCTCCCTCTGTCGCCAACGAATTGTCGACGATATTTCGTAAGCCCCTTTGAGTTGTGTTGTTTAGAGACTTATGACACCTTCAGTCGTCAGCCGCGCGCTCTAGTGGGTGTAGGAACTATTTAATAACCTGTAATTAATTTAGGCCTAAGCCTGACTTCATAATATGGGTATTATATCAGTCTTCTTCTAGAACAAAGGGGGGAAAGACACATCTTCAGAATACCCGCTAGAGAAATTAGAAGTTTGGATCTCCCAGCGGTAAATCATCTCAGTCTTCTCGGTAAGTTTCTTTCAACAGTTCGGCTACGTGCGTGAGGAGGTTTCGCACACCTATGGTATTGGATAGTCTGTTGTCTTGTGTGTCTGATCAACATTATATGCAATTTTGAATAAGGGTACCAAATTAACATAAATTACAATTAGGGCTCCTAGAGTGAAGGTTGGGGATATCCAATTCGGGATAGCTGGCAACTGGCTTTAAAGCATTGGAACTAGACATGGTAACCGTCTAAAGATTCGTGTCTTTCATTTGTACTCTCGCCATTACCTCTGTTGATCAGCGGTGGTGTGTCAACCTTTGGATCCGAAGACCGCTGGTTTAAACCCATCAGAGGTATTCGGATTTGAAGGACAGAAAGAAGTCCATTCCACACTCCATATCGTACAATGTCGACATGTAAAAGATCTCTGGTGACACACTTGGTGTTTACCCCACAAAATTAATTAATAACTGACCCGCAAGTCGGCCGACAGAGATACGGTTTACTCTGACATCTGGTATAGTACAACGGAACGTCGACATAGATGCCTAGGAACTCTAGGCTTTTTGCAGATGATGTTATTATGTACAGAGTAATAAATAAGTTACAAATTGTGAGCGACTGCATAATAACCTTGATTATGTTGTGAGACAGACAGAATGCAATGGTATGACGATACACGGGGTTAAAAGTCAGGTTGTGAGTTTCACAAATAGGAAAAGTCCTCTCAATTTTAAATTACTGCATTGATGGAGTGAAAATTCCTTTTGGGGATCAATGGGGATCAGTGGAGAGATGGCGTGGAATGACATCGGTAGACGAATAAGTTTGAGTGGTATCTTTAAAAGTAGGAAAGATCACAATATGAAGATAAAGTTGGAATTCAAGAGGACAAATTGGGGCAAATATTCGTTTATAGGAAGGGGAGTTAGGGATTGGAATGACTTACCAAGGGAGATGTTCAATAAATATCCAATTTCTTTGCAATAATTTAAGAAAAGGCTACGAAAACAACAGATAGGGAATCTGCCACCTGGGCGACTGCCCTAAATGCTGACGACTTGATTTTAATAGCAGATTGTGCAGAAAGCCTGCAGTCTAATATCGTGGAACTTGAAAATAGGTGCAATGAGTATGGTATGAAAATTAGCATTTCGAAGACTAAACTGATGTCAGTTGGTAAGAAATTCAACAGAATAGAATGTCAGATTGGTGATACGAAGTTAGAACAGGTCGATAATTTCAAGTATTTATGTTGTGTGTTCTCCCAGGATGATAATGTAGTGAGATTGAATCAAGATGTAAAAGCAGTGAGCTCGAAGTTGCGATCAACAGTATTTTGTAAGGAGGTAGTCCGCTCCCAGACGAAACTATCTTTACATCGGTCTGTTTACAGACAACTTTGCTTTACGGGAGCAAAAGCTGGGTGGACTCAGGATATCTTATTCATAAGTTCATAAGAATGGCGTTCCGCAATCAATTTTTGTGGTCTGAGGATGTACCAGGAGTGAAAATTCATAGAAGATTTCCTCCCAATACGGGGACAATGTTTTACAATAGCCAAGTGTTTACCAGTGGATTGAACAGCTCAAAAGGAGTTTCATGAGCATGAAGGATGAGAAAAGATCTGGGCGTCCATCTGCAGCCGTAACTTATGCCAATATTGAACAAGTGCATGATATGATCCCGAATAACAGACGAGTGACTGGTGATGACGTGGCAAACCATATGCACATTAGCCATGGTTCTGCTGTTCTTCCTCGGTGCAAACAGAGAGTGGGGCGGCCATCTTTACGTCGCAAAGGCGCAAGCTGTACTGATCTGATAACGCTGAAACCTACCACAGACATAGACAACGGTGCCACCAAGCGGCTGGTGAGCACACAATGCTATAGAGCCAACCTAAAGACTATTAGAGAAAAATTTCAGATACTTGTTGACCTGCCCTCGTATGTACGCAGGAGAGACGGATAGAGTCAGAGCACTCAATCATACACAGTTTGTAACTACAATAAATCAATAACAACAGTCTGGTGACATGGAATTGTTTAAAACCTGAAAACAGTTCTTCCCGCTAAAACGTGTTGATTTTCTTCGAGAATGGATACTAGCAACCTGGCAGAGCATTAGTTAGTCATTCGCTTTCCTACGATGCTAGACTGTCAATCCCAACCATTCTGAAAGCCAGCGAAGAGAAAAGGAAGATTAAAGGAGAGGAAATTAAAGCCAGGAGGAGTCCATACTAGCGCCCTCCTTCACTTCGTCTTCATTAAAACGACAAAACAAATAATTCTCTTTCCTTCTTGTAGTGCCGTAATGCAGTACGGGAACAATTCCTTGCCTGTCCCTTTCCGTCATGTACTCTGCGTTTCTGGAGATAAACTGTGCAGAAAGGAGAGATCTGCAGTGGAGCGTACTGGTGAACGCAAGCGATCACGGCTTGGAAAATTAAATCGTAAAATTTATGGATTGTAAGCAATACTGAGAGGCGTATAACAGAGTTGGAAACATTCTGAGATCCTAACGTTCAGGTCCTAGAATCGTAACTGTGCTCTGCTATAACTTATTAAAAGAGAATAACACGGCATAAATGGGGGCTAAACGAGTAATGAACCCATTCATCTTAGTCTACCCCAATGAGGATGCTACGTTACTTACTTTCAAGAGCTATTCTCTCCGCAATGTTATTACTTCATCATGTGTGTGTGTCTGTTAGGTCATCAGCCCAGAGGCTGGTTGGATCCTCAAATAGCACCACCAAAGGCTATGCAGCTATAGGGAAACTGCAAAAACCAATGGCAGAGCCCTAATGAGGCGTACTAGGCAAGATGAGGAGTGAGGTAGTTTGCCATTGCTTTCCTCACTGGACCAGAAGGTGCCACTGCAGCACGACTGATCCTATGAGCAACACCTTTCCTAACACTCGGACACTAGTTGTGCCCCAAATGTCATTACTCAGCACCACCCATACCCCAGCAGCTTCCATATTGTCACAGACATGGATGAGACTAGGACTTCGGTGGAAGCTACACTTTGCTCTAGCCTATGCCAAGAACGGATACAAAAATACTGCATCCATCAAGAAATGGCAACAGGCGGATACTTCATCATATCGGGGCAAATATTCATTTATAAGAAGAGGAATTAGAGACTGGCATAATTTGATTTCGATAAAACATTTCCTACTTCTTTGAAAGCATTTTTGGAGAGGCAAACAACCGATAAGGAATCTGCCGTCTGGGAGACAGCCCTGAATGCATATCGGCGATGAATGATTAATTGATTGAATGAATTACTGATTGAGGTACGTCTTCTGCGACGCTGGGAAGAGAAGGGACTAGGATTAAGAAGGTAGTGGCCGTGCCCTCAATTAAGGTACAATTATTGTCTGGTGCAAACATACAAATTTACGGAGAACTAACTTTAGGACTGCCGACGGTGGGGTTCAAAGGAGACTTCACACAACTGAGTGCCTTGTTCAGACCGATTGCCATCAACCGTCGTGCAGTACTCTGCATAACGGGCAGAATGAATCTGAGTTAGCGAATCAGCAAGTACCCCAGTGCTAACGGAGAGACAATGGATTGATGCAGGCCATTCCAAGAGGGCAGCCCCGTGCTTGGCCCAGGGCAGGCAGGGCTGAGAGCGAGCCCCTCAGAGGAGAGTAAGTGGGCGAGAGACGGAGGGGAGTGAGGTGTACGGGCGGCACATTTTATCAGACAGAAAGAATATTTAAGAATTATAAATATCAGCCTTAAAGAAAATAATATTACAAAATAAAACCCACCCTTTTTCTGCATTAAGGACGACATCTGATGTTTCTTTGATTTTCCCAAGTTTGTCAGAGGGAACTGAGAATAAATACCTAGCCCTTCCAACGCAACACGACCTAGTTTTACTCTCATTAAATTTTTTTAGAAATTTGTTTGGAACCTGCTCATTGGGTTCGAACCCACTATCTCCCGGATGCAAGCTCACAGCTGCGCGCCCCTAACCCCACGGCCAACTCGCCAGGTAAAAAAATTAAAAATGCCATCATAAAATGTCCTATTTAGGCGACATATCTTCGGTATTCTAAACCATTGTAGAACTGTTTACGCCCTTCACAGTTACTTTTAGAGTTACATAATAAATAATGTTATTGTTTTTATGTCCCACATACTACTTTTAAGGGTTTTAAAGACGCCGAGGTGCCGCAATTTTGTCCCGTAGGCATTCTTTCGCCAGTAAATCTACCGACACGAGACTGACGTATTTAAGCACCTTCAAATACCACTGGACTGAACCAAGATCGAATCTGCCATATTGGGGTCAGAAGGCCAGAGCCACAACCATCTGAGCCACTCAGCCCGGCTCAGATTTACAATCGGACAAGTAGACTAGCATGGCATTAAGGATGGAAGTTCTTCAAAATCCTTCTCCTGTAACTGTTTTTCGAACAGTGGGAAGTTCCACATTCAAACCACGAATTGTCCCACATAAGACCAATCAACATATTGCCTTGCAAAGAAATATAATAACTCAAATGATTTGTAATGACGGATAAAAAGGCAAGGTCAGCAGCCCGGCACATGCATTCTTACATAAATCGTGGCAAATATCGACATAACACAAGATACAATATTTCTAAAACTGAATAAACATAACGGCGAGTCTGTAATTCTAACTGATGACCAACCATCCCCTCGAGAGTAGTGAAACATATGTAGTGTACTCTAGTAATGGCATGAGCCATTAGCTAAGCAAACTCGGGCACACATTCATTAGAAAGTCGATGAAATTGAATGCCCATCATAGCATCAAACGTCAAAATGTCAATTCGATATTCATGCATGTGGAACATTACGAGAGGTTAAGGCAAATAGGGGAGAGAGTGCTCAATGTCTGCTGTACCGAGGTTCAGACAGCCATTAAATGTAGAAATGTAAATATTGTTAAATGTTATGTTAGGAAGCACATACGGTGAGAAAATGCATGTGAACATGTGGAAGAATGAACGAGGGAGTGAAAGGTTGTATAAATGAGAAATATGTATATATTAGGCTATACTTTGTTACTTTACCTGTAAATAGTGTATATGACTGTTTTACTTTAGGATTTAGGTAATTATTTCAAAGGTCAGGGGGCACTACGTGTAGGGGGCTTGTCCTTTTCCCCTGGCCTTCCATAGATACTGTAAAGGTTTATGGTAAATAAATAATGAATGAATGAATGAATCAATCCACGAAGTACTTACTGTTCATGATGAGTAGTAATAGCAATACACAAGATGGGTTCATTTTAACGTCTTGAGACAGTGTTGAACATTAACCCCGAGTCAATAACGAAACTCCCTCAAAATATGAGTTAATTAGGCGCAGAAATAGGCTGCCGGGTGATTTAAAAAGGTAGCACAGAAACTGAAGTAATCCACAGAAGGTCAAAATACAACTTTCGGTTTTCGAAATACAACAGTTTAGGGCGAAACCCTACATCAGGGCCACTCTGGGAACGACATGAACGAAATAATGGACACTATTTTTCATAATTACTCTACATTCCTGACAATCAATCAACCAACCAATCAATCAATCAATCAATCAATCAATTATTTACAAAAGTCTGCATTGAATGTGATGGGTGACAGTTCGAACTAATCTAAAAAGTATGACCAATAATAAAATGTGAATCCCTTTGTTAGGAGTAGCTGACACCTATGAGAAGCCAGGCGCAGCTATGTCTGTCTGTCAGTCAATCAGTCAGTGAGTGACAAGCAAGTGAATTAAAATGCATCGCTTGTGATTGTTGCAGCAATCTGAAGTTTATCATGGAGTTAATGATAGCAATGAAGTTTAAGGTTTCTCTTACACGAGACCTCCATCAAAGTTGTGCACGTCAGCTCGAGTTAGCAAGTTGCCTCCAACGATGCCCCGGGAGAATAGAGAGGATCAGCTTTTCGCACTCAATACATACGATACGGAGCTGCCGATGTCGATAACATTAAACCGCACATTCTTTCCTTTTGACAGCCAGACGCTAGAAATGCACGCAGTTAAACACCCGACCACCAACGTTACCCGGCTGCTTTATGAGTTATAACACAGCGACTGCCCCTAATATTGTAACAACAGCCTAACACAAGAACCTCAGCTGGATATTAGTACTTATAACACTTCTTTCCATACAGTGTTTACTGTGCTTTGACAATTCGGGCGTATCTGGATCTGACTCCTGGCCAGAGTGAAGGCGTAACGTTCAGGGTGGCCCGCCCCTCCCCTTCAGGGAGGGGAATGAAAACATGGAAACAACAAATGGATCTGAACATTTTCAAACGATCTTGTCCGAGATAGTGCAACATACTATTGACTGTGACTGAATATTGGTACGGGTAAGTAGACAACCCCTTTTTCAACATGTTGTCCCTGCGCTTTATTACCGGTAATGGTCATACAGAAGGCTAGTCAACTTGATACCTTCCATGACCAGAGGAAGTATATACTCTCTGCTTGACAGGTAGTAATCAAACATGGCTGCATTCAAACACATTAGTAAGAATGAAAATCAGACATCAGAATATTAATGAAAGTGTTAGTCGCTTAGCAACCTGCTAAGTACAGAATGTATTGCGGGTTAGGATAAGCTTTCGCCTGCAATTATTGGAGCGATATTTAATGATTTGATTTTATGATTACTCAAAGTTGACTGAAATTAGAGACCTATCAATGTCTCATGATTCACCGGCAGGTAATTCCGGAGATAAAATAAAACTGAAGCAAATCGGTGCAGTAGAACGGTCGGACGGATTTGCCAAAGCTGTTTTTAGTATAAACCCGTTCATTTACTTGCTATTTTATATGTATTCCACCGTCAGCCATTGTACGTATAAACATTCAGTTTCAGTTTCAATACTGCTGAATAAAATGTTACATGTTCGACTTGCTCCTAATTTCAGCAGGTAGAGAATTCGAGGTGCAGCTTGCGGATTAAAGAGACTTACTGTAGCCACCTGTAGACAATTAATTAATTAACCCCTTAAGTACTCGCGTGACGGAGAGGTACATAAACACTCGCATGTCTTTTGACCCACAGTTGCAAATGAAAAAGTATGTAATATAAGGGAAATTATTCATTCTTATACATAATATGAAGTCCTGATCCTTGGCTAAATGACCACCGTAGTGGCCTTCGTTTCAAAGGGCCCTGGTTCGATTCTTGGCCGGACCGGGGATGTTAACTTTGTATGGTTTTTCCTCTGGATTGGCGACTGGATGTTTGTGTCCGTCTTAACACGCACTGCACGCCACTCTACCGGCTACTACAGAACGTTACATACTGTATTATAATGGCGTTTGGCCTCCGGAGAGACCTGCTTCAGATATTTCGAGTTGATGCCCATGGCGACCTGCCACAGGTGATAGTGGGGCAATACATGAGATGAAATCTTATGTTGAAGGGAACACAAACACCCAGTCCCGAACTGGAAGAAATAACCAGTGAAGGTGAAAATCTCCGATCCATCCGAGAATCGAACCCAGGAACTCTTGGACTAAAGACCAGCATGCTAACCAGTTAAAGCATGGAGCCGTACCATAATATAACACACACAAAATATTATGAAATTTGTTCACCCGCTCACTAATTTTCCAGTCATTTCTACCAGAACTCACACTCGCGTCGGCTAAAATCTCATAACAATAGCAAATGCACAATAAATTGTTGTCAACAATGACCCCTACTGCACTATGACAAATAACTCAACAGCAGATTACATAGTGATGGCGATAATTTGTATTACGATATCGAAGAAAATTGATAAAAGAACATTCACACGGGTCTCTTTGATCCGACGCGAGTAATTAAGGGTTAACAGTAGGGCGACAACATTATGATAAGTATGATAATCTAGCAACATTTACACTGATTAGAACAAAGATTTGATAGTTGAATATGGAAGCTATCGTTCACATTGCATTTACCGTTCGCATGTTGAGACCTCATACATTGTGCTGTTGTTATCTGGTTTATACTGTAGAGCCATCGTGACGATGCTCCCGAGGTTTTTGTGTTTCCACAGAAGTAACTTGGGAGTTACCATGGCTCGTTGTTGCCAAGAGTAGAAACAGACCTTGTGCCGAAGACACCAGAACTGGGCTACGTGCCAAATGGGGGAGAGAGTGGGTAGGCAATTCTTCTCGCAGAATACGGACGGGGCGGATAAGTTAAAACCCATTTATACGCTACTGTTACTGCCTCTGTTGCTGCTGCTAGTACTACTCGAAATTAGTCCAATATGAATTAGATACGTTGTGTTGGTAATAGTTTGTGTATACAAGGGGAATGGATTTTAAGTCCTCCCAAGCTTTCACGCAAGCCCGTCGACATATCAGATCCTTTTATGCCATATGCGAGCTAGCTCATTCCACTTAACAAATGGACTTCCGTTCTTAGAGCAACTGAAAATAATTTTTCACATTCTGTACTTAAACAAGCCCGTCATCAGCTATGAAAACAGATTTCACTTCAGTTTGTTTTTATTAGGAATTCGTTCTGCTGTCGATGAGTTTTTAATTGATTGGGCGCCATTGCTGACTCACATTACAATTTACGGTCGCCTGCGAAGTAATTCTCTAGAATGAATCTACTGTTTATCCAGCAAGCTTATTTATTGATCTCAACACTAAGAAGAAATTAGATGATAATTTTTTCTCCCTTTTCTTCCACCTCTTTTCCCTCACCCTGACGGGGGCGCGGGTGCGAACTGTGCCACACACACATAGAAATGGCCCTGTTTCAAGGCCGGGAGACCTTCCTGACACCAACACTAAGCGTAGGGATGTAGGCTATTCACTACTACGTGTTTCCGTCGCGGTTGGCAGTGTGTTGTGTTGTAAGATTGTGAAGAGGTGTGCCTTGAAACAAACACAAATACCCAGTCCCCGAGCCGCAGGAATTAACCAGACGTGGCTAAAATTCACGATCGGTCCAGGAATCGAACCCGGGACCTTTAGAACTGAAGGCTGCGATGCTGACCGTTCATCCAAAGGACGACAATAATAATAATAGAGCAAAGCTACGCCACCTTCTCATAGATCATGAAAGCCCAAGAAGGAGTGGAATACAGTGGCTTCCACTATTCGTAACCTCGGCTCTAACTGAGAAGAGTGGTCAGCTCTATGCCTAGCCACCTTTTCTCCTAGGAATTAACCTGATACTGTACTTGTTTTTAGTGCAGAGACATAGGGCCTATGCAAATCAGAAGTGGAAATCTCATTTCTAAATTTTCCTGCTTTATCGCCTCGGCTAGGCAGCCAATAATAATAATAATAATAATAATAATAATAATAATAATAATAATAATAATAATAATAATAATAATAATAATAATAATAATAAACGATGGAGTATCGGAAGTTGTGGTGGGTAGGGGTTTCTTGTCATAGAAGTCCTCGCGGTCTTGCACTCTTATGTCGTCTGTCTGCGTTAGAAATTGATCATACGACCGTGGATATGTCTGAGCTAAGAACCGAAAGAAATGCACTATTTTACTAAAGAGTATATTTCTTCCACTATTCAGATACAGTAAATAGAATACGGTATGATCAAGAGAGCAAAAGATGTAGAAGCCAATTTTCAGCATAGAGATACTGAATTTCAGAAAATAGAAAAACATGCAAGTTAAATTTTTCTACTTTGCGAGCTCATTCCAGTTACGTTAAAAGAAAAGAGCGAGGAGAAGAGGGAATGTTTATGTTACGCTGTTTACTGAACGAGGTAGCTTCAAAAGGGGAAATAAACTCTGTTAGCTCAAGGCAAATATTTCTGCCCCTTCGTGATATTGCTTCTCTGAAATTTACATACACTGTTGTGATTTCTCATACCGGCACTAGAACTTTGCTCATCGAGTGTTATGTATGTATGTCTGCCTCTTTGTCCCGTTTGCTGATACGGAGTCGGGGATGGGGTGAGATTAAATTATGACATGTTATCTATGGCTGGCTGCCCTTCCTGACACCAATCATAGTTGACCAGCCAATGAAGATGAAATGAATGATGGTGAATGAAAGTCGGTAAGGAATGGGAATTGCCTGGAAATGAAAATGGGAAACCACAGAAAGCCATTCTAAGCATAGCCGACCGCAGGGTTCGAACCCACTCGTCTCCCGAATGCAGAGCCTGACTTTTCTCCACAGCCGTAGCGCGATAACACGCTCGACGACTTCGCTCGGTATTTTGCCCATCGAATAATATATATATATATATATATACTGTAAATGCCAGGAACTTCGATCACCTAACAATATTACGTTGGTTAAAACTAGGGCCCGGATGTTTATGCAGTAATAGGTTAGAATGCAAACTTACTGAAGCGAGTAATAAGTAGAGTCTACCCGCACGACGGTAATGCTATGAGGTTTGCATAAACATTAGGGGTTCGTCCCATTAGAACCCCTAGAATTTATGTTACTCCCACTACATTACGTTAGAGCGGGCTACTCGACATTTCCTACTAACAAAATTATTTAGCAACATAATTACTTAGTAGGAAATGTCGACTAGCCCGCTCTAACGTAATGTAGTGGGAGTAACATAAATTCTAGGGGTTCTAATGGCCCGAACCCCTAATGTTTGCGCAAAGCTCATAGCATTGCCGTCGTGCGGGTTGACTCTACTTATTACTCGCTTCAGTAAGTTTGCATTCTAACCTATTACCGCATAAACATCCGGGCCCTAGTTATAACTGACAATAGACCTTGATTTGAGATTTAACCCTATACAGTAATGTCTTATGCAATTTACTTGTCACAGACATTACTGGAAGTTACAGGAGGCCTAAGTCATGACATACTCTTTGCACCCACTTTAACACATGTGTCGCAGAATTTCAAACAGTTCCCTGTAAAAAATATATAACTCTGATATTAAGTAATATGCATCTAATTCCTCGGTTCATATAATGTATTTACACGTAGTGTGTGAATAACTGGGTACTGTGTATTTCTCAATTCAAAAATGACTGAAAATATTCTACCCATGCACAGACAATTGAAAAGGTTTCATTCAATTAAATCATAAAACTATAATGAAAATACTCATGGCATAGAGTTTTTATAAATGAGAAGCGTCCGGTAAGAGAAAATCTCAGATCCAGACTTTCAGGAGGAATGGAAAACGTAATTTCGCAACTGGATAGCAGTTTCTGAATGTGCACCTTCTTTTGTTGTTGTTATTGTTGTTCAAATATTTTACCTTGTTTTGCGAATTTCCATTAATTACTACGATTATACCATTCTAGGCTTGTTCTTAAAAATAAACACCCCCCCCCCAAAAAAACCTTTGAAGGATAATATTTTGGAAGACTGTAGAAGGAAAGAATAATAAAGGGGCTAGCACCGGTGGCATCAGTCTGCTGCAGCAGCCTGGATTAACATCCCCTTATAATGCATTCTTTGTGCATCACCTCTGTGGATCAGTTGTAGAGTGTTGGCCTCCGGATCCAAAGATTGCGGATTCAAATTAAACAAATATTTTTTTGTAATCATCTCGCACCCTTAACGTCTTCAACTACAACTGGTTTACAAATTCTATAGATTGTATACTCTTACGAAAAAGGTCCCTAACATTCCTCTTCTGGGAAAAGTACACAAGAAACAATTTTATTGACAGGAGGCGTGTTCTTCAACCTGAAACTTTGATCTCTCTTCAAATCGTATCAATAAAGTGCATGCGAGTTCCTCTGTTGATCAATGGTACAGTGCCAACATTCGGATTCCAAGGTCACGTGTTCACGCAAGGTGGAGGTAGTCGGAATTTTGAAGAGAGTCATTCGACACTCCATGTCGTAGGATGTCGGCATGTAAAAGAACTCTGGCGACCAATTTGGTGTTTATCCAATACAATTAATTAAACCTAAGGCAAAGAACACCCAAAAGAGATCGGGTTCACTCTGTCATGTGGTAGAGTAAAACGGAAGGCGCCGGGCTGAGTGGCTCAGACGGTTGAGGCGCTGGCTTTCTGACCCTAACTTGGCAGGTTCGAACCTGGCTCAGTCCCGTGGTATTTGAAGGTGCTCAAATACGTCAGCCTCGTGTCAGTAGATTTACTGGCACGTAACAGAACTCCTGCGGGACTAAATTTCGGCACCTCGGCGTCTCCGAAAACCGTAAAAGTAGTTAGTGGGACGTAAAGCAAATAACATTATTATTATTATTATTATTATTATTATTATTATTATTATTATTATTAAAACGGAAGGTCTTAGTTTGATTACCGGGGCAGAGAGGAAGGTCGTGATGTGTTTTATTTAAAAAACTCAGAGCTATAAACCATTCAATTTCCACGACGGACGATGGTCTGTTTGACGGAAAGAAGCTGCGAGTGTATCAATTATGGCAATAAAAACGTATTTTAATTTGTGTTGAACAAACACGCAATGTCAGAAGGCCAATGAATTCGACGTTTGGTCCCTTTAACAATAACCACCAATCACTATGATGGCGATTTCCTTTCTTATCATTAACTTACGGGCAGGCAGCCTAACTGACGTCATATTAAAATGCCTTCACACGGTACCTGAGGCGATACGATTAATAATAAGAAGAATAAGAAGGATAAGAAGAAAGAAAGAAAGAAAGAAAGAAAGAAAGAAAGAAAGACCCTACACCCAACGAACGAAGGGAGGAAGGTGTTCGAAAATTATAGATTACACATTAATTTCTATATTCCAAATAATAATAATAATAATAATAATAGTAATAAATCTTTAAGCCGTTGGAAAAATTATTTCGTAGTGAAATTAGACTTGCAAATCTAATAACTCGCGAACTAGTTGATGGACACAGATGGAGCATGTCACTAGTTGAGCGGAAGAAGGAAATAACGAAGTTGGAGAGCATCCACCGTTCATTAACAATTCATTATCAATTACATAAGAGTTAATTCTGATGAACACAGGGAATGCAGCAAAAACTGTGGTTTGGTTTTAGAGAGAGCGCCCAGAGCGCGATGATCTCCGATAACTGGATTGTGAAATGCCACTGAACACATGAATTGAGTTACGTCCTTTTCCCCCACTTTTTTCAGTATAGGACGATAACAGGAAGCGATTGTATGATTTACGTCTTGCTACTCTCCCCAGTGGGTTATCTTCCATTATCGTTCTACTCCTAGTTCATTACCGGAACACAAAGGAAGGTCATGATGTGTTTTATAAAAAATAAAAAACTCAGCGTTATAAACCATTCAATTTCAATTTGTTTCCTTTTTGAAGGAAAGAAGCTGCCACTGTATCAATCAGGGCATTCAAAATGTATTTAATTTGCGATGAACAAATTCGCAATGTCAGAAGTTAATTTAACAGAAGGCCAATGACATCGACGTTTGGCCACTTTAAAAACAGTCCCTTATCACTATGATGGCAATTTACTTTCTTGTAATTTAAACACACATCCAATACTTCAAACGACATAGTTCGTATGACTTTTGGCTACATCAGAATTAAATTATGTGGAACGAGTATTTTGTCAAATTTTGAAGGGATCTGAATTGTGGGATTTATTGTAATTTATGGAAGAAGTACCAAGGAGCTAGTTACGAGATTTAAAAATAACTTTAAAAAAAGTAGTAAATCAAACTGTTTTCAAACTCAGCTACAGAGGCATCACGCACGTATGTACGAGTATTTATCCATCAGCAGTAAGTGGAATGGTGTCTCTAGAGTGGTATTGCATGAAATATTAATATAAAAAACTAATTAATTTTTGCAAAATTCCCGAGAGAAGGTGGATATTATCAGACAGATAAAAATCTAAAAGATCTACCAATTAAATACATTATTTATTCAGATAAAATCATATATATATAAAGAAGGTGTTTAGTGACGTCAATACGGAGCCAACATACGACTTTAATACGGATATCATCAGACCTACGTCTTTCATTAAAAGGGCCTTTACACACTAAACAATGTAACCTTTGCCTTTTTTCGGTTCGTCCCATAGTTTTTCATTCGTTTTTGTAGCACGTTTTATGTAACAAATCCCAGGAGTTTTTTATTCGAGGTTTGCATACGAGCACAGCAGTGCTCAGTACCTTGCATGACGTTTGTTGTTCCAGTTGTATAATACATTTTCTTTGTGTACGCCAGAGGAGGGGAGGGAAGAGAAGGGAGGGAAAGTGGAAGTGGGAGACAGATAATACGCGTGGAGCATTTTCTCTGTCTCCATCATACACCCCACTTCCCCTCCCTCCACATCTTTACCCTGAAGCATGTCAGCGGCTTGTGCTCTGGCATAGCAAATATAGTGAGTTCGTCAATTTGAATCGCGCACCCGGAAGAAACAAAGTACCCTCATATCTCGAAAAGAAAATGTTTCTCCGCCAATCCATTGCACCATCGTTTTTAACATAACACGAAGAGCATCTCAGATTATTTTTTTGTCGGTTTAGTTCTGTACATTCGTTTATACCATACAATCGGCGTCAGTCAAACAGCGTGCATTCGATGTGCACACCTCTTTGTTTACATCAGTATATATTCTAAAACTGAAACCTCTAGAGAAACATACAAGAAGGAAAATTAGCTTGACACTGGAGAAGGTGGGGCTGTTAGATATTTCTTTACAAGCCTAACTCGTCATCCTTATACAGACCAGAATTTTTTTAATGCATGGACAAAATTCCTCAAGTAGTTCCAGACACAATGACTATTTACAGATATATTCACTCGTTAGTGTATGCAATCCTTTATTAGGCAGCAATGTACTAGCAAAGAGCACGCTTAATTTTAAGATCTAGACTTCTACACAGGCAATGTGACCTCTGACCTATAAAACAATGACAATGAATTGACAAGAGACAGTACACTTTGTTAAATATTGCAGCGGGACTTGAATAATGTATGATTTCGCAGCCTCAACAGATAGGGCACCTCTTGTTCTAACTTCACAACAGAGAGCAGTGAGAACGATGGGAACACCCAAATCAGGAGAGGAGAGATGAGGCATTCAAATTAGCGAGACCCAACATCGCTAACTAGAGGTTCTACTTAGACACAGTGACCGACATCGCTGATGTTGACAGGCCAGGTAGGGTACATCATTCACAAAAACAAACAAAAAAAGAACGTGCCTGAAACTTACATCACACAATGACACAGAATTAGCGTTGTAACAAAATTCAGACTGCAAAAAATATAGGAGCTCCTGGCTATCACTACCACAAGCTGTCTCGGTAGCTCAGAAAGAGCAACTCATTTTGAAGGGCCACGCTGAGTGCCTCAGACTAGAGATGGGTAAGAGTAGTTCAGGGGAAGGACTGGTGTCAGAACTGTTCAGTCCCTAAAATGGATAGCTCTTTGGGAGCAGTTCTTTTAGTTCCTACTCTTCTCCCTCAGTAACATCGCTCGTAAGAGTCCCAGGCGGCTGGACTGCCGACAATGGGTTGTAACCAGCACGTGGGTATGTTACACCTGCTCGCGCTTCACACCACAGCAGCCGAATGTACCTTTAATTAACGATCATGATTGTTTTAAAGGGCATAGCAATGACGGACTGTGTGTCCACATTATTAATATTTTGATTATGAAATTTGGGCTATGATTTTAAACCCTCTAAACATCGCATAATGTGCGTTTGAATTAACCCTATTTTAGTTTTGAGTACTTTACATCACGAGCACAAAAATGTAAAAACATATTGTATCGATACTTACACAAATTTAAGCCAAGTGTTATGGTTTCCCTATTGCTGTTTCGTATTGCAATCAATCTGCACACGTAAATTTACATTTCACTAGAAAGTTCTCTCCGCGCACTCCTGTAGAAGAGTCCCGGGCCAACCTTCTGGTTAGTCTTACTCCAACTCCAACTCCTAGTCCCATCACGTCCCGCTCACATCGCATACAAGACTCTCATTGGTCGGTTCGGACTAAAAGAACTACAGCTCCATAGCTAGTCTCCCGACACGAAAATATTATGTCCACACTTACATAAATATACGCTCAGTTTTATGGTTTCGCAACTGGTATCACATAATACAATCAATCTACACAAGTAAATTTACATTTCACTAATCACTGGCCAACCTTCTGTTCTGATTAGTCTTACCACGGCCGACTTTATGCGTCGCTCTAGCTAAAGGAGCGCAGCGAGGTATCCAGTCGGCCGTGGTCTTACTCTTAGTTCCACCATGCCCCGCTCATATCGCATGCAAGCGTCTCATTGGTCGGTTGGGACTTAAAGAACTACAACTCCGTAGCTAGTCCTTCCAAAGGAACAGTTCTTTAGGAGCAGTTCAGTCAGGAACGACACATCTCTACCTCGGACGGTGGAGCGCTTGCCTGCCAAAACCAAGCTGGTGGGTTCGATCCCGGCTCAGTCTGGTAGGCTATCAGGGTTGTATCGCCATGTTTTTTTAATACGATACCATCAATCGTTTCCAGAAACTTGTGACAACAATATTTTTGGGCATAAGATGAGATGAATAGGTATACCAGGACCATTACAAAACAATTAAATAAATAAATTAATTAATTAATTAATTAATTAATCGAACAATGAATTAAAGTCACAGGGTAAAATGGAGCATTCGGAGAATCCTAAATTTCAACCAGCAAAGTAGCTGTGAAGGCTGGTGTTTCTAATCTCCTTAATCTGGAGGGGATCAAATAGCGATTAAAAATTAAAGCACAGTATATACATTTCAGTTACAAAACTTTACAGGCATCTCATTAAAAAGAGATAAATTAATAACAATTACCACTAATGAGCACCGAGTTGGTAATAATGGACGTAATTAAATAAGTTCGTTGAGCTGCTTCTGAGAATACAAATTGCATTTTCTGAAAAACTACTTTTCATCGATAAGATAAGTCGCTGATAATCGAAAGGATTAATTAACTTTAATTATATATTGTTAGCAGTGTAAAGCATCATATGTTACACTATTTGGGAAGAGAGAGGAAGAGATAATCATATTAGAGTTATACGTCCCATTAACTACAACTACGGCTTTCGGAGACGCCACGGTCCCGGAAATCTGTCCCACAGGGGTTCTTCAACGTAAGTAAATAAATAAGTAAATAAATAAATAAATAAATAAATAAATAAATATTGCTATGTGTCTAACGTCAATTCAGTTGCAGGTGGAGTGTGGAAATTTTGCCCGGAAAATATGTTCTTTAAAATACCAGAAAATATAATATGTACGCTGATCTCTAACATCCTACCACTTCAAAATACCGACCAACTCTGGCGGGATTCGGTTCAATAAAGTTGTTTCATTACGGGCCGATGACCTCGATTTTAGGCCCCTTTAAACGACAAACATCAATCATCACAGTTGATCATTCAAGACGAGCACTTTACGAAGTACGTTACACGGTCGGCCATATTACTGACTGTATGATAATAAAAGTAACTTTTAAAATTCACAGCCTATTGATCCTTAATATTGCTTTTTTAAGGAAGAAAACTGTCAAATTACCTCCGAAAAAGTTTCAGTTTCATCCTAATGTTTTCGGGTAAAATATCTACTGTAGACCTACGCTGAGAATATATAGGTCACATTAAGGTTTTGTCTTCATCTCATATTATTTAATGCCATCTAACGGCAATGTTTCCTTTGTCCAGCTTTTCTCAAGTTGGTGGAGATATCTTAAGAAGATATAGCTTTCTTGTTCAGACAAATATAAATGGTCCCAAGTTCCCGTTCTCATTGAGGCTCTTTAGAAAACAGCGTGTTTGTTGGACAGTGTCCAACATGATGCGTCATAAATACATTTTAAATTCTCAGGAAGTTCGAAATGATAGATGCTATATAGCCCGCCATACGTCACAATCCATTTCACCTAATACTATTCTATTCCCTTGCTGCTAGACAACTAACACATTTATTCTGTTCCTCTTCTATTCTTATTATTATCAATGTTCCAAGTAATATGACCTGTCTTTGTACCAAACGTCATCGAAAGGCCTGCGAAATTGCAGGGGTCTGAGGTTTGAGTCCCAGTACTGATATCAGCTAGTTTGATCATGCTTCCCCTTCACACTTTCCTTCCAGGAAGGTACTGGGGAAGGGCGTGCATTATTTCAAGTCTCAACCTTAAAAAAATCTAAACCCCAAAGCGCTAGAGCCCTGGTGGGTCTGTATCTATCAAGCGATCGCTGCAGGTAAAGAGGTGACACATGGTCGCTGCGACGAATTCCCTTGGCCGTTATTCTAGACCGGGGCTACTATTTCACCATCAGATAGCTCAAGTGTAAGCTGGGGGGACCTCGAACCAGTCCTCAGATCTACGTAAAACTCCATGACCTGACGGAAAATCAAACCTGGGGCTCTCAGTAAACGGAATGAATGAAGCCCCCATCTAGCGGCGAAAATAGGAGTCAGTCATGCATTAATCAGTCATTAATCATTGCTCCAAAGAAGTGCGACAGGCTTCAGCATCCGGCACAATTGCTATCCTTGGCGCTAGACGGGGGCTTCATTCATTCCATTCCTGACCCGGTCGAGTGACTGGAAACAGGCTGGGGATTTTCATGAAAATCATGTTAGTATTTTACGAAAAGTCCGGCTCCTTGGCTGAATAGTCATCGTACTGGCTTTGGGTTGAGAAGGCACTGAGATAGATTCGCCTGGCTCGGGGACTGGGGTTTTGTGTTCGTCTTAATACACTTCTCTTCTATAAACAACACACCCACAATAGCGACCACCACAAAACACGCAATAGGGAATATATCACTCCATGTAGGTTTGGTGTAAGTAAAGGCAACCAGCTGTAAAACTTGGCCACATTCAAATGAAGTCCAGCTTCAGCAAATTAGTAAAAACCCCGGCAGGAGTGAGTATTGTACGTAAAACAGAAATACTCGTACCGTACTTCATTATTACGAGATTGGCAGTCAAGTAAAAGTACGCTGTGTTAACAAATAGGCCTATAGGTAGACTGTTCTCCTTTACTAAGCAGTAAAGAGCATCTGCAGGCAGGTTACCATTATAAGGTTGTTTACATCTATTTCCAATTAAGAAAATAATTAGTTTCCAGATAAGCACATTATCATCGACTTATCTCATTTCGTTATAAGTATAGTATAATTAAAGAAATTCTAGGGAGTAGGCCTATAACGTTCCAGTCTGTTAGACTCCGAGTCCCAAACATATTTCTGTGGAATGGGTACAAAAGGCTCCGAGATGACCACCTCAAGTTGCAATTAGCTTTGGAAATAGCCTTGCTAAGTCGGATAAAAGTACACAAAGGAACAAGCAGTGAGATGTCGATATCAAAAGCTGAAGAAGTTCGTCTGTTGTCAGTGGCTACTGCTACAATTGAGAGAGTACAAAGGATTGAGAGTGTGCGATAG
Source organism: Anabrus simplex (assembly GCF_040414725.1). Taxonomy (NCBI): domain Eukaryota; kingdom Metazoa; phylum Arthropoda; class Insecta; order Orthoptera; family Tettigoniidae; genus Anabrus; species Anabrus simplex. The sequence goes on from NC_090271.1 coordinate 215,573,237, forward strand.
AGAAGTTCAGTTTCTTTCCTTCCTCTTGTCTTTAGATAGAATTTCTCTCCTGGACACGGAATGTGTGCAGAATAAGCTCGTTCTCCGTCCGTTGTTCGCAGTCCCATAGTACGTTTACACTTTCAAGTGTCGCACAGACACAGATCGATGAGATAGGGAAGGCTAAGAGTGAGAAGCAAGGAGCCGTGGCCTTAATTAAGATACAACCCCCAGAATTTGCCTAGTGTGAAAATCAGAAACTACGGAATTCCATCTTCAGGGCTGCTGACAGTGGGGTTCGAACCCACAAGCTGAGAGCTGCGCGACCCTAACCGCACGGCCACTTCCTCGGTTAGAAACACATAACTTTTTTTTTTTTTACAATTTGTTTTACGTTACACCGACACGCGTATAGGAAAGGGCTGTGAGTGGGAAGGAAGCGACCGTGGCCTTAATTAAGGCACAGTCCTAGCATTTGCTTGGTGTGAAAAATGGAAACTACGGAAAGCCACCTTCAGGGCAGCGGACAGTGGGGTTCGAGCCCACAATTTCCCGAATGCAAGCTGATAACTACGTAACCGAAGCCCCGGACCGCATAACAAACTATCATGGAGATGTATGTAGGCCTATATATGTGTATATATGTATGTATGTATGTATGTATGTATGTATGTATGTACTGTTACCAACATTGTTAACATTTCAATCAAGGGATTTGTGACGTCTTTGATCATTTAGACTGTAGATAATGATCTGACGAAATGTGTGATAATCTTTCTCTATACTGCAATTCTCAATAATATATATAAAAAGACACGACTCGATAAAGGGCCAGAATTAATGCGAAGTGTGTAATAGTAATGAAGTGTGTAATAGTAATGAAGTGTGTAATAGTAATGAAGCTTGATTAATAAGGTATGCAGAAGATTAGTTCCGTTACGGGTCAGGAATCCCATCGCTGTTGATAAGCCTTCTAGCTGACACGACTTTCAAAGGTGAAAAAAGAAAAAAATACTTAATTGGTGTATATGAAAAAGAACTGTTTGTTACACCTATCTCTCTGCCATCAAAAAGTGCAATTCTGCCATTAGTCACTTGCACGCCCGTATTTCTCATTAACACGAGACTATGATAGATCAACAAAAGAGTCCTTTGTGAAAGAGTTAGCAGGGCACAGCATAAAGCTGAATGTGATGTCAAACAGAACGTTAAATAATATTCCATCCACTACGTTTCTAAATTTGGGCTGATATCCCTTCAGTGAACCACGACGCAAGTAATCAATACAAATCCCATGCTGGGGACCGGCCTCAACACACAATAGTCACACGCAGTCTCACAGGCCTGGTCCATTTATACACACACGGCGTCGCGTCGGCAGGGCTCAAAACGCTTTTGCAGTGACACTTAACAAAATGCAATATAATAATAATAATAATAATAATAATAATAATAATAATAATAATAATAATAATAATAATAATAATAATAATAATACGTACGTATTAGAAATCTGTTCCGAAAAAATAAGTTTTTTTTTGCTAGTTGCTTTACGTCGCACCGACACAGATAGGTCTTACGGCGACGATGGGACAGGAAAGGGCTAGGAGTGGGAAGGAAGCGGCCGTGGCCTTAATTAAGGTACAGCCCCGGCATTTGCCTGGTGTGAAAATGGGAAACCACGGAAAACCATTTTCAGGGCTGCCGGCAGTGGGATTCGAACCTACTATCTCCCGAATACTGGATACTGGCTGCACTTAAGCGACTGCAGCTATCGAGCTCGGTAAAAAAAAAAAAGTAAACAGATGGGTGAACAGCCAGAGAATGAAGTTCCAAGGAGACCAGGAACCAAGTGGACTAAAGAAAGGAAGAGCCCATGGAGAAAAAAATGAAAGCTATATGGAAGACCAGAAAGGTGAATCATAAAAGCGCTGCGTGATCCAACAGGGTCCATACGCAAATATGATGATGATGCTTGTTGTTTAAAGGAGCTTAACATCTATGATCATTGGCCCCATACGAAAATAATAATAATAATAATAATAATAATAATAATAATAATAAATCGAACGGAGCTGTGTTAGAGTCGCGGTCGTAAGTTTTGACGTAGAATACGTACCGCGCTATAGACATTGTCGAAATAAAATACCTTGTCAGCATCGATCTGATTTTTTTCGCCACTGGGGCAGCAGATGTGCTCAGATGGGGTTTCAGTATCGCAGAACTTCCCGCAAGACGCTCGGCCACCTACATTTCGAGACGCTACCGACTAGCATTTCGACGCTGACCGTGAGATGGCAGACCCGGTCTAGAAAGCCAGGAATAACGGCCGAGAGGATTCGTCATGCTGACCACATGACACCTCGCAACCTGCAGGACTTTGGGCTGAGCAGCGGTCGCTTGGTAGGCCAAAGCCCTTCAGGACTGTAGTGCCTCGGGGTTAGTTTAAGCGATACAGTGCTAAAAGAAAACATCGGTTCTCAAGGATTGCAGGTAGTTTGCGGAGAAGCGACAACGCAACCCGTTAAACAAGCTCATTTCGAAATCTGTGAAATTAGTCGACATTAGGACATCAGGATCGTGGGAATTAAGAAAAAGGCAATAATAATTTCGTGTAGCTATTTTTAGCCGAGTGCAGACCTCGTAAGGCAGACCCTCCGATGAGGGTGGGCGGCATCTGCCATGTTTAGGTAACTGCGTGCAATTGTGGTGGAGGATAGTGTTATGTGTGGTGTGTGAGTTGTAGGGCTGTTGGGGACACCACAAACACCCAGTCCTCGGGCCATTGGAATTAATCAATGAAGGTTAAAATCCCCGACCTGGCCGGGAATCGAACCCGGGACCCTCTGAACCGAAGGCCAGTACGCTGACCATTCAGCCAACGAGTCGGACAAACAAGACAATGAACAGGGAACAGGCTTGAAAATATAAGAAATGTCTAGGTCAACACTTCGGTTCAGACTCCAGTGAACGGAGTTCTATGAAGGGGAATATTCAACTTGGTGGTCAATGAGTGAAATATTTCTAGGGGCTCGGTTAATATATTGAAATATAGGTAAAAAACTAGGGGCTCGGTAAATATATTGAAATATAGGTTAAAAACCTATAGATTTTTTGTGCATTATTTTATGATTTTCCTAATCATAAAATATTTCGTAAAAAAATTTCATGCGGAACTTTTCGATCAGTCTACGTATGTGAAGAAACGACATATTCGGATTAATAAATATCTAAGATGTTTGCTAACAGCTTCCCGTCAGCAAGGACCGAGGTCTAATTCCTGGTAGACCGGGCGAGTTGGCCGTGCGCGTAGAGGCGCGCGGCTGCGAGCTTGCATCCGGGAGATAGTAGGTTCGAATCCCACTATCGGCAGCCCTGAAGATGGTTTTCCGTGGTTTCCCATTTTCACACCAGGCAAATGCTGGGGCTGTACCTTAATTAAGGCCACGGCCGCTTCCTTCCAACTCCTAGGCCTTTCCTATCCCATCGTCGCCATAAGACCTATCTGTGTCGGTGCGACGTAAAGCCCCTAGCAAAAAAAAAAAAATCCTGGTAGTGCCACAATTTAAAGACTTTCATTCTCAGCTATGGAGGTGTAAGGAATGTATCTTTACTCCCCAAATCTTGCACATGTCGCTTTGTGCTAACAATAATAGAGAAAACGGAGTTCATAAAGGACATCAAGCCGGCACCCACAGACCTAGCCGAGGAACACGGGCGAATAAAGCAGGCAGGGAAGTTTAAATACCTAGGCGATTGGATGGAGCCATCGACAAGATGGAAATGGCATACCAACTAACTAAAGGCATGTACAATGAACGATCAGTGTCCTTCAACACCAAGCTCAGACACTACTCTACAGTCATTCGACCAAAAGCCCTGTAAGCAGCAGAATGCCGCGGGATGAATAAGAAAGCTTTGATAGATCAACTAGAATAGAAGCCAAGAAAAGGAAGATGCTGAAGAAAGCCTGGTAAAAAATCTGAGTACAGAAGAAGGTACAACCATAAGCAATATTTACACACAGGAAAGATAACGGGCACCATTCGAAGGAGGAGGATCGCTTTCCACGGCCACCTGACAGCAATGAGTTCAAACAGACTGTCAAATCGGATACTTGTCTACTTTCTGGTTAAGACCAAAGGAGCCTGGTTCACTGAGGTTGTAAAGAATCGGGGATCACACATAAATTCCTGAAACGTGATCCTCTTCGAAGGAAACTTGGAGGACACCGTGGTTACCACAAAGGCCCAAAATGAAAACAGACAAGAAAAGTACTGAGATGAGAATGGAAGCTCACCTAAGACGAATGAGGGGATAATGGGTAAAGGTTAACAACGATGGAAGAAAACAGTTGTAATAATGTGGTCCACAGCTGGCCGAATCGAAATAATAATAATAATAATAATAATAATAATAATAATAATAATAATAATAATAACAATAATAATAATAAAGAAACAAAGTATTATATGAACGATTCACACTCTTACATGTTATGCTGCGGCTCCCAGCTGCGGTCTGTGCTTTCATGGGATTGCACAAACAGACTTCGAGCAGTTTTGAACAGCAGAATTGTATTAAATTATTATCGTTCGCTGAATACGGTAGTGCAGTATATCTATCTCCACTAATAGGCATCAAACGCAATGTTTAATCTCTAGCGGAGTAATTTGCCAAATTAACTGAAATTTATTGCACATCGATTTGGAACGACAACAACATTTCATTAATACGGGAATGAATTAATGGAATTTCAAACTTGTTACCTGCCAGTAAGAATAAAACAACTCCGTATGAAAACAAGGTGATAATATTAACGGACACTGAAATGTGAATGTCCAATAAGTTCCCTGCTTCACTGACATCTGCATTCCTGGCAAATATCAATGTAAATATAAATTAAATAGTCTTATTTTGTGTGTGTAAACTGACGAGTAGGTCTCCGCTTTTTACACAGATGTATTATTTAGGATACCAATCCTTTTAAAGGAACTCTTCGGTTGCTTACACGTCAGTATGAAGTTTGACATAAATTGAAACAATTTGAAAAGGTCGCAGTCTTAAAATTAGTCATCAGTGGCACAAGAAACACTTGTGGGCCTTAACCTTTCTCAGAAGTTTCTGCCAATCTTCCCTGTTCATTGCCATGTTCTTAATTCCCAGGATCCTGACATCCTGGGACACACATTTCTCCCACCTTCTCTGCAATTCTGGAGAACGGATGTTTTCTTTTAGGACTATATCCCTTAAACTATCCCCATGGCACTACAGCCCTGAAGGGCTTTGGCCTACCAAGCGACCGCTGCTCAGCCCGAAGGCCTGCAGATTATGAGGTGTCATGTGGTCAGCATGACCAATCCTCCCGGCCGTTATTCTTAGCTTTCTAGACCGGGGCCGCTATCTCACCGTCAGAGAGCTTCTCAGTTCTAATCTCGTAGGCTGAGTGGACCTCGAACCAGTCCTCAGATTCAGGTAAAAATCCCTGACCTGGCCGGGAATCGAACCCGAGGCCTCTACCCCTACACCACGGGGCCGGCCATTGTATCCCTTAGCTGATGATAAATACCCTCTTAACTACATAAAGAGATATGCTAACTTTATTTACGATCTCGTTAATGTGATTACCCCATTAATGATCATCTTTCCTTATAGACTATTAGCCACCCAAGTACTTACAGTTATCCCCATGAGATACTATGACCCCGTGAGAACGGTAATTGTCCGCCTCTGTGGTGTAGTGGTTAGTGTGATTAGCTGCACTCCCGCCCGGAGGCTCGGGTTCGATTCCAGGCTCTGCCACGAAATTTGAAAAGTGGTACGAGGGCTGGAACGGGGTCCACTCAGCCGCAGGAGGTCAACTGAGTAGAGGTGGGTTCAATTCCCACCTCAGTCATCCTGGAAGTGGTTTTCCGTGGTTTCCCACTTCTCTTCCAGGCAAATGCCGGGATGGTACCTAACTTAAAGCCACGACCGCTTCCTTCCCACTTCCTTGTCTATCCCTTCCAAACTTCCCATCCCCCCCCCCACAAGGCCCCTGCTCATCATAGCAGGTGAGGCCGCCTGGGCGAGGTACTGGTCATCCTCCCCAGTTGTATCTCCCGACCCAGAGTCTGCAGCTCCAGGGCACTGTCCTTGAGGCGGTAGAGGTGGGATCCCTCGCTGAGTCCGAGGGAAAAACCGATCCTGGAGGGTAAACAGATTAAGAGAAGAAGAAGAAGAAGAAGAAGAAGAAGAAGAAGAAACTGTAATTACAACAGATGAAGACTTTTCATTCCGTTTACCACCATGCCATTGTCTGCTGCCAATCTCACAACATTGTCGAGATCTTTTTGTAGTCGTTCCCTCTATCTATACAGTACATGCTCATCCCCATAAAGCGTTATATATGATTCCAGTTCTTGACTCATACCGTATTTATATATATGGGAAAACATAAAGGTCGAATAATATTGCCTTGATTTATACATTAATATCACTCTCAAAAGAGCATAACATTTTCATTAAGATGTTTAAACTACATCCTGCTGCTTCTTTTAAGTACATTTGAGGACAAATACAACATTCAAACCCGAAGAGCTTCTCAAGATGAGAAATTTATTTCAAATGTTGTTCCAAGCAAGAAGATTACTTCAGAGTGAAATATATCGTTCTGTTCAAATAGCGGCTTCCATTCGTCAATCAAGTCAATCTAATATCTAATACTGAAACTGTTTTACATTCCTAGTAAACAAGGTTTTATTTTCGCCGTGACCAGGAAGAGAGAAAAATTGCTCAGTTTCATAATAGAAGAGTACATGAAAGAGCTGTTCGTTCTAATAATGTTAATTTGCCCGGCTGGAGCAAGAGGTTTAACATAGCAAATCTTGTGTCTGTTATCTACTCTACGAATAACGAAGCAAACTGAAAGAACAAAAAAGCGGAGTGCAACGCTAAAATTTAAAACCCATACCAGATAAGAGCTCCACTGTACACTACAAGCTAGTTAGTTCGCGCACACAGCAAATTCTGATCTAAACACATAGAGATATGCGCCAGACAAATTACATCATGGACGAAATTGCAATACAGTGACGGACTTTAAAAAAAAAAAAAAAGGAACGGAAAAAGAAATTAACCTGAAATTCCCAAGAGGGGAGAGGGTTGGTTGCATAGTGCTCTATAAGAGCTAGTTTATTAACAACGAGTGAAGCACTGCCAGTACAGTAGTTAATCTACCACCACTTGACTTGTCGATTCGCTCCGTCACTTTCCTGGTTAGTTCCACTGCTGCAGACGTGAAATAGGCCTATAGCCATTTAGCAAAACGGAGCTCATCGGTTTGAGCCTTGTACGAACAACTGAGAATAACAAGAAATCCATAGATGGTAAATATAACTCTCACAATATATATTTATATGAGCTGTCCACCCAGCCTTAGTTAGTTTTCCGTACAAATATGCGAATCTGTTATTATTTACAAACCTGCAATATTAATGTAGCAATCAACATTTCAGTCTAGTTAGTGTCAGCTTGAAAACTAGGTATTCACCACTTTCTTCTTCCTTCCGTGCCCAGACTACTCCCGACAAATATTAACTGTTTAAGTTCTAAAATAGCCGACCTCTACTATGCGAATTGTTAACCGGTGTTTTTCTGTTCTCACGATAAGGGATTCGATCCCGGCTGAGGTAAGCGACATTTGAGTGTTTAAAGCTGTAGAGTTGTTGTCTTAAGGAACAATGAAAACATCCTTCTGGACAGAATTCTGACACTATGCACTGGAAGTAAAGGGACGTTAAAAGATATTATTATTATTATTATTATTATTATTATTATTATTATTATTATTATTATTATTACTATTATTACGTCCGACTCCGTTGCTAAGTGGTCTGTGTCTTACCTCGTGGTCCTGAGTTCGATTCTGGCCAAGTGGTGGGGTTTTAATCGTAATTTCCTTGGCTCCGCTGCCCCCAACATACACATCGAAGGGCGAGCTTCGATTCCCTATCTGGTAATCGAGAAATTTAGAAAAGAGGGTTCTGCTTATGTAGAGGAATATGAAACCTGGGTTTGCTCAGCCTCTGCTAGAAATGAGTACCTGCAACGGTAATTCTTTGGAGCAAAGGCAGTCAGGTATATAGTTAACCACCCTATCCAACTTAATACAGAGGTAATGTATTGTGGTCGCCTTTATTTTCCTTTACTTGACGGGCCTATCTTGTCTATTAATGTATATATTTGTATTTTTAGCCCCTTCCGCATCCCGACCTCCATTCTATTCATCAGGCATATCTCAGATCGGAGATATTCCTATAACTCGTAATTACAGAAGTAAATACAATTGCCCTATTTCCAGCGAGAACGAGGTGATAATCTGTAGGAAGGAGCATCAAAAAATAATAGTTGAAATTGATGTATCTTATAACTGAATGTGGAAAAATGCTAGAATTAAAGATTCCGGAGACCTGCACGAACTTCATTTAATCATTTATTTCAAACTATAACAGAGCTTCAGGGTGGAGGAACGCAGAGAAGATAGACATATACCGGCCTGAGCTACGAGAATAAAAATATAGAACATCAAATGTGCTGGAGGTCAAAATGAGTGCAGGCACACACTTTTAAAGAACTATGCTCCCTTGACATTACTAGCCACATCCCAGCGAAAATAAGCGGCTTTCATTCCACATGTTCTCAACCGGATTGTGAAAATAATACAAGTACTCTGATGGTCTCAAATGACGGGAGAAGCTTAGTAACAACCGGCTTATTATACTGTGGTATTACATGAGGGAGAGAGAGTCCCAAAAGTGTTGTAAACGTACACAGTAAATTTTTACTGCAAGTCGCAAGTATCTTTCTATGAAGGTGAGTATGGATACAAACTTTAAAGAAACAAGCAATAATATTATGCAGAGGTTATCTTTGCTAGCCAACGGCCGTAGCCATGTTGTAACACCGGATCCCGTGAGATCTCCGAAGTTAAGCAACATTGGGCATGGTCAGGAGTTGGATGGGTTGCTAAGCGCTGTTGGAGGGGGGTAAGGGAATGGAGGAGCGGAAAGGAACTGGCCACCCTACCGCACGTAAACTCCAGCTCAGGAACACCTCTGCGGAGGTTCGGACCTGCCTTCGAGCAGAATAACCCTTACCTTACCTTATCCTTGCTAAGTCTATTTTAAAATCAACAACAACCCGTACTGACTCGATACTTTATTTCGATATTACCTATCGCACGGTCGTCTACTACGTCGGCACATCGATACTTCAAACGGTCGTAGCATACGACCTGAGTTGCTGTAAATAGTGTCCTATGGCTGCACGATGATGTCACAAACAGCCCTTTATTTCGACAATACTCAAGATTCGGCACCAGAAACAGAGCCAAATTCCAACATGAGTAGCTACGACGCTACCACTGGCAGGTACAGAAACACCATTCTTGATTAGACATCGGGTAATATCCATCTCTCAACGAAGAAGCATCTACTCTGCATCCCAGAGCCGTGAGGCATAGAGACTCTGAGGAAGAGGAATACAGGGTTGATGGCATTAAAATGCATAACCCTCTAGGGGGGGAAAGTACAAATTAGTTTCATCGAGAGCGAATGGCACTGAGTTCAAATAATGAGCACGAACAATATCTTCTCCCAATTCACTGTTAATGGAAATGTTCTTATCCATATAATCCTTAATATTTTGAATGTTACAATTTCCTTCTGAAAACTCGTGTAAACTTGAAATTGAGTTTCATGATCTTAGTAGCTCTGGAAGAATCTATATTGGTATTTTACCATCCATTATTTACTATTATTACCATTGTTGCTTAATGTTGGCAGGAGAGCTGGACACAACAGGCTCGTCAGCGAGAATGCAAAACAGATATCTGGAACGAGCCAAGACTGCATTTATAATGTTCGAGCACGCTTATGAACTCACCAATGAAATCATTGAGCCGATTGGACTAGCAGATAGGCTACTCATACGGCACACGTTTAGAGAGCTGCAAAGAAAGGACACGTTCGAGTTGGGCCCACGGTCAAAACATTCCCCTGCGGATTACCGATGTATAGTTGAACCCGTGTTCAGTGGGGGTAGATTTCTCCATTTGTTAATGTTGGGCCACTCGTTTCCTTTTTTTTTTTTTTTTTGCATGTCCTTCTCAATATTAACAACTATCAACATTACAATTTAATATAACTTAGACAGTCATTCAAATTATTACATCCAGTAGTGTAGCCAGGATCGACCGATGGTGGGGGGAGAGGAGGGGGTTATAGTTATAAAATGCTGATACAACTTAATGAAGGTGCGTGTGTGGCGCGCGCATGTATGACACGTATACAAGTGAATAACCTGGATATTCAGATTGCAGGATACTAAAAAATCTTACATTAAGAAACAGAACAAGAATAATACGACCAAGGTCAACAGTTTTACAGCGAATTGTATGTTCAGTTTACAATCTAAAATCCAATTTTGAGACTTCTTAGAAAATAGATTCAACAGATTTATTGGTTTTACATTATGTCTCTGAATGTTTGTTTAGTTTATATTTTATGGTAAGTTTATGTTTATTTCCATTTAAAAAATTCAATTGGGGGTGTTCTAAACCTCAGTAAACCCTCCCCATGGCTACGTCTCTGATTACATCCCATCTGACGTATTTTAAAGAAAAATGAATTAAGGTTAAAAAATTAGTTATGTGAACGAAGGGTATCTAGGAAATGTCACTGTAATATTTGTCCCAAATGGAAGATAATTGCTTTTACTCAAATAAAATGTAAAATCTGCGGTAAATTAAGAAATACCGTCAATGCTAGAGAAATATGTATACATATTTACGGGCTGTAGACGACTCCCTTATGTTGTATTCCGCTGCTCGTGCCGTCTTTTGTTTCTTTCTTGAGGTCCAGGGCTAGCACCGACGAACGGGAGTGCTATGTCTGTGAATTCTCATTATCTTTGTCCCTAGCGCGGGCAGTTCAAACAGCAAAATAGCACGGTTCCTGGACCAATAAATAAATCACTTAAAGAATGAGTTACGACACAAAACGAATGAGCAACATGAAGAAAACGAAACTTAATTAAAGCAAACAACTTAGTGAGCAAAGACATCACATACGAAAGTGTTAGACAAACAAAACACATACGGAAGCGCTGCGACGTAGAAAAAATAGTTGTAAGGTAGTAAAGTATGTATCCATATTATTCTCTACAAGTAAAATATTTCGGACTATTTCTTAATTTACCGCAGGTTTTACACTTTATTCGAGTGAAAGCAATTATCATCTTCCATTTGGGACAAATATTAGAGTCACATTTCCTAGATACTTATCGTTCATATAACTTAAAAATTATTTATGATTAAATACTTAATCACTAAACCTAACCTAGTTTTGAGTACGGACTCTGCACCGCATTTAAAACTCACTTTAACTGTATATTTTAACTGATTTCCAAAAGTTGTGACTACTGGGGGCAGCTCCATGGGGGCAATTCGACCCTCCGAGCTGACCATAGGACCAACTCAACATCTCCCGCAAAGGAATCAGGGCTTATGAGTATACAGAGTGCATGCATTGCAGGAACTGAACCGAAAGGACCAGACACGGAAACAATAACTCCGGGGAATCTCCCGCAGTTATTCTGTAATTCAGAACAGATTGCATACGTTTGCTATTATTGGTTCAGAAGTTATGACATTACAATTGCAAAGCTTTATACGCATCCCCTTAAGGGACAAAATATCGCAGAGAAAAAATCAGATTTGAATTTCTAAAGCGACATTTACCAATGTTATACAATATGAAATAATATGAAGATGTCTGTAAAATGCGAAACGTTTCTTCGTACGAACTGATTTCTACATACCGAAAATAGTAAAAGTCTTTGTTCCCATAGCTCTAGTAGGCATACTGTAGTTTAGAATGTGAAATAACCATCAGAGCTCCTTCAATAATAAGCAACCCGTCCCTACGACTGCAAAATGTTACAAATACGAACTTGACTACAAGAAGGAGATGTAGCAGCAAGCAGAGGGCAGACTTGAAAAAGCTGGGCTAAATCCAGTCAAAATCCCTACGTAGCAAGCGAAGCGCAGCACCCACTAGATCAGACAGACACTCAATCGATGGAGGGAGGTGATTGACATGGCTATGTTTGCGAAATCACTGAACGCCGACAAAAGCTGCCTGTTTGTTTTCCTTTTTCTTTTCATTTGTTTGTTTGTTTGTTTGTTTATTGTTGTTCGCTTTTGTCCAGTATACTGCCATAAATCATTATAAATATCTGGATGTATGATATCGGACCCGGGGGATTTACTGCGAATCCGTCGCTTGGTTCACAGTCTTGCGGTCGCAGTGATGGATAGCCATGGGTAATCCATTGTGTACTTAATGTCCCGGGTTCTAATAAATGGTACACTTGCAAGAGTTTTAAGTCACAAAGAGATGACAGATTGGTTAGTCTCACATAATGGAATGTGGTTGAAGCTTGATGCTCAGACACGGTGTGAGCTCAGCTGTAGCGTGACCATGCAAAGCAAGTGAGAACTGTTCAGACAGTGGAAAATATATTAACGACAGAGTAAAGGGATGCAAATAATTCATGTACACACATACATGATCATGCCATTAGCATGTTCTCAACTCTCAAAAGGTCCCCAAATATGGTTAAGAGAGACCGACGAATACTTTTACCTAGACGGAGCATTCTAATTACGAGCTTTGGTTTATAATTAGGCTTAACGTGGTTTTAGATTAAGATGATCCTCAGTAGTCGAATAAATAACTTTAATCAAACTGATTATTCTGGAAAATATGTCTACTGTTATCTATTTTAAGGCGTTTTTATAAAAGAGTTTTTATGCTAATGTTAAACTGAAATAAAATACCTAAATTACATAAATCACAGAAATTAAACCTAATAAGACTGAATATTAGAACGGGAATACAAAACCAAAACAAGTATTTAGGACGTGTTTTCTCTCAGGGTGATAGTATATAAAGTGAAATAGAACCACAGCAAAGCTAAATCAGTAAATCAGTGAACTTGCAATTGTAATAAACGATATTCTGTGAAAGAAAAGTACACGAAACTACACACATCTTTTGTGAGTGAGTGAAAGCTGGGTAGAATCGGATATCATATTCATAAGTTGGAAGTAACCGATATGAACAGAGAGAGAATGAGTGTTGGTACAAACAGGAGGGCACTACTCGGAATGGGGAAATAAAGGGCAACTTAGAAATAAACTTGATGGATGAAGCTGTACGCATAAACCGACTTTGGCGGTGGAGTCTTGAGAGGCGAATGGATAAGGATAGATACCTCGGAGAATAATGAACTCGGCTATGAAGAATAAGAAAAACATAGGGAGATCAAGACGACGACGGTTAAACTCGGTAGTTGATGATTTAACGATAAAAAGCGTGGAGCTAAAAGAGACCACAGAGCTACGCTGTTGCCAATAGAGGATTATACAGGCGGTTATTTAATTCACAGAGGCTTACAAAATTGATCGCTGAAAGACAGAGCAGCCTATAATGAATAAATACATAATAACATTAACAATAATACCTTATTCCAGTTACTAATGGGGTTCACTACAGGTATCCTGGCTCAATTTTGGCTTTCGAATGCCACGTGACTTTCAGATGGAAATTCCACCGCAGGATACACCGGGATTCAAATCTCAGCCGTCTGTGCAGAAAGCCAACAATTAATCCACTGCGTTATCACGCTCTCCAATAATAATGGTTATGGAAGAATACATGAAGGTCATCTTTTCCTTTTTTTTTTCCCTACTCAATCGATACAAAACTAATTTCCCGTCCGGGATTACCGAACGCATCCTCTATTGAAGGTTTACATTGAGTGGAATTATATCACCGACCAGATTTTCTTCGTGTATCACAGAACTGGCAAGTGTGACGAGCTTCTATGATTCTGAAACTCTTTCAGAAACTAATGGTCGACCGTTCTTGAGCGGAACACAACACTTTTCTATTCTTCTTCTCCCTCCTATTCTTCTACTTTTCCCACACCCTGGTGGGGTCACGTGTGCGAGTTTTGTCACACATGTGGGCCTGACTCAGTTTTACGAGCGGATGCCCATCCAGACGTCAACAACCCCGAGCCGCAGGAATTAACCAGACGCGGTTAAAATCTCTGAACAAGCCGTGAAATCCACAGGTTATGGCTGGCATGGCAGTCGCCCCCCACCCCCCTCACACTCTGAAATCTCTGAAAATTCCATGCCCCAAGGGTTAGAGAGAGAAATGCATTTATTTCTGCTTCCCCCATTTGGAGTTTGCCAAAATGACAAAGCTTATATGAAAATTTGATTAATAACTACAAGGGTCATTTATAATATGTCCATAAATGATAAGTATACTACATTAAAGCCTGCTTAATACAGTAATTAAAAATGTGTATCAGTCAGAAAGCGAACAATGGGCATACGTCGGTGGATGGCTACATATGGCAGGAAGAATCTGGTATTGTCGGAAAGTGTTAGTGTTCTGTTTGTACGTGCGGAAGCAAAGTGACTATAATAAGGGCCGCGCGAGTTGTAGTCTGACGTTTAGCGCCACCGACGGGAAAAAAATTGACTAACACTGCTCGAAAATAGTCTGTTGCTATGGCAACGATAACAGCGATGCCACGTTGGTTGGCTTGCTCTGAGTCGCTTTTGTGATCTTATTCTGAGTGACACTGTGTTAGCTGCTGCTGCTTTATGTATTTACGTGTTTGTTTTCTGAATATTATTTTAGTTTATTTATTTAGTTTATTTTTTGTAGGTTAACCAGTGACTAGTTGTACAATTCTATTCTATGTTTAACATGTGCAGTTATTGAGCTTATTCTTAGTTATTGTTATTGATTATGAAAGCTCATATTTATCGGCAATGACGTGTTTTGTCTTAAATACTGAAATTATTAGCACGAGCTTAGGAACGTGTCAGAGTTTACTCAATTGCATTGGGCCTACATATTTGATTAATATTCAGCCGCTCAAATGTCAGACTCAAACTTTCATAGGCCCATCTATAGGTACGGTTTTGCCATGAATTCGACTAGAATTACCCAGCGTAGGTTATTCAATTTATGGTAGCAGATGGTTTAACGTAGCGGACATTTACCGTCGTATGGAGACTGTTAATAATGTTATTTGCTTTACGTCCCACTAACTACTTTTTAAGGTCTTTGGAGACACCGAGGTGCCGGAATTTAGTCCCGCAGGAGTTCTTTAACGTGCCAGTAAATCTACCGACACGGGGCTGTCGTATTTGAGCACCTTCAAATACCACCGGACTGAGCCAGGATCGATCCTGCCAAGTTGGGGTTAGAAGGCCAGTGCCTTAACCGTCTGAGCCACTCAGTCCGGCGTATGGAGAATGAGTGTGTACAGTGTTCAGATGGTTTTGGGAATTTCATCATGGACAAGTAAGGACGCACGTAAACCAGGTCAGGCACATTGGGCAGCAATAATTGTTAGTCCGGGAAGCCGTTGAAGAATGGATCCATCACCAACCACGGAAGTTGTTCGTTCGGAGTACCCGTTATCAAGTGGAGCACTACGACATTTACTTGGATAAACAGAGCAACTATATTTAGGTAGAAATGTTATCCACACAACACTCTTTAATTCCTGTATGTTCATGTATTCCATATACAGGAACCAACCACAATCCGAGTTTCATTTGGGCAAACCTTATACAAATATTTTTTTTTCAGAAATACATATTTGATAAATATCGAATAAATGAGAGGATTTTGATTTCGATTTCAATATTCACAACAGTAAGCCATTTAAGAAGCCAGGATATTTACCTGAAACAATGTAAAATGAAATAACTAAGATTTAAAAAGTTATACAACAGTGTGTCAATATCAATCTGCTGCTTCAAATCTAAAGTGTTGGCCTGAAGAGAAAACAAGTAACCAAATTAATTATCTGGTTCCGTGGATAAATGGTTAGTATGATGATCTTTGATCCAAGGGTTCTGGGTTCCATTCCCGGTCAGGTTGGGGATTTTAACTTTCATTGGTTAATTCATCTGGCTCGGGAGCTGGGCGTTTGTGCCATCTTCATCATTAGAATAATTCATCCTAGGTAGGCCATCATCCTTACAGAAGCGTAGGACAACCATGGGCGTCAACTAGGAAGACTTGCACCAGGCCTCTCCAAGCCCACAAACCATTAAAAATAATTAATTGCACTCACTTTAATTTACATGCATTTTTTCTTTTTTCTTTCTTTCTTTCTTTCTTTCTTTCTTTTTGTCTTTCTTTATCCGTTTACCGTCAAGGGTTGGCTTCTCCCTCGGATTTAGCGAGGGATCCCATCTCTACCACCCCAAGGGCAGTGTCCTGGAGCGTGAGACTTTGGGTCGGGGGATACAACCGGGGACGAGGACCAGTACATCACCTAGGCGGCCTCACCTGCTATACTGAAGAGGAACCTTGTGGGAGGATGGGTAGATTGGAAGAGATGGAAAAGGAAGGGGGAAGGAAGCGGCCGTGGCGTCAAGTTAGATACCATCCCGGTATCCGCCTGGATGAGAAGATGAAAACCACGGAAAACCACTTTGAGGATGGCTGAGGTGGTAACAGAACATCATCTACTCAGTTGACCTCCGGAGGCTGAGTGGACCTCGTTCCAGTCCTCGTACCACGTTTCAGTTTTCGTGGCAGAGCCGGGAATCGAACCCGGACCTCCAGGGGTGGCAGCTAATCACACTAACCACTAAACCGCAGAGGCGGGCTACTTACAATTTTTTAAGAGGCTAAAAGATCATGGCATTCGTTGCTAGCTTTACAAAAATACTCACACTCATAAATGTTAAATGCCGTGTGTAGGCCTATACTAATTTCTCTGTTTGCCAGGTCACATATTTCTTTTTTCTTCTGAGTAACTTGTCTGAGCCTCCCCACTCTAAAATCTCTCAGTCCCCAATTTGGATATCATTGTCAAATTAAGACAGGTTATCAGATATAACTTGCACTTGCTGTGAGAACACGAGTTAATTGAGTACGACGATCAAGGTCCCCAAAATGAAACAGTAACAGGAACAATAGTAACAATATCTCCAATATCACGTGCATGTCACAGGGGAGACGTTGAAGTATGCCATTATTACCATTCAGATATCTGAGAGCCTTTCTCAGTTACTTACGTAACGTCGCAACTGCGTTTTTATTCTCGTTGGCTGAATGGTTCTTCGGTTCAGAAGGTCCCGGGTTCGATTCCCGTCCGGGTCGGGGATTTTAACCTTAATTGGTTAATCCCAATGGCTCGGGGGCTGGGTGTATGTAGCGTATTCAACATTAGAAACCATCCTAGGTAGGACCTTCATCTTCACAGACATGCAGGTCGCCTAATAGGCCGTCTACTAGAAAAAGACCTGCACCAGGCCTCTCCGGAGGCCGTACGCCATTATATTATACTTAATCAAAAGCGAGAATTAATTCTCCCTGAAGTGGTTTACATACAGGATATCAAGTCTTACGTGGGCAGAGATTCAATCTAAACCGAAAAGGGAATTTGCAACTCGCTCCCACTCTAGTGAAGACGAGAGAGGAAAAATAAATTTCTCTCTCAACTACTAATGTCGTTCCCTGTAAACTCCACCGGTGAAACGGAGGAATAAGTGCTTCACGTCGCCCGTATCAGGAGTAAAGCACGCATGCAAGACAGATACAAATATAAAAATAAAGATAGAAAAAACAAGAAGCTCCAGAATGGCAGTGCGCATAAAAACAGGAAGCGGAAACTCCCCAGACAAGTTGACACCATGTCGACGGAAACAGCGTAACGTCGCAACTGCGTTTTTATTCTCTTCAGTTTACCAACCTTCCTTCCCGTCTGAACACGCTCATAAAACGATGTAATGGCAATTCGTATCCTGGAAGGGAGAAAGGCTACGGTCATTTTCAGGGTAATGAGCCACAAGTTGAAGTCAGGAAATGCGAAGGAAAAGCTTACAAAGGCACAGGGCACAGAGAGACCGCGTAAGAGAAAATTAATTTTATTGGTTGTGTTTGGTGTTTGTGGCTAGAGCGGTTGGTTGATGATATTTCACTGGTGCTATGCACCTCCAACTCTTATTTCTTAATACTGTTTGGTTTTCTGCCCCGTACAGGTAAATTAACCAACACGAAGCTGGCGCATTTGAGCACCTTCAAATAGTACTGGACTAAGCCGGGGTCCCAACTCAGCCAAGAAAGATGAATGTGAGGAGTTAGGAGCAAGTAAGTGGGACCAATGCCAGACTCGGCTAGTCTTCACCGATCCACGCTTCCAAGTATACAGCCCGGGGAGGCGCATAATACACTTTCAAATTAGCCTCAATTAACCAGGGCACGGATAAGCGGTATTACACAGCAATATTTCGAACACAGGGCCCGAATAAGCGAAATTCTACCGCCAATGTTTCTGACATGGGGTCCGGATATCCTGAATTCCACGGCAATTTTAAAATATTAAATAGAATCTGAAAATGATGCAAAGTAAGAAGCCATTTGCCATCCTGTATATTAGTCACGTAATTCGAAAACAAGGCCTCATAATCCACTAGCGAGTCCTGGCCTACACAAAGCCTTATTTGACCACTTAAAAATTGAACGAGAAAGATCTCCCGTGGGCCTTCCAGAGGTCTTCTTGAATAGGAGCGATTAGTGGTGGGCTACTCATGCATGCCCCAGCTGCGGCAGAACAATACGGACAATTACCGCATAAGGTGCTCCCTGAAGCAGAATGATATCCAGCACTTTCACAGACAGGCCTCACCTCTTCCTCATACTACTTCATAAATGTACAGAACTCACACTGAGCAGTAACCACAAATTTTTACCCTATTGAAGTCCAATCCAACCATTTAAATATGCTGGTATTTCAACAAGTTAAATTTGTAAGTTCAAAAACAGATGATCAATTCCAGCTCACGCAAAGAGTCGACATATATGCCAACCTCAAAAATATACTGAACTTGAAGCGTCGCACACTGGGGCCATTGAACGAAAAATCTCTCAAAAAGTCCAATAATCAAATCCCGGAATTCTTTGTAAAACGTTCCTTTTTCAATAAGTTAAAGACCACGTGCAACATATCTTGATAAGGAAATGATGCTGCGCAGGTCTGAAGTGGTACGTCACACTCACGCGACTCAATGAGTAGTTGATAAGCGGAGAGAGTGCTGTGTTCTCAAGTTGTTGATATCCGTTCTGTGTTCACCTACGAAATAGTAACCATAATGGAATCGTCACTTAGAGGTATGCAGTTCAATATTAAGCTATGTTTAGGTTCTTTTATTTAAGGAAAAGACGTCGAAAGTATTAAACAGACAAACTATGTATTTCGTTAGGATTAACATCTAGTTCATACTTACATTCCTATGATTTCAGTTAGCTTCCGAGCACGCCCGGGCTGTAATTTAATTTTTTTCTGCTACTGAAGTTAGTAATATTGTGAGAACATTAAAAAATAGCAAACATTTGCGCAATTCTGCTTTACAATAATTTCTGATTAAATAATTGGGCAAGTGCAATAACAAACTATTATTTTGTTATAAACATGAGTTTCTTTCAATTAAGTTACCAAAATATCATCCACATAATTTTTGCCAACTTTTCCCCCTTTCGGCCCCCCTGTGCGTCGGCCCGTTTCTGTTTTTCAAATTTGATGCTTATTTTCTTTCTTTTTATTTATTTGTCTATCCTCACTAAAGTCTTAATACACTGACTGACAGAGCAAATGCAACACCAAGAAGGAGTGGTCAGAACTTTATGCCAATTGCAAGGTAGACTGACGTCACTGAGGTATGCTCATGATGTGATATGCGCCGCTGTGCTGCGCACGTAGCGAACGATAAATGGGACACGGCGTTGGCGAATGGCCCACTTCGTACCGCGATTTCTCAGCCGACAGTCATTGTAGAACGTGTTGTCGTGTGCCACAGGACACCTGTATAGCTAAGAATGCCAGGCCGCCGTCAACGGAGGCATTTCCAGCAGACAGACAACTTTACGAGGGGTATGGTGATCGGGCTGAGAAGGGCAGGTTGGTCGCTTCGTCAAATCGCAGCCGATACCCATAGGGATGTGTCCACGGTGCAGCGCCTGTGGCGAAGATGGTTGGCGCAGGAACATGTGGCACGTGCGAGGGGTCCAGGCGCAGCCCGAGTGACGTCAGCACGCGAGGATCGGCGCATCCGCCGCCAAGCGGTGGCAGCCCTGCACGCCACGTCAACCGCCATTCTTCAGCATGTGCAAGACACCCTGGCTGTTCCAATATCGACCAGAACAATTTCCCATCGATTGGTTGAAGGAGGCCTGCACTCCCGGCGTCCGCTCAGAAGACTACCATTGACTCCACAGCATAGACGTGCACGCCTGGCATGGTGCCGGGCTAGAGCGACTTGGATGAGGGAATGGCGGAACGTCGTGTTCTCCGATGAGTCACGCTTCTGTTCTGTCAGTGATAGTCACCGCAGACGAGTGTGGCGTCGGCGTGGAGAAAGGTCAAATCCGGCAGTAACTGTGGAGCGCCCTACCGCTAGACAACGCGGCATCATGGTTTGGGGCGCTATTGCGTATGATTCCACGTCACCTCTAGTGCGTATTCAAGGCACGTTAAATGCCCACCGCTACGTGCAGCATGTGCTGCGGCCGGTGGCACTCCCGTACCTTCAGGGGCTGCCCAATGCTCTGTTTCAGCAGGATAATGCCCGCCCACACACTGCTCGCATCTCCCAACAGGCTCTACGAGGTGTACAGATGCTTCCGTGGCCAGCGTACTCTCCGGATCTCTCACCAATCGAACACGTGTGGGATCTCATTGGACGCCGTTTGCAAACTCTGCCCCAGCCTCGTACGGACGACCAACTGTGGCAAATGGTTGACAGAGAATGGAGAACCATCCCTCAGGACACCATCCGCACTCTTATTGACTCTGTACCTCGACTTGTTTCTGCGTGCATCGCCGCTCGCGGTGGTCCTACATCCTACTGAGTCGATGCCGTGCGCATTGTGTAACCTGCATATTGGTTTGAAATAAACATCAATTATTCGTCCGTGCCGTCTCTGTTCTTTCCCCAACTTTCATCCCTTTCGAACCACTCCTCCTTGGTGTTGCATTGTCACTGTCAGTCAGTGTATGTAGGCCCTACACGTAATCGGATTCAATGATATACTGTATATAACTCAAACAAGAGTATTTCCACATTAATTCCAATATAACAGCTGGAACAGGGAGGGAAATGGACAGCGCAGTAGATGCACTATACTGCAGCAGCAAGTAAAGATACCTGGATGGGTATCTGAGTGCCGTGAGCGGACGACTGGCTCGGAAGCAAGCCATTAAGCTGGAGCAGGAGTTTGTCATGGCTGGCTGGAGATAAAGACGGACCATGAATTACAGACAGGGAAGATGGACTGATCACGTGATAAGAAATACTTGCAGAAGCTGTGCCGAGCTCTTGAAGAGCTGCATAGATTCTTGGAATAATGTGAAGGAGTTACCTTCTGTTCTGTACCTCAGCTTATGCAAAGGCAGCTGGACAAACTAATACACTCTGTTCAGTCCTCAGCCCTAAGGCTGGCTGGATCCGTAACAGCTCCGCCATCAGCTATCATACATGGCCCAGGCATCACTGAAGAGGCGTATGAGGGAAATGAGGAGTGAAGTAGTTTCCAGTTGCTTTCCTCACCGAGCTCTAGCCTATACCAGAAGACATAGTGAAGTGTAAACACTAGATCCCGCCAGCAAAGCCACACTAACTACCGGTAACTAAATATATAAATAAATACATAATTTACTTAATTAATTAATTAAGTACATGATTGTTATCCGTTAGTATATACAACGGAGGTAAAAAAATAGCGTTGTGGCGTCCGTAGAGGTCTGGTACATGAATTTCGAGTCGCCGACCTATAGGTGACTGACGACGGAGGTGTAATAAAATGACAGAGAGTGGCTATAGTGGTTTATTTTATACTCTTCTGGATAAATTAAGACATAACTAAGAAAAATGTTTTCTTCCATTTAAAATTAGTTCAGACACTCTTGCACTTTCAAAATACCACAGATTTATGACAGCAAGAAAATACATTTACATACTATGATAACCTAAGAATGAAGTTAATGTATCGGTACCGGTATTCACATATCCCTTATTGATCCCGATAATGTTAACCCTAATCTACAGAAAGGATTACGGAATGTGGAAGACGCGTGATACAGTGGAAGAAAAAGTCGAAGATGTTTAACTAGACGATATGCAAGTTTGTTTTCAGAGCAAGTTTGTAGTTTTAAGTGAGTGTTGATATCGTGATCATAGCCATGACACCCCCAGTTTTATGTGGAATAAAAATCACAAGGACGTTAACCTTTCATTTCAAAAAATGCTCTGGCAGGGTTTCGAACCACGGCTACTTTGGTCAGAAACCAGTGATGATGCAACTCGGGTATTAAGCCCCCAGCAAGATTTTAATGTAAGGATACTCGAAGTGAGTTAGGTACGTGGTGTGGGTCGCGTCTTCCCATTTTCACACCAGAATAATACCACGACTGAATCTTTCAAATCTTAGACCTCTTCTCTCTTAATATCACCGGAAATATCCTTTTGTCAGTACAGCATTAAACGGCTATAAGGAAAAACTATACTCTGCAAATACGGCAGATATTCTCACTTAGGGCATCTATGTTTAATGGGAAACAAACTTGAGACCTGTGTCAGATGGATGAGTAGACATGATTTGGAAAGCATAATCGGCCTTTTCCTGTAAATACGAAAATAAAGGCCTATATGCTTCTCATATTTACTTTAATATAAACGAATATTTGGGAAATATAAACATACGTTTTTCTTTTCAAAATAACCCTATTAAGATAATCTTTCCTGTGCAAGTTCTCTACCATTTTATCATCTGTTAAACTGTGTTAATGGAAGATCTATATTCTTTAGTTAAGCCACAGCACATCACTAATGACTCTAAAAAGAGTTCTCGTTTCTGCTTCAATCAAATGAGTGGATGGAAACTATCACAGTTAATGAAGGAAATTTATTTTCTGCCATCACCGCAGAATGTTTCATATTGTTCGAATGTTATTTTAAAAACAACTGTTAATTAACATATAATTCTATCGCAGTAACTGGCCAACATTTTCATAACATCATGCATTGTTATAAGATTTGCGGCTGAGTTTCAACCAACTTCAGATTCCTCATAATCAGGGCTACGATTGCGATGTAAATATGTACGTACATATGTGCTAAACCATTTCAAAACATGAAGTAAAATATGGGTTACGTTTTATTAAAATGGTGCAAAATAGTATGTGAATAGTGGAGTCGGAACACGGAAGATCGAGATCAGGAGCCTAGCCTTCGCAGATGACATCGCGATCCTAACAAACAACTCTAAGGATGCTGCAGTTGCTGTTCAATCCCTACACGAGACAGTGGCGAAGACAGGACTACAAATATCATGCGAAAAGACCAAGTACTTTGAGAGTAAGCATCCGGGGAAAGCCCCTTTGACGACCATCTATGGAAAGGTTGGAAAAGACAATCGATTCCGGTATCTTGGGTCCACTCCAATGGCAGAGACGGAACCTCCATCTTAGACAGATGTGCCAGACTCAACGCAGCATACCAACTGTTACAAAACCACTACAACAAGAAGTGCATTTTGAAGAACGCCAAAATAATACTCCATTAAAAAACTGACGTCAGTCCCCAGTTCTTATACGTGGCGGAGACCTTAATGACGAACAGGAAAGGCACTATTGACGACCTGGGAAAATTCAATGGAACCTATCGACTGAAAGCGAGCCCTGAACAGTACCAACGGTTGGAAACGGCTAACACTAGTATGCGGCTGAAGTTTTATGGACACCTTCTGAGAATGGACAACGGCAGGCTTACGAAGATCTTCTCACTCATCAAAAGTTACAGGACTGGACGCATGTAGATCAATGAAGTAAAAAAAAAAAGACATTTCACTTCCGCTAGGATTTCTGATTCTGATGTCTCAGACCGCCCTAAATTTTTTAAATTGGCAAATTCGTGGTCTCCTCTACCAAAGGTTGTTATATTTCGCAAACCTCTTACAAAGGAAAGGAGGGAAAAATTAATAGCAGGACTCCAGAGGAATTGGGAGCAAAAGCAAGCATCCAAAAAGAACTAGTCATAAGCGCTCCCTAGTGGACTTAAATCACTAATATACACTGACTGACAGAGCAAATGCAACACCAAGAAGGAGTGGTTCGAAAGGGATGAAAGTTGGGGAAAAAACAGAGACGGCACGGACGAATAATTGATGTTTATTTCAAACCGATATGCAGGTTACACAATGCGCACGGCATCGACTCAGTAGGATGTAGGACCACCGCGAGCGGCGATGCACGCAGAAACACGTCGAGGTACAGAGTCAATAAGAGTGCGGATGGTGTCCTGAGGGATGGTTCTCCATTCTCTGTCAACCATTTGCCACAGTTGGTCGTCCGTATGAAGCTGGGGCAGAGTTTGCAAACGGCGTCCAATGAGATCCCACACGTGTTCGATTGGTGAGAGATCCGGAGAGTACGCTGGCCACGGAAGCATCTGTACACCTCGTAGAGCCTGTTGAGAGATGCGAGCAGTGTGTGGGCGGGCATTATCCTGCTGAAACAGAGCATTGGGCAGCCCCTGAAGGTACGGGAGTGCCACCGGCCGCAGCACATGCTGCACGTAGCGGTGGGCATTTAACGTGCCTTGAATACGCACTAGAGGTGACGTGGAATCATACGCAATAGCGCCCCAAACCATGATGCCGCGTTGTCTAGCGGCAGGGCGCTCCACAGTTACTGCCGGATTTGACCTTTCTCCACGCCGACGCCACACTCGTCTGCGGTGACTGTCACTGACAGAACAGAAGCGTGACTCATCAGAGAACACGACGTTCCGCCATTCCCTCATCCAAGTCGCTCTAGCCCGGCACCATGCCAGGCGTGCACGTCTATGCTGTGGAGTCAATGGTAGTCTTCTGAGCGGACGCCGGGAGTGCAGGCCTCCTTCAACCAATCGACGGGAAATTGTTCTGGTCGATATTGGAACAGCCAGGGTGTCTTGCACATGCTGAAGAATGGCGGTTGAGGTGTCGTGCGGGGCTGCTACCGCTTGGCGGCGGATGCGCCAATCCTCGCGTGCTGACGTCACTCGGGCTGCGCCTGGACCCTTAGCACGTGCCACATGTCCCTGCGCCAACCATCTTCGCCACAGGCGCTGCACCGTGGACACATCCCTATGGGTATCGGCTGCGATTTGACGAAGCGACCAACCTGCCCTTCTCAGCCCGATCACCATACCCCTCGTAAAGTCGTCTGTCTGCTGGAAATGCCTCCGTTGACGGCGGCCTGGCATTCTTAGCTATACACGTGTTCTGTGGCATACGACAACACGTTCTACAATGACTGTCGGCTGAGAAATCACGGTACGAAGTGGGCCATTCGCCAACGCCGTGTCCCATTTATCGTTCGCTACGTGCGCAGCACAGCGGCGCATTTCACATCATGAGCATACCTCAGTGACGTCAGTCTACCCTGCAATTGGCATAAAGTTCTGACCACTCCTTCTTGGTGTTGCATTTGCCCTGTCAGTCAGTGTATAAGATCTGAATATCTGTATTGTATCAGATTTTCATTCCTACAAAAAGAGTAGACTTACAGTTAAATATTATTACTTAAATATGAAAACCACAGAACAAGAGTTTAACCATTTTTTGATATGGGTCACAGTGGGTTGAGTATCAAGGCCATAGCAGAGAGAGGACATGAAAGTGTGTATAGAGCAGAACTTGCTATCCACAATTCGTAGAAATTCCAGAATCTAGCTTTGAAACATTAGAATAAATTGTAAATGATTTTCTGACAATAACTTTGAAACAAAGAATACAACGATATTTAAAATAAAATTTTATATAAATATGTAAAAATATATACTATACAGGGAAATATGGTCAAATATTGAAAATAAAATGTTTTTAATCACACCAAATATCCTATTTTTTTTAACCATATGACAGAATGTTAACTGCGTTTCACGAAAGAACTGGTCTATGTCTTTACATATAAATCCCAACCCTGCTCGCAACCAATAGAGGAACCTCTAAAACTTGGCACGGTTTTGAAGTTTTGAAGTTGCATGTGTAGTTAAGGAATATTCATCAACTGCTACTTCTGCTGTACAACGAGCATACCAAAACCAAAACCAAAGTAATTTCCATAAAGGACTTGAAGGCCCTTGGAGAGGTGGAAGGTAAGGCTTCAACTAGTTGTAACCTCAGCATTAGTGGTCAGTTGTTTGCCCCGCCACCTTTGTCCCCAAAAATTAATCTGGCACTTACATGGTACAGGCTGCGTGAAATTCAGGACTATGTGCTTCTCCAGAAGTGGACATCTCGCTTATAAATTTCCGACTTCCTCACGAGGAATCGAACCCACGTTATTTAGAATGAACCGAGAATCCCTTTATTGCCTCGGCCAAACAGCTTCTATATTGAACATATGATGCCTAGATATTTCGCCCAATGATGATATCTGGGAAATTACAAAAGGAGGAGCCAGTCGTAGCTAAATTGAAAACAATATGGAGTAGAAACCAGAGGAATCCACCGGGAACGCAGCGCTAGATTGGAGTACACAGGGAGAACATAAAGACGCGATTGACCAAGAAAGGCCTGGAAGACGTAGGGATTTATTTACCTTACTGATGTTGCCTGCATTTCAGAAGGTTCCACACCCCTATTTAAAACATTTGTACTAATTCCGTAAATAACATGAGCCTCAAAAACCTGAATTAATATTTAGACTTGTTATGCTACCAGTAATCAAACCCTGACACCTCATACCTGCTGTATGAAACAGAATATTAATCATGTAAAAGTGCTCTGTACGATTAGCAATGGGCGAATTCAGGTTCTGATCAGTACTTGGAGAAGACATTTTCCACGGATGGCAAGCGACGAGACCCGACAGACTTCTCTGCCTCCGATAATCACAAAGCACAGATAATTTAATTTACCGACGAAGAGCCTTTGTTAGCGAGTTTCTACCCGGCGAGATGACAATCTATTACATTATAAGCATGATGTAATTTCAAAAAACTGAAGCTTATAACCCTTGTCTACAAATCGCATTACAAAATCTACTCAATTTTACCAATTACAACAAAGACCTGGATGAGGGATACAGAAGGCACTTGCTAGACATGCTATTAGTTAAATTACTTTTGCACACGCCTGTTTCATTTCATTTCCTTTCTTTTCTTTCCTTTCATTCTTTTCATCACAGAGAGATTTTTATTTCTTCGCATTATTAAAACCGGTGCTTCACGGGATGGAGTTCTCTAACTGAAAACAAGATGAGGATTCAATACCAGCATCAAAATAATGTAAACAACGTTTTCGCCTACATATGAAAAATAAAGGTCTTAGATTTTTTAGATACAATGAATAAATTAAAGGTCTCGGCTTGTTTAGATACAATGAATAAATTTCATCTCAGGGAGCGTCCCAGGTCATATTCAAGAGTGAGGTTAAACTCTTGTTGCACGAATTCTATCAGCCTTGTTGGCGAGATATATGAGGATTTCTTGTTGTTACTTCGATAATTGCCTAGCCTTGCACGCAAAAAGTATCAACCTAGAATCTGCCTCGAGAGATCGAGCAAAAATACTCGTTCAGTTAAAGCAATAAACAAGTGTAGTGTGTCCTACAGGTCTTTCATTTAGAAAGTTCTCCCACCAATGCGACCTCCCTAGTTAGGCTCTCCTTCACATCAACGCAGCAAGCCGGCACTGGGATACAAATTGTTCCCAAAGTGATGCTACTTTAAAGAAAGTATGTTACAAAATGCAGTAAAAATTACCTTACACAAAATAATGTTCCTATAAGTTGTACTATGAAAAGCTCACAAAGTTCAAAAACTGAAATACAATATTTGGCAAGAGTTTGGAAATATTAGAGGAATTTCTCCAGAAGAATTCAAACATTTTCTCGGGTATGTGTTAAAAGTTTGCGAGTCTAAGCCTGGCATGTGGTGAGTTTATCAATTAATTATAAGAATAATATGTTTTTACCTTTTATTTTTACATTTCACTACAAAGGTGACGAGATTACATAGTGTTTACTGCTTTCGAGTGGACCACTTTAGCGGAGGCGATTAATGAGTTAAACCGGAAAGTGAGGATAAGGGTTCGATTCTCGACGGTAGTCAAACATTTAACTATTATCATAAAAGAGGAAAAGTTAACAATTCTTGGAGAACAACATTTCCCAAGAAAATGGTTTCAACTTGGAAAAGGTCGATGATATTTGAGTGTGTTGTAATGGAACAGCTAAGTGTAGTTGACTTCATGCAGGTTGAAGATCTCCTTCGGAACAAAATTAAGGCACTTTACCGTCTCTTAATATCTATAAACATTGAAGGGACGTTAATAATGATTTTATTATCACAGAAAATCAGGTGTGCAAGAAGAGATACGATGTTGGGGCGGACTTTCGGAAGTCTAGCTCCACACATTTACTTGAATATATTCTCAACGTTTGGTTAGTTCTTCCACCCCGAGTTTGTATTATACAAGTAATTCTCTCCTTCCAAGGGTTACATGATTTTAATGTAAGTGCTTCCTGCTGACAAATTTGACACTCTCGTGTTGTACAGTCGGATGTCAACTCGATTTATGCAACAGTTGCAACAGCTTACCTATTAAAAGATAAACGCCTCACTAATTACACTGCATACATAAAGCTGCCAACAACATGAAGTGCCCTGAAGGATAATTAACAAAGGAAGTCAAGTTAAATGAGAAAAGTTATAAGTGCACCCAATTTTATTTTTTAACGGTAAGTGAAGAAGTTGAAGAGTAACTTTAATTGCAGGTTTTGTGCTTTTCTTAGTGCAAGGTCAGCTCATAAATTTCTCACCTACCGGAAGTGACAAATTATACACTAGAGATCGAACCACGCCCAGGACAGAAGCTTCCAACAAAAGGGAACGGCTTGGTGTAACGAAAGTGTCATACATTTAACAAAACTGTAATTCACTCAAATTAAAAACAAGCACAGAAGCCGATCGTTTAACTAAACTTTAAAAATCCTAGATATAATACCATTTGGTGTTTATGTCACGTCAATAGGAATAGAATAACAAGCAAACCAGGCATGGCCTGGACATCATATCAGCATTCATCTAGAAGTGAAATAAGGAAACTATCGAGTGATCAAGAGTGGGATTCTTAAGTCACATATCTTTCTAATTGTGTTACCTGAAGTTGAGTGTACCTTCGAAATAGCCTTAAAATCACAACTGACACAGGAATCGAAGTCTAGACGAAAGCAGCGGAAAGATCAATTATTATTTTGTTGATGTGATTACAGTAATCAGAGTAAAGCCATCTCCTAAACAAAACTTACAATGCGTTCATCAGGAGATCGAGGACAAGGGTTCGATTCTCGAGGGTGATAATTCGAATTATTTCATGTTGTCCCACCATCCCGTCGCCTTTCTATTTTATCCCATTTTATAAACACTTTTACATAGATATAATGTTATAACATTTTCACAGCAGATGGCAATGTCAAGTTTAATGGACTTATGTACACGGAAAATCGTTGGGAAGAACGAAGAAATGAGTTACTTCTAAGCTCCACCTTTTCCTTTCATTTCAGTAACTTTATTGTTATAGATACCATGATTTGGTACCTACTTTTTTAGTTATGACTTACAAAGATAGAGCATATCGTTTCTTAATCATACCACTTTATAATTTAGTAGAGTTTTTCGGCTATAGAGAAAAATAATATTAAGTTTTAACTTAATTTATAGAGCCGAATTCGGTGTACCCTCTTAAGTGATTAATTCAATGTTGATGAGCAAACTGTACAAAATCTGCAGAAAAGCGACTAAAATGTTGACATATCTTGTAATTAATAACTAAATGTAATATTTTAGTATTTTATAGTACGTTGAAGTTGCAATATTAAAGAATCAAAATAAGTTACTTACGCTGTTCTCATAGTCAGTGTAAAAAATTAGAACGGATGTCCATTTCATACCGCAGAAATATGGTCATCCTCATCGTGAAGGGCCTTAGAAGGAAGGCTTCCACTACCCGTAACCTCGGCACTACGTGGGATAGAGTGGTTAGCTCTATGTACGGCCATAGGCTGTGTGAACCTTAGTGCCATGTGTCTCTGCAGAAATGCAAAATCCGTTTCTAAATTTTCAAATTCCTGACATGGAATTGAACCCACGTTCTTCCGGAGGAAATGAGCACGCCTTTACCATCTCTGCTGGGCAGACCCTGATTACAGTCTAATAGACAAGTATAAAATTTGAACTGCGGCATTAGAAGATCACCTCACTTATACTTTACAAACTCTGGGATACCACAATACTTCTAACCGAATGTACAAGTGTTTCAACTCACGCGAATTGGTCAGCACACGACATAATTTGTAACGACTTCAGGCAAAAGCGAAAGGGAGAGAAGAGGAGGAGGATGGAGATACTTTCCTAATTGCAGCACAGCTAGTCTGTCCGTCTCTTAATTCCGTCTGTATAATGGTCTCCATGCCCACCCACATAGTGCCCAACATGTGACGCGACATTCCGTATTAAACAATACTGGCTTTATCGCTGAAGAGGAACGTTCAAAACAGCTGCTCCGTACGTAATTCCACTGGCATTATACACCAAGGTCTTCATGTCGTTATAAATAGTTACACACTGGGTCAAAACAGCTTTTTCAGTGCCTTATTAATCACTCAGGTGAGAAAGTCTAAGGGCATAAATTTATACGAGACTCTGGAATTTAACCGGGCAATTCAGGCTTTTCCTCATAGTCCGTATTAACTCCACACTAACTGGTGCCTTTATCTATTTCAAGGCAGTCGTTATTCTTTGTACAGAACACGAACTGAATTGAGAATATTCCGTATCTCCAGGATTTTCATTCGAGTGTGTCCTTTTCTATACGGACACATTATCCAGTTTGCTGGAGAGGATAAAGCAAGCAATGTGATATTGAGAATAAAGAGAGTTAAGCCGCAGCTACTCTGTAGTAACAACCAGCAAGTGAAATAACTTCATGTTTCTCTGATATTCGTATATCCTGGAGGAATTTTTGTTTAAAAAGCATGCTGCTTTGTAAGCGTGTAAGAATTCGGTGTAAAAATACGTCTAGCAGAGTAGTTCTAAAATAGTTTTGCATCAATGAAAACAGTGAGTGGGAGAACCCTGTTACAAATATTTGTACTCTTGAGCTCCGTTAGAAACTGATTCATGTTATTTATTGTTTTCTATTCATTCTAGTAAAATCATTTACTGTTTTTATTTGCATTATAAATACACATACGGTTATTAATAAGTAATAAAATGTCCATGGAAATAAGTGTAATCAATTCTGATTTTAGCGCTAGTTTGTTTGCCGCAACTTCTTCAACTACTGTCTTCACAATTCTTTGGTTCAACATTATCCTTCCTTTTAGGGCTTTTTCCAACCACTCATCCACTGTGAAAACCATACTAGATATAAACACACTGATTCTAAGTAAAGACATTCTACTGACTGAATGAACGAATGAAAATAAATAAATAAATAAATAAATAAATAAATAAATAAATAAAATACGCACCGAGAAAATTACCGACCATCCATTTACATCATGAGAACGTTATGACATAAAAGTGTGAATCATTGTTGGCGCGACATCCGATTAGCATGTATTGTACATTTAACCTCTGAACATAATCAGAAAAAAGCAATATTGTTCATTATTGCGTTGCCACGTTCAATTTTAAGAATAATGCAGAATATCTAAACGAAAAAATTACTTGCACCGAGAGATGTGATACTATTTTGACCAGCCAGAAATATTTAAAGGGTAGTAATACATTAATTTCCAAAGTCCGTTTCCTTAGCTGAATGATCAGCGTACTGGTCTTCGGTTCAAAGAACTCGAGTTCAATTCCTAGCCGGGTTGACGATTTTAACTTAGTATGGTTAATTCTCCTGACTCGGAGACTGGGTATTTGTGTTCGTCTTAACACACTTCTCTTCATCTACATACAACACACTACCAACCACAAAATACATCCCCCCAATTGGAATTGGCGTCAAGGAAGGCCATTAGGACGTAAAACTGGGCCAAAACGCAAAAAGTTCCCGCCCCATTAAATTGCGAAGAAAGCTAGAATGAGGAATGCATTGATTTTCATTTTGACTAGGCGAACTGTATGAACATTTTATACATCTCCTCTCACTAAAAGGTGTCCGGCTCCATGGCCAAATGGTTAGCCTGCTGGCCTTTGGTCACAGGAGTCCCGGGTTCGATTTCCGGCAGGGTCGGGAATTTTAACCATAATTGGTTTATTTCGCTGGCACTGGGGCTGGGTGTATGTGTCGTCTGCATCATCATTTCATCCTCATCATGACGCGCAGGTCGCCTACGGATGCCAAATAAAAA
This sequence comes from Anabrus simplex, assembly GCF_040414725.1. Taxonomy (NCBI): domain Eukaryota; kingdom Metazoa; phylum Arthropoda; class Insecta; order Orthoptera; family Tettigoniidae; genus Anabrus; species Anabrus simplex. The sequence goes on from NC_090271.1 coordinate 215,605,714, forward strand.
TACCTGCACCTGGCGAGCCGAACATGTCCTCGGACACTCTCGGCACTAAAAGCTATACGCCATTTAATTTCACTAACAGGTGAAGAGGTCAAGCTGCCCACCATCGCAGAAAATATTTCACAGAACTCCAGAATTCGGCAGAATAAATTTTGAGAACCACTTGTCTAGAATTTCCCTTGTCGGCGTTGCGATTCAAGCTTTGGATCAATTGTGGAACATATTTCAGTGCACTTTGCTCCGAACTGATTGATTCGTTGAGAGGTAACTAGGAAATAAAGCTCGTTCCTTAGCACAATATTCACAACTCGCCCAATCTCACATAGTCACTACAATAAATACCGAACGTCTCCCTTAATCCTTCGGAGGGTCCGCGAGCTAAAGCTGCACGGTATCTTGTCACTGCGGTTCTTGTGCTTTTATGTAGATTGCCAACTTTACTCGTCTCTTTGTTTTACACTTTTATTGCACCGAGCAGGTTTATCATCTCCTCCATTAACTTAACTGGCAAATAATTAACTTTATTGGCTTTCTAAGAAATCTGTTTCCGTCATTACTTCCTACTGCTATTTATCTAACCTTTCAGGTTTGAAGAGCATTTCCTTAAGAGAACGGTAAACGCAAGAAAAGGAGAGGGAATTAAATATTAAATATCTGATTACTTATCAACACAGTTGGCAATGGAAGAGGTAACCTTATTGGAAGAAATTCTTCTTCTTAATCTGTTTATCCTCCAGGGTCGGTTTTTCCCTCGGACTAAGCGAGGGATCCCACCTCTACCGCCTCAAGGGCAGTGTCCTGGAGTTTCAGACTTTGGGTCGGGGGATACAACTGGGGAGAATGACCAGTACCTCGCCCAGGCGGTCTCACCTGCTATGCTGAACAGGGACCTTATGGAGGGATGGGGCGATTGGATGAGAAAGGCAAGGAAGAGGGAAGGAAGCGGCCGTGGCCTTAAGTTAGGTACCATCCCGGCATTTGCCTGGAGGAGAAGTGGGAAACCACGGAAAACCACTTCCAGCATGGCTGAGGTGGGAATCGAACCCACCTCTACTCAGTTGACCTCCCGAGGCTGAGTGGACCCCGTTCCAGCCCTCGTACCACTTTTCAAATTTCGTGGCAGAGCCGGGAATCGAATCCGGACCTCCGGGGGTGGCAGCTAATCACGCTAACCACTACACCACAGAGGCGGACATTGGAAGAAATTACGGAGGAAAATGAACACCACTGTCTGAAATAATGAAGCATGAAAACCTTGGAGGATACGAATACAACTTGCCTGGAATTACGGTCATACAGTACAATACCGTAATAGTATAAATGACTTACGGGACACACTCTTATAAGTATTATCAAAACCGAATTGTTCTTTCTCGAAGACAAATTTCCGAAAGAATCAACGGTATATTCTGAAAGGAAATAACAACAATGCCAGGGAATTGGTCTTTCAGAAAATTTCTTCGTGAAAAAACTCTGAAACAAAGAATGTAACCCGCTCTTTTTATTTATAATACGTGAAGGAATGAAATATGTGGAACAGTCTTAGACTTGAAATTTAACCTTTCGGAATAACAGAAATGATTTTTAAATACTTTTTTACTACTATTATTTTAACTAGGGGCTGTCTGGCCGAGGCGGTAAAGGCGTGCTCGGTTCGCCCGGAAGGACGTGGGTTCGAATCCCCGTCAGGAAGTCGTAAAATTTAAGAAACGAGATTTTCACTTCTGGAGGTATATATGGCACTGAGGTTCACTCAGCCTACACCAAAAATGAGTACCAGGTTAATTCCTGGGGGCAAAGGCGGTCGGGCGTAAAGCTAACCACTCTACCCCATCAAGTGCCGAGGTTACGGATAGTGGAAGCCTTTACCTTCCACCCCTCCAAGGGCCTTCATGGCCTGTATGGAGATGACTTTGCTTTTCTATTATTTTAACTGATTAACTTTATTACCTTTGTTGTTGCTGTTGGCAATTTTGTATTAGGGATTTGAGGCACGTCTGGTTAGTGTAGAATGCATATCACAAACTGGGGAGACACATCGTCGTTGGCTTATCACCAAAACAGCCGCATATGAGATTACTGAAATGGAAAGTCACGTCCCTGGTTCGACCATATGAAACTACAGGTTTCGTGGCTACAATTTAATATTATCAAGTACTTCTTCACCCATTCTTCCAATTATTTCCAATAAACACTAATTACTATGAGCCTAAAAATCACACTCTGAGTCATTCAAATAGTTTCTTGTCATCTTAGGACCGTTGATGGTATTAGATATAGAAGACGCACATCTTACGTCACGTAAAACTACAAGTTTAAGAACCGATCACTGTTCTACGAGGTATAGAACAGTAGGAAAATCTGGCTTCAGCAAAGAATACAATACAGTATTTAGAGATAATATAATCTACCACATCACCTTCAAATCAGTCTAATTATTGTTATTATTATTATCGTCATCACTAACAATCTCTCTTTCAACATCGGAGCTCTAAAAAAAACAAAATGAAATCAAAAAAGTTTCAGAACTCCGAAGTAAAGTAATCCTTACGAGATTTCGACACTTCAGATGTTAACTTCGTAAACTGTGCAATATATCGATAGTTGAGATTGTTAACTTTGAAACTTGGAGAGTAGTTACAAACCGCAGATCGCGGTTTAATCCTTACCTAGTAGTTCTGTTTAAATTCTGCGGAGGTAGTCCTCTCCCTTCAACGTACTTAAAACACTAATCCAGCAGAGTAAGTTCGCAGAAAGCAATCGAACAACTTCAAATCCGCAAGCATAGTGTGACTAGCATTAAATTAAAACATCAAATTAAAAATAATCTACCGTCAACAGTCTTTAAATTAAACCGGATTAAATGAAAAAAAAATGAGAGAAAAAGCCTGGTGGACTTATTTTATCGTTCGGTATTTAAACTGACGAGGCTTTCAAGAAGGCAAGTAAATCATATATTCACGAAGGGTTACATTGAAATAGATATACAACTTTAGCTTTCGAACGAGTAATTCCAGATATGAACATTCTAGGTAACTTTGACGTAAAAGAGTATATGTTTAAACCACCAAAGATGATATCGCACACGAAATGATCAACGGATAACTAAATATTATTCAGCATATGAAGCCATTAATAATAATAATAATAATAATAATAATAATAATAATAATAATAATAATAATAATAATAATAATAATAATAATAATAATAATAATGACAACGTTTACGGTTTTCCTTTACAAACCCACCAAGCTTGGCTTACCTGCACTGGAATTAAAACCCGAAATCTTGAGTATAGCAAGCTCCATTTAGCCTAGTTGGCAGAAAAGTACAAAGTGCCAAGAATTACGCTAATTTCATTTTAGAATATTGTTTGCGATTTTAGTAATGTGAAGTCAACCATATACATAACACATCTTTTATTACATACCGTTTGTATATTTATTCCAGTCAGTAAGTGAACGTGTTTAAAATTACCTCTGTCATTCCGAAAGATCAAATTTCACACATTTCATTCCTTCACGTAATATGAAAACGGCGGGTTACATTATTTGCTTCAGAGTTTATTTAACGAAGGAGAATCTTTGAAATACCAATTTTCTGCAGCCTTTCCGAATATACAGATTCAATTGTTCTTTCGGGAATTTATCTTCGAAGAAGAACAATTGGATTTTGAGAATACTCACGAGAGTGCGTCCCATAAGTTATTTGATGCACACAATTATGAAGATCTCTCTCGAACGAGAAATATTATGAGGAGTGTTACTGACCAATAATTTTGAATTTTATTTGGTCGCTGGAAGTAGAAGAGTGCTCTCTTGAGATTCAGTTCTTAAAGTTTTAGAAATACCATCACTATTAGCGTCAGGACTTTGTCATCCTCTCTACTGTTAGGAAGTGCAATATCCAGTGCTATCGAGAACTGGCTGAGCGGTAGACTTCATTAAGAACCGAGGTTAAATTATTTGTAACACTCAGTGCAGTGGAGAGAAGCAATTGGCGACTCTCACAAGGATGAGGACATAAATAGTGAATGACGGTAATGGAGTTACTTGCTCTGGGGCAAAATTGCTTTGTAATCAGGAAAAGGAAACCAAGTCGGTCGCACTTTCGTTAGTGTGTGTGTGTGTGTGTCCCCAAGTCCGGGATCAAAATGAGAAAAGTTAGGGAGCGCTTGGCCTGCGTACGGGGCCATATCCCCAGATTTATTTAAAGCCGAGACTCGCTCTGGCTTGCGACACACAAAATGAAAATGAGGTCGCTGCTATATTTTTGTTGTTGTTTGTTTTTATTTCTCGTCTGCTCCTGATTAGAGGAGCTTGTCCCAGCTAGATGACGCATGTGGTGAGGAGTAGGAGGCCGGAAACAAAACTTCGAGAACATTACAAACAAAGCCTGTGTTATGACATTATAATGATTCCCATGCTCATTGCTGTCATGATAATTGGATCCTCCCACTGCTGCAGGATACTTGTGAAGCTCTCACTCTCCACAGATCACTTCTATGCTTGGGTTGGAATGAAACTTTGTAGAAATAATAATAATAATAATAATAATAATAATAATAATAATAATAATAATAATAATAATAATAATAATAATAATGGCATGTGGCTTCGGAGAGGCCTGGTGCAGGTCTTTTTCCAGCAGACGGTCTAAATGCGACCTGCGTGTCTGGGAGGATAGAACGTTACGTACTTCTTCTTCTTCTTCTTCATGTGCCATGTCCTCGCAGAACGTTGGCGATCAGTAGCATGATCTGTTGTTTGTTCATAGCTGTTCTGAACAGAGTAAGCTTTGTCACCCCAAACCACTGGCTCAAGTTGCCGAGCCATGATGTCCTACTTCTCCCCGGACCACGTTTTCCATTAATTTTTCCTTGGAGTATTACTTGCAGAAGGTGGTATTTAGAGTTCCGCATCATATGACCAAAGTATTCTAGTTTCCTTCTCTTGATGGTAGTGAGAATTTCTGGTTCTTTGTTCATACGGTGCAAAACGTCTATATTGGTCATTTTAGCTGTCCAAGGTATCTTAAGCATCCTTCGGTACGTCCACATTTCAAATGCTTGCAGTCTCTTACACATGGTCTCAGTTAGTGTCCATGCCTCAACGCCGTACAACAGAATGCTGAAAACGTAGCACCGGAGTAGTCGTGTCCGTAGTGAAATGGAAAGGTCACGGCTTGTCAAAAGTTTCCTAAGTCTCTGAAAAGAAGTTCTGGCCTGCTCAATTCTGCATCGGATCTCGTGAGTAAGGTCCCAGTCATCATTGATGTGACATCCCAGGTATTTAAATGTTGTCACTCTCGCGCTCTGTTCCTTCGCTGTTGTGAGATTACCTCGAATGCCATCTTCATTCCTACTTATAACCATCCACTTGGTCTTCTTTACATTAAGCTTCAAGCCCATTGCACTGCTGGCTTCAGTGACAGCATTAAGTAGTTCCTGTAGATCCTGGAGATTGGTTGCAAGTAGCACAGTGTCATCGGCGTACCTGATGTTATTTATGATGAAACCATTAATCACAATTCCTTGAATCTTTCCGTAAAGAGCGTCTCGAAAAGTCTTTTCTGAATAGATGTTGAAAAGCATGGGAGAAAGAATACAGCCTTGGCGAACTCCTTTCATAATTGAGACTTCTTCCGAGACACGACCATCAACTCTTATGCCAGCACACTGGTTCCAGTAGAGATTACCAATAATACGAATGTCCCGTCCATCAAGTCCTAATTCCCGAAGAATGTTCATAAGTTCATCATGGCGGACTGTATCGAAAGCCTTTTCGTAATCGATGAAACAAGCAAAAACATCGACATTGACATCTCGGCACCGTTGGACTAATACCTGCAGACTGAATAATGCCTCTCTAGTACCAAAACCTTGCCTGAAGCCAAACTGCGAGGTTCCGATATTCTCCTCACATTTATGATAAATTCTCGCATGCAAGACTTTTAGGAATACTTTCAGAACGTGGCTCATCAAACTAATTGATTTCTAATGATGAAGACATCATAAACACCCAGCCCCCAAGCCAGACGACTCAAAATCCCAGACCCGGCCAAGAATCGAACTCAGGACGCCTTGGACCGAATGCTAGCATGCTAACCATTTAGCCAGGGAGCTGGGAATGTTGTGGAATGGTCAATTAAAACTTAATGGTAATAGTCATTCTGTTCTACCTTGATAATTACAAGCTCCCAACGTGAGCTTTTGACGTTTCGGTTAGAATTTCGAAACGAATATGTAAAACACTTTCGCCTTTCTAAAGTATATTTTATTTCATAGTACGTTGAATGTATTTATTTTTTATTTAAATAATATTAAAATGAACATATTAAGCACAGTTCGGGGCCCATCATCCGAACAGTCGATGCCATCCGTTAAAGAATCGATACTGCATTCAAGGTTGCGGGATCAAATCCTGGGAATAGTCGGATAGCATTCGAGAGTGCTTACTATTGTTACTAGATTAACCGGCATGTTACATAAATTCTTTGCAGGGAAACAGTCTAATACTCTCCTTTCATTTAAGTAAAGCCTGGGTCGTACTAGGCTAGTTTACTAACCGCTGCTTATAACTTGCTCCAGCCTTCCAGTAGCGCAGTGTGAACCTCGACTTGTGGCTGCTACTTGACATCCAGCGAAAAATTTACTAGGACTGGTATAATAGCGCATGTTCAACTTTACCAGCCAGCAGCTCTTCACATCACTCCCATCTTGCTGCTAACAGCGACCCACCAACGTAGTCTGAACAGTTCACTTAAAGACAGTGGCTGGTTTTAGTTACACGGGCTTCGTTGTGTGCATCGTATCCCTCCTGAGTTTCTGTTGTATTGTAACGCGATGTCAGAAATCAAGAGGACTGGGAATCAGATCATTCAGTTCTTGAATATATATATATTGCATATAATAATTCAAACGGGGATGTGTCGAGGTTACGGCCTGAATATTTGACGTAGAATAAGTACCGCATGAACCACCTTACGACTGGTGAAGCTAACTTCTGGCAGCTCCTCGAACTTTAAATTAGACATACTCAAAATATTCTTGTATGAGTTTGGATCTTCATCTGAAAGCTCTCTCAAAAGGGTTGAAGTACTCCGTTCGACTTACTCAGTCCCAAATCCGCTTCCGTTTCTACTTGCATTTCTTCAGTGCTAGCAGTAACACTTGCTCACAAATTCTCTCACTCCTATCCCTCAATACTCGTAACAACTCTCGCCGCGGTCCCCGAGAAGATGTCTCATGACATGTCAGTTGCTACTGAAAACACTGCTACTTGCAGTAATTAGTAGACGAGTAGAGAGAAATGGCAGCAGCCGCTGTCTGCTATTGCTACTACCAGCCAGCTACACGCTATGGCTAGTAAGCTAGCTTAATGTGACCCCTCCCCCAATGGCACAACAGCCCCGAAGGGCCATGGCATACCATGCGACTACTGCTTAGCCCGGAGGCCTGCAGACTACGAGGTGTCGTGTAGTCGGCACGACGAATCCTATCGGCCGTTATTTTTGTCTTTCTAGAGCGGCGCCGCTACCTTACTGTCAGATAGCTCGTCAGTTATAATCACGTAGGCTGAGTGGACCTCATTATCAAGATTTCTAGTCATAAGCCATTGGTTTTACGTCCCACTAACAGAAAAGATTACGAAATCTAGCCCTGGTATATATTTATATTCTTCTTTAGATATATTCATAAACTTTTACGTGTTCCAGGGACAATATAATAATAATAATAATAATAATAATAATAATAATAATAATAATAATAATAATAATAATAATAATAAGTTCTGTAAAGATGATTTGCGAACATGATGGCGGGTCGTATTTGAAGGTATGGTAAGCTATTGGTGATTATTAATCTTCTGATTTTCTGTTTTATCTAGGGCTACAGAATATTGACGATGCTAAAATGTTCTTGTGAAAACGCTTCCCCATGCGCACTGCCATCCGTTCACAACGAGTTTAATTAACCAGTCTCGTCCTTTGTCTGTGTCGATATGGACTCTCTTTATAACGAGGTGGTGTAGCGGAAAAAGCAAAGGAAGTGTCTACATATACATTTGTTAAAGCTCACGGCTACACTGAAATGTTAAAAAGCTATTTACCATACATTCGCCGTGAGGTCCGTTGTCTTTCCTCTGCTCTCTACAAGCTCGTTATGGCTAACGACGCCCTTCTACCCCGCACCCACCTTCCATTCCCTCTAACCAACGACCAACCTGCCAATACAGCGCTTGCAATCATCAGGCATATTTCCTCCATCAGCCTCCCTTTATTTCTTAGAGATATTAACTAATAATAACAGCTTTCCACAATATAACACAACTGCCATTACCCCAGGTGAACCTACAGTACATTTCTCTCTCACATGCTCCAGAAATATTTAACGTAATGAAATAGAGAAGTCCTTTGATGTTCAATAAAATAAAAGCTCACAAGATGGAATAATGAGCGTAAGATGGAAATTTGACATAATATTCCTTCACAGAATAATGACTATCGAAATAAACCATCAACAGCATTTCATTAACTTCTGAATTAATGGCTTTCCACGAACGAAATTAATGTCCATATTTTTCAGAAGACTAATTTCACCTGTGTAATGATCAATCTAAGAAACAAAATAAAAGGTAGTTATATGTTTTGAAAGAGCGTCGTCACTTTCTGAACCAAAGGCGGGCACAATTGGCCTCAATGAGCAGCGCGCCAGCTTATACAGGTAAAGAAGCAGAGTATGCGCTCTGACGGGAGGTACAACCTAGCGGTTGCTTGCACGGCTCTTAGTTAACTCTTAAGAAGGGGCGCAAATCTAAACAGATTTAAACTTTCAATAGTTTTTTATTGTGCCTAATGTCTCGTTCTATTCTGTGCGTTAGGTAATGGTGAGAAAAAAAATATGTTTTTTGTATACAAACACCTTGTGCTAAGTAAATACGTTTCATTATATTCATTTAATTAGGTTATGCGTAGGAAACAATCAACTAGACGGGCTGAGTGGCCCAGAAGTTTAAGGCACTGGCTAATTTGGCAGGTTCGATCCTGGCTCAGTCCGGTAGTATTGGAAAGTGCTCAAATAGGTCAGCCTCGTATTGGTATATTTACCGGCACGTAAAAGAATTCCCACGGGAGGAAATTCCAGCACCTCGGCATCTCCAAGAACCGTAAAAGTATTTAGTGGAACGTAAAACAAATAACATCATTATTATTAATTTGATATGTGATAACTTTATTTTTTACAAGTTGCTTTATGTCGCACCGACACAGATACTGTAGGTCTTATGGCGACGATGGGATAGGAAAGGGCTAGGAGAGGGAAGGAAGAGGCTGTGGCCTTAACTTACGGCCCCAGCATTTGCCTCTTGTGAACACGGGAAACTATCTTCAGGGCTGCCGACAGTGGGGTTCGTACCCACTATTTCCCCAAGCCACGTAGCCACTCCCTACATACATACATACATACATACATACATACATACATCCCATATCAACTGAGTAGTAATTTATTGCATTATGCTTAAACACAAAAGTAATGCCAACTCACACATATCACGACAACACGAACCAACAGCTAAACAGGAGCTTAAACTACACCAACCGCCTCTCGAAATAGAACTGTACATTGCAATTCTAAGAACGTCCGGATGCTTGGTTCATTGGTTCAAAGAACCCTGGGTTCGATTCTCGCATGGAGCAGGGATTTTAATTAGTTATAGTTAATTCCTTTAACTTCGGGTTTGGGTGTTTGTACCAACATTCTTCTCTTTATATACACACATTAAAAACCACTCCACATATGGCTGCTGTCAGGAAGTGCATCCGGCCACAAAAAGTGCCAAGTCGACCCGTGAGCCCACCAGGGTGTGGGGAAAGTGGTAGAAGAATAATTTGCATTTCTACGAACAAATGTAACGATGCGACGTAAACACAGAACGTACTGCGGGTCGGTATCATTCCTCCTAAGCCTTCTAGCAGGGGCATGATGCAAGCTGACAGTACACTGCCTTTTCTGCATAAGAGCATATAAAAGCGGTGATTACGTTAGTTGCAACAATACTCACAGAAAAAACAGAATACCTTGTGTACCTGAGTTTAAGACTGGTAGGTGAGAGGACATTTTACTCCTTTCAATCTATTAAGGTCACGGTTCAATTAAACTCGGTCGACAAGGTTTTCTTTCTTTTTAAAGAAATCATGCGAGTTTCAGGACATTAAGTAGGACATACTTAAAGAAACCACTTTCTTTCAGAAAAATCCTAACTGAGCGTGCCTGGTCCAGTAAATAGTGGATTTCAGTGATAGATCTCTCTATTACATGAGAAGCCTTTACTGCCGTTCATTTACATTTCGACAGTCTTGAAAGGATTAATGTAAACCTATAATTTCAAGAACGAGGAGACAAATGAACGAAAGCTAAAATGAATATAGTGAATGCGTTAAAGATAACAGTCGGATGGGATAATTTCTGTCGTACTGTACTCACGAAAGATAATTTCATACAGTGTTAGCTCAAAGACATGGTACAAGATAAAATACAATTCTTCATTCATTAATGACTGAAACAATGTCACTGGTGACCGCAGTAGTTATCATTATTAATTATTATTGCAGTATCCTTCCGCAAGCGCAGGAAATCGATGTTCGCAAATATATGCCGATATAACAGATAAATAATTCCGCAATAATTTCGAGAGCATGTTCCATTAGATAGACCACATACATCGGATTTGAATAACACCTTTCATTTCATGAGATGGAAATACCCATTTATTATTATTATTCCCGGCCCGGTTTGCTATCTCCAGTCGGCCGCTTCCAGTGTAGCCACTGGACTGTGAACGTTATTGCGCCCAGGGTGGTTTCGCCTCGCCTCTGTTGGATATTAACAGATACTGTCCTCTGTCCGTAATTCAGGTCTGTTAAATGTATTTTTAATAAGGTTATAGTTTCACTTTGCCAAGGTAGCGTGCGTTTATCCAGCAAAAGGCCGCGAAGCATTTTATTCGTCTCTCATTCTCTCGCAATATAAATCTCATCTCTTCAGGATGACGTGGAGAGTGTTTAATTTTATGGTAGAAGAACCATCACAACACGAAAAACTAGACCAAAGCCCCGTATTTCTGAGTGGCCCCACAAAATGTTGCTTATATTTCCCTGAAAAATGTTTGGCGAGATGACACACAAAAAGTAGATCATATTTCTTATCATTCTTGAAGAAAGCCTATAGAATTGTCAGGCTAAACGAATTTGATCTTTCCTATGGTCTATTATGCCGAAGGAGCTCGGCGGAGTGAAGTTTTGTGATCAATGTGGTTACTCGTTCTTCATTTGCTAGTTACGGTGGAAGTTACGAAAATACTTTGATAATTTTGTTAACTTCGGTATGACAGATTTTTGAAATATAACTCCAATCTCTTATAGATCCATCATCCCAGTCAAAGATAAAAAAAAGGAAAAACTTTACCCACCGCTTAAAGGTATAATACCCATCGTTCTTCTACGGATAACGTTATCCATTAGTAACTAATACTGCGTTTGAGAACTATACATTGTGTGGCGCTCTCTATGACATGAACGAAACAACAACATGGTTTACGAACCCCAACGTAAAGAAAAAAACCGAAAAAACGTTCATCGAAGTTCTTCAGAAAGATACAAGGAGAGTAAACAATAAATATTCTCATCGAAGTTCCGTTTGTTTCCTTAAAAGCTACCCAGTATTTTCAAACGATGTCATCCAATATATTGTTCTTCTGATTTAATCTAATTTGATCTAACCTAATTTCTCCGGCTAGATACTTAAGTATCTGCAGAAAATATTTTGAAATAATTTGTTAGTACTTATGGACCATGAATAGGACATCCTATCCCACAATCGCCGGACAGATATGCCATCCCTCAGTGCCACATATCTGACAGGGGGGGATATCAATTTCCTTCCCACACCCCCAGCACCTATCCTTCAGAGACCTCGGTCCTCTGAGAAGCTTCATATTACCTGACACAAATCCCAGGGGAGCAAGGTTAAACATCGTGTTTGATGTACTGGACAAAGGGTTAGCGATACAAAGGTCTGCTCTTTAGACGGATTAAAAATAGTCTGAGCAGAACCTGCCTAACGTAAAAACTGTAAGGACCGCAAATGTACAGTACATTCCACTCGTAATTTGTAAGGAACAAAGAGGAATTTATGAAGAGCTAAATTACATTTGAACCAAAATCATAAGGGGTAATTTTACGTCTAAAGGACCACAGGCAAGAGAGTTCTACGATTGCTAACTTATTCCTGGCTACTCTACTGTGTACGGAACACGACTTCATATAATTATTTGACAATTATTCTTCTACCAATTGTGGATTTGGCCCTGTTTTACGGCCGAATGCCCTTTCTCACTACAACCCTATGGTATGGGATGTAACCACTATTTCGCGTGTTGGGACAAACATAAACACCTAGTCCTGGAGCCAGAAAAAATAATAAGATGCGATTAAAATCCCCAACCCGGCCGGGAGTCTAACACGCGACCCTCTGAATTGAAGGCCTGAACGCTGGCCATTTAGCCAATTATTTGACAATGCCATTAATAAAACAATATAATTTGTTTGGTATTTAACTCTCCTTGCCTGAACATATGTTCTCTAACATGTTCTGATTCACTCAGTAGGTCTCTCTACTCTTATATGACCTTTTTAAAAGATTTTTTTCCTGCTAATGGTCCAATGTCGTACTAACACAGACAGGTTTACGGCGACAATGGGGCAGGAAAGGGGTGGGACTGGGAATGACGCGGCCGTGTGAAAATGACGAACAACGGAAAACTTTCTTCAACGCAGTTGAAAGTGAAGTTGGAGTCATCGGAACACTGTCAGACATTTTGCTACACTCAGTAGTAGACGAGGTTGATGATCAAAGAAATATACTGCCCATAATTTGAATAAACAATAAGAAGTAATAACAATAACTCCACAAAGATGAATTGCATGGAACTAAACGAGGTCGCAGCACTAGCTGCAAATAGACGATTTGGAAGTGCTCCGTTAATTCGGGCGGGCTTGCAGACTTAAGGCACAATAATGATGTATGTATGTATGTATGTATGTATGTATGTATGTATGTATCTATCTATCCATCCATCCTTCTTCCACCCTGTTTTACGGCCGGATGCCCATCCTTACGCCAACCCTATGTGGAAGGAAGTACTCAGTATCGCGTGTTCCTGTGGTGGTTGGTAGTGTAGTGTGCTGTCTATGTATCAAGAGGAATATGTTGGAAAAACACACACACATCCAGTCCCTGAGTTACAGAAATTAATCCGACGCAGTTAAAATCCTCGAATCAGTCTGGAAAAGAACCCAGGATTCTCTGAACCAAAGGCATTAACATTGACCATGCAGCCAAGGAACCGGATATAATTAATGTATAATAATAATAATAATAATAATAATAATAATAATAATAATACATGCTGATTTGTACTTCGTAAGCTCTGGCAGAGAGAAATACACGACATATCTGATATAGTTAGTCCGTGATATTAGCTGTGCAAACCATGAATTCCCTCATATATCACATCACACAGATCAACATTCTATATGCATCTCTTAACTCTCTAATGTGACGCGTGAAACTATCATTTATATTCATGGATGTCCACTGGCTGAGGCATAAATTACATTATCTCTCCTCTACACAAGATCTGCAGACAAGAATGTAATTACAATTGAACTTGTGATTTTCTACATACAGTATAATGCTTCATGTACAAAGATTATAACTTGTTCCATCGTTATGAATGAGAAATAGATGAACTAACACTGAAAATTCATAACAGTATGGTACAAATTATACCTTTTTGTTTTGCTAGTTGCTTTACGTCGCACAGACACAGATAGGTCCTATTGCGACGATGGTATAGGAAAGGCCTAGGAATGGGAAGGAAGCGGCCATGGCCTTAATTAAGGTACAGTCCCAGCATTTGCCTGGTGTGAAAATGGGAAACCACGGAAAACCACCTTGAGGGCTGCCGACAGTGGGGTTCGAACTATCTCCCGAATACTGGACACTCCTCAAATTATTCATTGTTCTAGTCCTTACCGAGTTACATATATTTACCAATTACGCAGACATAAATTGAAAGCAGTAGTTCTCCATCTTTTGTGGTTCATGTATCCTATTTAACGACACGAGTCCTTTTTATATCATGTTACGCAAATGTAGTCTCTCTTACACCGAGCATTTTATTACAAGAATGTTTTCAAGAAATTAATTAATTATAGCAGAATGTACCACCAAGAGAACTCTAGCGGAATTCTGTACAGTGATTAAAAATATGACAAAACGACCAAAATAGCAACTGAAAGGAAAATGACACGGGTAATTTTGTAGCTGATGTTAGTATATAAGGCTATAAGAAAGTAGCGAAAGGAAAATTAATGCATTTCATGCAATAAAGACATGGAAGTAGCACACTAAACTAGAATATAACGAAGATACAGGAAAAATCTAACGACAATATATGTATGAGGAAGATATATGTAGCATTGTTTTTTGCTAGTTGTTTTGCGTCGCACCGACACAGATAGGTCTTACGGCGACGATGGGAAAAGAAAGGGCTAGGAGTGGGAAGGAAGCGTCCGTGGCCTTAATTAAGGTACAGCCCCAGCATTTGCCTGGTGTGAAAATGGGAAACCACGGAAAACCATTTTCAGGGCTGCCGACAGTGGGGTTCGAACCTACTATCTCCCGAATACTGGATACTGGCCGCACTTAAACGACTGCAGCTATCGAGCTCGGTATATGTAGCATTGAAAATGGACTTGAACTATGCTTTCTTATTAGTTATGAAGCGGAGAATGGAACAAATTAGAGAGAACAACATAATTATGCAATATTATCACTGGAATATGTGAAAAGAAGTCCGCCTCTGTGGTTTAGTGTTCGTGTGATTAGCTGCCACCCCCGGAGGTCCGGGTTCGATTCCCGGCTCTGGCACGAAATTTGAAAAGTGGTACGAGGGCTGGAACGGGGTCCACTCAACCTCGGGAGGTCAACTGAGTAGAGGTGGGTTCTATTCCCACCTCAGCCATCCTGGAAGTGGTTTTCCGTGGTTTCCCACTTCTCCTCCAGGCAAATACCGGGATGGTATCTAACCAAAGGCCAGGGCCGCTTCCTTCCCTCTTCCTTGTCTATACCTTCCAATCTTGCCATCTCCCCGCAAGGCCCCTGTTCAGCATAGCAGGTGAGGCCACCTGGGTGAGGTACTGGTCATCCTCTCCGGTTGTATCCCACGACCTAGAGTTTGAAGCTCCAGTAAACTGCTCTTGAGGCGGTAGAGGTGGGATCCCTCGCTGAGTCCGAGGGAAAAGCCAACCCTGGAGGGTAAGCAGATTAAGAAAGAAAGAAAGAACGAAAGAAAGAAAGAAAGAAGGAAATGCGAAAAGAAATAGAAGGAAGGTGAGTACAGAGATGATATATATAATAGGTGGTGGGGAAAATGCATGGGAAGGTAACTCAGACTCCAGAAAATAAGTTAAAGTCTGCAAAATAAATCACTATTTCTATGTACCGTATGATAAATTATTGAAATACTTTCATGAAATGTTTGTGGAATATACAGTATAAGTAAATATAATTTTTATAATATGTCTGGAATTTTTTAAATGACTTAAATGATAATACCTAACGGCATGTGTCAATAAATATTACGAAAAACTATAGGCCAACTTTCTAGCTAGGGGCTGCCTGGCCGAGGCGGTAAAGGCGTGCTCGGTTCGCCCGGAAGGACGAATAGCAACAAGGCGTCTGCTCAAGGTTTAACGTCTCCACTCGACGGACGAATCACCAACAGCGTCATATGCTTTCACTCTATTTGAGTACTGTGGAGAGATTTGGTAATTCAGGCTTTTGGAAGTCGTAAAATTTAAGAAACGAGATTTCCACTTCCGGAGGTGCATATGGCCCTGAGGTTCACTTAGCCTACACCAAAAATGAGTACCAGGTTAATTCCTGGGGGGCAAAAGCGGCCGGGCGTAGAGCTAACCACTCCACTCCAACACGTGCCGAGGTTAACAATGGTGGAAGCCTTTACCTTCCACTCCTCCAAGGTCCTTAATGGCCTGTACGGAGGTGCTTTCTAGCCAATTCCTGGGTTTCTGTAATTACGAAAGAAGAATATTCTATTCATTTATACAGTAACTTAGCATGAACCAGAAAATAAAACGAATAAGTCATAAGTTAGCTTAATAATAATAATAATAATAATAATAATAATAATCATAATAATAATAATAACACTTATTTATTTGCTATCGATTTATACAAGACAATAAGGTGTTACAATTTTATTCATCAGGAGTTCTTTAAGATGCTGGAAGAGACCAATACGGAGCTACGGCATTTAAACCCACCCTCAAATGCCATCGACCTCATTCATAGTGGAACTCTATCTTTTTGGTGAAGAAGAAAAGTGATCAACCGACTACGTCATTATATCGACTGATTTCACTGGCTCGAAAGGGAATCATCAAGACAGTATTCCATCAAAAACACTGTTTTGATAAGGAGGCGGTAGGTACAACCTATATATGTTCGCATGCCTTTCCTTTTCTATTCCTCCGAGCTCAATAATTATTTCTTGAGAATTCTTCAAGCACGCAGATAAAACATATCTCCTTTTCTCCTACCGGGACAATGTTTTGTGTGCAGAATGGGAAAAAGATTTCTGATGCGGTGGTGGTCTAGAAATAATTACAGCTGGGACTGCTCTTTGTATGTGTATGTGCGGAATGCAATCCATTTAAACTATGCACCAAGAAACTGAAAGCCTCAAGTCGCATTCCTTGTGCGCTCGTTTGGAAGTTTAGTGGACTCTCTCTTTCCCTCTTCCCTGGCCCTCTACTTCTTTGGATTTTCTTGAAATTAAACCCCCATCTCATCTTTCTTCCACTTTCTCCTTCCATTCAGCGTGCATGATATAATCTGAACGTTATTGTTAACGTAGAAATATACAGACATTTACGAATACGTGTTCCAACAACAATTTCAGAGCTCAGCACCCACATACTACACACAATGGAATATTTTTCCACCGGAGTCCTTTTACGTGCCAGTAAATCTATCTACAGGAGGCTGCCGTATTTGATCGCCTTCAAATTACAATGGACTGAGCAGGCATCGAACCTACCAACTTGAGCCTGGAACCTCAAGCCAGCACTCTACAGCATGACATTATTATTATTATTATTATTATTATTATTATTATTATTATTATTATTATTCACACAAACCTTCCTTAATCTTGACAATACGTGGAATATTTTGAATCCAAATTTTCGAGATAAGTTATTATAAGTTTTGAAAGAAAATAGAATACAATAAACACATTACAAATGAACGTCCTTTTCTATTAGTCTTGAGACTGTGAAGAGCGAGAAATGTTTTGTAGCCATCGGATGAAGGACGGTCACTTACTTCAAGAGTATTATGTAAAATAAATGTAAGTACTATATTCATACAAATACGTAAAATCATCATCATCATCATCTGTTTACCCTCCAGGTTCGGTTTTTCCCTCGGACTTAGCGAGGGATCCCACCTCTACCGCCTCAAGGGCAGTGTCCTGGAGCTTCAGACTCTTGTTCGGGGGATACAACTGGGGAGTATGACCAGTACCTCGCCCAGGCGGTCTCACCTGCTATGCTGAACAGGGGCCTTGTGGAGGGATGGGAAGATTGGAAGGGATAGGCAAGGAAGAGGGAAGGAAGCGGCCGTGGCCTTAAGTTAGGTACCATCCCGGCATTCGCCTGAAGGAGAAGTGGGAAACCACGGAAAACCACTTCCAGGATGGCTACTCAGTTGACTTCCCGACGCTGAGTGGACCCCGTTCCAGCCCTCGTACCACTTTTCAAATTTCGTGGCAGAGCCGGGAATCGAACCCGGACCTCCGGGGGTGGCAGCTAATCACGCTAACCACTACACCACAGAGGCGGACACAAATACGTAAATACAAGTATTTATTCATTATTCATTTAGTCATTTCATAATGAAATACATACGCCATAACCAGTATTCTATGGTACTAAATTTAAAACCTCGGATACCAAAACAGAAATTTGGCACGACCGAGCAAACTTTTACCTCCTCGACTAACCCTACTTTATCTGCTCTAAATACAACATTAGCTTTAAGTCAAAACTTAAGTTTATAACAAATAACATATATTTTCATCATAGACTGTTATGCCTTTCAATGTTCGGTCTGCAAGCCTCTGTGATTTTACTATATTCCACCACAATCTACACATGTAACTAGCTCTATGACTTCGCCTATTTCTATACACCTTGTCACTAAACCATTAGAAACTATCCGGCTCCATGGCTAAATGGTTAGCGTGCTGGCCATGGTCACAGGGGTCCCGGGTTCGATTCCCGGCAGGGTCGGGAATTTTAACCATCATTGGTTCATTTCCCTGGCACGGAGGCTGGGTGTATGTGTTGTCTTCATCATCATTTCATTCTCATCACGGCGCGCAGGTTGTCCTGGGATCTCCCGGCACTAAAAGCCATACGCCATTTCATTTTCATTAGAAACTGAGTCTAACCATCGGCGTCTTGGTCTCCCTCTACTTCTCTTACCCTCCATGACCAAGTCTATTATTCCCCTAGGTAACTTATCTTCCTCCATTCGCCTCATATGGCCCCACCACCGGAGCTGGTTTAGGTGTACAGCTTCATCAGTCGAGTTGATTCCGTACTCTGAGTTAAAACAAATATTACTCTTCATAATTCATACATGGGGAGCGCTATTTTAATGTTGTTTGTTTTTATTTAAGCCTTATCTCCCTCTGTGTGTCAGTGAGAACGTGTCGGCCTCTGGGTCTCAAGATCGTGGGTTCAAAACCCGGCAGATGTAGTCGGATTTTTGAAGGGCAGAGAAAATTCTTTTCGACACTCCATGTCGTACGAAGTAGGTATGCAAAAGGTTTGGCGTTCACCCGACAAAATGATGAAACTCATCCCTAAGTCTCCAAGAGAGTTCCAGTTTCTCTACCACCTGGTAAAACAGAAAAAAACCTCGAAACTACCGCAGGCAGCCTAAATGGCGTAGTATAAAAATGTCTGTAGCACGATAACTACGGCCATACGATTTTTTAAATATGTTCACGGCCTTCAGAAACCACAATAAGCATCTCTTACAAATTTTTAGACCGGGCGAGTTGACCGTGCGGTTAGGAGCGTGGAGCTGTAAGCTCGCATCCGGGAAGTAGTGGGTTCGAAACCCACTATCGGCAACCCTGGAGATGGATTTCCGCGGTTTCTCAATTTCACTCCAGGCAAATGCTGGGGATGGGCCTTAATTAAGGCCACGGCCCCTTCCTTCCTACTCCTAGGCATTTCCTTCCCCATCGTCGCCATAAGACGTATCTGTGTCGGTGCGACGTAAAGCAGATTGTAAAATAAAATTTAAAAAAACATTTTTTTTTTTAGAAACCTTCTTTGCAGCCCAGTATCGTTGCATTCTCGCGCTGGCAGCATGTCTCCTTTCTGCTGTCCACCCGATGTTCTGCTGTTCTTCACGAAAGCCCTAGAAGTTATTAATCTGCTGTACCGAGCTCGATAGCTGCAGTAGCTTAAGTGCTGCCAGTATCCAGTATTCGGGAGATAGTGGGTTCGAACCCCACTGTCGGCAGCCCTGAAGATGGTTTTTCGTGGTTTCCCATTTTCACACCAGGCAAATGCTGGGGCTGTACCTTAATTAAGGCCACGGCCGCTTCCTTCCCACTCCTAGCCCTTCCCTGTTCCATCGTCGCCATAAGACCTATCTGTGTCGGTGCGACGTAAAGCAACTTGCAAAAATTAATCTGCTGTTGGTACTTTAATTTTTTTATAGCAATGCATTCACGATTTAGTCTTTTTTTTTTCTTTCTTTCTTTCTTTCAGATCCTTCCTGGCCTTCCTGAACCACTTGTCACATGTGTTAGGTATACTATTGAGTATGGTAAATATTTTCTTAATCAACCACGCGTCATCCATTCTAGAACATAAATCGTGGCTTCTTGATGGATTCCATTTGCGGTCCAGTTTTCTGATAAAATTCCTGTCGTCCTCGCAACCTGTATTGTCCAGTCACGATCTTTGGGCCCATTATCTTTCGAAAGATCTTTTTCTTGTACAGGTTGTGTCTGCGAAACGCTGCGGTAATAATAATAATAATAGTAATAATAATAATAATAATAATAATAATAATAATAATAATAATAATAATAATAATAATAATAAATAGGGACATTTTCAGTTTTCAAACCTGTGTGTGCATGTGTGCTGAAATTGTCACGGAAACATTGTTTATTATCACTTTGCAGAATTAAATTCTGAACAATTGTTTATTATTAGCTGTCTGTAAACTTCACTGTATTTATTTCCGGTCATGAATCACTGGTATGAGAACATCCAGTTTTTGTGGTAGGTTCAATAACAATCATTCACATTGTTTTTGATTCGAATGGCCTTGTTTGAGTTCTGTTTATGGTCAAGTAGATTAAACTACGGTTTCGTGGTGAGGTTGTGACCATCAAGTGGGAACAATAGACGAGACCAGTATCGGGATTTCCAAAGATACGTAAAACATTGCTGAAATTCATTCATTGTATGGAAGTTGCTGTGGGAGCCATAGCTCACACCGTCTGTCAAATCTCTCAGGGTTTGGGGTTAACGGTTAACACTTCGGTTTCAGGGTACTAGCACTGCGTTTAATAGACTATACAATCAAGTCATTCGATTTTTCAAAAAGGATAGTATTTATCTACTTGGACTAATGATCAAACTGAACGGGCACACTACATAAAACCGTAAGCAGTTGAAAACTGGTTTACAGTACAGACTAATCCTAACTATCCGGACCACTTCTTACTCAGAGGCGAATGTAAGTTTAATCCAGTTTGTTTATTGAAATTTACATAAGGCTGCTTTATACTCCTTTCGTGCAAAAAATATGAGATTATATCAGATTAGCCGGATTCTATCTGCAAGATTAGGGTCACTTGGGCACCTCTTCAACCTAACCCGGTAATTAAATTCAGTACAGTATTACTACATGAAGTGTGATTGGCTGCCACCCCCGGAGGCCCGGGTTGGATTTCCGGCTCTGCCACGAAATTTGAAAGATGGTGCGAGAGCTGGAACGGGGTCTACTCAGCCTCGGCAGGTCAACTGAGCATAGGGGGATTCGATTCCCACCACAGCCATCATCGAAGTTGTTAAATTCAGTTGTTTCCCGTTTCTCCTCCAGGCCAATGCCGGGATTGTACCAAAGTTAAGGCCACGGCCGTTTCCTTCGCTCTTCCTTGTCTATCCCTTCGAACGTCCCATACCCGCACAAGGTCCCTTTTCAGCATAGCAGGTGAGACCACGTGGGCGAGGTATTGGTCCTCCTTCCCAGCTGTATGCCCCGACCTGAAGTCTCACGCTCTAGGACACTGCCCTTGAGGGTGTTGAGGTGGGATCCCTAGCTGAGTCTGAGGGAAAAACCAACACTGGAGAGTAAACAGATTTAAATAACCGAGCTCGATAGCTGCAGTCACTTAAGCGCGGCCAGTATCCAATAATCGGGAGATCGTGGGTTCGAGCCCCACTGTCGGCAGCCCTGAAGATGGTTTTCCGTGATTTCCCATTTTCACACCAGGCAAATGCCGGGGCTGTACCTTAATTAAGGCCGCGGCCGCTTCCTTCCAATTCCTAGGCCTTTCCTATCACATCGCCGCCATAAGACCTAGCTGTGTCGGAGCGACATAAAGCAAATAGCAAAAAATCAATTAAGAAGAAGAAGAAGATCACTACATGAAAGACAAATAATTATCTTAGAGTTACTGATGCATTTATTTTGCGCATGACTTTTAGTGATCGAGGACATGTTCTGTTCGCCTGGTATATGCCTTTCTACTTGACACCCATGGGCAGCCTGTGCGTCGGGGTGTGGGATGTTGATAACGAGATAGGGAGAGGGTGAAACCCGGTGTCAGCACGTAGCCTACTCCTGTCAAATAATATTAAGGGGTCTGCTCAAGACTTAACGTCGCCATCCGACGAAAGATTCACCATCAACAGCGCCATATACCCTCACTTGATATGAACACTGAGGAAAGGTTTGGAATTAAACCCAGGCTTTTGGCACGCAATCTAGTGATTAGAAATTGCATATCACCACATCCCCTACCCTGCCGGTCAACATTCTGATGGTGAAAATTTCTTCCATCAACAGGACTCAAACCAGCTAACCACGATGTTGGACCATATAGACTTGATGCCTTAATGATCACGGCCACCAGGTGGGCAGTTACTGATGTAATTATTATTATTATTATTATTATTATTATTATTATTATTATTATTCTTATTATTATTATTGTACCACCTCAGCCATCATGTACAATAATTTTGATCTAACGCCATCTAGGCTGCCCGCGTGTCAATTTCGACGTTCGATATTCTGTAAATCAGGAAGTGGTTTGAGGAAGATGAATGAGCTTGAGGTCAGTTCTAAAGTGTGATCAAATTACGCATGTAAAAAAAAAACGGGGAGGAGGCAATATACATAAGAAGTGTAGGCAGGCCCTCGTGTAAACACCATTTCCATATTCCTGGTCTCTTAGCTTGTGTATCCAGTATAAGTTACAGTGTTTGCATGGTCCACTCATATACTCCCACCCAGGGATGCACGCCACTCCACCGGCACTACTGTGCGATTCTGTTAGGATTCCCAAGAGGAAAAGCCTTAGCAACACAATACAGAGTGTCGTACAAGTGTCGCTATGCTATCGAGCTCATCCATACGCATGAAATAAGAATGGGTACCTCTTCTCCGTAATAAAAGTTTCTTCAGCTTATCCCAGGTATTTCTGGAGTCGCTGGAGTCGCCCAGCCTCATTTTGGTTTAAGGTCGCATGCCCTTCCTAAAGCCACGTTATTTTTGAGATGAAAATCTCAACCTTGAATCGACCGGGGTTCGAACCTCAGCCTTCCGGGTGGAAAGCTAGCAGCTATGCTGATGAGCTAATCAAGTTCCCCTATCTCATTTCTGTGATATTACGTAAAATTACTTTTGTTCTTCTTCTTCCACCGCTTTTCTCGTACACTAGTCCGGATGCAGGTGCGAATTGTGTCGTACACGTTTACTTGCTCCTTTTTTAAGAGCGGATGCCCTTCCTGACGCCATCCTTATGTGGACAGATGCATTCAACGTTGTAGGTTTCTGCGGTGGTGTCCGGCTCCTTGGCTAAATAGTAAGCGTGCTGCCCTTTGGTCACAGGGGTACCGGGTTTGATTCCCGGCAGGGTGTATATGTCGTCTTCATCATAATTTCATCCGCATCACGGCGATCACGCCTACGGGCGTCAAATGAAAAGACCTGCACCTGGCGAGCCGAACATGTTCTTGGACACTCCCGGCACTAAAAGCATGCACCATTTCATTTCTGCGGTGGTTGGTAGCGTGGTGTGTTGTCTGTACAGTATATGAAGATATATGTATTAAGATAAACACAGACACCCCGTCCCCAAGCCAGAGGAATTAATCAGATGACTAAGATCCCCGACCCGGCAGGGAATCGACCACGGGGTCCTCTGAATCGAAGGTTGCGACGCTGATCATTTGGCCACGGGGCCAGACTCTTTCAGTCTTACTATTATTTATATTACCGCAATGAGATACTTTACCTGCGACTCTTTATCCGTCCTTGAAGGGTTAGCTTTTGGTCAATGGTAGAAAAGAGTATCTTCTGAATCCCTTCATAGCAACGCTATCTAGTGGAAGAGACAGCAGACGACATAGAACACACGTCAATGACAATAGACAGGAAGAGCACTCGCTGTAAAACTTGGCCAAGTCCACAAGTATGACATAGGTCGTACCTGCAACCGCAACAGACGTAGGGAAAGTGCCCAAAGAAGATGTAGAACTAATGTTTACATAAGTGACGAAGAACATGCTGTCACGTGCAGAAGACAGTGTTGTCAACCGTCTGAATGTTGAGCTGCGAGGAGATCTGTCACTGGTGGTAACAGAAGCTCCACAGACATTAATTTGCTCAGTTATTTCAAGGGTAAGCAAAAACGAGTACTGGAAAAAATGACATGTATTTTACAAAGAGTCTATTGATTTTACAAAAATTCAGTAGCGTATGAGAAAATACGCAAAACTCTTTTGACCTTCCTAAATAAACCAAACCGGGCGAGTTGGCCGTGTGGTTAGGAGCGCGCAGCAGTGAGCTCGCATCCGGGAGATAGTGGGTTCGAATCCCACTGTCGCCATCCCTGATGATAGTTTTCCGCGGTTTCCGATTTTCACACCAGAATAATGCTAGGGCGGTACCTTAAGGTCACGGCCACTTTTCCTTCCAAATCCTACGCCTTTCCTATCCCATCATCGCCATAAGACCCATCTGTGTCGGTGCCAGGTAAAGCAAATTGTTAAAAAAAAAAAAAAAAACATCTTAAAACCCGCTCTTGGATGGTCGATATTTATACTCTGACATTTCCCCGTAATGGTGAAACAAACATATATACAGATAAGAAAGATGATAGGTTTTTGAGTTGATCTTGAGTTGAAAAACAAGTAGGCTCTACCTCTAAAGACTGCGAAAGAACAGCTCACCCCCTACAATTTTATTTATATAGATGTTTCCGTAGTTAATATGACGGGAAAAATAAGGATAAGTATCGACGATATTAATGTCACTAGTTTAGAGTAACATTTCTATGCCTGACTGAAGTATGAAACCACGCAAAAATACGAATCAACCAACAATAATGTAATTTATTGTATTGATATCTTGAAAATGATGTGAGGAAGAAAAGAGAAAGTTGAAACAAGTGCAGGAGAAAAAAACGGCGACACAGTGGAGATATCTGGGAATCTGAAACTGATGATAATCCACCACATTTTACTAAGTTGCTAATTTATGGGATCAGATGCAGGACAAAGTCTCTTATTTATTACATTTCTCTCTTGGTCTATAACTTTGCCAGGTGCAATCAATTATTCTGATTTCCAGTACTCGACTGCAAATATTAACGTAGTTTGTTCAAACTTCGAGACTGGTAATGGTGTAATCTTCAGGATGAGTGCTATCATTTTGCACGAACAATCGCAGGCAGAAATACGCAAACAGACGCTGTTTACACATGTATCTAGTTAACAAGAAAGTGCTATTTCTGTTGCTTTATCCTGTCTATCGGATAACCTGTGGATATGATGTTTGCACTGACGAACAATACTTGTAACTAACAGGAGCTAGCACTGAAAAGACCATGGCTGTAATCTGTAAAAATAGATTCCAATCTGCCGTTAACTATAAGAAGTTAATAAGAACGACACGGAACTCTTGAATTTAAAAAATTTGAGAGCTCGTTCAACCCAGCCAGGAACAAACTAGCCATTTTGGGAACTGAATGTCAACAACTTATAGATTTCCCCACACGCACGTCTTTATTCACATGTTTTACGTCGCACCTTGTAACGGCGCGCTGATGCACTTGTCAATGCAGTTCGAACATTTCGTGTTTCATGTACGGTCTGTTCCCCACGATGAATGTACTATGCAGAGTTGTAGAAAATCAGTTCTAACATGGAAATAAAGAGGTTTCGGACCCATGTCCATATAGCACATTTTCTTCTTCTATGTGTGAGGAATGTGTTCTGAAAATTTGGCTCTATATAATTATTACCATTTACTACAGAATGTTCAAGATAGTCTCCGTCCGTACACCGCCAGATAAACTCATTATCTCATACGGTGAATGCTTCTGGTACAGCGGAACCTCGATATCGCGAATCACCTCGGGAGCTAAATTTTATTTCGAGATATCGAAATTTCTAGATATAGAGAATACCGTTTTTTGGGAATGTACAGCACATAATTGAATCATACGTATCTACGGGCTTATACTGAATACATGATTTTCAACAGCAGTTAAAATATGTATAAACCAAACCAAACCAAACCCCATGGCACTACAGCCCTTGAAGGGCCTTGGCCTACCAAGTGATCGCTGCTCAGCCCGAAGGCCTGCAGATTACGAGGTGTCGTTTGGTCAGCACGACGAATCCTCTCGGCCGTTATTCTTGGCTTTCTAGACCGGGGCCGCCATCTCACCGTCAGATAGCTCCTCAATTCTAATCACGTAGACTTGAGTGGACCTCGAACCAGCCGTCAGGTCCAAGTAAAAATACCTGACCAGGCCGTGAATCGAACCCGGGACCTCCAGATAAGAGGCAGGCACGCTACCCCTACACCACAGGGTCGTTAAAATATGCATACAAACTGTAATTTTCGG
Source organism: Anabrus simplex (assembly GCF_040414725.1). Taxonomy (NCBI): domain Eukaryota; kingdom Metazoa; phylum Arthropoda; class Insecta; order Orthoptera; family Tettigoniidae; genus Anabrus; species Anabrus simplex. Next base: position 215,632,044 of record NC_090271.1, read on the forward strand.
CATCATTTTAATTATAACCCTTATTATAGTAACTTTTTTTAGAAGACAGTATACAGTGCATACAGTAGTGAAAGAAGAAACTGGTTAACAGCTTTGGAAAAATATCTGTTAGTCTCATCTGTTTGTTAGTGTTAAACTTTACGTTGAAACATGTCGTCAATACCACAAAGCCGAGATTCCGGGTGTTGCTCTGGTCCGTGACCGGTTATTAATTCACACCCGAGAAACAGCGAGGTTTCGCCGATTTTCCGATCGCTAGAAATTGTTTAGGTTTTTCGGTTCCCGTCATTGTTAGCTCCCAGCATTACTGTAACCTTTCTTTACTAGTTAATTGTGTTGTATGTCCGTCGCTCCCTTCTCGATCCGCCAGCCAGCTACACGCGTGCCAGTGTGTTATTCTTCGAGCCTCGACGCGCAGCCCTCAGTGCGCGTGCCTGGAACGTCGTGTGTGCTATATAAAGGAGCTCCTAGCCTGTCCAGACGCCCACTGACCCCGGTGTCCAGCTCCAGAATACACCCTACGTCGAGCACGGAGGCTACTCCTCTTGAAAATGTGCTTCGGCCAGGTGGACTGAATTTCTGGCAGTAAGAGGTCTCACCTCGGGTCACCGCTCCTCTTGCCTATTCCGCTGTCCATGCCCAGTCTTACCATTATATGCTACTATCATTCCCTAGCTAATGCAAGCTCCCATTATCGACTTAGTTTCGCTAAGTAGGAACTCTTCAGTCATTGAACTTACGTTCAAGTGCAGACACTTCAACAAGGAAGGACTCTCTGAGATATTTACGTCAGTGCTTCTGATAGTTTTCGACTATCAAGAACTTTTCATGTCACAAGGACTATCTTTCCGAAATAGTAGTGAACGTGAATACTCCAACGTGTATATAGTGTACAAAGACAGACTCTTTCTCAAAATTCATAGTTCAATTTGCTTCGAGATAACTTTCAGTTTTGTTAGTGTAAATATTGTAATTTTACATGTGAAGCAAATAAAGAAGTTGTGCTTTTTGTAAACCCAACCTTGTTTACAACAAATTGTTCCTCACAAACCACAAATGCCGTATCGCACAGTTAATGCTGCACAAAAATCGAAGTATGTTTTGCTCTTCAAGGGAGAAAATCTTTGCTTCGAAAAATCTAGTAATTCGAGTAACAGAGAAATAAATACACGTGAAAAATAGGACAAACGGCCTGGAAATTTAAGTTACCTTCGAGATACTGAAAATCCGAGTGATGGAGGTTCGAGATATCAAGTTTCAACCGTAATTGTTTTATATTATATTGCTGTAAGAGGGTGGAATATAGCAGCTAGCCGTGACTCGGGACCTCGGTCGGTTGATAATGGTCTCTTTCCCCCTTCCCTCAATTCCATATTGATTCTGCCCTCGTGTGGTCGACAAACGCACACATATTTAACGCGCTATTCAAATATAGGGTCATTCACCACTTTCCACAGATTTCACTGGCACAGAGATTCACGCATCGCCGAGAGGACGACTAAGGCATTTCTTGTTTACATGGAATTTAATTAGCAACAACGTTTAAATAACGGTAACATTACCAGCCGGTCAACAAGAGAATTTAAATATTCAAATGATAACGAAATATAATAACGCAATGTATAAAATATGACAGACCGCAGATATAAAAAAAAAGAATATGAATTTTTTGCTAATTGTTGAACGTCTCACTAACACATCAGGTTTTCGAAGATGCTGGCACAGGAAAGAAATAGTACTAGGAAGGTTTTTTTCCTATTTGCTTTACGTCGCACCGACATAGGTCTTATGGCGACGATGGGATAGGATAGGCCTAGGAATTGGAAGGAGACGGTCGTGGCCTTAATTAAGGTACAGCCCCGGAATTTGCCAGGTGTGAAAATGGGAAACCACGGAAAACCATTTTCAGGGCTGCCGACAGTGGGGTTCGAACCTACTATCTCCCGAATACTGGATACTGGCCGTACTTAAGCGACTGCAGCTATCGAGCTCGGTATTCACTCTATCAATGTTGGTTTCTTGCACATTTAGAAAACATGCATCGTATTTATACCAGTGGGTGAAATGTGTATAACTACGTAGTTTGACTTAATTTATAAACCAAGTAAGGCTTTTCTCTCTCCTAATCTACACATATTTAAGGCTATTGAAATTTTGAACAGTTTTCAGCGTGAGACTGAGAAATAGAAAAATTATAAGAAAAAGAAAAACTGAAGAAAATAAAGCATTTTTCATTTAAAAATACTAGTCCGACTCGTTGGCTGAATGGTCAGCGTACTGGCCTTCGGCTCAGAGGGTCCCGGGTTCGATTCCCGGCCGGGTCGGGGATTTTAACCTTCATTGGTTAATTCCAGTGGCCCGCGGGCTGAGTTTTTGTGCTGTTCCCAACATCCCTGCGACTCACACACTACACATAACACTATCCTCCACCACAATTACACGCAGTTACCCCCCTGCAGATGCCGCCCACCCTCATCGGAGGGTCTGCCTCACAAAGGCTGCACTCGGCTAGAAATAGCCACACGAAATTATTATTTAAAAATGCTGGAATAAAATTGCAAAAGAGCACCATCAGCCGGTATGACTACATTCGAAGTTCAAAATATCTTCCTATCACTTAACGTTATTCCTTCAACAAATTTTCAACTGACATCTTAACTAAATTTTGAATTGATATTTTACCTAAATATCAACAACAACAAAAAACTAATATTACTAAATATTAAGAACATCTACCAAACTTTTTAAAAACTATACCAGAATTGATATATCAATGCTGACAATCCTAAGAGTGTGTAAAATGGGAGGGAAAATGTTGTTGGTTAATGTGACCGAATTAGTAATCTCTACGGTGCTGAATTTTAGTTAACAGGTTGGGGCTGATGGGACAGATTGTTGGTCAAACGACTTTCTGATCTGAAGTGTGAAATGATCACAGGCAGCATGATCCACCTAAGCCGAATTCCATTTCTCTAAACGGCTACATACTGCAAACTATATCGAATATTTAACGTGACTTCCGGTGGTTTTTTGCTGTAACTCCCGACCAATGTATAAACTGAGTTTGGTGGTGACCGCTTGACACGCCACTGTGGATGTGAGGGACCTCAACTCCCATCGCATGCATTATGTAGGGAGGTCGTCGTCGTCCATCATCAGTTCGTTACCATCCTAACATGGAATGTGTATTCTCTCAGTACTGAATTTTTGTGGTAAACTGCGTCGTCTGCTCGGCCGCGGGTGTCTTGGGGCATGGCAACGTCTGCCCGCGCTGAAAAATGAAACTCGATTTTCAATGCAATCGCAAAGATAACAAGACACCAGGTTTAACATGATTAGTACCCTTCAAAGTCCTTAGGATGGAAAGATATTTGACATAAAAGAAGGCAATATTGTGCATAAAGTCAGCTTTCACAATTATTTTACATCCTCCTCGTTGTGCTTCAGTGGCCCTCTGTCGAGGTGTTGAATGCGATGATGACGCAATGGGCAATATTGGAGGTGTTAAATCATACAAATTCATCGTATTGTATTTATGAACACAGTAGAGTGAATGCCTATCTGTCAGAGGAAGGTGAAGCAATTTTGTATATCAACAGCTAGTTCATATATAGCGCACGTCGAACAGGGCAGTCCCCATCTGGCAAATGAAGCACTTTTGAACACATTACATTTTGTCAAGAAGTATTTCTATGATTTTCAAAATAATTACAGAGCTGAATTTTTAATGTTTGTAGGTTTAATTTTATGTTTATAAAACAATGGAGTTCCATAAAATAATATAAAAAGTTAGTACAATTGTCTCGGACCCATGATGAAGTTTTTAACTTTAAATTACTGACACCATGAAGGAGTACTGTACGTCCAATTAGGAGCCTCTTGGTACCATTACTGAAAGTGAAAAGAGAATGTCGACATCTTGAACTGTTCCCGAGTTATTTGAGGTATGCAACTTAGCTGAATAACCCTGTATATTCCAACGTTATTTAATTATGTATCAAACAGATTACACATTTATTAAATACAAAAACAAATACATTGGCGTCGTAGGATTGGTTTAACAGCGCGATATTACTGCATCGTCATAAAACCTTTGATAGAATGGAGATATTTTCCGCGATTCTACCACTGCGTTCTTCTCTCGCACAGCTTTCTCCATACTGCATAATTCGATCGGCGATTGTTGAACGGTTACAACACAGGAACCACGAAAGAAAAAGTTGACGCGTACGTTCAATGTGCATAGTCACATATGTACAAACTGTACTTGTAGTCTCACACTTGTATTTATTAGCCTGTCTATTTGCGAATAAAACAAGACCAATATCTTTTAAATCGGTTGACGCATTCATTCGCTATGACGCTCCGAAGTGTGCCGGATGCGCGTAATCCAGCGCTCAAAGTACGTCACCGCGCATCACCGCGATAAACGTATTATTGTGACATTTAGCTGACGTCTTGAATTGCCTAGCGGCATCGGAATATCGAATGTATCGCTTACAGTTTGACGGAAGCAGCCTGTGATATACAGACCGATTTTCGTAACGTCAACTTTTCTAGCATTGAGCATGCCTGTAATTAATGATATTAAGTGATGGGAAGAGATTTTGAACAACGATGTTGACGGTGCTGTTTTTCAGTTCTAATTAATGCTATTTGTTTTACGTCCCACTAACTACTTTTACGGTTTCCGGAGACGCCGAGGTGCCGGAATTTAGTCCCGTAGGAGTTCTTTTAGGTGCCAGTAAATCTACCGACACGAGGCTGTCGCATTTGAGCACCTTCAAATACCACCGGACTGAGCCAGGATCGAAGCTGCCAAGTTGGGGTCAGAAGGCCAGCGCCTCAACCGTCTGAGCCACTCAGCCCGGCATTCAGTTCTAGAATGTTTTGCATTAAAATGCTTTCTTTTCTTCAGTTCTTTTCTGATATTTTTTTGTATTTCTCAGTGTCGGGCTGAAAACGTTTCAAAATTGCAATAACCTTATATATTAGGGGATCAGGAGAGTAAAACATCCCGTTGAGTTGAATTGAAAGAATTCGCAGTTACTTGTGGTGCACATAGTGCTTGCAGTGAAATCTGTTCACATGGTTGAAGGGGAGGAACTCCAGCTGTCCATACAGGTTTCAAATATATAGTCATAAAACTGTTTCGCTTGCGTGTTGATTGGCATGAAGTCATCGACAAACTGTTGCCCACTTTTTTCATGATTCAGTAGTGGTATCCGAGGTTGCATAATACAAACTACTGCAAAATTCAAGTTAGATGTGTGTGTATATATACACTGACGAACAGAGCAAATGCAACACCAAGGAGGAGTGGTTCGAAAGGGATGAAAGTTGGGGGAAAAACAGAGACGGCACGGACGAATAATTGATGTTTATTTCAAACCGATATGCAGGTTACACAATGCGCACGGCATCGACTCAGTAGGATGTAGGACCACCGCGAGCGGCGATGCACGCAGAAACACGTCGAGGTACAGAGTCAATAAGAGTGCGGATGGTGTCCTGAGGGATGGTTCTCCATTCTCTGTCAACCATTTGCCACAGTTGGTCGTCCGTACGAGGCTGGGGCAGAGTTTGCAAACGGCGTCCAATGAGATCCCATACGTGTTCGATTGGTGAGAGATCCGGAGAGTACGCTGGCCACGGAAGCATCTGTACACCTCGTAGAGCCGGTTGGGAGATGCGAGCAGTGTGTGGGCGGGCATTATCCTGCTGAAACAGAGCATTGGGCAGCCCCTGAAGGTACGGGAGTGCCACCGGCCGCAGCACATGCTGCACGTAGCGGTGGGCATTTAACGTGCCTTGAATACGCACTAGAGGTGACGTGGAATCATACGCAATAGCGCCCCAAACCATGATGCCGCGTTGTCTAGCGGTAGGGCACTCCACAGTTACTGCCGGATTTGACCTTTCTCCACGCCGACGCCACACTCGTCTGCGGTGACTATCACTGACAGAACAGAAGCGTGACTCATCGAAGAACACGACGTTCCGCCATTCCCTCATCCAAGTCGCTCTAGCCCGGCACCATGCCAGGCGTGCACGTCTATGCTGTGGAGTCAATGGGAGTCTTCTGAGCGGACGCCGGGAGTGCAGGCCTCCTTCAACCAATCGACGGGAAATTGTTCTGGTCGATATTGGAACAGCCAGGGTGTCTTGCACATGCTGAAGAATGGAAGAATGGCGGTTGACGTGGCGTGCGGGGCTGCCACCGCTTGGCGGCGGATGCGCCGATCCTCGCGTGCTGACGTCACTCGGGCTGCGCCTGGACCCCTCGCACGTGCCACATGTCCCTGCGCCAACCATCTTCGCCACAGGCGCTGCACCGTGGACACATCCCTATGGATATCGGCTGCGATTTGACGAAGCGACCAACCTGCCCTTCTCAGCCCGATCACCATACCCCTCGTAAAGTCGTCTGTCTGCTGGAAATGCCTCCGTTGACGGCGGCCTGGCATTCTTAGCTATACACGTGTCCTGTGGCACACGACAACACGTTCTACAATGACTGTCGGCTGAGAAATCACGGTACGAAGTGGGCCATTCGCCAACGCCGTGTCCCATTTATCGTTCGCTACGTGCGCAGCACAGTGGCGCATTTCACATCATGAGCATACCTCAGTGACGTCAGTCTACCCTGCAATTGGTGTTGCATTTGCTTTGTCAGTCAGTGTATGTATATACAAGAAAATCGCAAAAAAAAATCAATTGCTCGCCGTCCTTAACGCAGAAATGCGACAGCCGTGTAATGAACTACGGATCAGGAGGAACGCATAATACATCTTTCTGCAAGAGTTTTTATTCTTCGTGAGAAGAATATCACAGTTGTTGTTGTTGTTGTTGTTTTAAGACCCCTGTCGCATATAGAAGGGAGTGAATTAGAATAACTTCAATTCCCTTCCGTTCTCGCCAGTGCTGAATTCATATCGTCGCTACCGGGGCGAAACCTCCTATGTGAAATATTTTAGCTTAGAACTTTGGCTGGTAAGTTTCTGTCATCTAAGGTGCAATATTGTGTGAATATGGTCAAGGCATTCTCGCTCTTCATAATGTATGTGCTGCGGGACAGTATATCTCCAAAAATATTTTCACGTAGGAGGTTTTGTCCCGACAACGACGATATGCAGCCTATACCACTTCGAAGTCGTGAAAGCACAATGTTGTTGTTATTTCCTTTCTGACTTCCCTTTCAAAATTGAAAATAAACGCATTACACAGTCAAAGCCGAAGAACTTTCTTTCAATGACGACTCATAAAAGATGAGAAACTACGCCAGACGATCATGCTAACGAACCACACGTTTCGGTATTACTCCCATTTCTTGGCTGAGAAACTTCGTAAATAGAGATTAGTATCGTAAGTTTGTTCACCGGTGGGTTCATACAAAACATTATTCACCAGCAAGTATCGAAGTTCGGCGTTGTATGGAGAAGAAAGTTCAATTTCTACACAGGCTCAGGTGGAAAGTTTGTCGAACAATATATCTGCGTCCTCAAGATGAAGCCATCATCCATCACACGAAGCAACTTACCGATTGCTCGCTATCATTAATACAAAAGTGCGACAGCCGTGTAATGAACTACGGATCAGGAGGAACGCGCAATACATCTTTTTGCAAGGGATTTTACTCTTCGTGAGAGGAAGATTACAGTTGTTATGGTTCTTGTTTTTTAAAGATCCCTGGGTATATAGGAGGAACGTCTTCACAATCGCGAATGTATATTTGTTTACTTGAAAGCGGTTTAACGTCACATTAACAATCCACAAATTTCGGCGGCGATGGGATAGGAAAGAGGTAGGATTGGGCTGGAATAATAATAATAATAATAATAATAATAATAATAATAATAATAATAATAATAATAATAATAATAATAATAATAATAATAATCGTTTGCCTCAGTTACTGTGTGCAGACATTTTTAATTTCAAGCCTGTTAAGAAATCAGGAGAACAGCCGTCTTGAAGCCGAAGAAATATGGATCTTCCTTTCTTAATCCTTTTACCCTCCAGGGTTGGCTTTTCCCTCTGACTCAGCGAGGGATCCCACCTATACGGACTCATGGACAGTGTCCTGGAGCGTGAGACTTCGGGCCGGGGATACAAGAGGGGAGGAGAACCAGAACCTCGCCCAGGCGGCCTCACTCGTTATGCTGAACAGGGGCCTTGTGGGGGATAGGAAGATTTGAAGGGATAAACAAGGAATAGGGAAGGAAGAGGCCGTGGCCTTGAGCTAGGTACCATCCCGGCATTTGCCTGGAAGATATGTGGGAAACCATGGAAAACCACTTCGAGGATGGCTGAGGTGGGAATCGAACCCCCTCTACTCAGTTGTCCTCCCGAGGCTGAGTGCACCCCTTCCAGCCCTCTTACCACTTTTCAAATTTCGTGACAGAGCTGGGAATCAAACCCGGGCCTCTAGGGTTGGCAGCTAACCACACTAACTACTACATCACTATGGTGAAAAATGGCAAGAGCGATTTGGATCGAGAGGAAAACAAATAGGGAAGATAAGGACAGAAAGTTGATAAAAGAAATGGAAAATAGAAAAAAAATAGATTTATTGGACATATCACTAGATACGTACAATCACATCATCTCCAATATTTTTAAGGACCGATGACCTAGATGTTAGTACTCTTTAAACAACAATCATCGCCATCATCATCATCATCATTATCATTCAATATTTTTGAAGTGGTAGGGAAGAAATGGGGGAGGTCGACATAGGAAAAATTATCTGGAGGAAATCGAGTGCAGAAAAGGATGTGAAAGTTACGCGAAGATTAAATCAATGCAATACCTTGTCTTTACACTAAGATTAATGGGTAAGACAAATGCACCAGACTGGTATTAAAATGATTTTCTTCTGCTTATTTTACCTCAGTTCCATTAGTTCGTTACCTGCTGATACAGGTCACATTGTTGTAATATTTATCATGCAACAGAAAACATAACTTAGAGCCTCCGTGGCTCAGACGGCAGCGCGTCGGCCTCTCACCGCTGGATACCATGGTTCAAATCCCGGTGACTCCATGTGAGATTTGTGCTGGACAAAGCGGAGGTGGGACAGGTTTTTCTCCGGGTACTCCGGTTTTCCCTGTCATCTTTCATTCCAGCAACACTCTCCATTATCATTTCATAGCATTTATCACTCATTAATAAAAATCACCTTGGGAGTGGCGACCCCATTGTAATAACAGCCTATATATCATTCATTCCATCCCTGACCCGGTCAATGACTGGAAAACAGGTTGTAGGTTTTCATTTTCAGAAAACATAACTTGAAATTCAATTCATCACAGTTTTAACCGTTTGTGATTCGTAGCGCCATTTACATTTCATGAGTATCCAAAAATTCTGGTACTTAAAATTTTACAGATGCTCATGGTAGTTTAAAAAACATACTGGCCCATTGTCCCGTTGGCACAAGTTTCAACCTTCACTGTCAAACAAAAATATAGTTGCAGGATTTATTAGCAATTTCCTCTCCCTATTGACATTTCATGAATTTTTCTGCATTTCCTTGCAAAAAAGCGTAAACACGTTCCTCTTTCAGCTCCACAAAAGCTATTGAGTATCTGTAAAGGGCTGAAAATGTTCAGTTAACGAGTTTTTGTTTACACAAGGAATTAGGGATATCTCTGATCATCAGTTCCTTAAATTCGTTATTATGGTGTCTGATCTCTTTCAATACAACCTTACAAATAATATTCCCGAAAAACTTACGATACTGATGGCCATAAATGGTAGATAATCCCGTTGAGACACCGATTTTTCTCAGGATTTACTCATTCGAGTAAAGCATCCTTCAGTTTCACTTGTGTATGTCACAGTGCCGAAGACGACTGTTCGTACTAACCTGAGCTTTGCCCTAACAGTGATGGAGGTGTTCTTCCAGTGATGGTGCCTGATTAATTAATTTGGTCTAGATTGATACAGTTGGCCTGAAAATTACTATCCTATAGGAAGTGTGACTAAAGCCAGCAATCACCGTTTGAAATAATACAATAAGGAGAACATAAACAGCCAACTAATGGCTTTTACGTTTTCCAGAGATGCCTGTGTACCGGCGTTTTGTTCCGCATGAGTTCTTTTATGTGCGCATAACTCTACCGAACGCCTTTATGAGCAGGACCTAGTGTTTACAGTGCACTATGTCTTCTGGTATGGGCTAGAGCAATTTTGTTACTTTCATTGATCTGTCCCTGTCTTATCCTTGGCTTTGACAATATGAAAGTGACTGAGGTATGGGCGATGCTAGTAATGCCAATCCTTATGCAGCCAGTCCCTGTTATGAATGGTGTGAAAATGTTGCTCATAGGGTCAGTTGGTGTATGCATTTCAGTGGGCTTGGCAGACTGATATGTGATAGCAACTTCTGGCTCGGTGAGGAAAGCAACGGGAAACTACCTCACTCCTCATTTCCCTAGTACGCCTCTTCAGTGATGCCTAGGCCATCTATGACAGCTGATGGCAGAGCTATTGAGGATCCAACCAGCCTTAGGGCTGAAGACTGAACATACATACACAACTCTACCGACACAAGGCTGACGTACTATACTACCCGAATGAACCGGAATCGAACCAGCCAACTTTGGCTCAGAAAGCTAGCGCTCTATCATCCGATTCACTCAGCCCAGCTAACGGTGTAAAATCTCAGTTCCACTGTAGAGAGTAACATAATCAAAGTAATCAAGATTGATGTTTTATGTGTCTGTTGATATCCGTTAGTGATATCTCTGGTCATCAGTTCCTTAAATTCGTGCGAGTAGAAACTCTTCAATGATCTGCTTTATTATGGTGTCTGATCTCTTAATCCAACCTTACAAACAATGTGCCCGAAGAACTTACAGTACTGATGGCCATAAACGACAGAGAATCCTCCATTTTAAACTACACCGAGGTGACATTTCGAATCACAAATTCGCCATAAAATATTGGCCGTGATTCGAACTTTGACCGACAGTGACGATGACACTCAGCTATCATGCCCCCCACCAATTTATTTACTTCTGAGAATAATAGTTCAAATATCTGAAGAAATGCAAGTCTCAAGAACTGACACCATAACTGGAAATCAGTAAGTGAAGCAAGCTTGTGGCCTATCGCAGTTGTTGATGACAATATCATAGCCTCAGCACCGCCTGTTTTATGTGGAATATGAACCACAGGAATGTGACTTTTCATTTCATAAATCTCATTACGCAAACTTCTGGCTCGGTGAGGAAAGCAACGGGAAACTACCTCACTCCTCATTTCCCTAGTACGGCTCTTCAGTGAAGCCTAGGCCATCTATGACAGCTGATGGCAGAGCTGAAGACTGAGCATACATACACAATTCGAATTGTGACGAATTGGTGAGAATCCGCGATATCACTCGGATCTGATAATCAGATTTTATAGACGGAAGGAAATGTTCTTAAGAATCCACTTATCGATTTCCCTATGGTGGTATAGAATGAATGACATATTCACAGTAAGGTTAACGACACAATATATGCAATTCTTTGCAAGGGGACTGATAGTTGGAGCGACACGAATAAAGCCGCACGAGTACGTAAATACGCCTTCCAACGCCACCATCAGCCATTTGGTTGCCGTGTTTTAATTGTTATGAGGCTTCATAACACGTTTATGTGAGAGGACAGAGCATTTCAGATAATCCTCGTTCTGCAGGACAATACCAGTTAACTGCTTAAACGTGTACATCCCATCACAGACAGACACACTCGTCAGAATACAACAGCTTATTCAGCGTTTGTTATAGTCAGAGAAAAGGTAATGAAATATCATCTACGAGACTCAGACACTATTTCGGTAGTGTTATTTTGCTTCTTTTTCCAGGCATCACTCCTAAAGTACAGGCTAGTTACTTCACATACCTAAACAATTGTTACGATAATAATGGACTTCCAATGACAGTATTTTTCAACCCCACCTTCTCCTGTTTTCATGGAGTATATGGAACTCAGGGCTTAATTTTGGTCTTAGCCGGAAATTTAATACCGTGTGATCTTTCAGCCACCACACATTGTTTTGCTTTTTTACTCTAGTAATTTAACGCCGCACTAACACATCGAAGGTTTTCGGCGTCGCAAGGATGGGAAATCTCCAGCACTTGCCTGGTGTGAAAATTGGAAACCACGGAAAATCATCTTCAGGACTACCGACGGTTGGATTCCAGCAAGCATACAGCTGCGCGACCCTAACCTCACGGCCAACTCGCTCGGTCAACCATATTTAGGTCTTGGTGAAACTCTCGCCAGCAATCACCGGGGTTGGAACTTGGGACATTCGGATTGGGAGTCGAATGGGGAATATTAATGCACCAGCATACCTCGTATTCATTCTATCTTCGGTTTGGGTTCGACTTTGAGGTCCTGACATCTTGGGATGTTCTTCCATTCTAGCGAGAATAAACATTCTGTGAGGAGACGACACCGGAAGAAGCAGCAGACGAAGTAGAATAAGTTTTTTAAAAATATAGAAAAAGCATACGATTACTTCCCTCTATGAATGAGTGGTCAAGTGCGTCCGAATCCCAAGATCGCAGGTTGATACCCGGCGGAAGTAGTTGGATAACTTAAGGGCAGGGAAAAGTAGAATCGTTACACCATCTCACACCATGAAGGCATTCGATGTTTTCCCGATGTTTCTCTACCACTGGAAGAGTAAACTGGAATGTCGAAATTAACGCGCAAGCAGAATCAATGTCTTCAACTCGAAATCGCTGCACACGGTAGCAGAAACATGGTTAAAATATACCTATGTTAAACGTGATTTGTTAAGTTGTGCACGAATACAGGAATCAGAAATTGTACCAATAAATTAGTACTAACGAAATAATAGGTATGAGTAAAATTCGTGGTTGAAATATGGAGTAGACCTGACACGAACTCAATTCGTGCATTGCGTGGGCAGCAAATTAAGTCTTACACAAAGGAAGGCGTGCGTGAAACTCGTATTGATCACCGACAATTGGGCTATCAGCTTCAAGCACTGTAACCTCAGAACCCCCCCCCCCCCCCCTCTCAACTCTTAACTCTCGACACGACAAGCGCGACCCAGACTATAGACTATTACAAGAAACCATGCCCTGATTGGATGTTTGACGCTCATAAATCTACATATACTGTACAAATTACTTCTAAAGTAGTCTCACAATCAAGGCAGCGATTACCAACTTTTCGCAATTATGTCTTGATACTTTGCAGGTATCTTACAAGGAAATAAGACGTCCCTTCATAATAATAATAATAATAATAATAATAATAATAATAATAATAATGTGTATGTCATGAAACTTGTAAATCCAAGTCCACATCCATCCAAGCAAAAACAAAGTATTATTGTAAGGTGGTCAGAGCACAGTGTCTTAATGCAGCGGAAACCATGACGAGCGGTCGCTTGGTAGGCCAAGGCCCTTCAAGGGCTGTAGTGCCATGGGGTTTGGGGGGTTGGTCAGAGCACAGTGTCTAATGCAGCGGAAACCACGACGAGACTAAAGGATCCAATCATTGAAAAAAAGAGGGAATATTGGGAAGATCTTAGGTCCGGCCCCGTGGTGTAGGGGTAGCGTGCCTGCCTCTTACCCGGAGGCCCCGGGTTCGATTCCCGGCCAGGTTAGGGATTTTACCTGCACCTGAGGGCTGGTTCGAGGTCCACTCAGCCTATGTGATTAGAATTGAGGAACTATCTGACGGTGAGATAGCGGCCCCGGTCTAGAAAGCCAAGAATAACGGCCGAGAGGATTCGTCGATCTGACCACACGACACCTCGTAATCTGTAGGCCTTCGGGCTGAGCAGCGGTCGCTTGGTAGGCCAAGGTCCTTCAAGGGCTGCAGTGCCATGGGGTTTGGCGGGTTGGTCAGAGCAGAGTGTCTAAATGCAGCGGAAACCACGACGAGACTCAAGGACCCAGTCATTGAAAAAAAAAAAAGGGGGGAAAGAATTCAGTAGATTTACAACTCATGTTCCGATTAGGACCGAATCGAGAACTTTATGAAAAAGTATAGAAGACAACAACTACTATGAGGAAAAGAGGATGAATCCGAAGAGACTGTCACTCAGGATTCTTAGTTTACAAGAAAAGAGGAAGGCACAATCTTTGTGGCTTAAGGAGATTTACAAGGACTTGGAAGAGTAGGGGTCCTAAAGGGAGATATACAGGCAAGAAAAACCTATAGGAAGAAAATTGCTGGATTGAGGGATGCCCAGGAGAAACTCGATTGAATAGCGACAAAACAGAAGTCACTTAAAAACATCTGGTAGGAGTGCAAAGAAAAGAGAATAAGTAAGTTTGAGAGATAGAAGGTCTGGTGGACTCTGCAAACATGATCCACAGATGATCGTAACAAATCAAATCAAATAATAATACATCCATCGACACTTTCAGGATTCTTTTCCATAACCTTAGGTACAGAGTGTTCCATCATGGCTTGTTAGAAAGATAGATAAATAGAAAAAATAAAATTTAAAATAGAGACATACAATATAACTGTATTTATCGTCCATATGTGCGTATAACTGTCACAAGGGCTCGGTTTTCCATGACGAAATATGACTTAAAACTTGAAAATAACGAAGAAAATGAAATTGACTGTTGTCCAAATATCGCTTTATTTGTTTTAGAAAGTCAGACAGCAGACCAGTAGCAAACTGGTTACATTACTAACATTGTTTCCTTTCTACTTTGACAACATAATGCTCGTGAAACCCGTTACTTTCAAACTTCATTTAACCACAAAATACCTCTCAGGAAAGTTAAATCCAAAATCATTTCGCATTATCAACAGAAAATTATATGAATAATACTTGGAGAACTGTGGAAACGATATTATGACTAAACATAGGCTTTCACATACATTTTTGTTCAAATAAGATTTAATGTTAAAATGAAGTAAAATATGCATTTATATGACAAATAAGAACCGTGTCATCGTGTTCGTAAAATCTAGAAATGTGTTTAATTTAAGTTCGTAGAAAGGGACCAGAATAAAAAATATGACACATCATAGAATCCTGATCCCTGTCATTGTTGAAGAAGTAACATTTTGACACGATTAAATTTCATTTCTCGATTATACAGATAAATGGAAATGTTTACACACTGCTTTACATTTGGGAGTGTTAGACACTTAATGGTGCAGTGAACTGCCTTCCGCCAAGGGTACACTGGGAGGGAAAGAGGGCAGCGACAGTTGTGGGTGACCAAGTTCGCTGTTTCCATGGTGATAATTAGATTAGTTAGCAACATGCTGGGTCTGGACTAGCTAGTTGCCTAATTATGACAAAACACACCAGATGTACTTTTACCACAAGATAAACAAATTAAGGCCATTCGGTTTTGAATAAATTATAACATAATGTACCATCCAGATAAATTAATCCAGCGTTTTACAAACAGCATGCATACTCTCCGAGTTGGAAATTGTGGTAGAAACATATTATATCTGTTGTGAATTATATTCAATAAATATATCTGTAGTTGCTCGTTTGATTTAAGGGTATTTGGGTACTGAAGTCAACAGTTAAAAGAGCACTGGATTACAAGAAAACGGGTTCAAGTCTGGCACAGGTAGTTGATGACCGAACTTTTGAAGGGCAGAAAGAAGTACATTCGGCAGTCCGTGTAAAAATTGGAGAACGGTGAAAACATTATAATATGAATAAAAATATGATTTAATGTATTTTTAGGTCGAATGATTTAGTGATAAAATATAACATGCATTTATATGACCAAAAAACCCCTGTTCAAAATGCCACAAATGTGTTTAAGTTTGTAAAATAAATAAAGAGAGACCAGGATAAAAATACGTCATATCTCAGAATTCCGCGCCCTAGTCGTCATTGTTGAAAAACTAACTATTTTGACATGATTGCATTTAATTCGATATTCGTTTATAGCAAGATATTCCAAGGGAGATGTTCGGAAAATGTCCAAATACTTTTAAAATGATTTATGAAAAGTTTAGGTAAAGAACTGAAATGGAATCTGCCACCTGTGCGACAGCCCTAAATGCAGATCAATATTGATTGATTGATTGATTGATTGATTGATTGACGTCGGCTGATGTCCCCATGTAAAAGATCTTTTTTTTTTTTTGCTAGGGGCTTTACGTCGCGCCGACACAGATAGGTCTTATGGCGACGATGGGATAGGAAAGGCCTAGGAGTTGGAAGGAAGCGACCGTGGCCTTAATTAAGGTACAGCCCCAGCATTTGCCTGGTGTGAAAATGGGAAACCACGGAAAACCATTTTCAAGGCTGCCGATAGTGGGATTCGAACCTACTATCTCCCGGATGCAAGCTCACAGCCGCGCGCCTCTACGCGCACGGCCAACTCGCCCGGTGTGTAAAAGATCTATGTTGAAACACTCGCTGATTACCCGACAAAATTAATCAACACTGATCAACAGATGCTCCAACAATGTTTTGATTTCTCTGTCATATGACAGAGTGAAGTGGCGTATGTATTTTTATTATTATTTTTTTTTTTTTTTTGCTAGTTGCTTTACGTCGCACCAACACAGATAGGTCTTATAGCGACGATGGGACAGGAAAGGCCAAGGAATGGAAATGAAGCGGCCGTGGCCTTAATTAAGGTACAGCCCCAGCATTTGCCTGGTGTGAAAATGGGAAACCACGGAAAACCATCTTCAGGGCTGCCGACACTCAGGTTCGAACCCACTATCTACCGCATGCGAGCTCACAACTGCGCGCTCATAACCGCACGGCCAACTCCCCCGGCCGTATGGATTTTAGTGGCGGGAGTGTCCGAGGACAAGATCGGCTCGCCAGATGCAGGTCTTTCGATTTGACTCCCGTAGGCGACCTGCACGTCGTGATGAGGACGAAATGATGATGAAGACGACACATACACCCAGCCCTCGTGCCAGCGAAATTGACCAATCATGGTTAGAATTCCCGACCCTGCCAGGAATCGAACTCGGGACCCCCGTGACCAAAGGCCAGCATGCTCACCATTTAGCCATGGAGCCGGACATATGATAGAGTGAAATGGGATGTTAAAATTGACACGCAGGCTGCATAATTGTTGTTCTAAGGGGCCTGAAATCTATATCATCATCCCGCATAAGTGGCGTCAAATTCAAACGCCAGCACAATTTACTGAGGTATTGCCATTATTATTATTATTATTATTATTATTATTATTATTATTATCAGTTTGGCGTACTTAGTGTGAATGAAATCTTTCTGTATACCTGTGGATCTAAACCGAAATATAGACAAGGATTGGGAAGGAAGCAACCATGTACCGTACGTTACCGGTAAATAACCTTTTAGTATTCTCCTTGAATTGAAGTATGCTGGAGAAACCGGTAATAATACCTCTATAATTATAAGAACGGAATTCGAATTCTCTTCTCCTCTCAACTGTCCTCATGAGGCTGAGTAAACTCTAATTACAGACACTCAAGCCAGCTTGTAGCAGAGCTTGTAGCTCCTCACTCACCCACCCAACAGAAACAATATATCTGTGTTATTTCAACTTGTTTTAATGAGAGTTATAGTCAAAGATCCGACCGTTTTTATTATCTTTTGATAACTAAGAAAACAACTCTTAACTTGAATGATAATATCAATAAAAATAACCATAGAAAACACAGCACTCAGAAAGGACAAGATATTGTCAAACTATTTTGATAAAAAAAAGATACGAAAATGTTCTTCATACGTATCGATGAAGTTAGTTACTGTATGATGTAGAAAAATATAAAGGAGATTATAATATTGGGTATTCAGAAGCAAGGAATGAAGTTTTATCACTCCTTTGGAGAGAGATAATTAAGATCAGATTTTAATAAAGGAAAAGGAACTAAACAGAAGAGTAATTAGAAGGAGAATAAAGGACTGTATTCATCGACGTAAAAAAAATAAGATAAACTTAATTTAGATTCCATACGAGATGATCGCATGAAAGCGAAGTGATCGAAACTTGCAAGTTGATTTCCAACCTGTCATGTTATAGGGTATGTAAGATAGTGGAGCACCATGGTCATAAACCCCTTGCAAGTATGACTACGATTAAATCGGTTTGAAGGACACTGACAGCTGAAGAAAATATCTAGAAGATTCTCACGATTCTGAGAATGACGGAAGCTGCAGTTACACAAGATGCTACCAGTAATTCTTCAGACACAAAAGAATCGTGCATCATAGGTAACTGTCCTGTAACGGTAGGTCCCGTATCAAATAATAAAAATAATTCTTTGGTCATCCCAAAACTCCATACAAAATGTGGTTATAAATTCTGCTGACACATGATAGTTTCTCAGTAGATTCTGTGACCATAAAACCCTCCGTATCAGAACTTCCGTAGCTTCTTAAAACACCAAAGCTGAGACATAAATAAGATGATTTTTGACTAAACACAAATTAATCTCCCCATTTTTCAAGTCTCATTAAAAAACCATCCCAAAACGTATCGTTAACATATTTTTACAAATACAGTGTGACATCTTTTCTCACGTTATCCCTCTTCCACGAAAGTAATTCGAGGAGAAAAAAAATGATTTCTCATTAAACTTATAAACGACCGCAGAAGCTTTTGTATTCAAATTTGTTCACTTCCTAGTAATGCGCTTCCGTGAAGACTCCCTAGGCCTCGCAAATGTAATACCATACGATAGAAAACAAAAATTTCAAGACCTGACCAAGGGAGGTCGAACAGATAAGATGAAGTGAGGAACCGAACACAAATAAGAAGCCGATCTCGACGCTTGTTATTTAAAGGCGCTTAACATCTAGGCTGCCCATATTACGTGAGAACAAATATTCCGGTCTGGCAAAAACTATTCTAGGTGTGACATTTCCCTAGATTGAAGTCCGGGAAATGTAGAACTACTGTAGTACCTATTTCAAGTTCCTATGCAATACAATAATTGAAATTAATTAATAGGGGTCCTCCTATTCAATACACATACATTTATTAATGTGAATCAATCACATGTCGTTCACATGAGGTACTAGTTTCGGCACTAAACTTGTGCCATCATCAGCCACCGAGTCAAATCAGGCAAACACAATAACTAGAAACGACTTGCAATCCCACTTCAATACCGATCATGAAATTTCTAAATATCAAGTTCCTATGCGTCAAATCTGGACGTCACACGTTAACTACCGTAAATGAAAAAACGAGGTTTTTATCGCATGTAACTTGTTTTGGTAGTGTTTTCTGATGGATACATTATTGTATATATAACCACCAAAGAGTTCATATTTTCTAATATACCATGTTGCACCACATGGGGTTCTGGCGTTTCTTAACATAGCACTACAGTGCGTGAACAAGTTTCCACATAGGGCAAGCAATATTTTGTTTCCTGTTAAAAAACATGTTCCAAAAGTGGGGACTTAAGCCTAGAGTCGTGCTTTTTTGTGAGTACAGCCAACATCCAAAATTAATACTTAGCAAGCAGTGTCTATTACTTTAAACTTCGGATAACGCCCCATACATGAATCTTTAAATGATGAAGTAAATTAAATCTTTAATTTAAGAAAGTATCTCCTCCAATTGCTGGGATTCAAACCAGACATATCACGATACAAACGTTTTGAGAATCTTTTCTCAATATTCAATTCAAAATCGAAATAATTTCGTTGCCAGAAAGAGTTTTAATTAATGTGTTTAAGAATTATACGAAGACACGGAATTCCACAATTCTATTCGCGCCGACGTCCAAGTTATGGACGTACTGAGAATAATCTTTCATAGACTCAGAGTTTTTCGACTATAAGAGCGGAAGATTATCAATCTTCCAGTTCCCTGACGAAGAAGAAAACTATTTTCGAATAAGAGAAAGCAAAACGTCTTTAAGTATAGAATGAATGAAGGACTAACTCGACGATACGCTCCAGCGAGTGGCAAAGCGACAGAAGGAGCGATCTTAAGCCAAACCCTTCCTTTTCAATTGATGGTTCCGATGGAAAACTAATTACTATCTGGAGAGAAACTCATTGGGGCGGGAAATAGGCATGCCGCTTCTTTTGTTTACAAACGATATTACTTCTTTATCGGGCACACGACTGATAATCGCTCTAAAACCGATCTTTTGGGATGAAGACTACAGTGCGTGAACAAGTTTCCACACAGGACAAACAATATTTTGTGTCCTGTAACAAACATCCGAAGTGAGCGAGGGTTTTAATTAAGTTTATTTGATGGTCGAGCTTGTAATACGTAATCACACAAATTAAATTATTTATAGAAATATTGTTTCGTTCGATCCTCCGGTTCCTTGACTCAATGGACAGCGTAGTGGCCTGCGGTTCAGAATGTCTCAAGTTCGATTCCTGGTAACGCTGAGGATTTTATCAGCATCTGGTTAATTCCTACGGCTCAGAGGATGGGCTATTGTGCTCGTCTTAACAAAAATCTCTTTATATTCACCGAACACACTACCACAGAAACACGCATTAATTAATACATTCCTTCACATAGGTTGGCGTTAAAAACAGGATGCGGCCATAAATCTGGCCCAAATCTACGTCCAATTTTGACCCAAAAATAAATTCGAAAAAGCTAGAAATAAGAAAAGGATGAAGAAGAAAACTTGATTTACAGGTAAGTGACTAAGATCCAGGAGTTTCAAGGGAAGTTTTCAATCCAGAGGGAGTAAGTTCTGTCTTGCTGAACTCCTGTTCTTATTTCTTATTGGAAAGAGCTTTCGAGCATCGTGGTCATCAGTGTCGTACACTTAGGTCTGTATTGGATAATATCTACGACCCTGGTGTCTTTACATTAATTGCACTAGGATTAAGAAAGAAACGGTTCTGGTGTACACATGTCATGTACTATGCACACATTACGCTGAAGTAAGTGGAGAACCACAGAAAACCACTTCTAGGATGCCTGAGAATAGGATTTCAACATAATTCTCTCCCCAATTTTAGTAATTAAAGCGGAATATAGCGACCACCAAGTCAATGCGGCAAAATCACGATGGAAAGTGGAAGACATGGTTTCGAATCCCCGTTAGCGAGTCGAAAACTTTAGATAGGTGACTTCTACCAACATATGGGCACCTGGACCTTAGGTTCACGTAGCATACGGCAAAGGCGGCCGGACTGAACTTTCTTTTTTCTATTTTACAATTTGCTGTAGGTCGTAGTGACACACGTAGGTCCTATGGCGATAATGGGATAGGAAAGGGCTAGGAATGAGAAGGAAGCGGCCGTCACCTTAGTTAAGGTACAAACCCAGCATTTGCTTGGTGTGAAAATGGGAAACCACATTCGAACCCACTGTCTCCCGAATGGAAGCTGACAGTCACGTGACTCAAACTGCTTAGCTACTCGCTCGATCCACTTGTTGTTAGTGGCAGGGTTGTTGACATTGGAAACCTATACTTTCAACTCCTAGAAGGGTTCCTGCTAAGACGACTTGGCTTTGTTTTGCTTTGAGTTTCAATATATCTCGCTCAAGTCCCCCAAAGAAATATTAAATTCATTACTTGCCAGGAAGATCCGATAGGCAGCTCCTGTGATTCTGTTTCTGATTAAAAAATTCATTGCATACCAGATATTTGAAAAAAATACCTTCAAACAAATTCGCAGGAAAATATTTAGCAGCTTTAAAAGTTAAAAGTGGAATTTTGTTTGCACTCTATATTCGCGTTTTACTCTAACTGAAGTTCCAGGAAGAACAGAATTAATATTTCCGATACGATAAATGCAATATCTCCTATTTCTTTGCTAATTAGAGAGTCACGTATACGCACCGCTGATTTTCAAGTAGCCTACCGATAAAACGTCAGACTCTTCTGCTAAGTCCGTTCATTTCCACTAAATTGCAGTTTTCACTAAGACCTTACCCGGCAAGACCTGACGTCTCAACAAAGTTTCCAATCCTTCATACGTGCCATGCCTTCATGTGGTCCCTGATGGCAACCAGATGCTGATGTTGCTGCAAAATAAATTTCTGTCTGTCTCAAGACGAGCAGGCTTAGAATAAATTGTCATTTTTAACAAGGTAGAGAAGGAAACCAAGTTTGTAATTTGCCTCATTGTTAACATACCTTCAAAATAAGATGATGTACTATAAAGATGTAGGTACTATAGGAATGAAGTCAGAAGGACAGCAGCAGCAAGACGATTCAATGCGAATGTTTTCTTTCAATGCCGTGTGATAACTGATAACAGACGTTCTTCTTCTTCTTCTTCTTCTTCTTCTACAACTCCCTGCCACGTAGAAGCAGCTTTACGATAATATAAGCTTAACTGATCAAAGAATGAGAAATAGGTTATCCGAAGAAAGACAGAATATGGGTGCCTACGTAAATACAAACCCGCAAATCACGGGTTCATTGACATGTTAAAGTTAAATGGCATGGCATGACAGAAACCACGGGTAAGCACGATGATGATGATGATGATGATGATGATGATAATAATAATAATAATAATAATAATAATAATAATAATAATAATAATAATAATAATAATAATAATAAATATGTGTTTTACATACCTTCCTTCAGATTGTAAGAGACGCTGGATTGCAAGAAATTTTTACTTTGAATATGAGTTCTTTAGCATGCTAGTAAAACTATTGACTCAGGTTTCTCGCATTTATCCACCACCGTATTATATATCAACCTACTGCACTGGCTTTCGATCCCGCAGGCAACTGCTTGTCCAACTACGCTTTACAGCCGATCTGAACAAGAAAAACGTTTAATACGAACGCGTGGGCAGTAATTCAATATGGCGGGCGTGGGAATGTCTACGTATTGGAAATGTTCTTAGGCCAGTAAAGGACGAAAAAAAGACTGTTTAGTATTCACAAAATTTAACTATGTAGACAGCAAATATTCCTCGTATCTTGTTCAATTTGGCGGGAGATGGAGCATATGCACTCTTATGTATTCAATTATTGCGATGTACACAGTTTGGCGCCCTCCATGATCTCATTTTGAAATTGAATCCGAAGAGTACCTACTACTAGAAAAGCAACTTTAACCTAAGTCCGATAAGATTTAAAACACAATGTGGTGGCAAGCGTCGAACTGTTGACCTGTTGGTCCATTGGACTGACCTAGTTTGTTCTACGTCTCGCTGTTCTCTTCGTCTTGTTAGGGAGATGGGCTACACATAAACACATCCATCACTGGCGGGACACTAATATTATCCCCACATCTTGCACAATCCAGCCTGCAGAGCCTTCTACACTTCAGCACACAGTGAGTTATTGCAGCATAACAACACACTAAACCAAATCAAACCCCAAGACACAACAGCCCTGATAGGCCTTGGCCTGCCAAGGCCTGCACATTACGAGTTGCCACGTGATCAGCCCAAGGAATCCTCTCGGCCGTTATCCTCAGCATTCTTGACCGGGGCCGCTATCTCATCGCCAGATAGCTCCTGAAACTGTTATTACGAAGCCTGAGTAGATCTGGAACCAGCCCTCAGATCCAGGTAAATATCCCTGACCTGACTGGGAATCGAACTCACTGCTTCCGGTAAGAGGCAGGCACGCTACGCCTTGATGTGGGGAGGGCATAGTAACACACTACACTATTTTATTATTTTTTGCTAATATCACTGAAGTAAAATATCCGGGAACCAGACTTTGAGGAGATAACCACATTTGATCTCAAAGTTATTCGTTTCGTTAAAAAAACCATAAGTTAGGAAATAAAACTCTCATTACTGTTCCCCATTAAAAAGACCACCATCGGGCGAGATGGCCGTGCGGTTAGGGGCGCGCAGCTGTGAGTTTGCATCCAGGATATAGTGGGTCCGAACCCCACTGTCGACAGCCCTGAAAATGATTTTCCGTGGTTTCCCATTTTCACACCAGGCAAATGCTGGGGCTGTACATTAATTATTGACTCGGCCGCTTCCTTCCCACTCCTAGGCCTTTCCTATCCCACCGTCGCAGTAAGACCTATCTTTGTCGGTGCAACGTAAAGCAAATAGTAAAACTAAAATAAAAATATGACCACCACCACTACCTTCACTTATTATTCTTCCTGACCTTTTTCTTAATTATTGGGTCAGCAGTGGACGCGGCTTTGACGTAGTTTTACGACCGAATGCACTTACTGACGCAAATCCTATGTGGAGAAATGAATTCACTATAGCATGTTGAAGTGGAGGCTGGTAGTGTGGCGTGTTGCACGGTAGGCCTAGATGAGGGCAAGTGTATTAAAGCGAGCACAAACACCCACTTCCCCAGCCAGATGAATTAATCATACGCAACTATAGTCCCTGGCCCGGCCGAGAATGGAACCCGAGTTCTCTGAACTGAAGGCCAGTACACTGGCTATATTCAGTCAACGGGCATACTAATAATAATAATAATAATAATAATAATAATAATAATAATAATAATAATAATAATAATAATAATAATATACTTTTACATACCATTTATGGTATGGTACCTTTATGGTTTTCGGACACGCTGGGGTACCAAAATTTTGTTCGACAGTTTTCCTTAACGTGTCAGTATATCTATAGACACTCGGCCGGTGTATTTCAGCACCTTTAAATACACTCCGTAGCGAAACGGTTAGTGTTATTAACTGCCATCCTCGAGGGTCCGGGTTCGATTCCCGGTACTGTCAGAGATTTAAGAATGGCAGGAGGGCTGGTATGTGGTTCAAATGACACATGCAGCTCACCTCCATCGGGGGTGTGCCTGAACAGAGCTGCACCACCTCGGGATGAGGACACGGAATCGAAGCCACCAACCTAGGCTCAGAAAGCCAAAGATCTACCGTCTGGGCCGGCCTGAGTGGCTCAAACGGTTGAGGCGCTGGACTTTTGACCCCAACTTGGCATGTTCGATCGTGGCACAGGCCGGTGATATTTGAAGGTGCTCAAATATTCTATGTCAGCCTTGTGCGGTAGATTTACTGGCAAAAGAACGCCTGCGGGACTATATTTCGGCACCTCGACGTCTTCAAAAACCTCAGGAGTAGTTACTGGGACATAAAGGCACTAAAATTATTATTATTCCATCGTGTGAATCGCTCAGCCCGGTAATAATGATTTTCTTTTAATTGCTAGAGGCTTTAAAAGAAATCGTGGTGTCAAAATTATTTCACGCAGGAGGGCCGTAACGTACTGGAAGCTAGCGGTAGAGAATGTACGGTACTAACCTGATATTGAAGTGAGTTGAAGTGAGAAACCATGAAAAAACACATCTAGGAAGGCGGAGAGTGAGATTTAAAATGATTTCTCTTCCCACTATATCGCCTAAAGCTCAGTACCTCAAACCACCACTCTTTTATTCTTGACTGAGTTGAGAATTAAACTTGTATCAACCGGGCTTGAGCTACAATACAGCGGTGGACGAGTTAATGTTATTGCTTTTACGTTCCACTCCGGAGGTCATACGCCATTAATTGGTCGTAATTTTGTCCCCCAGGGGTTTCTTTACGCGCCAGTAAATCTACCGACAACAGACCAGTGTACTTGGGTACCATCGAATACCACCGCAATGAGCCGGAATCGAACCCGCCAGTTTCGGCTCAGAAGTCAGCGCTTTACCGTCTGAGCCATTCAAACCGGCGGTGGACGAGTTACTCTCATTGTAACCATCAACAACACACCATCGAAAAAGAGCAACAAATAAAATCTAAATAAATTACAGTGATTTACAAATAAGATATTTAGTAACAACGGTGATGAATTTGGTCGGCTACAACGCAGCCATGTGCATAACTGGCTTTTAGTGTATAATAATGAATGTTGGTCTGGCAGAATCAATCGAGATAATATACGTCTCGGTGGCCGGTCACCACCAGATGACGTTTTGTCCCATTGTACCACTCGCCCCATTGCCGACCAGCTATTACAATGCCACCCTCAGAAAAGAACTTTCTATGGAGAGCTCAGCCTCCCATGCGTAAGTTAATTGTTTTCCGAACTGCGATTGGGAGAATAGGATACGCATGTCTGCATCGGACAGTGACAGCGTCCTATGGCCAGGTATTATCAGGTATTATAATTATAAACTAATGGTCTTGGAGGCGGTAATCTGACAGCCGCATAAAACCTTCTCATTATTGCAGTTTTACCGCTATCTCTAACAACGTTTAGAATCTGATTGCCGAAACAATGAACACCATGTGGTGTCCAAGAGTGATGGGAATTTTTTTATTTCCCATAAGAGAAGGATTATTGTGCACGTTTGTACTAGCACAAAACGCTCAGGTCACGAATATAGTCTACATCAAAAACATCGAGCACTAAATAAGAGAAGAAAACGTTGACGACAAAATACTATCCTACGAGATATTAGTAATAAAATACAGTGTAAATGTATAACCGAAAAAAAAGTTTGCTTCTTATATTACACTTTATATCCACAGTGTCAACAATCGCAGATCGAAATAATGCCACATCAGTAAGTTACATATCCATAGCGCCAAAAAATCTCAGATTGAAATAGTGCAATTACTGGATGACCATCCGAGATTCTATTACCAATCAGCTTAAAACGTTTTGTCACGAATATTAATATTTGTTTTTAGCCATGCTTTTCACTGTCGACTTGATAACAATGTGAATGCGAAAATGAGGTGAACAAAATACTTCATTTAAACACCAAATGGCATGTCTCTTCCAGTTACGAGGACATCCTCCAGATTCCGTGGAGTCTTATATCAAGTGAATACTGGATTGAATTATGCCTTAACGTAATGTTTATATTATATGTTATGTTCGAGTGACTGTAATTTTGAAAGATGTTTTGTTTTTAAGGTAAGCATTTTAATAGAGTCTGTTATTTTGTTTGCCGATAAAACATCTTATAGACATATTTAACTCGCCACAGAGAAAAACTGTAAAGCATAGCACTAAATATAATGATTCTCTCCTCTGATAACTCATACAGCCAATAAGGTAAAAGAAGTGACAAATAACTCGACTGAACAATAATACTACTGGTTCTTCCCAAAGCCAACATGGAGACGGTGTATAGGAGAACTAGCGGAAAGCGAGAATCGGTTATGATAAATGTGTTATTTCTTGTGTACACTACATTGTTCGAAGTTGCCAAATAGCAATATATAACTCTACGTACTTCCTGAAGCATATTCGCAGCCCGAGCCAATACAAAAAGTGAGCTTAAAGACACCTACGCATGCTGCATTAAGGGCTTCCCTACAGAACACAGGTGATACCGACCGAGCGAGTTGGCCATGAGGTTAGGGTCGCATAGCTGTGAGCTTACATTCAGGAAATAGTGGATTCAAATCCCACCGTCGGCAGCCCTGAATATGGTTTTCCGTACTTTTTCATTTTCACACTAGACAAATGCTGAGACTGTGCTTTAATTAGACCACGGCTGCTAGGTTTCCCATCCTTCCAACGCCGGAAACCGTTGATGTGTTCAGTGCGACGTTAAACAGGTAGCAAAAAAGAAAGAAAACGAGTGCATAAAGTTGAATGCAATAAGACAACGCAACCTCTGTACTGACCCCCAGAATTTCTGTGTTATCGTCCGGCTCCATGACTAAATGGTTAGCATGTTGGCCTTTGGTCCAAGGATGGTTACCCAGTTGTACTTCCTCTTAAAACAGTAATCACCATCACTACCTTTTATCCAAGGGGTCGCGGGTTCGATTGCCGATCAGATTGGGGATTTTAACTTCCATTATGTAATTCTTATGGCTCGGGGGTTGGGTATTTGTGACGTCTTCAGCATTATATTTCATCTTTGATAGGGCCCCATCCTCACAGACGAACAGGTCGCCTATACGGTGTCAACTCGAAAGACCTGCACCAGACCTCTCCAGAGACCATACGCCACTTATTTACTGTGTTAATAATAAATATAGCATTTTTCTCTATGAAATTCACACTACAATAATTGTATTTTGATTTTCATTTATGATAGTAATATCTAAGCAAATTGTAACTGTCCTTTAAGTTACAGAATGACTGCAATCTTGACGCTAACAACTTTACGGTGCATCAACACATACAGGTATTTGGCGAAGCTAGGATAGGAGAGGCTAGGTCTGGGAAGATAATGTAGTGCCCATAGCCTTGTCTGAAGTACAGCTCCGGCATTTGCCTAATATAAAAACGGAAAACCACGCAAAACTATTCTCAAGGCTACTGACAGTGGGCTTCAAACCCACTATCTCCTAAATGCAGCTTGCATAATCCACACCGTGAAGCCAGCTCACAAGGTACGAACTGACACATTCATCAGTTTGAAACTATCGATATATATATATATATATTTGCTATTTGCTTTACGTCGCACCGACACAGATAGGTCTTATGGGGACGATGGGATAGGAAAGGACTAGGAATGGGAAGGAAGCGGCCGTGGCCTTAATTAAGGTACATCCCCAGCATTTGCCTGGTGTGAAAATGGGAAACCACGGAAAAACCATTTTCAAGGCTGCCGACAGTGGGGTTCGAACCCACTATCTCCCGATTACCGGATACTGGCCGCACTTAAGTGACAGAAGCTGTCGAGCTCGGTCTACCGAATTTTAACACCCATACGTAGCCTGCTATAGGTCCGAGTCAAAGTCGAGAAATAAGTCTTCGTCATGGATCATCTCACATCTGACAAGGCTCAGATTTCCATGACTGGTAGTGTGAATTAAAATAAAGGAGAGTAATACATCTTAAAAATACCTGCCAATGTATTCTAGTGCTGAAAAATGAATGAAAACCTACAACCTGTTTTCCAGTATTTGACCGGGTCAGGGATGTAATGAATGAACCATATATATAGGCTATTAGTACAATGGGGTCACCACTCTCAAAGTGATTTATAAATGACTGATAAATGCTATGAAATGATAATGGAGAGTGTTGCTGGAATGAAAGATGACAGTTAAAACCGGAGTACCCGGAGAAAATCTGTCCCGCCTCCGCTTTATCCAGCACAAATCTGGGATTTGAACCACGGTATCCAGCGATGAGAGGCCGACGCGCTGCCGTCTGAGCAACGGAGGCTCACTATTCTAGTACTATCAAGATGTAAATCATCTTGCACTCTTGCAGGCCTGCTATAATAATTAAACTAGCCCACTACAATGCATCAGATATGATACATGCATATTAAGCATGATATTACAACATATTTCCAGATTACCCTGTCGTTTTTAGTTAGTTTTTGAACTAGATTGCGATGGGGATGGGATGCGATATTAGAGCAGGAGTTAGATCTTTCTTCTCCCAATTGGCACAGGATTTTCAGCTTCAAAACATAGAATGTATACGGCTAATTCATTATTACATTGATGGGGATAAAATTGCAAAACTAACGGTAGGTCTACCTGTTTCAGAGGCAGAACACAGTAGATCGCCAGGTGCAAGCAATCGATACAAGGATTGGAGCTGAGCGGTTAACCACGCCGGGTCGCCAGGCTGCTATACAAACAGTGTTATAAACACAGACGGACCTGCGTAAATAAAGGTCGCCACGACGACGTCGGAAGAGTGCCATTCCGTCGTCACTGGAAGAGCGATCAATAAACTGTTTGTTGTTGTTCTTTTAGGGCCTGAGGACATCGTAGTCATCACGTGCTAACTCGCTCTGTAATTATCTCAGATAACCGACACCTTCGACCGCATGCCCTTCTTGACGTCAATCCTATGTGATAGAATGTAATAAAAATTCGCTGTTTCTGTGGGGATTTTCAGTTATGTGCGTTTGTGTAAATGAAGATGCACCCAATCCCCGAGCCAGACGAATAACTAGACTCAGTTAAAAATCTCTGCCCTGGCTAAGAATCAAGTCACTTTCAAATACAGATATCAAGGGTTTAGCTTCCGGCACACGTAGTTTCCAAATCACATATCTACCCCATACCCTAGTTCGATTCCCGATTCGTGTAAGGATTTTAATCTTGGGCTGAAACGGGCCTCATTCCTCTTCGTAAAACAAGCGAGAAGCTATCCTATATGCGATGCAGTGGATCAAGAAAGTCAAGCAATACGGCTGCGGATGTCGTCATACTGGCCATGCGACACTCTACTTTTTTTTTGACGGTTTTCGGAGACGCTGAGGTGCCGGAAGTTTGTCCCGCAGAAGTTCTTTTACGTGCCAGTAAATCTACTGACACGAGACTGACGCATTTGAGCACCTTAAAATACCACCGGAACCTTACGTGAAGAAGAGGGAGGGGGTTGCATGATAGTCAAACGGCAGTCACTGGCTTCTCACGGATTTTTTTTTTTTTAATTGAAAAGGTCGCATCCCTGTTATTCGGGTTCCACGAAAAACAAGAGATCCCGTGGTTATGATCGCGATACCAACAGTCTTGTAGATCTACAAGCTTGCTTGCCCTTAATCGGTCGTATGTGCCACAAGTTTGTGATTTTTTTTTTTTTAATGTATCTTGTTTATCCTGAAATAAATGGTGACGACTGTAACTTGTACGAAGAACATTGTAGAGATTCCTTGTTACTAAGGGTCAAATAATCTAAATTTCCATAATCACCTAGCATGAATTAGAAATAATATCAGTATCATCATCATTATCATCATCACCATAACCCTGTTTCTAGCGGCCCTCATTACCCTCTGACTACCACAGCAGAGTAATTACCGGATTGTTTAACCGTGAATAGGAAAATTAAAATCGATGAACTATGCAGCTGCTGAGAGGAATATTTCATACACATATGCACACAAAGTGGCCAGTTATGTAGGGATAACATTCAAGAGAGAGGATTAAAAAAAACAAGGACAAATCAATTTCAGGTCTAGATGAACATGGAACGGCTGACGGGCTATCAATTTCACACAAGCGCTCAGCCAGCGAACGAGCGAATCGCAGAATGCAATGTATTCTGTAACTCTGCGACTGACTGAATTCAAATACAATAAACAGAAAGAAAAGCGGAACACGAATATTGCATACGGTGTTTAAGGAAAAAATTGGTATAAATAATGGGACTGCCTAATGTGTATCGAGTGCGTTAGCTATTCGGCAATCTGTGTCGGTGCGACGTAAAAAAAAAGAAAAAAAAAAAGAAAAAAAAAAGCTATTTGGCAAGAGTCATTTAGGACTAAGCTTACATCCGGGAGATGACTGTTCGGACTACATCATTGGAAGCCGTTAAGATGGTTTTCCTTCGTTTATGCTTGGTAATGCCCAACCTATACCTTAATTAAGGCCTTGGACGCTTCCTTAGGTACTAAAAGATAGAGGGTAACGCCCTCTCTCTGGACAGGAGACGCTTCCTTCATAGCCTCCTTTTCCCATCCCAACGTCGCCGAAAGCTTGAAAGTGTTGGTGCGACGTTAAAAAAACGCTATTTATAAACGTAAAGTCCGTAATACGCACCTTTCGGACGCGCTGTCTACAGGATGTCTTTGGACAGCCGAATTAAAATAATTATTTTAGTAAATAAAGACTAGACGTGGTAGGCTGTACACAATACAGCAGCCGCTGTAACTTTTACGTAGTAAAATGTCTATCATGTTTTGTAATTAGAGATAATATATATTTGCAACTTGCTTTACGTGGCACCGACACAGATAGGTCTTATGGCGACGATGGGATAAGAAAGGCCTAGGAGTCGGAAGGAATCGGCCGTGGCCTTAATTAAGGTATAGCCCCAGCATTTGCCTGGTGTGAAAATGGGAAACCACAGAAATCCACCTTCAGGGCTGCCGACAGTGCGGCTCGAACCAACTATCTCCCGGATGCAAGCTCACAGCTGCGTGTCCCTAACCGCACGGCCAACTCGCCCGATTGAGATAATAAAGGAGTTGAAATTTCACATTTATTTATTAATTTTCGTTTCCGTTTACACAGTGTTTAGCAAGTGTTAACATTTTATTAAACAATGGAAAACGACGCGAGAAGTAAGAGATGCATGATTTACGATATGGTTTCACAAGAGGTCAGCACTGCAAGCTTGAAACGTTACGTAGCTGTTTCATTCGATCTGCTACTGCTAAAATTGTTTTCCTTTCGTATCCTGAAGGGGTACAGAGGGCCTTCTCTCAGGCCAAGGAAATTTGAATTGATGAAGGAGAGACACGGCGAAGGTGAAGAGGTTGGCGGTCGTGGCCTATACTAGGAACTGTTCCGGCATTCTCTTTAGTGCAGCAGAATGGTAAACCACAGGACAGCTGACGGTGGGGCCCAGCCCCTCACTATCTCCCGAATGCAGAGGTGTAGAGCCACAGTAGAGCCGTCGCCACCAGGCCTCTGCTCGGTTGGTCGGTGAGAATGCAGAGCTGTCGGGCCGCGGTCCAGCCGTGGCTGAAGCCTACTAGGCATCCGACGTTCTGCTGTCGCTTATTCAGTCTATTTTACTCCTGCATATGTTTCTCATATGCCCGTTTATTAGCCATATATTTGTACAATTTTTTGTGTAAAGTATACCAAAAGTTTTGTGAATTTTCAGACAGAATATTCAATATTTTAAATTTACAGTCAATTTAATGTTTCTCCTCTTTTCTGACAGATCTCGTTGGGATGAATCAAATTACATTAAATTTATGCCATTAAGGATATTTTCAAGTGAACTATATTCTTCTATGTAGTCACTTTCATCAGAAAATCTGCTTTTCCTCGACATGGGTCACCATCATAGTTACTTTCAAGCCATTGCGAAATACCTTTTTAATAGCTACCGTATTTAGGCTACTTAGAAACTGACGGATATAGACTTCTTTGTATTGGTTTCTTAGAATTCGAAAGGGTATGTTCCAGTTATGAAGCCCTAGAAACTGTTTGAAGTAAATCAGAAGTATCATGTGGTCCATCCTTTGCCTGCAACAAGAAATATGCGCGTTCAAGCGTTCAAACGCAACAGCTCCACATGCCAACTTCTCGTCCGGGAGAGGAGAGGACAGTAAGGCCTGTTAATTCATTCATTCATTCATTCATTCATGTTATTGATTTTACGCCCAATTTGCGATTTTCGAAGACGCCGATGTGCCAGAATTTTGTTATGCACGAGTCCTTTTAAAAGCTATTAAATCTACCGACACGAGGCTGACGTACTTAAGCACCTTCAAACACCACCGGCCTAAGCCAGGATCGAACCTGCCAAGCTGGGCTCGGAGGGCCAACGCTCTACCGCCTGAGCTATTCAGCCCTGCAGTAAGGTCAGTTCCATAAGAAGACGCCAGTGAGTTACATTTGTGGCAGAGATGTAAATTCAACACAAGCCAACGGAGTGGCGTCATTCAAGTGAGGCCGATAAAAAATTATATTCTATATAATAATAATATACATATTTTGGGGGTATCTCCATTTTTAATCTAGGTAAAGTCACTGCTTTTGATCTTGAGATTTTACGCTCTGATATACTGCAACAACCCACTGGGTCACTTTCTTCCCGTTTATAGTAAATTTCCTCCTTTGTGAGAAAGATTTCCGCTGGTCTCAAAGCAATTTCAACTTTATCTGCTAGCCACCCTTTAAGAATGCAAGTCACGATCTGGGAATAGCTTCTGAGAAACAAGAAGTAAAAGCGTTGTGTTATCCGCGGCAGTCTCTTTAATGGAGACGGTCTTCTTGTGGGAAGCCACGCTGGTGAAGGCCCGGAAACCATTTCGGAACATGGGTATATCCACGACTAAGAGCTTAATAATGCACGTCGGGGAGAAAAACACGGAAATGAACTCTTTCACGGCACTAAAATATTATCTCTGACGCTCTTTACTTGTGGACGTTTAGTATCCATTTCCCTTCCAGTGTTGCCAACTTATATTTTAGAGATCCGCTAAATACTACTAAAAATCCGCTAAAATTCCGCCAAGAAATCCTATCTCAAATAATGAGCAATCAAAATGAGCAATAATAATAATAATAATAATAATAATAATAATAATAATAATAATAATAATAAAATGTCTGCACTCATCTGCGAGCCGGCGAGCTAAAACTTGTAGGCGTTTTGCTGCTGGGTGCAAACTAGGTGAAATCCCCCACCTCAGGGCCACACGCAGAACAGACCAGCTCATTAAACGGACTTCCTTCATAGCATAAATATAAATGCTACTCTTTCATAGTTTCATTATCTGTCGTCATTCGTCAACCTTAGATAAGCACCCTTTCCCCACGCATTACAAATTTATGATACCATGATCTCATAACATCAGATCCAAATAACAGGTTTTCCTCATGTGACTGCCAGCTCCTGACAAGAAATACGGAATAGCTCGGAGATAGACTGGAGTACAAATTTAAAAAAAACGTAAAATGGATAAAACACTAAATTCCGCTATAATAAATCTAGAATTCCGCCAAAAAATCCCCTGTCCGCTAAATGATATATTTCTCCGCTGACAGTCTTCTAATTCCGCCAAATTTAGCGGAAAATCCGCTAAGTTGGCAACACTGTTCCTTTCTGTTAAGAAGCGTAGTACTGACCAGTACAGGTTTCCCTTACCAAGAAGAAATCTTGCAATTCAATTAATATGCGGCATGCCTCTAGAAGTCCGCCAAATTTATATACAGAGTTAAAGTTTCCACTACTATTACGTTCTTTGTCCGAGTTGGACCGTGTCGTTATTTTATGTTTATTATCTGCAGGTTGTTGGATTATTTTTCAATATTCTTTACAACGGAACAAGTATATGTAGTTTAGTGGTACGTAAACATTGTTATTATTACGTTATTCTTATTCTTATTGTCCGACTCCTCGGTTGAATAGTCAGCGTTGAGGCCTTCAGTTCAGAGGGTCCCGGGTTCGATCCCTCCATACAGAGTTGGCGTTGGGAAGGGCATCCGGCCGTAAAACAGAGCCAAATCCTCATTTGCTACACAGTTCGCACCCGCAACCCCACATTTGTGGGAAAAGCGGTAGAAAAAGAAAGAAAAGATTGGAAAAAATGGAATGGCGTATGGCTTTTAGTGCCGGGAGTGTCCGAGGACAAGTTCGACTCGCCAAATGCTGGTCTTTTGATTTGACCGACCTGCGTGTCATGATGAGGATGAAATGATGATGAAGACGACACATACACCCAGCCCCCGTGCCAACGAAATTAACCAGTTAAGGTTAAAATTCCCGACCCTGCCGGAATCGAACCCGGGACCCCTGTGACCAAAGGCCAGCACGCTAACCATTTAGCCATGGAGCCGGCCAAAAAAATTATTATTACCTTGTAGTGTCCATGAAAATTCAACATTTTTTTGTGCTGTACACTGGTGTGGAAATTCTATATGCAAAATATGGCATTATATAAAACTACAGAAGGAATGCAAATATATCACTAATTTGGAATCTAAAAATAGTTTATTCCATTTTTCTCGTTTCCGAAACAATCAAATAAGGCGTACTTCACATCAATGATAATCTGCATTAGCATAGAGATCGGTAGTCTGGACTCAGGACTAACATGGAATTTCCCAACGCATAACGAGTCAACTTTTAATTACCTCTGCAAGCTGTAATCTGTGGGTAAAACTTATATACCAACTTCAGTTCAGAATAGAGGATAATTTATACGATACAAGCAGCAAGTAGTGTATTAGAATGTGAGCTCGACGAGACTATAACATCACATAATCACTGAAGAGTATTCTCATAGTACGTAAGTATGAAAGGGGGTATAAACAGTTGTATTACATACTTATCATTCATATTCATTCCACAAATACTGATTACAGGGCTCGGGTACAGTACACCTTTCTTAATTAACGCTGGAGCAAGCTGTATGCATTTTGAGGGAAGGGGGAGGGTGACTGCCATGAAACTGTATCACTTCCCCAGTATCATTACCACCCAAAACATTCCCTGAATGGGACCCTAGGGCATTACATTGAGATTAAAATGGGATGAGTATTTGTGTAATATAGGACTCTCAAATAAACAAAATCATAAGTTTGCATACGAAATGTTATTATTATATTCAACATATAATTTGAATAGATATTATACAAAAATACAGTATGATATACAGTATATTGCTAGTTGCTTTACATCGCACCGCCACAGATAGGTCTTATGGCGACGATGGGACAGGAAAAGCATAGGAATGGGAAGGAAGCGGCCATGGCCCCAGGATTTGCCTGGTGTAAAAATGGGAAACCAAGGAAAACCATATTCAGGGCTGCGGAGAGTGGGGTTCGAACCTACTATCTCCCGGATGCGAGCTCACAGCTGTGCGGTCTTAACCGCACGGCCAACTCGCCCGGTACAGAATGGTGTATAGCCGAATGTTTCATAGTATATTCCTTGACGTTGGATAGTTAAGCTCCGATACATGAGCAAAAGAAGCTACAGCTATTCTTATAATTCCGAAAGCTTTGCATTAAATGTCACAGTCATTCTATTGATGGAAAGATACGCTCCTTTGTCACCCGATGGATCACTATCGACTATGCACCACTGCGAACGCAGAAATAGTTTGTGAGGTTATATTGCACGGAGGCCTGATATTTCCTCATCAGAATCATAAGGCTTATAGATTCGACTGCTTGAGGTCAAGTGGAAGTCGATGTGTACAAACGATTAATCGAGTCTTTACAGAATATAAATAGCCTATGGCGGAATCACGATAATCAGAATATATTAAATGAATACTTTAATGCTTTTTTACGTCCCACTAAGTACTTTTACGGCTTTCGGAGACGGTGAGGTGCCGGAATTTAGTCCCGCAGGAGTTCCTTTACTTGACAGTAAATCTACCGACGAGAGGCTGACGTATTTTGAGCACCTTTAAATATCACCGGACTGAACCAGAATTGAACCTTCTATTAAATCACTATCACCTTTCCAGATCTCTCTTAATATATTTCATATAATACGTGTCCAAATCCTCCCAAGTTCAAGTGATTCTCGTTCCATTGCGCATGTTCTGACAAGTCGATCATTGTTAGATTCAAGCTGGAAAGAGATAAAGTAAGGGGAAGAATAAGGAAGTGAAAGCGTATCCCAGGTTTTGATGGCTTGTAAAACGTATAGGACACTCCAGGTATGTCACACGAGATATAAAAGACTCGCTTAAATAAGGTCCAACAGTAGATAATTTGCCCTTTAAAATTGTCATTACTCGATATGATAACGCGGATTAACACTCAAACAACAAACAGATTTGCATATTATACATAGGCTATGCCACGAGCTCCTCTATGTTAGTAACGCGGTATCACCGCCGGCGAGTTAAGTGATTGATATCTGGTTGGGGGCGGGGGAGAGAAGAATGCCCGTATCCACAGTACGAGTCAGTCTTCGGAGTTTGTTGGAAGACCAATTACGTCCTGTGCAGACTCCCACTTACAGGGGCTGATGAATGAATCTATTTGGCAGCATGCTGGAACAAAACTTAGAATGTGGCAATTTGTATTATTCGCCATTTAGGATTAGTAAGGAGAGTCAGTAATCCGTTCAGACATGGCACAGACTAAAAGTAGATAGATTAGTGGGACGTAAAGCCAATAACATTATTCGAATAAAAGTACATAGATGGATTTGTGAAAGGTCAAAGGAATTCCACTACAAGCGATTTGGGCGTGCATGCGCTCTTTCGCCTTCCCCGCCGCCAACATTCAACGCCCTACTCGCTGGCGGAGACGGTTTTACTAATAGGAACTCATGGTCTTGAGCGTGTGTATATAGGTAAACCTGTTTGTTGTTAGAGTGCGATCCAAGTAGCTGATGAAACTAACTGGCAATGACCAATTCCAGCGCTGGAATTTGAACCTCGGACCTTTGAGCTATGAAATCTCCATACCTGACAATCATCTTATCTGACTGATAACGATGAAGACCTGAACACTAATTTTAGAAAAGCTTAGGAAAAAATTAAGATTGCTGATTTCAACACTTCTCGGTTTGTTGTATAGATTTTCTGACATCACCGATATCCGCGCCCTCCGAGCCTACTATGTATCTTGCATCCTACCGATTATTGAATTCGCGTCTCCCATTTGTTCTACCTCTTCACCCACTAATCTGAATCATATTGACCGCGTGCAGTCATTCTTCTGTGCCATTGTTAGAGCCAGAGTATCTGATTGTCGAAACTTGAGCAGTAATCAGATACTAGACAAGTTAAACCTTCACCCGTTATCTAGTCGCAGGAATGTAGCCGACCTTAGATTCCTATATAACGCTGTTACGGGTTTATTTCGTTCTCCTGAACCTGCATCCTTCTTTTCCTTACATGTTCCAACTCGCAAAACCAGGATTACTCCGCCCCTTCATATTCCGTATTCCCGCCTCTCTCTCGTTCAAAGAAGTTTATTTATCCGCATACCAACCCTCCTTAACTCTTTATCTTCTGACAGGAACTTGGACGTTTTTTCTTCGTATGCCTCCTTTAATCGATTCTTCCTTAACTTAACCTAGTTCATTTTGTTCATATTCCTTTTTTCTCTTCTCATTGCTGTCGTCTCTTTTGTACATAATATAATATTTATTTATTTTTTACTGTACTATACAATTACTTAAGTGTTATATCTGTATTTATCTTACTGTGCCTAGCTATAAGTTCTCTTCGTTTTACGTTCAACAATTTTTCTCGTTGTTTCTTTAGCCTTTATTTTTTGTTTTTATATGTTGTGTCTCTAATTTTGTTAGTTTTTAATTTTTTCCTCTATTTTTATCGTTAGATGTTTTTTCGTCATTATTCTTCCACTTTTCTTTATGCTTGCCTTGTGCTACTCTATTGTAAATATGTATTTCATTGCGGAACTCTGTAATTCGGCTTCTCGCTGTTTTGGATTCCCAAATAAATAAATAAATAAATAAATAGATTCCTCGACTTAAGGCATCTTTCGTTTAATCCCTGTTGGATATAAGAGAAATATCGTAATGGTCAGCACCAAGACACTTGCTGAAGTAAATGGAGAGAGCGTCCCTGTCCTCACCCTGGGTCACCGAAAGCGCAAGGGAAGTGAGGGTGAGCCGGCGGACAATAGCTGGCCATAACCACATCCTCCCACACAATAGCGCTCCCAAGCTGACATGCATCGCCCACTAGGTGCTAGCTCATATACTGCACCTCTCCAGAGAATGCTGTATGAAGGTATTTTCGCCCACATCTCGAGCTGTGTTTTTCATTTCACGTGAAAATTAATTACAAAGAGACTGATTTCAAAGACAATGGGCAAGCTTGGCTTTACATAACGTGACTACAGCCACGGACCTCCACTTTTCTGTGGAATCGAAATCACAGAGACGTGACTTATCATTTTAAAAATCCCACGTGCATTGGCTGGTTTCGAATCGCGGTCAACTGATGAAAAGCCACAAAAAAAAAAAAAAAAAAAAAAAAAAAAAAAAAAAAAAAAGTCACTCGGATATCACATGACCAATTCCATTTTCTTTCCACAAAGAACCTAATTATTTCCAAGGTGTGCAGCGAAACATTATTTTTAAATATCCGAAAATGTGTCATTTGGATCTCGCTGCAGAACAAGAAATATTACTAGAAGTAGCCTTTTTAATTTCCATTATATGGTCTTGGGACAGTGGAGTCAACAGTCGTGGGTACTCAGAGTGTATGAGGTCGTTCAAACAGACTAAGTTACTCTACTTCCTGAGTAGTAAGTGAATTGAGATTAACTGGCGACGGAATTCGTACAGATGCGCCATTCATGGCCTGTACTGTGTATAAGAAACTCAGCATTCACTTCGAATTAAAGTGCGGAAACTGCAGATAATGTGTCACAGAATGAATAACATAGGCATTCAAACCCACATCTCTTCTAGACATAAATGTCCCCATCGCAGTCAGAAATATTTATGAAGAGGGGAGCCTTGTAATGGTTGCTTCTCGGGAGGAACAGTAAACAGATATCGAATTATTTCACTCCCACAAAATCCTACAATTCCATCAGATATTCAGTTTCGCCTAGAATATTGAGTTTCAGCTGAATACGACATGTTCCTGTTCCAGAAACATAACACTGAAATGTTATGAGTGACTGTACTTTAACCGCGGCTAGCGTTTATAGCGTCTGGTGATTGCTTGTTTTTCCCAATTTTATAGAGAATGTAGGAGAAAGAAGGCTCGCAGAGTCAGTTTTCACAGAAATATTAACAGGAAAATAATAGAGTTCAGAATAATGGAGTAACCAAAGACATTTCCGTTCAGGGTATAGAGGTCCAGAGGAAAAACGAAAGGTAAAGGTATCCACTATTCGTAAACCTAGGCACATCGTGTAACAGAGTGGAGAGAGTTGTGATGGCGTGTACAAGCAGCATAAAAAAGCAATAAAGAAAAAAATCGAGCGAGTTAGCTACGGCATTCGCGTCAATTAGCTGAGAGCTTGCATTTCGGAGATAGTAGATTCGAACCACACTGTCTGCAGCCCTCAAGATCGATTTCCGTGGTCTCCCATTTTCACACCACGTAAATGCTGGGACTGTACCTTAATTGAGGCCACGGACGCTTTATTCTCAGTACTATCCCATCAGTAAAAGCATCCGAGTCCTTACGACGTTAAAACACTACCAAAAAAGAAAAAAGGGTACAAAACTTCAAGTACCGACACGAAATTCTTTCATAATATTCCCTTTCACCTACTTCCAGATAAATTAAAAATATTATGCATTAACGAGGTAACTTAATATGTTCACACACAAAACAATACACAATTTGTAACATTATATGACGTGTTAATATTGATGCTTTCACTTCCCGTGCTTGTAGGCTTTTGGGGCTTATGCCGTGTCAAGAAAAGAAAAGGTGAAACTATGTTTCGCAGAGAACTTTGCTCC
This sequence comes from Anabrus simplex, assembly GCF_040414725.1. Lineage (NCBI taxonomy): Eukaryota > Metazoa > Arthropoda > Insecta > Orthoptera > Tettigoniidae > Anabrus > Anabrus simplex. The sequence continues at coordinate 215,672,703 of NC_090271.1, forward strand.
AAAACCCTCAGAAGTAAATCTCGACTGTCCACGAGGAAAACTTCTACTTCTACTTTCACCTTGTTTTCTTCACACGGCATAAGCCCAAAATATGATCCGCCCATCCCAGTCGCGCCCCTTACCAAGGAACTAACAATGAGCTCATAGGGTAACCTACCACGAAATTGGGCTAGAATCATCTAGGTACTATCTAGGTACTTGTCCAGCCCGGCGGTGTAGGGGCAACGCGTCCGCCTGTCACCCGACGTCCCCGGGTTCGATTCCCGGCCGGGTCAGGGGTTTTAATTGTACATGATTAATATCCCTGGCCTGGGGACTGGGTGTTTGTGTCGTCCTTAATGTTCATTTCCTCAAATTCAGCACTTTACACTTCCGCACCTTCCAAATACACGCAGGTCATAACATATGGTGCAAAGTACGGGCAAAAGATCTTCTTAGGTCGACGCCCCGAATAAATAGCATTTCTTAAAAGCTCACTTACCAAAAATTCTCAGCGATTTTTAACGGGAACTTTCTGAAATTGAAACCAGAATCCCGAGAAACATAGTAATATAACTGCATGGGACGTTAGAGTCGCTTTTGGGCAGTCCTAACTGTGTTGGTGTGACGTAAAACAAATAGCAAAAAAAAAAAAAACTCTTTGTCTCTACTCACTGAAACGGTTGTTGTTGTTGTTATGCCATCTGCCCTGAACTTTCATGCTAACACTGTGTGTATTCTGTTTGAGCTTGCCGTAACAGATCTAACAAAAGGCACACATTAACCGGCATAGAAAAAGGAAGGAAGTCTTCATATGCTGGACGTCTGACGTTATTTATTAGAAATGAAATCACGTGTATCGAAAACATATTTTAAACACGCTTCCAATATTTCAGGAAGAGGAAAAAACCAATCTTATATCACGAGTTTGCTAGTGCAAACGCAGTATTCTAAACTCAATTCAAATCCATACAATACAGAACTCCGGAAGAAACCTTACAACTGCGAACTTGCTGTTCTGCTTCATCCAAAAGGAACTAAATAAGAGTTCTGAGATAAGCTGCAGAATAAAGTAAGAAGCCCAGTAACGTTTGAACTGTCTGCTTTTGCTTACTGATACACAAAAACTCGCTGGTCAATGTGAACTTACGAAGCTTTGATTTGTTCTCTCGGTACTGTATCTTCAAATAACACCTGGTTACCTTTTTTGGTAAGTAACATATGCGAATATCTGTTCCTGATTCTGGTACGCACTATCATTTATCATTAATCATCATCATCATCATCATCATCATCATCGTAAATGTTATTTTTCGGTTATCCTACGAGTGGCATCTTTCCAGATCCACGCTAGGTTGGTGTCGATATTTTAAACCCAAGGGAAACTCTCCCGATTTCAAGGACCAACGATTTATGTTATTTCCGCCTATTGTTGTTCGTGTCAGAACCTCTTCTTCTCTGCGTAACTATTGTTGCCTATCCTATATCACACTCTAGTCTGTTTGACATACGCGTGTCTTAGTCTTTCTCTACTAATTTCCCCACCACCACCACCACCACCACCACCACCACCACCACCACCACAATTCCCTAAGAAAGATACTAGTCTTTCTCTACTATTATCACCCCCCCCCACAATTCCCTAAAAAAGAGACTGAACAAGCTCTGAGTGTCTGAAAGCATGTCCTATAAATGTACGTCTCTGATTAAATTTCACCAAATCATCAGTCTTCTCTCACCAGCTTGATTCAGTATCTTTTCATTTGCGATCCGATCTATCCACCTCAACTTCAACATTCTAACTAACCTGAGATTTCAAAGGCTCATACTATATTTCTGTATCAGTTATTGTCCGTGTTCTATTTCCACACAATGCTGCGATCCACATTTTAAAAAATCTTCAGACACATTTTTCCAATTCGCAATACGCAATTTGAAGCGATCGAATTTATTTTCGTAAGAAAACCAGTCCTCACCAGGGCTAGTCTACAATGTATGTCCTCTTTATTTCTACCATCACTGATTATCCCACTACCCAAGTAACAATATTCAGCTATTTTCTTATGCCTTCATTTCCTAAACTGATATTTCCTCCATCACCTGACTTCATTCGACTGCATCCCATTACTGTATTTGTGCTTTAGATCTAATTATTTTCATCTTGTACTCCTTTCTCAAGACTATGTCCATACCAGACAAAACATTTTACCAGCTTCTCCATAGAAATTATCTTCTTCTTGGCCCAATTAGTTGGGATCGACACTTGGTGTGGATCTGACCGAGTTTTACGGCTCCAAACTGATGTGGAGGGATTTCTTCAACTACTGCGTATTTCTGTGGTATCTGGTAGCGTGATGTGTATTAAGACGAACACAAATACCCAGTCCCCGAGCCAAAGGGATTATCCATTCGCAGTTTAAATCCTCGGCAGACCAAGAATAAAACCCAGGGCTTTCTGAGCCGAAGCCCATTACGCTGATCATTCATTTAAGGAGCCGAACCTATACAAACGCTATGATGATGTTTGTAAACTTACCATTAAGAAAATAGGCTACAGTAGTACAGAACTTCAGGATTTCCCAGGCATATGTAGGATTTCTGGCCAAGATTTCCAGCCCTTTGTATAAACCAATAGTGACAACATTATTTCCATCCAAGACACGAATAACGATTATACCAGCGAGAAAGTGAATTTCAGCTCTTGGCAAATGTAATGTTAATATTTCATTTTACCTCATAAATCGCCAAAATTTTATTTTATTTCATATCCGTCCCATGTTTAGTTTATTTTAGTTTAGTTTTATATTATATCTTTACAATAGGAACAAATGTTTTGTTGCTGCAGATATTAACCTGGCAGGCACTCACACACGGACACACGTACAGTGGTAGCAAGTGGTAGTTACGAGGGGGCTAGGTATCACTATTTATCACCTACATATGTTGCAGTGGAACTCGCATTCACCGTTTCTAAGGCTTGCCAGCTTGCTTCATAATTTGCATATTAAAACCAGCTCTTTCTACGGCGGAAAAATTTATAATACCGAACTTGTATTCGTTTTTCCCCACCTGTGCTTTCAAATCGCGTGTGTTTCGCAGACAACATTTTTAAATACAGTATATCTCGAGGGAGTTAAAAGGATTGTATATGCTTAAAATATATGTTGTGGTTACACTGCCTTCGATTCATAACACGATATTAAGAGCGTCTTGCAAAGCGAGTGGGAAATTTCATGTTGTTATTTCAAAATCTGCCTTCATTCATTTTTCTCCTCCTTTATCTTCCTATCACCACGTAACTTCGGACCACTTTCACTAAGAAAAACGCTTTAAATGTTAATAAACAACTTTGTAATCGTCACTATTCAGAAAAGAGCCTCGTTGTGGTAATGAACCACATAATTTTTCACCCCACAATTATTAGTAATTAAATAATTTAATTAATTAAAAACTAATCATCATTTTGCGAGAAGTTCGCCTAATAATGAAGTTTCCTCGTCATGGCTTTTTAAACATGTTATTGCTAATCAAAGTATTCGATTTGTCTATCAAATGTTGCTATCGAGCGATTAAAAATGAAATCCTGGAGACATACGCCAAATTCAAAATCATAATTACCTCTTGTTAATTGGAAGGGAATTCGTTAAAAAAAAAGCTGTGTTATGAAAGTCAAATCAATTACTGGCAATAAAATATACTGAATGATTGAAGGATGTCATTGCATTTAAATGAAGGGATTGTTTCTTCAATTTAGGTTGACGGGCCGTGCAAATTCTGTTTTCACTCAAATGTAATCGGTTTAGTGCACTGGGCAAAAATTATTTGGGAACGCGTGACTAAAATCTACATTTGAATATCCAAATATCCAATTATTTCTGGCATGAATTATCTGAAAAAATAATTTGTACATCAAAGAGTTTACGTGACTACTGTCAGGGTGTTTGAAGTAAATGTGGAGTGGTCAAATGGAGGCGGCCGGTTTGGCTCTACACACACTGCCCGGATTGTCACAGTGTGTGGTGCCACAGGCTGCGAATGGATTTGTGTAAAATGCAAACTATGGATAACTCTCTGTAGAATCAGCAGGATCCGCAAGTCTATTAGTGTATCACCCGCACATTACTATTTTTTTCTTTGTGTTGTTTCAGGAAGAAAATTTATTTACAGCAATACAGACCACATAACAAAAATGAAATGTGATTACATACCTGAAATTTTTTATAGTGGTTTTACGTCGCACTAACACTTAGAAGGATTTCGGCGACGCAGAAAAAGGGGAAGGGTTAAGATTGGAGAGGAAGGGGCCGTGGCTTTAAGGTACATCCCCCATCATTTGCCTGGTATGAAAATGGGAAACTACGGAAATCCATCTTCAGGGCTGCCGAAAACGAAAAATACTTGTAGAGTTGCCATTGATGCTTTCACGACCCGTACATATACACATGATATAGGTTTTTGGGCTTATGCCGTGTCAAGAAAATAAGGTGAAATTCTTTATGTTTCGCAGAGAAACTATATAACGTCTACAATACTTGTAGAGCTTTGGCATCAGAGAAATCTTTTATAACTTAATTGAAATGCAAAGATTCAGCCAGCTGGTGTTCTAACGACACCATTGCTAACTCGCTCAGTTGCGCTAGACACACTATTTGTGATTGTGATAGGGGCTTTACGTCGCACCGACACAGATAGGTCTTATGGTGACGATGGGATAGGAAAGGCCTAGGAGTTGGAAGGAAGCGGCCGTGGCCTTAATTAAGGTACAGCCCCAGCATTTGCCTGGTGTGAAAATGGGAAACCACGGAAAACCATCTTCAGGGCTGCCGATAGTGGGATTCGAACCTACTATCTCCCGGATGCAAGCTCACAGCCGCGCGCCTCTACGCGCACGGCCAACTCGCCCGGTAGACACACTATTAAGTTCAATTCATCCATTCTAAACCATGCATTTCTTATTGATGTTTTACAAGTTTGCCGCTTCCTAATCCTGCTGTCCTTGGTGATGGCACAGCTCCCACCTCCATCCCTTTGAGCCAGCCCTGAGAAAAGTCAAAACAAGATCAATCTTAAGGTTGATCATTAATTTATTTTCCATGTAGTCGTAAGATTTGTTCAGTCGTTTACAACAGCTCACGATCAGCGTTTCCATACCGATTAAATAAAAGAAAGAACCTGGAAAAATTAAAGGCTATCTGGGTCTTCCCAGCCTGATACCACAGGTAGGTTATTTGTTCTACCCGGGAAAAGTTAGGGACACCACTGTAGCTGAATATACTAAACCATTAAGTACATGGTAACATCAACTAAATCTGACTCTTACTCTATTATTTCATGTAATATAATTCATACATACAAGATAATACATAATATGAATAACTGAGTTTTCTACATATAATAATGGGATAATATATGTGTAGAAAGAGTTCACCCCGGTAACTCAGATAGGTTTTCGGCAACGATGGGCTAGGAAAAGACTAGGACTGAGAAAAAAAAGCGGTTGTGATTTAACTGATATTCAGCTTCCACATTTGCCTGGTACGAAAATGAGTAACCAGGAAAAACCATCTTTAGGGTTGCCGGTGGTGAGATTCTAACCCACCACCTCCTAAACGCAAATATACAGCTGTGCGGCTCGTACCACGCAGCCAGCTCGCTTGGTCCTCGAATATTCGTTGCCAGAACTATCCTTTCATATTATAAGGGCGATGATTGCAATGGTTGGCTCTTTAAAACAGCAATAATAATAATAATAATAATAACAATAATAATAATAATAATACACATTATGTGAATGATGATAATAGTCGAGTAAAGCTTTTGCTCGTCAACTGATGGCACATAAAAAGTTACCACATGTACGGTATGACAAAAGGTAAAAAAAAAAAAAAAAAAAAAAAAAAAACTTGGAACGAGAAAACGAATTAGTATTTCCCTAATGACTTTCGAAGGAGCCACGAGGCAAGGTGGGTCATTCACTAGTCAGCCCATATTACATAAACTCATTTTCTAAGACATGATAGAGTGTAATGAGATTCATATATTCGAGGAGAGAAGACGAATTTTATGAGAACATTTCGGCGGAAGAAAATGGCTTTATCTAAAGTACTACTACGCCCATGTCAGTATATTCACAGATGGGCTACTGGTGAATGGGAGTCCATTTGTTCAGTGGGAGGCTCTTCTTGTGTGCGAGTGTATCAGAAGCGACGTATGCGAAGATATACAGTATACTCTGCTGAAGAAGGTAATGAATATATCTGCGGATACAGAGCAAAACTGCGTAAGTCTCAAAACACAAGTTTTCAGGAAATGAAATGTCGTATGGCTTTTAGTGCCGGGATATCCCAGGACGGGTTCGGCTCGCCAGGTGCAGGTCTTTCTATTTGACCCCCGTAGGCGACCTGCGCGTCGTGATGAAGATGAAATGATGATGAAGACAACACATACACCCAGCCCCCGTGCCATTGGAATTAACCAATTAAGGTTAAAATCCCCGACCCGGCCGGGAATCGAACCCGGGACACTCTGAACCGAAGGCCAGTACGCTGACCGTTCAGCCAACGAGTCGGACAGTTTTCAGGAGAGAGTGTTAATCATCAAATACTTCCAACAAATCAAGGATTTGCAACATAAAGATATTAGAAGTAAATGTGTGAATAGAAACTGATACACAATAATGAACATAATGTAATTTAACGTTTTCAAGACTTAACTTAAGTACTTTTGACCAAAATTACTAAAAGTGGGAAAAATAATTAAGTGCTGATAGTGACTTTGATTTCCAGTCAGGAAGCCGAAATATTTCATATGACCTAGGCCACCACAGCTCAAACGACGCGACGCGAAATCGGAAGGTTGTGGGTTCGGATCCCGCTGGTGTCCGGTTGGCCATTTTCGTTTTGTACTTAACGTCTCTTCGGCATGTACAACTGTATATACAGGGTGATCGGAAACAACGTGAACGGAGTATATGGACGTTAGAGCGTTGGTCATACTGATAGGTAATTTGAAAAAAATACGTCGATATCTCGCTCCGCTGTCTTTTTATCAGCTGCTGAAGTTAGCCAATCAAGTCGCTTCCCTGACGAATTGAAATGCGCTTTCTGCACGTGGCTTGGTCGGACTTGAGACCATGCCGAGAAATGAGCATCAAACACTGAAACACCGTGAGTTTCAGCCAGTGTCACCGTAGCGTGCTTGCTGTGGGACGAGACTATCACCAGGGAGGTCCTTCTGGAGAAGTTTATTTCTTCTATTGGCGCTCTCAAGTCGGTTATAAGCCACGTGCAGATTTAGCAACACCGCCTCGCAAAGCCCATCTGAATTCGCCCGTGAAGCGATCTGATTGGCTAACTTCAGCAGCTAATAAAATGACAATGATGCGAGATATCTAAGTATTTTTTTCCAATTATTTATCAGTATGACCAACCGTCAAACAATCATATACCTGGTTCACGTTGTTTCACACCACCCTCTATATCAGGGCCTCTCAGGGGCATGGTTGACCAGAGTGCAGACCCCCACTCCTCGATATGGAGCAATAGCACTGTCTCTCTCTTTCCCCACGCCTGTCTCGCTCGCTCCCCCTGTCTCCCTCTTCCTCACTTGCTCCGTAGCGCTCCATATCCGAGCCGAGTTGAGGCGAGCTTAGCCGAGTAGCACCGATGCACAGTGCACGGAGCTCTTGCGCTTCGATTTGCACAGGTGAGATTTTGGGCGTTTGAGAGTCCCTACTCTGTATACTCAACACGATCTAATAAGCTGGAAATAAGTTCCTTCACTTCTGGAGAAGACGTGGCCCTAAGGCTCACTCAGCCAACAACAGAAATGAGTACCCTTTTAATCAATGCGGGCAAAGTCGTTCAATTACTGTTGAGGTTAGTGAAAGTCTTTACCTTTCAATCCTTCAGGAGCCATCAGAGTCTGTAACGGAGATTAAAATTATTGAAGTAAACATTAGATATTTCCCCTGGTTCGAACATCTGACAGCGACAAGGTCGGAAGAGAACTAGAGCTGATCAAGAGCGGTTGGATAAAATACAAAGTGGAGGAACTCAGCAGCAGTGCCAGACGAAGCTGAGGTCTCGAACACACTGTACCCTCATAAGCTGTGAGCCCTACATCTTCAGGGATTCAGCATTCCAGTTCGAATAAATAAATAAATAAATAAATAAATAAATAAATAAATAAATAAATAAATAAATAAATAAATAAATAAATAAATAAATAAATAAATAAATAAATAAATCTACCGACACGAGGCTGACGTATTTGAGCACATTCAAATAACACCGGACTGAGCCAGGATCGAACCTGCCTACCTGGGATCAGAAATCCAACGCCTCAACCGACTAAGCCACTCAGCCCGGCAGCGCAGGACGTTTTACCTCATAGAATTTCATAAATATATTTCCTGTTCGGCCTTTATGTTACTCACACAGGTACGTCGCTGGAGATCAAGAGAAACCTCCACAAACTATTTATTCTACAGTGAACCACATTCACAGAGGCGGAGAATAAGGCAGCCAATCAGAAGCTAATATACCACAGAACCGTGGATCAATGATAAACAATAGTCTGTTCACACCCTAAGCGCTCCATGGCACGACTGGTAGAACAGATGAGGCCGCAAAAGCGTTGCGTACGAACATCTGCTCATCACAAACCTCAACTGTCAACATTATTATTTGATTTTACGCGCACACGAGAAGCCTGGTATCTGAGTTAAATACAGTGACGAAGTGACATGTCCATTCTGGACAAATGTCACAATATTTAATAATGTTTTCTACTCGTAGCAGTTCGTAACAGTTATTTATGCAATTCTTGTGTAAAGTGGACCTTTTCTGCATCGTGCCTCTTGCTTAAATAACAGGAGAGAAAAAAATCACGCTATACAAGCTGCATACATAAATCTATTATCATAACAAAAATAACATTTAATAATTGCGTGTCTTTAGAAGTGTAAAAAAAGTATGTACTGTACATTAGGCCAGGAATTTTCTAGAGGAACACAAATATTATGATGTATTACTTTGAGTTGCTCATTTTGATATAAATATGACTTAGAGCTGGGGGTTTTCTGAAAATGTGTGTAACGAAATAGTGTCATGTAACAAAATGCGTGACGCGGTGTTATCTAGCAACAGTACCTTGAAACGTGCACAGGCCGTGTACCTGTATAAGAAGAGCTGTACAGGCCATGGATCTCTATAAGAAGAGCTGTACAGACCATGGATCTGTATAAGAAGAGCTGTACAGGCCATGGATCTCTATAAGAAGAGCTGTACAGGCCATGGATCTCTATAAGAAGAGCTGTACAGGCCATGGATCTGTATAAGAAGAGCTGTACAGGCCATGGATCTGTATAAGAAGAGCTGTACAGGCCATGGATCTGTATAAGAAGAGCGGTACAGGCCATGGATCTGTATGAAAAGAGCGGTACAGGCCATGGATCTGTATAAGAAGAGCTGTACAGGCCATGGATCTGTATGAAAAGAGCGGTACAGGCCATGGATCTGTATAAAGAGAGCTTTAAGGCCATGGATCTGTATGAAAAGAGCGGTACAGGCCATGGATCTGTATAAGAAAAGCTGTACAGGCCATGGATCTCTATAAGAAGAGCTGTACAGGCCATGGATCTTATAAGAAGAGCTGTACAGGCCATGGATCTGTATGAAAAGAGCGGTACAGGCCATGGATCTGTATAAAGAGAGCTTTAAGGCCATGGATCTGTATAAGAAGAGCTGTACAGGCCATGGATCTGTATGAAAAGAGCGGTACAGGCCATGGATCTGTATAAAGAGAGCTTTAAGGCCATGGATCTGTATAAGAAGTGCTGTACAGGCCATGGATCTGTATGAAAAGAGCTGTACATGCCATGGATCTGTATGAAAAGAGCGGTACAGGCCATGGATCTGTATGAAAAGAGCGGTACAGGCCATGGATCTGTATAAAGAGAGCTGTACAGGCCATGGATCTGTATGAAAAGAGCGGTACAGGCCATGGATCTGTATAAAGAGAGCGGTACAGGCCATGGATCTGTATGAAAAGAGCTGTACAGGCCATGGATCTGTATAAGAAGAGCTGTACAGGCCATGGATCTGTATGAAAAGAGCTGTACAGGCCATGGATCTGTATGAAAAGAGCGGTACAGGCCATGGATCTGTATGAAAAGAGCGGTACAGGCCATGGATCTGTATAAAGAGAGCTTTAAGGCCATGGATCTGTATAAGAAGAGCTGTACAGGCCACGGATCTGTATGAAAAGAGCTGTACAGGCCATGGATCTGTATGAAAAGAGCGGTACAGGCCATGGATCTGTATAAAGAGAGCTTTAAGGTCATGGATCTGTATAAGAAGAGCTGTACAGGCCATGGATCTGTATGAAAAGAGCTGTACAGGCCATGGATCTGTATGAAAAGAGCTGTACAGGCCATGGATATGTATAAAGAGAGCTTTAAGGCCATGGATCTGTATAGAGAGAGCTGCACAGACCGTGGATATGTTTAAAGAAAGCTGCACATGCCATGGATCTGTACAGAGAGAGCTGCACAGGCTGTGTATCTGTATAAGAAGAGCTGTACATGCCATGGATCTGTATAAAAAGAGCTGCACAGGCCATGGATCTGTATAAAGAGAGCTGTACAGGCCATGCATCTGTATAAAGAGAGCTGTACAGGCCATGCATCTGTATAAAAAGAGCTGCACAGGCCATGGATCTGTATAAGAAGAGCTGTACAGGCCATGGATCTGTATAAAGAGAGCTGTACAGGCCATGCATCTGTATAAAGAGAGCTGTACAGGCCATGCATCTGTATAAGAAGAGCTGTACAGGCCATGGATCTGTATAAGAAGAGCTGTACAGCCCATGGATCTGTATGAAAAGAGCTGTACAGGCCATGGATCTGTATAAAGAGAGCTGTACAGGCCATGGATCTGTATAAGAAGAGCTGTACAGGCCATGGATCTGTATGAAAAGAACTGTACAGCCCATGGATCTGTATGAAAAGAGCTGCACAGGCCATGGATCTGTATAAAGAAAGCTGCACATGCCATGGATCTGTATAAAGAAAGCTTCACATGTCATGGATCTGTATAAAGAGAGCTACACAGACCGTGGATATGTATACAAAAAGCTGCACAGACGTTGGATATGTATAAAGAAAGCTGCACATGTCATGGATCTGTATAAAGAGAGCTGCACAGACCGTGGATATGTATACAAAAGCTGCACAGACCGTGGATATGTATAAAGAAAGCTGCATAGGCCATGGATCTGTATAAAGAAAGCTGCACGTGCCATGGATCTGTATAAAGAAAGCTGCACATGTCATGGATCTGTATAAAGAGAGCTGCACAGACCGTGGATATGTATACAAAAAGCTGCACAGACCGTGGATATGTATACAAAAAGCTGCTCAGGCCATGGATCTGTATACAGAGAGCTGCACAGACCGTGGATATGTATACAAAAAGCTGCACAGACCGTGGATATGTATAAAGGAAGCTGCATAGGCCATGGATCTTTATAAGATGAGCTGCTCAGGCCATGGATCTGTATAAGAAGAGCAGCTCAGGCCATGGATCTGTATAAGAAGAGCAGCTCAGGCCATGGATCTGTATAAGAAGAGCAGCTCAGGCCATGGGTCTGTATAAAGAGAGCTGTACAGGCCATGCATCTGTATAAGAAGAGCAGTCAGGCCATGGGTCTGTATAAAGAAAGCTGCTCAGGCCATGGATCTGTATAAGAAGAGCAGCTCAGGCCATGGATCTGTATAAGAAGAGCAGCTCAGGCCATGGATCTGTATAAGAAGAGCAGCTCAGGCCATGGGTCTGTATAAAGAGAGCTGTACAGGCCATGCATCTGTATAAGAAGAGCAGCTCAGGCCATGGATCTGTATAAGAAGAGCAGCTCAGGCCATGGGTCTGTATAAGAAGAGCTGTACAGGCCATGGATCTGTATGAAAAGAGCTGTACAGGCCATGGATCTGTATAAGAAGAGCTGTACAGGCCATGGATCTGTATAAGAAGAGCTGTACAGGCCATGGATCTGTATGAAAAGAACTGTACAGCCCATGGATCTGTATGAAAAGAGCTGCACAGGCCATGGATCTGTATAAAGAAAGCTGCACATGCCATGGATCTGTATAAAGAAAGCTTCACATGTCATGGATCTGTATAAAGAGAGCTACACAGACCGTGGATATGTATACATAAAGCTGCACAGACGTTGGATATGTATAAAGAAAGCTGCACATGTCATGGATCTGTATAAAGAGAGCTGCACAGACCGTGGATATGTATACAAAAGCTGCACAGACCGTGGATATGTATAAAGAAAGCTGCATAGGCCATGGATCTGTATAAAGAAAGCTGCACGTGCCATGGATCTGTATAAAGAAAGCTGCACATGTCATGGATCTGTATAAAGAGAGCTGCACAGACCGTGGATATGTATACAAAAAGCTGCACAGACCGTGGATATGTATACAAAAAGCTGCTCAGGCCATGGATCTGTATACAGAGAGCTGCACAGACCGTGGATATGTATACAAAAAGCTGCACAGACCGTGGATATGTATAAAGAAAGCTGCATAGGCCATGGATCTTTATAAGATGAGCTGCTCAGGCCATGGATCTGTATAAGAAGAGCAGCTCAGGCCATGGATCTGTATAAGAAGAGCAGCTCAGGCCATGGATCTGTATAAGAAGAGCAGCTCAGGCCATGGGTCTGTATAAAGAGAGCTGCACAGGCCATGGGTCTGTATAAGAAGAGCAGCTCAGGCCATGGGTCTGTATAAAGAGAGCTGCACAGGCCATGGATCTGTATAAAGAGAGCTGCACAGGCCATGGGTCTGTATAAAGAGAGCTGCACAGGCCGTGGATCTATATATCATGACCATCCATCAATACTGCGCGGCTGCTAGATACATCGTGTCACACATTTATTGAAACACAATTTGCGTTCATTCGATATTCCCGAAGGAAAATTAAAATATTTTTTCTTTAATACATCGGCCTCTTTAAACCAACGATACACAACGAAGGTGTTAAAATACCTTCCTTTATGTTATAACAATAAGCGAGCTAACTGACCCTGCGGTCAGGGTCGCGTAGCTATTAGCTCGACTCCCACCATCTGCAGCCCTGAAGATGATTTTCCGCCGTTTCCCATTTTCACACCAGCCAAACGCTGGGGTTGCACCTTAATTCTGGCCACGGCCGCTACTTTCGCAACCCTAGTCCTTTCCCGTCATTCTGTCGCTGAATACCCTTATGTGTTAGTGCGACGTTAAACTACTAGCAAAAAAATAAGTTATAGTAATAAAGCATGTCATGTTACAACGTGTTACCTTCTATTTCTATTTGAACGGGAACTAATCAGGAACTTCATAATGCAGGTACATTGTCGGTGCGACGTAAAACAAATAGGAAGAAAAAGAAACCGCATGCTTCTGCGAGTGGGGTGGGGAATCGAATAGGCTATTACCTGACTTTTCGTTTCAAATCCATGAAGTGGTCATGAAGTGTGCAGTAAAGTTACTTCATCGCATGTGCTGTAAAATAACTTTATTTCACAGTGTCCTGAAAACGACCAACATTTCAAAAACAAAACTGTTTAGAAAACGCTCAGATTTTGTTGTGGTATAGTAGATATACCAACACTCTACCACACTTGCGCGCTCCAGTATTTCACAGGTTGTTGACTAACACTCTTTGATCGCCAATGTGACGGGCCCGCTCTCGAACCATTCAACTGTGTAACAGATTACAATTTTTTAATATCATCAAAACGCTGACGATGAACTTTGATCCAATTTTATTCACCACTTGTACGGACTAAATTCAAACAAAAATGTTTAAATCTTCAAAAGTCACCGCTATCGTATGGCGATGAATACGATATTTCCAGATGAGGTTAGTAGAAGTATCCCCCCCCCCACAAAATTAAGACGAATTTGTCCAACAGGTACAACTGAGAACAAGAAATTAAATAATACTTTGTTATTCCTCACTTCAAATCCAGAGAAATGCTGGTATGATTTATTTATTTATTTATTTATTTATTTATTTATTTATTTATTTATTTATTTATTTATCGTCAAAGACTTCTGACCAAAACGGACTCACAGTCAGCATGTGTTTTTGTTTTTTGTTTTGTTGCTATTTGTTTTACGTCCCACCGACACAGACGCGTCTTATATTGACGATGGGATAAGACTGATGAGAAAGAAGCAACCATAACCTTAATTAAAGCGTGGCCCCAACAATTTTCTGGTGTGAAAATGGGAAACCACCAAAAACTGTCTTCACGATTGCCCACAGAGGAGTTGGAATCAGGATGAGTCTGACATAACTATGGTTAATATTCGCAAGTGCTCTTTTGTGTCTGACAGCCTGCGTTATTGTGTGATCTGTGCTAGAAATTTCATTGAGAGTAGGGCAGAGAAGTCAAAAGCTACATTAAGTGTGAGGAGCCAACTCCTCGCGTGAAGGAACTAACATATTATGCTATACAGGTTCCTCCAGCAATTATCATGCAAGGGGAAATGTGCGCAGGTAAGCCGCACACTGGCAGATAACGATCCGGACAAGCTACACGCAACTGTTGTTCAAGAGTAGAAGCAGGTAAATACCAACAGCTAATTTATCATAATACCACAACTATAAGTGATAATGAATATTTCTGATATCTCTCGAGCCATGACAAAATCATTCAGGAATGGCACAACTACTGAAAGTAGCTCTGACAGAACTATACTGACACAGAATAGGCCTATGTTCTTCGGACCTACTTGGTCAAACGTGGCACACGGGCAGCTTTATAATAGTAATAAAGAGCATGCGTGTTCTCTGCCGTGGTCATAGTTACCATAAACAATTGTCGAACTGTAGGGCGTGAAAAAGCTCTGCAATGTTCGTGATGGTATGTACCTACTGCATCTATTAATATACCAAGAGCGAAGTTCCACACCTCTCAACCAGTACGAAGTGATATAAATGCTGACAGTAAAGAAAAGTTATTCGCATATTTTGTTGCCGTGTGTATATTAGCCATCATATGATTAATCGTATAGTGTTATGATTATATATACCGTGCAGGCTGTGATATGAAGTATTGATGGATGGCCATGACATACAGATCCACAACCTGTGCAGCTCTCAAGGTACTGTTTTGTCACATGTTTTATTACATGCCACAATTTCGTTACACACATTTTCGGAAGGTCCCCCCAATTCTAAGACATATTTATGTCGAAATAAGCCTGTTTTCAAATTGCATATGCTATTTCATTTATCTATCTGTGCATTTTGAACACTGTAAGGGCAAATAGTAATTGTCTGTTAGAACAAAATAGTAACAGTACTACAATTAATAAACACACTGTAAAGAGTTACGTAGCGTTAATAAAACAATAATGTCCGAGCTTAATCCCTTAGTGGTTGTTAGGCTACTTGGATGTTCCTCTAAAGAGGTGCGACTACATTCGGATAGTAAGAGAGTTATTAATATTTTTCATTAACTTTCTTGTGTCGTTTCATTGCTATAAAAATGTATTCTACTCATCATGTTTTCATAAAAACTGTTTAATTCTTTTCTCCTAGGAGCTTCACGACTTGTGAGGAGTTGGTTCTGGTACGAAAATGCTTAATTTTCTCTAGGGTTCCTCTACGTCAACTCTCACCATAAGTTTGGCTAGTCAGGAGTTTCACTCATATTTTCTGTTTCATTTCACGGACCCTCACTTTTCCCCACGCCCTCCCCACATCATCATCATTGTCTCATACGAGTCGAACGTGTCCTCAGACACTCCTGACATTAAAGGTCATGTACAAAATAAATACGCAAATCTTGTAAGTTCTCTTATAAAGAGGAAAACGAACATTTAGGATCAATAATTTACAGAAGTTTGTACAATCATATTACTTGTACCGGTCATAAAGGAGAGAGAGAGAGAGAGAGAGAGATAGGGACGACGACGATGGCGGCGGCGGCGGCGACTTTGGTTTATTTTGTTAGACTTGAAGGTTTGTGCAGTTCAATTGCTAAATTGACTTCAATATTGGTTTGAATATAACTTACTTGCTTTGAAATGACTGACTGTCTGCACTTGGATACCAGCATACTTTACAACTGTACTCATTTCCGTTCTTCACTGAGAGCATGGGATTAATGAACCATTCAATAATAATGTTCTTTGTTTAACTGCTAACGGACTTTACAGACGTCGGGGAGTTACAATTCTGGGGTACCAAAAAGCTTTCTGGCATTCACTTTATTGCAGGAGAATGGTTGAAAGTCAACGACATTGATACATATTTAAACATTCAGTGGCAGAGTATCGGCGTTTTGAAGGCCGTTTCATATCGTACAATGCCGGCATGTAAAGATCTCTCTGCAAAAGACACTATCAGTGTTTACCTAATTTAATTAAAACTGAGCAATAAGTCACCCAGAAGAGTTTTGTTTTTCCTTTTATTTTTTTCCTGTCATTTAGTAGATTAGAACGGAACGCCGAAGTTACTTGGCAGGCAACTGTGGCTGTGTCAAATCAAAATTACTCCACACAGTAGACCCTACCAGAAACCATATTATTACTATTATTATTATTATTATTACTATTATTATTATTATTATTATTATTATTATTATTATTATTATTATTATTTTGCAAGCTGCTTTACGTCGCATCGACAAAGATAGGTCGTGTGGTGACGATGGGATAGGAAAGGGCTAGGAGTGGAAAGGAATCATCTGTGGCCTTAATTAAGGTACAGCCTGGTGTGAAAATGGGAAACCACGGAAAACTATCTTCAGGGCTGCCGACAGTGGGATTCGAACCCACTATCTCCCGAATACTGGATACTGGCCGCACTTAACCTACTGCAGCTATCGAGCTCGGTATTATTATTATTATTATTATTATTATTATTATTATTATTATTATTATTATTATTATTATTATTATTCAAAAGCCACCATCTCAGTCTGGATCATATATGTTATCTAGGGAACTGGCCTCAGTTACCGCTAGAGAACAGTCTGATATTCTTAATAAAGTAGTTAGCTCTTCACTGGTATGACAGTCCGACTCGTTGGCTGAATGGTCAGCGTACTGGCCTTCGGTTCAGAGGCTCCCGGGTTCGATTCCCGGCCAGGTCGGGGATTTTAACCTTCATTGGTTAATTCCAATGGCCCGGTGGCTGGGTAATTGTGCTGTCCCATACATCCTTGCAACTCGCACACCACACATAACACTATCCTCCACCACAATAACACGCAGTTACCTCAGATGGCAGATGCCGCCCACCCTCATCGGAGGGTCTGCCTTACAAGGGCTGCATTCGGCTAGAAACAGTCACACGAAATTAAATTATTACTGGTGTGACATCACCACAATGTTAATATTTACGAATCAGTTCGCCACGCATGTTTTTGAAATATTTATAAATAGATACACCAATCTTCTTTTTTTTGTTCACTTTTAATCCCGCTTCATTAGCACACATAAATAACATGGGAATTAAAAAGCAAATAGCAATTATTGTGTTGTACTAAAATATGCTGTTTCATTATGCAGCTATTAAAGTATCGAAAATAAATCACTCGTAGGTTAATAGGAATAATAAAGATGAAAGAAATATGATATTATCCATTACATCCACGAAATATTTCACAATAATCTATATTAGTATAATCGCCTTTCTGTTTGTCTATTTTTCAACAAATATACATTGTTCCTTTACAACCCAATAATGTGTAAAACATGAAGTCTAAAAATCACACACAAATAATTGAGAAAAAATTCTACGCGAGTGTTGATTTAGTCAGGAAGGATCAATGCAAAAAGAATATATAAACTTAGTTAGTCTAAAATACTATGTATTTTAATTTTTCAGAAAATATTGATGGTATTTACGATCATTGGAATGTTAACAATGCATCTAAGGGGTTAAATTATGATTAATGTAGTATTTACTACTACTACTACTACTAAAATGTTTTCATTCCTCTCCAGAAGGGGGAGGCGGGCCTCACAGACGGTGATACCGTCTCTGAGGCCAGAAGACTTTTTACGGTGAAGATGCTTGGAGAAGGCGAAGGGGTAGGCGGCCGTTGTAGGAACTGTTCTGGCATTCATTTTAGTGCAGGAGAATGGGAGACCACAGAAAACCATTATCAGGACACCCGACGGGAGGGCACCAGCCCCTCTCCGTCTCCCGCGGCCACGCCTCCACACCTCGGTTTGTCAGTCGGAGAGCAGAGCTGTCGGAATACGGACCAGCCGTCAGCTGTGGCCAACTATAGGCCGAAGCCCACTTTGCAACCTTTATTTTCTTATGAGTGGATACGATTCTTGGAAGCATGATAGTCTGTATTTAGTTAAATATATTTATCATGGAAACTAAAGAACATACCTCAGTTCTGAGGATTCTCTTGTCAAAGAGTCTGCAATAAATTGTAGGTATATATTACATACTGTGTATGTTTGAACGTTTCTATGAAGTTGTGCTGTTTGTAAAAGAAACATGATATGTTATACCCTGCTGCAAGATGACGTCTGTCTGCAATTTTTATAAATATTACTTCATCTTCAGGAGAATGTGAGTGTTCTTATTGAGTGACGTAGAATATTCAAGAATTCATGAGATCATGAATTCTTGAATATTCTGCGTCAGGTAAAATTCTTTATTACGAGCACCTACTCACAAGCATATGGCGACTTCGTGTGTAAATTGCCGAGTAGGAATGTATATCAAACTTTCAGCAGAAGAGGCTAGATCTAATGAATACAGAAAGGACTATGTTTAATGACCAGAGGACCTGCATTCGGTTCACGGCCTGTCCAAAGATTTTCATTCGCGTTGATTTTAAATCTCCTGAGGTCAACTGACGAGCTATCTGATACGAGAAGAAGCGATCCTGGTCGTGAAACCCAGGCAGTAGGATGAGGTTGTCAACATGCTGACCACGTGAAACTCCAATACCTGGCTGTGCAGCAGTCGTCTAGCCACGGGTTTTGTTTTATTTGTTTTGTGTCATAATAGGTTTTTTGTTGTAATTACTGCTCTATATATTGTTGTTTATTGTATCATAATTATTATATGTATCTTAACCTAAGTTAAGTTCAGACAGTATTATACTGGTAGGCGTATTCTAGTTATGATCATATTTGTATGGCAACTTAAGTTAATATTTATGTGGCTATCAATAGGACTAAGGGAGAGCTGCATAGCCAAGGAGCTAAAGTTGTGCTAGGTTCATCTGTACGGACGTGGGTTCGATTCCTTGATAGGAAGTCGAGAAATTTAGTGCCTCAATGGGACTTTCATTTCTTAACCTAGTAGCCGCGGGCAAACGAGGTCAGACATGGAGCTAACAGTAGGCCTTACTTAATCCGATTACCCTCCAGGGTTAGTTGTTCCTTCGGACTCAGCGAGGGATCCCACCAGAAGGGCAGTGTCCTGGAGCGTGAGGCTTTGGGTCGGGGATACAACCGGAAAAGAGGACCAGTACCTCGCCCAGGTTGGCCTCACCTGCTATGAACAAGGGCCTTGTGGGGGATGGGAAATTCGGAAGGGATAGACAAGGAAGAGAGAAGAAAGCGGCCGTGACCTTAAGTTAGGTACCATCCCAGCATTTCCCTGGAGGAGAAATGGGAAACTGGGGAAAACCACTTCGAGGATGACTGAGATGGAAATCCCCCCACCCTTCTACTCAATTGACATCCCGTGGCTGAGTGGACCCTGAGTAGACCCTATTCTATCCCTCGTACCACTTTTTAAAATTTCGTAGCACTGCCGGGAATCGAACCCGGGCCTCCGGGAGTGACACTAACCACTACACCACAGAAACGGACGCTAACAGCATTCCACTAGCCTTTCCTTTCCACTCCTCCACCTCCATGGTCTCTACGATTACTGTCCACCCGCTGCAACAGTTTACATCAAAATATCTGCTCGATGGAACCTCGATGCCAAGGACTCAAAATATTGCACATACCGCAAATAAAATAAACCCGCTAAGATTTAAAGAATATAAATTTAAAAAACAAAGCATGTTACAAAAATTACCATTTCGATTTTGGTGATAACATTTTTACCTTAATGGACTGTATATCCCTTGAATAACAGACTTAGTTTCAAAAGATTACAATTTACAGATTCACTTTGTAATTTAAAAAAAAAATCACTTTGGATTGTTTTATTCAGAGATCACTATGGTTTCTGATTTGTTTTGTGAGAAAGGAGAGAGTCGAAGTCAACGTTTACTACGATAATAGTAGCACAGTAGCGAAACGGTCAGCATGAATAGCTGCCGTCCTCGGAGGCCCGAGTTCGATTACCAGTACTGCCAGAGACTTAAGAATGGCAGGAGGGCTGGTATGTGAATAAAGTGGTACATGCAATTCACCTCCATTAGGGGTGTGCTTCAAAAAGGAGCTGCATCACCTCGGGAGGAGGACATGCATTTTTCACAGTAGCACAGAAACCGTCGGACATTGTGCATCAAAACTATGCAATATTTGAATTTCACTTCCTTTTTTAAAAAAAAATCATCAAATGTATCCACAGAAAAAGGTTTTTTCTATTATGAACATCAAATGGAAGATCTACAAGTGATCTAATACAAAAAGAGATCTACAAATGATCTAATATAATTGAGTTGTACATTAATTAAATTACAATAAATGCTGTAATGATTTTTACTGGACAGTACTTCTTAGTGAAAGTGTTGAAAACTATTAATTTTCTTAATCATGTATCAAACATCCAAAACCTTATCACTACGTTACCAAGTGATATAAGAATATGTACTTGGTGTAATGTCCCAACATGAAAACGAGTGAAACTATTTGAATATAAGAATACACTGCTAAGATGGAAGAAAGAAATTAATGGTGCATCACAGAGAAACATTCTAGTCAGTGACATGTAAAAAAGAAAAAAACACTTGGCTTAAAAATGGTTATTTGCATACGAAGAATGTGCTGGAAGATGAGTTTGTTCCAGCAAACTGGGATGACATTGACAAAATATGGGAACATCCTTGCAACAGCTGTGTTGCGACCATCAGCGTTTACGGCCATCTTACGGCCACTTACTCCCGGGCGGGGGCGATAAACTGCTTGCTCGTGATCAAGGAAGACATCGCTAAAGAGAAACGAGACCACACGCTCTCGGTAACTGTTCATACTGTTACACAGATTGTGTGTGATAACTCAATGAGGATGATTTTTAATGCAAAATAATTCCTTTCCCGCTGGTTGTTCAGCTGGCGAGGTAATGTAATATGGTGACCGAGGTTGGTGGATCCTTTAACACTGGAGAATCCATAGCACGCCTTGTTTTAGTTACACATTACCAATAAACTGAACATAGCTTCTTACGCAACAGCCACGGAAAGGTGTTTTACCTTACAAGTGAGATGCGGTCCGGACGGAATTTCCAAACGAGTAGGGTAAACCTAGCACTTCGGTGGCTGTTGAGTACCATATTTTATTCCATACTATGGCAAATAATAATAAATAGCAGCATGATTTTTTTGCATAAATTTATGCATGATTTCGCAAGGAGGGAACATTTTTCGCGTTATTTCGCTAAATAGGACTGACCCCATCGCTTTAATAATTTCCTAAAATTATTTATAAAAATGTTTCATTCGTGTGATGCGTGAATTATTTATGTGAAAGATAGATAAATAAATAGAAACAATATTGATAATCATTCATTATTCCTTATATAATCTTGATTGGAACTATAATATAGCCCTAATAAATGTTACTTAATAAATTACCCTTACTTGGCCATGGCTTTCACCCTATAGGCCCATGGGATTTTCTAGAATATTAAAATGAACAGGTATTTCTGTCGAATTGAAAAATTCTTATTCCGTCTTATGTTCCCTTCAGCTCGTTATTTTCGATGAATTTCGCTGCAGTTCCCCTTTTATCGCAAAATACGTGAATTTCGCTTTAATCTGGCTTTATCGGTTTAATTCGCTATTATCCGCAAAAACAAAATCATGACTTTCTTAACAAGAATCATTTCGTTAAGATATCTCAAAATCGCTTCAAAATATATTTTGTCCCGTCACTGCCCAAATCATGCATGATCCAGGCGGCCGTGACCTACACAATCGATATAACAGTCCGTGAACAAATTATAAACATGGAGCGGCCTAATGAAAAATGCGGAAGAAAATCAATACTCGAGAGGAAATTTGAACCAATGAGAGAAGCTGTTGGTAAGCGAACCGGAATTCAACCAATCAGAAAGGTTTTTACATAGAAGTGTACGGAAAGTAACCACTGAAGTGTAAACGTATCATTTTCCTACAATTTTGAGTGTGGAAAGAAGTCAAATTCGTCGTAGTATGGAATAAAATTATTTCTCGGTGTTTGAGGGCCATTTAGACAATGTCTAGTCCAGAAGATGAGCGAATTGTTCTCGTGCCTCACTGAGTTAATATAAACATTACATATGATAGAAATATGAAATTGGTGTATGGAATGCGCGCCTTCCTCTTCCCCGAAGGTCCCTGGCTTGATTCCAGGCCCGTCCAAGGATTTTAATTCTGGAATGAGGGATGGAAATGGATTCACTCAGCCTTGTGAAACCAACTGAGGAGCTGCCTGATACCAGAAGCAGAAACCAAGCAATACGGCTGAGAATGTCGGCTGTCTGATCACGTAGCACTCCAATAACTGCAGGCAATTTGTCTGGGTAGCAGTCGTCTTCACAGGCCTATATGTGTTGGGTTTTAGTAAAGTGAAATAATTGCCAAATTATAACATATATCAAAGATGATTTTCACCTTATCACTGACAATACATATATAATGAATTTAAGAGAAACACTATATTTAGCATAAATGGGCTTATGTTGATTTTTGAAAACGAGAAATTATTGCAATTAATATTATAAAACATCATGCTTTACAATGTGAGATTTTTGTTTCGATGAGTGTGACGGTTTAACGACGAACTTCTTAACAAGGCTGTTATTCAAGACCGGTCAATGCAAGTGAGATTTTGAAAACAAAGTATGCCTCGTATGCAGTTTGTAGGTCTCGTGGTTAATCAAATGTCAAGATAAAGTAATTTAAAACACCAACTGTAGCTGTCATTTTACCACGTAATTTAAAACCGTATTGTATGCTATTCACGTACGCTATTATACATACTTCCGACAGTTTCTGATCTTTGGAGGAAGAGGACTATAATTTCCTTTCCCTTTAATCAGTATTGTTTCATACATGCTCACGTGTACATTAGTGACCAGGAGGCTGAAAAATACAAAGCTTAGTTGTGTGAATGAATTCATTTGGTTTATGGCTACGCCTGTGGAGTCCTAATGAATATAACACATAATTTGTCACTAAGTAGGCGGACAGAAATGCTTCTCTGCGTATAAAGCAGGACATTGAACTAACGAGAATATGCCATTAGGACTTTTTGCGTCGGTCAGCTGCTACCAATCATTCGTAGCGTGTGGGGTACAAAGACAATGAAGAAAAATTATTGTTAGCAGAGCCTAGTGAGTGTGTTTCTCTACGGCACAGGAAGATATCCAAGAAAATCGCAAGTAAAAAGAAACGATTAAATAAATACTTGACTTAAATTAAAAGATACAACAATAAAGCAATCACGTTGTTCGTTGAAGTAATTTCTAAGAAAATCACAAACTGGAAGGTATGTGTATGTTGAGTTCTCAGCCTGAAGGCTGGATGGATCCCCAACAGCTGTAAGAGATATCCTAGGTATCACTAAACAGGTGAACTAGGGAAATCAGGAGCGACGTAATTTCTCACGGTTTTCCTCACTAAGCCAGACGGTACTATTACATATCAGTCTGCCAATCGCATTAAAATATATGAATCAACCGACCATATGAGTGATATTTTTAGACCATTCGTAACAGAGAAGGATTGCATAAGAAAGGGTACTACTATCATCGCTCATACGTTAGTCACGTTTATGTTGACAAAACCAAGAATGAGACCGAGCCAGGTCAATGAAAGTAATAAATTGGTTCTAACTGCGCTGTGAAAAATAAATAAATAAATAAATAAATAAATAAATAAATAAATAAATAAATAAATAAATAAATACATAAATAGTCCGCCCCTGTGGTGTAGTGGTTAGCGTGATTAGCCGCCTCCTACTGAGGCTCGGGTTCGATTCTCTGCTCTGCCACGAAATTTGAAAAGTGGTACGAGGGCTGGAACGGAGTCCACTCAGCCTCGGGAGGTTAAATGAGTAGAGGTGGGTTCGATTCTCACCTCAGCCATCCTGGAAGGGGCTTTCCGTGATCTCTCACTTCTCCTCCATGCAAATGCCGGGATGGTAACCAACTTAAGGCCGCGGCCGATTCCTTCCCTCTTCCTTGTCTATCGCTTCCAATCTTCCCGTCCCCCCACAAGGCCCCTGTTCAGTATAGCAGGTGAGGCCGCCTGGGCGAGGCACTGGTCTTCCTCTTCACTTGTATCCCCCGACCTAAAGTCTCGTGCTCCAGGACACTGCCCTTGAGGCGGTAGAGATGGGGTCCCTCGCCTAGTTCGAGGGTAAAACCAACCCTGGAGGGTAAACATATTAAGAAAGAAAAATAATAAACAAACACATTAAAGGAAACTGTTGGAAGGTATAACTTATTATATTTCACTCTTAAAACTTCAGTTTCCCACGGTCCAGTACCAGCAATCTCTTCTATATTTTCCAGTTTGATGCTCTTTCTTCCTGCGTCATATTCAATCACCCCGTTGCAGAGTTTTCAATACGCGCGCGCGAAGCTCATCGTTCCGTCAACCTTCAGTTATTGTATTTCTTTTCAATTTCGAGCGACAAGTTCTTCTGAGAGCGGACCGCATAAGCTCACTACGCAGCTGTTACAAAGAAGCACATGAAACTCAACATTTAAGATTGATGTCGAATTTCAGATTATAAACATGACATTAACTGGATAACCTTTTGCAGAAATAATAATTTGATAAGTTCAAATAATGAATTACGAGGAATGAAGACCTAGACAAGAACAAAGAAAGTGGAAAGATCTAATTAGGAAGAGTAGCGGACGGACAACATTAGACTCTCAAAACGAATTTTCAATTACGTTTACAAGAATAAGAACGGTAACAAACGGATACAAGGAATAAAGAAAGATATGACAGAGACAGGAATAACAGAATCCATAATGCAAGATAGAACATCTTTCAGATGGTTGATACAGTACTTCGATGTTTTCCAGGAAAAGGAAAATATAGATAAATAAAACATGGAAAGAAGAAGACACCAAAGCGCAAGAAAATAAACAAGGCGATGTCTCTAGATGGACAAATTTGAGAGGATAAGAGGAATTAGAATACGTATGTAGTTAGAATTTCTCGTTTTTGTCTCCGATATTAAACTCCTCATCAAAGTTATTAATTTCTTTGTAAACTGCCTTCTGCTTGACGGATTTCCCTTATTACTTTTAATTAACCTCGCGTCGATAGACTTTGTATGAAGAAGGCAGTGAGAATGGATAATGAATGGACGGTGATGAGTTAAGGTGTTATACAGGATTAACCTGAAATTGTTCAAACTGCTTTGAGTTCGATTGGGAAAGTTGTTCTCTTTCAAGAAGAGTAACAGTTTCCCACACAAATATCTGTGATTTGCAATCAATCATTTACACTACGAAACGTTTGCCTCAGTCGCAATTTTCTTTCAATAAAAAGTACGTATTAGAAAATTTTCCGAAACATATTCCATACAAAGTATTATTGCAGAAAAACTATATCCCTTAATTTGTTTGAAAAACTTCGCGCTAACATATCGAAAGTTTTCGGCCAGACAAAAATTCAAAAGTTCTAAGACTGGGAAGGTAGCGGTCATAGCCTTTAATAAGATACAGCCTGGTGTGAAAATGGGAAACTACGAAAAACTATCTTCAGGGCTACCCATGGTGGTATTCGAATCGACCACCTCCCGAATGCAAGCTCACAGCTACACTGTGCGGCCAACACTCCCGGTAGGATCACTTCATTCCTATTCGGGAGGTGAATGGGTCTAACCCGTTACGCCACTACTCACTTTGCCTTCTGCGCGGTGGAACAGCAGTAAACGAAGAGTACCTTTACATAGCTCGCTAATAACACTTAGATGTAGCACAATAATAAAACAGAGCGTTGAGAAAGGAATGCGATGTGTTTCTGATCAGTTATAATCGAAATTTTTCATTTTATGTTTTGTTGTTTTGATTTCTTGTGATTTATTTAAAGAGTCAACGTTGCTGAAATTCTGTTCTATTCCTCACAATCTTGTGAAAGGTTCGGATCTATTTGAAGTTTCCCTTGCAAGGCCTGTAGACAGTCTGTATGCAAAAAGGTGTAAAATATTTTGGGAACATATTCCTAACGAACAAGTTTTGTTTTAGAATGCACTTTACGTCGCACCTACAGTCAGGTCTTACGGCAACGATGGGAGAGGAAAGGCCTAGGAGTGGAAAGGAGGCAGCTGTGGCCTTAATTAAGATACAACCTCAGTATTTGCCTGGTGTGAAAATAGGAAACCACGGTTAACCATCTTCAGGGCTGCCGAAAGTGGGATTCAACGCAGTATCTCCCGAATGCAAGCTGACAGCCATATGACCCAAATCCCGCAGGTACTCGCTCGGTATAGACACGTTTTAAAACTTTCATATGTGCATAGTTCTGAAAATTCTTAGTTCATGGATTACCACTAAGTTTGTCCTTGCATTAACTCTTGATGAGCAATTAAGTCAATTTTCTGTAATGGTGTACTAAACGTGTCTTTAGATCAGGTCATGGGATTTGCGTTTTCTGTTTGCGGTGTGTTTGGTTGTTTACAGTAACAAAATTGAATTCATCGAGTGAAATGGAAGATATCCACGTCAGATAAGAACTATAATATCGCCGTAATAAATGTCCCCTGCGGTTCGTTCTTCTCTGTCTGAGTGCTGAGGCCAAAGGTGATTAAGAATCTTAAAAATTATACTACTGACAATGCGGGCTTAACATGAAATTCTTTTCTTGTAATACCGAAAATATTTGACACTGTAGTTCCCATACGTTTTGTACATTACCTCCATAACACTTTGCAGGATTACTCCGGATACATTAAAATATAAATTAGATACATATTACCATATCTGTTTGTTACTGATACGGACCAAAGTGTGACAAGCGTCATATATTTTTCAGCAGAAATCGTAACTCGGCTAATATTCTTGAAACACCTATGAAATTTTGTCTGTAAAGTTGCTATCATCCCTGCGTATATGAACCGTTTAGTTAGACTGCGAACTTTGATCATTATTGCACTCATCTGTAGCAGAGTGGAATATCTGTACAACGAGTAATATTATTATAAAGGTAGCAAATGGTTCGTCTAGCTCCAGAGAGCAATACATCAATGTTGTACCAGCTAGTAACGTCTAGCCCAGATCCTCTTTGCTTTCCTCACCTGCGGCGGTCTGCTCAATTCGCGGGTTGCCTGGGGTAGCTGACTCGACGTATCTAAAATACTGCACGCATCACGGAGTAATACAAGAATTCGGGCTTCATTCTAGCAATGGATCAAGATAAAACGAGAAAATGCAAAATATCAAAGCGCGAACGGAAACTTTCTCAAACAGCCTTCAATCGTAAACATCTATCATATCTCCAATATCCCTTTTGATGCCGTTGTTTAATCATAATCAACAGGCTAGGTTATGGGAAATGCGTATGAAACTTATTTGTAATAATAAGCTGATGTACACATGAAGTGAATCAGGCTGAGTGGTTCAGATGGTAGAACACTGGCTTTCAGAGTTCAAATTGGCGGGTTCAATCCTAGCTCAGTCCAGTTATTTTTTTTTTTTTTGCTAGGGATTTTACGTCGCACCGACACAGATAGGTCTTATGGCGACGATGGGATAGGAAAGGCCTAGGAGTTGGAATGAAGCGGCCGTGGCCTTAATTAAGGTACAACCCCAGCATTTGCGTGGTGTGAAAATGGGAAACCACGGAAAACCATCTTCAGGGCTGCCGATAGTGGGATTCGAACCTACTATCTCCCGGATGCAAGCTCACAGCCGAGCGCCTCTACGCGCACGGCCAACTCGCCCGGTCCAGTTATTTTAAGATGCTCAAACAAACCACACTCGCGTCGATGGATTTATGAGTACCTATAGGTAGTCCGGGTCCATGGCTAAATGGTTAGCGTGCTGGCCTTTGGTCACAGGGGTTCCAGGTTCGATTCCCGGCAGGGTCGGGAATTTTAACCACCATTGGTTAATTTCGCTGGCACGGGAGCTGGGTGTATGTGTTGTCTTCATCATCATTTCATCCTCATAATGACGCGCAGGTCGCCTACGGACGTCAAATTGAAAGACCTGCACTTGGCGAGCCGAACATGTCCTCGGACACTCTCGACACTAAAAGCCATACGCCATTTCATTTCCCCTATAGTACTCCTACCAACCAACACCATGGCACTACAGCCCTTGAAGGCCCGAAGGCCTGCAGATTACGAGATGTCGTGTGGTCAGCACGACGAATCCTCTCGGCCGTTATTCTTGGCTTTCTAGACGGGGGCCGCTATCTCACCGTCAGATAGCTTCTCAATTCTAATCACGTTGGCTGAGTGGACCTTGAACCAGCCCTCAGGTCCAGGCAAAAATCCCTGACCGGGCGGGAATCGAACCCGAGGCCTCCGGGTAAGAGGCAGGCACGCTACCCCTACACCCCGCGGCCGGCAAAAGTACTCCTGCGTGACAAAATTTCCCCCGGAGGAGTTTCCAAAACCCCTAAAGGTAACTAATTTGGCATAAAACCAATAACACACATGAAGTAATAACTTATTATTTCCAAAGAGTGGATGGAAAGAGCGATTCCAAGTAAACAAGATGAAAACAGACAAGAAGTGGACTGATGAAATAAAGGAGAATCACAGAAAGCGAATGTGGGAATACTAAGAAAGAATTAAAGTTCAAGGATGCAAATGATAGAAATAACCTGGTTCACAGCCGGCCGAAACGAATAATAATAATAATAATAATAATAATAATAATAATAATAATAATAATAATAATAATAATAATAATAATAATAATAATAATATAGCATGCATTCAGCTACAGTGTGCAGACATTCTAAATCAACGCCATTTATAACAGGCGGTTTGATTTTCAAGTAGGACGTTCCGTTTTACTCTACCCGATGGCGGACAAACTGGATCTCTATTGGGTGATCTATGGCTGAGTTTTAATTAACAGACTACTGCTGGGTAAACGCCAAATGTGTCAGCAGAGATCTTTTACATGCTAAGATCATACATGGAGTGCAGAATGGACTTCTCCACCATCCAAAAATACGACTACCTCTGCTAATTTTGAACTTGCGATATTGGGATCCGGAGGCTGACATTCTACCACTGATCCACATACGGACATTCAGGCTATTTGGGTTGTAAGTCAATTCTAAATCAGCGCCGACATGCATATAATGTTACGCACATCTCTAAAATATTTAGTCATCCTGGTTACTTTTTATTGCAGTATAATATCTGTCTCTCTCCGTTCCTTCTTCTGGTTCGATCACCTAGTTATGTTGAGAGCATGACATAGGTGACAAGATGAGATTATGTAAAAAGTTAACTGTACTCAATTGAAACAATGATTCTTTAACACAGCCTTGCAAAATCTCCTTTCTGGCTGTACTTAATTCAGGATCTTCCGAGAGCGCAAATCCTAAGATCGATAAGGCAGTGATGCTATCTGCATTATCCAATGCAAGCTTCGCTCAGAAATCTTTTTAAAGATTCATACTAAAGCTGAACTAAATCCCGAACGTCTTATTCCAGCATCACAGAGCACAAAAAGATAAGGCGGAATGTGAATGAATAACCCAGGCGATTCCAGGCAGAGGAGATCATTAAATTAAACAGTAAACAAATTAAGGTGATTATCAAGATAATATGTAGTGTGTGTCTCGGTTGTGTATATGTTACGGCAAACCTGACAAATTGAGCGGAGTATTGGTAGGGCCTATTGGTTAATTTGATAATATTTGAATGGCTAATACATTTAGCGGATATTATGTAAAAAAGCCATTTCTTGACGGTAACAATCAATTGGCAAGTGCCGATCTCAGCAATACGCAAATGCACACTGGATCATTTCACATTTGTGTTTGTTTTATATCCCACAAATTACCGAACATACAGTTTTACAATTTTTGTTACGCACGTTTCATCTCCTAACTTCATGTTTAATGAGTAGAGTTTAAAAGGAAGAAATACTGTTTATCCACCAATCGAAACATATTAAATGGAAATTGAAAAAATAAACAATTGAAGGGAAAATGTACTTGCGTTAATTTTTAACAAGATTCGCTCAGACAAATGGAGGAATCCTGGAATATTTTTGGTTTTGGCTTGGGAATTTATAGCCTAGCCAGAAGATGGGATTTGAACTCTAAGCTGCCCACTGGAGTAAGAACGCCTCCTTAAGCAAAACTACAGTGTTTAAATATATCCTTAGTAAATACCATTTCAATGTAAATACACACATGTTTCAAGAGGTATACATTTTATGTAACATACAAGTATAGAAGTAGAGAGGTAGAAAACACTTCAGTTCCGAGGGATACTAGAGGCAAAAATTTGGTTTAGAGCTACTGATCTAGAAAAGTGAACGCACCGGGCGAGTTGGCCGCGCACGTAGAGGCGCGCGGCTGTGAGCTTGCATCCGGGAGATAGTAGGTTCGAATCCCACTATCGGCAGCCCTGAAAATGGTTTTCCGTGGTTTCCCATTTTCACACCAGGCAAATGCTGGGGCTGTACCTTAATTAAGGCCACAGCCGCTTCCTTCCAACTCCTAGGCTTTTACTATCCCATCGTCGCCATAAGACCTATCTGTGTCGGTGCGACGTAAAGCCCCTAGCAAAAAAAAAAAAAAAAAAAAAAATAGCATGTAACAGAGGGAGTGAACACTTCCCAAAATGTTAAGTGTATAGAAAGGGGAGCAATGGACTAGGACAGACACAGATGGGAAAGACAGGCCTAGTGGTTCCTTGGTCTTATCAAGGGATGGAGCGCTATTGTGAAAAGTCTAACACAGACAGGCATGCCGGCCGGCCGAGGACACTTAATGGGGCGAATCTTTGATAAATTGGAGGGAGCCGCTCAGTTCGCAGCTGCTGTATCCTCGCTCAGGGAATCAATAACGGTATTGACAAGCCGATAATACGGCAGCAGGCGAGCGGCTCCTTGCCCGTAATCTCAAAGTTTATGTATGGGCTCCGCATTACCATACTAAAGTCCGCAGTTATCTAGCAAAAGGCAGTGAAATAGCGTTTGGCCTGATCCAGAGGTCACTGTAGCGTCTTCCACTCATCTATCAAACCACCCTCATTAACATACCGCACCAGCACTAATAGAGAAAGGTGAAGATAGCATTATTATTGTTATTATTTTATTATTATTATTATTATTATTATTATTATTATTATTATTATTTATTCCTTTCATCGTTAGGGTCTTCTAGGGACCACGGGACAATTTCAATGCTTCATCCTTTATTGTTCCTTTTTCTTCCTCCAGAACTCCTTCGTCTGCTCAGTATGTCCCCTTTTCCTCTCTTCGGACCATTTTGAGGTTGTTTTCTTTCTTTCCTAACCTTAGAATCCTTCCATTTTTTAACACTTTCTTTCTAAAAAATCTCTCTCTCCCTCTCTCGGTTGCTGTTTTACCTCTTATATTGTTTCTTTCCAAATCTTTCTTGACTTCGTGAATCAAGGTTGTTTTTGATTTCTTGTTCCAAAGATATTTGAAGATCTGTTTGGTTAACCTGTTGTCATCCATTCTGTATAAAAGTCAAAAAATTATCAATCGCCTCTTCCGCATTGAATCTATTACGTTTTCTATGTCCCGGTATATTTCATCATTACCTCTTGATTTCCCAAGTTCTGTAGTTCTTAGCGGACTGAGTATTTTTCGTACAATTTTTATTTTCAGTGCCGTACTTCTAATTTATTCGGCTTGTAATTCAGTATTAGACATTCACTCGCGTATAGGCATTCCGGTTTGACTACTGTTGTATTTTGAGGTTATTAGATAAACACCTGTGCTTGTAGATATTCCTAATTATACCGTATGCTCTTTCCATTTTGTGTATCATGTCTTCTACAGCGAACTTGTCCAAAAAATTTTCTTGAACTGTTTCTTCCAAAAAATATCTGAATTTCTTTACTTTCCTTAATCGATCAATTTCCGTTATTAAACATACTGGAGCATATTTTTAAATTTGTCATAAATTTGTTTCTCTACAGAAATGGGACAAACACAAACAGCCAGTCCCCAAGTCAGAAGAATTAATCAAACGCGATGAACATCCCCGACTCCGCCGGGAATCGAACACGGAACGAACCGAAGGCCTCAACAACGGACATACGGACATACAGTGAAATCACTCCTTATTTTAATACAAACTTCTTTATTTTGCGTATATGAACCTAAAAACTTCAGACGTCCCGAAAAGCACCATGTCCGCAGTATTCCCTTCTCTTTTGGAGTTACTTTCACACGCTGCTAAGTGGAATAAAGATTAACTATCATAGCAGCCCGCGACCTATTGGTGCCGAAACATAGCCCAATTTTCGTGTTTTATCTCTTAGGGATTGTATTTTTCAAGTAAAGGTTTCTTAGCTGTTACTTGTGACCAAAGAGGGAATCTCTATGGCAAATTTAAGTCTCATCAGTTCGATGGCTCCAGAGGAGTTATTTCGGATTTATATGCCCCCCCCCCCACACACATGTATATATAACAATTAGTTGATAAAATGACAAATGTTTTTATGAAATGAAATGGCGTATGGCTTTTAGTGCCGGGAGTGTCTGAGGACATATTCGGCTCGCCAGGTGCAGGTCATTTGACTTGACACCCGTAGGTGACCTGCGCGTCGTGATGAGGATGAAATGATGATGAAGACGACACATACACCCAGCCCCAGTGCCAGCGAAATTAACCAATGATGGTTAAAATTTCCGACCCTGCTGGGAATCGAACCCGGGACCCCTGTGACCAAAGGCCAGCACGCTAACCATTTAGCCATGGAGCCGGACAATGTTTTTATTATGACTGACTATTCAATTCTTCTTCTAAATACCTCGTTTAAATTTTATAATTTATACACTTTATATTTTTCAATCTCATTAAATTATCACACTTATTTTAGCTCATAGTATTAAAACTTCTTATCAATAATGTGTTATTATTATTATTATTATTATTATTATTATTATTTCGTTGTTCTCGTGTGTTACTAGGGCTTTAGAAACAGCATTCATAAAATTCGTACGCTTACTTAATTATGACCGTTATGTTACTACTAATAAGAATGTTATTGGTTGTACGTCCCATGTAGAAGCCGAGGTGCTGGAATTTTGTCCCGCCGGAATTCTTTTACGTCCCGGTAAATCTACCGGCACAAGGCTGACGTATTTGAGTACATTAAAATACCAAGGACTAAGCCAGGATTGAACCTGCCAAATACGGGCTCAGAAAGCCAGCGCCTTAACCGCCAGAGCCACTCAGCCCGACCGTTACATTACTGTGACGTCTCTTCTGGTGAGGGTTATTTTAGCAATCGGGGCAGTTAACTGGGAAGGAATGGGATTTAGGAAGAAAGCATCACAGGATTGACCAGGAGTTAAAATATGGAAGCAGAAGATAATCATTTTTAAGATGACCACCGGGATATTCGAACTAACTCGTGTGTGATAATCGCCCTGAAAGATCTGGACTATTTTCTGCAGTTTTCTGGTCGATGGATTATTGTTCCAGTTTATTCCCCATACAGACAGACTCATCTCCATATAGTGGCACTCGAGCAAGGGAGCGGTCTTTCCACTGATGTATAATACAATATTCAGCAATAACAACTTTTGTCTCTTGCAATCCGAAGAGCGCTGTTAGCGAGCGCCTCTCCGTGTTCGTTATAACAGTCAACATGTTTGCAATATACCAGATACTGTGTATCTCTATGCAAAATAATCTGCTTATCTTGTGTGATGAATATTTCCATATTAAAACCAAGCTTGTGATGAAGAAATGCGATTCGAGAGCAATCACGAGCAAACTTGCTGAGGCGCTTTGTAATTCACTTTGAAGGAGAGATCATTGTGTATTCATTAGATAACTTCCTTGTATCCGAGAAAGCAAGGAGCTGCATCCTTCTCCCCGACTATCATACGATCAGAAAGGATAGTATTTTTCCAAGTTTCCATCAAGAACGAAACAGCAATATAAATACTTGCAAAGGTGAAGATGATTACCATTTGTTCTCGTC
This sequence comes from Anabrus simplex, assembly GCF_040414725.1. NCBI lineage: Eukaryota > Metazoa > Arthropoda > Insecta > Orthoptera > Tettigoniidae > Anabrus > Anabrus simplex. The sequence goes on from NC_090271.1 coordinate 215,707,021, forward strand.
GCCTAAACGATGCACCACTGTTATGTGATATCTACCATTTTGACATAAATATGTCTTATGACTGGAGGTCATCTGAAAACTTGCGTTACGGAGTGAGCGTGATGGATGTTAGTGTGACGGAAGTGTAACCCTAGCAACCGTGCAGGCTGTTGATGTAAGGTATGGATGGATGGATGGCCAGACAATGTTACCTAGCAACCGTGCAGGCTCTTGATGTAACGTATGGATGCATGGATGGCCAGACAATGTTACCTAGCAACCATGCAAGCTATGTCTTATTGTTAGTGATCGTCTGAAATTAGCAGCCGTTGGTGGATGGCCATGACCGAGAGAGATATTTATGATCATTTGATTTTCGCAAAGGGAAAAGTAGTTTATTTTAGAATGAATGTGCCCAAATTTCCGAAAATGGCTTAATACCACCACCATTCCAAAGGCAAGAGAGACATGGATCGTCGTAGGCAAAAAGTTGGCCGCGTGAAGTACGATCAGGTCAACACCCTCATCCTTGAATGATGATGATGATGATGATGAAATTAATAATTTCGTGTGGCTATTTGCTAGTCTGGTGCAGCTCTTGAAAGGCAGACCCTCCAGCAAGGGTGGGCGGCATCTGTTGTGTGTGGTATATGGGTTGCAGAAATGTTGGTAAAAACACATACACGCACTCCCCGAGGGAAGCGTATTAACCATTTACGATTACGTTACATTATACAATCCTTAGATATAATAATATTAGCTAGCCCACCTGGTGGCCATAATCGGGCGTTGAAGTCTAAACGGTCTGACAGCGTGGTTAGTCGATTCGAGTTCTGTTGGTGGAAAAAAATTCACCATCAGAATGCTGGTTGGTATGGTAGGAGAGATGGTAGTATAGAGTTTCTAATCACTAAACTGCGTGCCAAAAGCCTGGATCAACTCCAAACCTTCCCCCAGTGTTCACATGGAGTAGGGGCATATGCCGCTGTTGGTGACTTGTCCGTCGGATGAGGACGTTCCCTTGGTTTTATTTGATAGGAATAGGCTATAAGACGACATCGGATTTCACCATCTCCCTACATCATCATCATATCATCATCCCACATCCAGACGCGCAGGTCACCCATGGATGAATCGAACATGTCCTCGGACACTCCTAGCACTAAAAGCCATACGATAAATAAATAAATAAATAAATAAATAAATAAATAAATAAATAAATAAATAAATAAATAAATAAATAAATAAATAAATAAATAAATAAATAATATGCCACCACATAATAGGTGAAGCGTTGAGATCAATATTAATGGCACAAGACAGTATGTTATAATTTTGAAAGCAAAGGACTATTTCTAAGGCAGCAAAAAATGTGTAACGTATTTGGCTGCATACCGTACATCCTCTGACTCAAAAGCTCAGCGAACTCTTGTACGGAAGTATCGGCGTCAAATTTTGTATTCCAGGTCCCGTGCTATGGTCTTTCGTAATATATTATTTACTGTCCAATACAACCCTTGACAATAAACCTGCGGAGTTTTGTTATGATAGAGGAAGTCACAAGCAGCGTTTAGAGCTATTGCTAGCTCGCTATACTCGTTCTTAAAATACAGGATCCACCCCCTTTTTCTCTTCTATTTAGCAAATTGTAGATAAATCTCCGTGTATTAACTAACCAGGAAATCTCTATCCCTTCAGTCGTACTTGTACTAGAGGGTTTCGAAATATTCAGCCATCACTTTTTGTGTCAGGTGAGATATTTATGAAATGAAATTGATGCACAATTAACTCACAATTATTAAGATATGGATCAATCCGCCCATATCTGTATAGAATGATCATCAGGAGATGAAAAGCGAATAATTAGCAAAGTACTTTGAACTGTAATATTTCTATACACATCAGTAACGAATCCAGCAGGAGAAATTAAGTCCTCATTGAAGCTATTCCCTCTGCAGCGGACGTTACGGGCCAGGCCAAGCCCAGCTTGACTAATTTATTCGAGGCTACATTACTCTGAGTGCATCATTTATACCAGCTTCCATGGTTCATTAGACCGAATTAATGAAACAACAGATCATCTCTTTCATGGCAAACTTGTACATATTTAAAATAGCGTAGCCTTAGCCAGCCTAGCAATTTTAATTTAAATTGCTATCCAGTTTTGTAGAGGAAATAGCAAATGAGAAAATGTATGGAAAAAGAAACAGGGAAAGAAAAATAATCTCATCTGTACGATCATAAGATTACATATACACACAAATTTATTTAGAAATGTATTTCATGCGGAAGAGAAGTAATCCTGTTCTGGCCGATACCAGTTTAACCCAGAATTAATCCATCATATACGGACCACTCTTTCTGAGTACTATATACGTTTCTCTCACGCTTCGTATTACTACATCACATGAGCAGATATTGTGAAGAGAATGGAAGGTTTTGGAAAGAAAGCAAATACGTTTTTACTCGCTGGGAGAATATCCCAATTGGTTTGCCTGGAGTAAGGGAACGAAAAATAACATTCAGCTCCATAGTTGTCTATAGTGATACCTGCAAGGTTGGCACTGAATTACGTCAAATCTATCAGACGATGCATCAGGGCGCTCTGTTGGTCATGTCAGGAACTGACCAAACTTTTTGAAACTTCAAAAAACGGTCCAGTGTTGTAGCTTTTTTGTCAATTAGCATCTATTGTTTATGGAAATATGGCTGAAGTCGCCGTGTCAGTCACGAAGATGTATACTTCGACCACATGTTTACTGCAAAAAATACGCAGCTAACATGATTACAATTGAGGAGATATCGCTGCCGGTCTAGAAAGCCAAGAGTAACGGCCGAGAGGATTCGTCGTGCGACCACACGATACCTCGTAAGTTGCAGGCCTTCGGGCTGAGCAGCGGTCACTTGGTAGGCCATGGCCTTTCGGAGCTGTTGCGCCACGGGGTTTGGTTTGGTTTATAGATGTTCACGGACAAAGTAATCTGCAGCTCTGGAAGTTGAGATGCGATAAACAACTTCAGCGCTGTAATTAAATCACAAATCGTGGGCTTGCAAGCAAAACACTGTAAGTCAGTTTTTGAGTTCTTGACATTCTTACACCGCCCTATGTGAATTTCTTCCGCTATATTCATAAGTGATAGCCATTAAGTCTGGCAGTTTATTTCGGTTCCTGAATTTAATTCGCATTTTCTTGTTAAGCATGTATGAATACAGTTTCAGCCTTACAGCGCTATTCTAGATACTTAAAGAAGTAATTGCACAATTTCAGTGATAAATTGTCTTACTGACATTGATATATTTTTGGGCTGCGGGTCTGTCTGGAATTAGCAATAATAATAATAATAATAATAATAATAATAATAATAATAATAATAATAATAATGTTCATTTATTTACTTTACGTCCCACTAACTACTTTCTTTTACGGCTTTCGGAGACGCCGAGGTGCCGGAATTTTGTCCCGGAGGAGTTCTTTTACGTGCCAGTAAATCTACCGCCACGAGGGTGACGTATTTGATTCCTTCAAATACCACCGGGCTGAGTCAGGATCGAACATGCCGAGCTGGGGTCAGGAGGCCAGTGCCTCAACCGTCTGAGCCACTCAGCCAGGTTCTGGAATTAGCGACATCAATTTAGCGTATACAGAAAATCGACACCGTGGTGAGGAGCCAACCAGTCTTCGTCATCTTCTTCACGTTATTATCGTGTGCCTGTGCCTTCTATATGCATGGCGCCGTACGATGAACATGATGATGATGACAACGACGATGATCTATCTATGACATCTATTCAGGGCCCACCATTGAAGAGTTACGAATTTCTTTAGATTTTTCAACCTCATTTGATTATTGACACTGCATATTGAATGGATAGTGGTAAATATTGACGATCTGGGGAAAAAATCAGAAGAGTTGTTTGATATTAAACAAAACATTTTGCAGGTTTGTCAATAAACACATAACGCGTGCAAATGAATGTTGACGTATCGTTATGACAATATTTCTTTTTCTGAACCATTAACAAAACACAGATTCGGCTATGCAATGTTCAAACCCCGGTGGTAAGAGATGACATTTTAAACGACTTCCCCAGGGTTCCTTTTATATTAAATCCCGCTAAGTACTGGGAGGAGTTCGTTAACAAAACGGAAGTCCACTATAGGGATTTGTCCCATTTAAGCACTCTCAAATGCCACTAGAGCGCTGGCCTTCTGAGCCCAACTTGGCAGGTTCGATCCTGGCTCAGTCCGGTGGTATCTGAAGGTGCTCATAAGCGCCAGCCTCGCGTCGGTAAATTTACTGGCATGTTAAAGAGCTCCTTCGGGACAAAATTTCGGCACCTCGGAGGCTCAGAAAACCATAAAAGTATTTAGTGGAACGTAAAATCAATAAAATTATTATTAGAATAACTTCTTCTTCTGCTTAATCTGTTTACCCTCCAGGGTTGGTTTTTCCCTCGGACTCGGCGAGGGATCCCACTTCTACCGCCTCAATGGCAGTGTCCTGGAGCATCAGACTCTGGGTCGGGGATACAACTGGGGAGGATGACCAGTACCTCGCCCAGGCGGCCTCACCTGCTATGCTGAACAGGGACCTTGCGGGGGGGATGGGAAGATAGGAAGGGACAGACAAGGAAGAGGGAAGGAAGCGGCCGTGGCCTTAAGTCAGGTACCATCCCGGCATTTACTTGGAGGAGAAGTGGCAGAGCCGGGAATCGAACCCGGGCCTCCGGGGGTGGCAGCTAATTACACTAACCACTACACCACAGAGGCGGTATTAGGATGGTAACAATTAACAAAATGGGCCACTGAGTCAGCAATTTATGTATTTATTTTATTATCCTCCTCCTCATCATCATCAACCAACGGCCGCAGCCGTGTTGAAGCACCGGATCCCGTGAGATCTCCGAAGTTAAGCAACATTGGGCGTGGTCAAGAATTGGATGGGTTGCCACGCGCTGTTGGTGGGGGGTGAGGGAATGGAGGAGCAGAAAGGAACTGGCCAACCCTACCGTACGTAAACTCCGGCTCAGGCACACCCCTGCGGAGGTTCGGACCTGCCTTCGGGCAGAATACACCCTTACCTTACTCCTCCTCCTCCTCCTCCTCAGGTATTAGAATACACTAAGAGTAAATGTTTCGTTATTATAACGTGGTTGCTACCGGGCTCAAACTGTGCCTTACAGATATCCCTACTACTCCACGTAAAATTTTAGTTTTACGTGATTACAGGCATTAGCCGAACCACAGAGACAAGATATTTCTACGACTTCCTCAAATGGCATTCAGAATAGATCAGTCTGGGATTACAAGTACAGACAACTCCACGGTTATCAATCACTTAAACGTCCCAGTTAAATTCACACAGCATAAAGTTTCGTGTTCAACACATCCAAAGTGTACTATAAACCTAGCACAAAGTTAATTTAGCACCTCATTGGGTCACTAAATTTTATAGCTTTCATTTACGGATTAATCAATTAAATTAATTGTTCTGTTGCTGGTTTATAACGGTGACCTCTCAACAAATCTACCATAAAAACCATTTAAACGAGGTTTACATAACATCATGGTTGGTCTACCGACATTACTCACACGACTTTTGTATGCCACACACAAATGCATAACCCTGGGCTATTTAAATGGCACGGATAATAATAATAATAATAATAATAATAATAATAATAATAATAATAATAATAATAATAAGCAACACATTTATCAAACATGATCATTTTCCTTATATATTTTCCTAGTCTGTGATAGTGTTCCACTCTTTAGGTTCTAAAAGCAAAGTCATCTCCACGAAGGCTATGGAAGTCCTTGAAGGAATGGTAGGTTAATACTTCTACTTTCCGTAAACTCGGCATTAAGTAGGATAGAGTGGTCTGTTCTCACCTTTGCCTCCAGGAATTAACCTGGTAGTATTTTCGACATCCTGACAGAAAATCAAACATATGTCCGTCTGGTTGAACTGATATCACATCAGCTAGGCACTCCCCGCTGCTTAGGAACTCGCGGACTCACTACTGAACACCCGCATGCAAAATGTCAACATTTTGGTGAGAATAATACCAGGTAACAAAGGTAGTTCAGGAAAAAATAGAATTGAAGAAAGATGAAAATCATTAGAGACGATAATGAATATCTTTAGGTCTTCCGAGTGTGGAAATTACAAAGATTTTTATGGCAAGTAGATAAATGACCATTCTTTTTCAAAGCAATGATAGCGAATAATTTATTAATTTGATTCGTTCTATTAAATTTAGACACTGTACAGATTTTTCGAGAACTGAAATCCAATACATATATGTAACAGAGCTCAACATATTTCAACAAGCGGAAGATAACGGGAGAAGTGTTCCCAATTTCCGTACCCATTAATAGTTTTCTTTAATTAGTTCAGCTTCATTTCCACGTATACGTTTACCATTATTTTCTCAGACATCTACTAGCTATATTGTATACTATACATTTTATTACACGTGGCTGTGGGTATTCACCAACCGCCAATGTTAGTCTTGTGTCCCTCCAGGAGGTACGTGTATTGTACCCCTATTTGAGAACGACTAGTGTGCGTGCCTGCCATTATTTTATAAAACACCCGTAACTGACCCATGGGCAGCGAGTCTTAACGAGCCCATTGCGTGATCTAGTAACATCTGTTGTCATGAAGTGAACCAACACTTCGATGTAAGTACATGCACATCGAGTAGAAATAAACATATCAATTGTGAATGTAAAATCTTGGGCTGTCCGGATAAATAATGTTCTTCAGCAAAATGATATCTGAGAGTCAATATATTCCCTCAGGTGCCATCTGCATGGAAGCACCCGTCCATAGTCCACCTCAGTAGTACAACGGTTGGCATTTATAGCTGTCGTTATTGGGGACCAGGATTCGATTTCTGCTACTGTCAGAAAGTTAAGAATGGCAGGACGGTGGTATTGTATGTGGTACATGCAGTTCACCTGCGCTGGGGTGTGGCTGAAAAGAACTGCACCAGGACATGAGTTTACCTGTCCATAACTCCATAACATTCTGATAAATACTGTATGTCAACAGAGAAGAATTAACCCATTTCATTATTTATTTCAGGGTTACCAGTGCCATTGATAGAGTCCTTAGCTTCTTGTCCCCAAAGTGGTGAATTTAATGTCGTTAGAATATTGATGAAGACAGGAAAATCCATAGTACGTCATGTTTGTATTTAAAAGAATCTTAACGAGAACGTGTTCTATGACAAGGTTCTCTGACACAATAATCCACCTACACGAGTTCTTAGCTTCACTACTAGAATCGTGGACTGCATTTTCTGCAGTGGTGCGATATACTAACGAGAACAGAACGTCAACTGAGATACGCAACTCATCCAGGTAGCGTCAACCAATGACATGGATGATAGTGACTGCTAAAACATACTCGTTACAGCGCCCCTAGTTGACGCTCAGAGAACGACGGCCACCATGAAAAAAAAAAAAAAAGAAATTTCGTATGGTTTTTAGTGCCGGGATATCCCAGGACGGGTTTGGCTCGCCCGGTGCAGGTCTTTCTATTTGACTCCTGTAGGCGACCTGCGCGTCGTGATGAGGATGAAATGATGATGAAGACAACACATACACCCAGCCCCCGTGCCACTGGAATTAACCAATTAAGGCTAAAATCCTCGACCCGGCCGGGAATCGAACCCGGGACCCTCTGAACCGAAGGCCAGTACGCTGACCGTTCAGCCAACGAGTCGGGCATAGGAAATATAACTGGCATTTTGTATCTTTGACTTAGCCGCCATTCCTGACGCCAAACTTATGTGGATGGATATATTGAATAATTCCGTGTTTCTGTGGTGGTTGGCAGTGTGGTGTGTTGTGTGGGGGTGTGTAATTCTCGGCCTGGTCAAAAATCTAATCCGGGACCCTATGGACTAAATAATAATAATAATAATAATAATAATAATAATAATAATAATAATAATAATAATAATAATGGTTTTACGTAACTACTTTCATGGTTGTTTTCGGAGACGCCAAGGTGTGGGAATTTTGTAACACAGGAGTTCTTTTATGTGTCAGTAAATCTACGAACACAAGGCTGGCGTATCTGAGGACCATCAATGACCACTAGAATGACTGGGATTGAGCCTGTCAACCTGGGCTCGGAAGACAGCGCTCTACAGTCTGAGCTATTCAGCCCGACACACAACTAAAGACCAGCAGCCGGACAACCATTAATTGTCCACGTAACTATTACATTCTACATCTACTTTATTCTGTTCTGTGATAATCATGTCTTGGTCTTCTCTTCTATTTATACTCCTTCCACGTCCTTTTAATCTGATGCAACTCGAATCATCTGACTTCATTCCATTACATCGGTTTTACATTTATTTATTTATTTATTTATTTATTTATTTATTTATTTATTTATTTATTTATTTATTTATTTATTTATTTATTTATTCATTCATTTATTTATTTATTCATTTATTTATTTATTTATTTATTTATTTATTCATTCATTCATTTTCATCCTGTACTCCTTCTTCAAAAAATCACACAGCAACATCTCCAGATTGTCTCTACGGAAGATTCAGATAAAATAATAATCGTTTGTTTGACTTTCAAGTGTCATGGCTGCCAGTGCTTCAAGCAGGTCAAAGGTGGCCGTCAAATTAGGAGTTTATATTTTCTATGTCCTTGGCTTGCCTTTGCTGGCGAGATGTAGTGTTTACAGTGCACTATGTCTTCTGGTATAGGTTAGAGCAATTTTGTTGCTTTCATTGACCTGTCTCATTCTTATCCTTGGATTTGACAATATGAAAATGACTGAGGTATGAGTGATGCTAGTAATGCCATTCCTTATGCAGTATTGCTTATATGATCGATTGGTGCATGCATTTCAGTGGACTTGGCAGACTGATAGGTAAGAGCAACTTCTGGCTCAGTGAGGAAAGCAACGGGAATCTACCTCACTCATCATTTTCCTAGTATGCATCTTCGGTGATGCCTAGGCCATCTATGACAGCTAATGGCAGAGCTGATGAGGATCCAACCAGCCTTCGGGCTGAGGACTGAACATACGCAAATTGAAATAGCTTGCATTTCAGAAGCCAAACCCATGCCATATTATTATAATTTTTTCAACTTCCATCACTGTAACTGCTTGCTGCATTACACTCTGCGCTTCCTCAACTTTCCCAACCCCGAGGTAACGAGTTCTACAGTTGCACTAAGACCACCTTACCTAAAGGTAAAATCGAAAATCTCATCCTGTCCATCGTAAATATTACGAAGTACCGGTTACTCACGATGTTACTTTAACAAATGATTCGACGGAGGAGATTCAGATAAAAATAGAAGTGATCCACTCTGTTCCACCTTTGAGTGGTGAGAGAGTTGTTGACCTTGCTGCTGTTCAAGTTTAGGTCTTTAGGAAATTACGCAAACTAAGTAAATGAAGGTCTTGGTTATGATTTCTATCTGTGATAATTTAGGATTAACAGAGTCTAAGATTCATCTTGAATAGAAATAGAAAAATACGGAACACGAATAGAATTCTAGGATGGATTTCGAACCCACTTCTTTGTATAGTTCTCCTCACGGGACTGAGTATATAACTTGCATTCCAGTTCTTGAATCCTCTCCGACTGAGCCAGGTGACTGACGAGAAAATATTGGCAGCCAGATGACTAAAAGTCCCTACATGTAACACCAGCAGAAAACCAACTTTGTGACCTGTCTACAGCGATATGAAAGTTGATTAATAGCGTTGTTCCGCAGCTGTCTTCGTTTGGAGTTAACTTAATAGCTGTGCAAACTTCCGCTCAAGTCCTCGAGGGAAATCACTTTCATGGCACATGGTGTGAAAAAAAAGGTCCTTACAAGGCCTTTTACAAGCAATGCTTACAACACTGGCTGAGATTATCCAACTTTGTTAAAGGAGAGGCACAGTAATATTTCTCTCTATAACCTACTTTTTTTTAAAACGTTCAATCCCAGTGTCAGCAAGGTGATTAATATGAGAAAAACTCGTGAAGAACTGTGAGTTAGGCAGTGACTAAACCATTCGATTAACTTTTCGCAATGACGTTTGATTTTAGCAGAAAAATGTATGTGACTTACTTTAACTGAAACCTTTTTCCTAATGAGCTACTTAGCTACCGTACGGGAATTAATTTGTTTGCAAATTTTGCGTTTGTGACCATGTGAGCGTTTTTTCCTTAACTTATGCAATGTTCTAGCTGAATGAAATAACGGTAATTTGAGAAGATGAACAACAAACGATGGCTTGCACCCAATCTAACCGCTGAACTTAGAACACCTAAAATTACCACAAACACTAAAGCAGTAACACAAAAACTGACGAATCATGAACAATTACAGATCTGAAAAATAATAACTGAACTTACTGTGTAACTTCTGACATTCTAGTTTCGTCATTAAAACGAATATAGTACCATGGGATATAGTACCATATCTGAAGTACTTATTTGATTATTGTTTGGCCGAAGGAGCTATACCAGATGAATGGAGAGTTGCTATAGTAGCCCCTGTGTATGAAGGAAAGGGTGATAGACATAAAGCTGAAAATTACAGGCCAGTAAGTTTGACATGCATTGTATGTAAGCTTTGGGAAGGCATTCTTTCTGATTATATTAGACATGTTTGTGAAATTAATAACTGGTTCGATAGAAGGCAATTCGGTTTTAGGAAAGGTTATTCCACTGAAGCTCAACTTGTAGGATTCCAGCAAGATATAGCAGATATCTTGGATTCTGGAGGTCAAATGGACTGTATCGCGATTGACATGTCTAAAGCATTTGATAGGGTGGATCATGGGAGACTACTGGCAAAAATGAGTGAAATTGGACTAGACAAAAGAGTGACTGAATGGGTTGCTATATTTCTAGAAAATAGATCTCAGAGAGTTAGAGTAGGTGAAGCTTTGTCTGACCCTGTAATAGTTGAGAGGGGAGTTCCTCAGGGCAGTGTTATCGGACCTTTATGTTTTCTTATATATATATATATGATATGAGTAAAGGAGTGGAATCGGAGGTAAGGCTTTTTGCGGATGATGTTATTCTCTATAGAGTGATAAATAAGTTACAAGATTGTGAGCAACTGCAACGTGACCTTGAAAATATTGTGAGATGGACAGCAGGCAATGGTATGTTGATAAACGGGGCTAAAAGTCAGGTTGTGAGTTTCACAAATAGGAAAAGTCCTCTCAGTTTTAATTGAAAGTTCCTTTTGGGGATCATTGTAAGTATCTAGGTGTTAATATAAGGAAAGATCTTCACTGGGGTAATCACATAAATGGGATTGTAAATAAAGGGTACAGATCTCTGCACATGGTTATGAGGGTGTTTAGGGGTTGTAGTAAGGATGTAAAGGAGAGTGTATATAAGTCTCTGGTAAGACCCCAACTAGAGTATGGTTCCAGTGTATGGGACCCTCACCAGGATTACCTGATTCAAGAACTAGAAAAAATCCAAAGAAAAGCAGCTCGATTTGTTCTGGGTGATTTCCGACAAAAGAGTAGCGTTACAAAAATGTTGCAATGTTTGGGTTGGGAAGAATTGAGAGAAAGAAGAAGAGCTGCTCGACTAAGTGGTATGTTCCGAGCTGTCAGCGGAGAGATGGCGTGGAATGACATTAGTAGACGAATAGGTTTGAATGGCGTCTATAAAAGTAGGAAAGATCACAATATGAAGATAAAAGTTGGAATTCAAGAGGACAAACTGGGGCAAATATTCATTTATAGGAAGGGGAGTTAGGGATTGGAATAACTTACCAAGGGAGATGTTCAATAAATTTCCAATTTCTTTGAAATCATTTCGGAAAAGGCTAGAAAAGCAACAGATAGGGAATCTGCCACCTGGGCGACTGCCCTAAATGCAGATCAGTATTGATTGATTGATTGATTGACAAATATTTTATAATTTCTTCAGGTGTTCAGTTTCTACGGAGTTCACGCCTTGATGCATTCCAGTCTTGTTCTCAAGTAATGTACGCAAAGGCGAACAGGCAACTGGCGCTATGGTGAACTTTAACATGAAATAAATGCTCACGTCAGTACTAAACAGTGCATGTACTCGAGTGGCCGCTGGAAGCTTCCGGACTCCGGAAAGCGAAACAAATGGATGCGTGTTGCATCTAGCAAGTACTTCCGGGCGCTTTCTTTTCTTCCCGGAGCGACCATTGCTTCTCTTCTACCCTCTTGATAACACCAGACAGGACGAAACAAAGAATCCTCGTAATCTGAAGCGTTAGCACTTCTCAGCGGGGGAAATGATTCTACGCTAAAAAAGATCTTCTTAAACAGTAAGCTATCGAATGAATGCATTGGTATCAATGCTGAGGTTATTAGTGGTTAACAAACAATATGAATCCGGTTGGTGTATAAAATATAGTACAATACCGTATAAAATTAAAAGAGGAAATGAGAAACAAACACAATAGGAAATTAATTTACCAGAACGTAATCTCGTGTTAAAAGAGGTAGTGTAATATAATTATAGTTCGAAAATACTTTTATTGAAGGCAATTAGATTCCATATTATCTATCAGTCGCATGTCTCTACCAGATGTTTGTCACAAATTTATACTTGTTAGAGAAAACAGGAGGGGTAATTATGAACTTCCCGGCCAACTAGTTAGTTACGTTGGAAAGCTTTACCGTTCAGAGATCCGCTGTTTGAATCTAACACTGGCAGAGATCCAAATAATATCGATAGTTTCTTCATTTACAAGTACACGCAGCGGCTGGCCACACATATATCAAGTCTGTAAAATGAATCAACATCAGTCAACAACTCCAGAAACTCTCGCGTGCTCATCCCAGCAGAGTTACCGTGCAATTGATTTTTAGAAATTCGTGGGAAAGAGATTATATCCATATGTTTTGCATATTCATACATGTGTATTCATGTGTTTTTAACGTGTCACTCGTAAATACGGATGAGCTGACAGCTATCATCTCACATACTGGGGTAATTTCAAAGCTCCTTTTTTATTTACTTCAGAGTAATGGCACGTGTCAATGCAATACGTTACTTAGGCCTATATGTAATCAGTAAGCTAGTCGTTCCCGCTGAATATCCAGAGAAAACAGACAGATATGTAGCAGCAGCAAGGTCACATTATTCTCAATAACAATGAAGCATTATGCGTGCTCAATAGCAGCTTCGTATGATGAAAATTCAATTATTTGTAAGTGATATGGGTGCAAGTGTATAGGTTTCGTTGCACTGTCCGACGTAACGTTGGAACTGTATACTAGCGATAGCAACAGTTGCAATTACGCGTGCATTTATTTTAAAATATATTAATGTTACGTCGCGGGCCCCGCGGTGTAAGGGTGGCGTGCTTGCCTCTTACCCGGAGGCCCCGGGTTCGATTCCCGGCCAAGTCAGGGATTTTTACCTTGGTCTGAGGGCTGGTTCGCGGTCCACTAAGTCTACGTGATTAAAATTGAGGAGCTATCTGACGGTGAGATAGCGGCCCCGGTCTAGAATCGAAGAATAACGGCTGAGAGGATTCGTCGTGCTGACCGCACGACACCTTATAATATGCAGGCCTTTGGGCTGAACAGCGGTCGCTTGGTAGGCCATGGCCCTTCGGGGCTTTTGCGCCATGCGGGGTTTGGTTTGGTAACGTTAAGTCACGTGTAATGGGACCTGCAGCTTCATGTTTATAATTTATTTATTATTGATAACTTAATATCATTAAACTAATTAATCATTACATTATAAACTAGCAAGTGTACCCGTGCTTCGCTATGGTATTCTACACTGTATACGGACTTCTCCGTAAATTACTGTAAAGGCAGTGAGAGAGATTATATTAAATTGCATGTCTGTTAGCGCTATCCGAGAAACAAAATAGGGAGGATACCATACGTTGTTTCCGATGTAAGGTAGGCAATGGAGAAATTTTGTTTGATAATGATGATGATTTCCTACTGCCAGTCACAATCGAGTTCCGGAGTTTCTATTATAGTGGCAGGCTCACTTAGCAACTGCCATTCACAGTAGAGATGGAGAGTTCTCATTATAAAGACAGACCCATTTTTCGGTCGAGATCTCTACAGACGTTTTGCCGTGATGGTGGAACAAACAGAAACGAAAAATAAAAACCACTGATACGCTCTTGAGTTCATTTAAAACTGATAAATATCTGAAAAATTGGCAAAACAAACGAAATTACAGACAGCCGACCCCCTTCAACTTTATTTGCATAGTTAATGACATGATAATTACGAAAATAACCATAGCCGAATCACCAGGACATGACATTTCATTAAAAAATCTCACTTGCATTGACTGCTATTCGGTCACCATGGTTAGAGGCTAGCAATCAAATCATTCAGTTATCACGCTCCGGAAGGAAAACTCATCTAGTGGTTTACCTACGTGTACTTAATAAAAATTCAGTAACGCAATTTCAAAATGATATTAATGTAGGAAACAGATAATATAGAGTACAAAATTATTCGTAAAATGCAGTCGCTGCCTATATTTAAACTTATAGCTGTATGGGAAGAAAAAGAGCAGACTGCATTGCCTTTGCAAATATATTCAGCAGTGTGTAAAAACAACAGCAGAATAGATGCAAATACTTTCAACAAAAGTGAACGGATTCGGATGTTTTTTCTTGCCAAAATGCAAAAGGTTAATCTGCGTTTGAACTCAGTTTTCGTAGGTTTACTCTTTGAAAAAAACGAGGCAAATTTTATAAATGAAACACAAAGTTCTCACAGAAATCATGTATCAGGAACCATCAACAGAATAATGCAGGCACTTTAAGTCCATGTCAATAAGTAAAGAATGTATCCATAAACAGATCTGTCTTTAAAATGTACTGTAATAGAGGAAGGGAGAACAACAAGAAGCTCAAGAATGTGGTGCAGGGTCATAGATGAGGTAATTCGTTTACACAGGCTTCGAAACTGGGCGATAGAAAGGTACGTAATACTTCACATCAGTCTACAGAGCTCCTACAGATGAAACTCATTCATACAGGAGCTGAACTTGAACATATTTATACAATTGCTATTTATAGGAAAGGCACTACGATTATGAATGTAGTTAATAACACAAAGTTCTATTCACTTAATCTCATAGAGATCTGAGCGAGGAAAGGAATAACACGTTCATATCTCCATGAAAATATATTCCAGTGAAAGTGCAAACTTGACACAAGCAGGCAGATAAAAGTTCCACAGCCCCATGTGCCTCACATTCAGGATGAAGAATGTGAGTCTTCCCCGTAACAGAATAACTTAATACTGTAAAGTTTTCATTTTCTAAAACTTCTTGATGTCTACGAAATATATATCCTCCTATATCTTTTCTCTTCTTTTTATCACTTAATACTGTCCTGTACCAAACCTTGACGCAAAGAGGGCTTCTGAATCTTGAACATCATACAGAGTTTTTTCTTCTTAACATAATTTTAGATGAAAATAATGCAAGGCCTGCATCCCCATTGATAACAGCGAGCTATTGTGTTGATGGTAGTGTGGTGTGCGTGTGTTGCTGCTGCTACTGTTGTTAGTTTATCGTCCCAGGCGGATAATAGAAACCGCCTTCCTTGCCTTGCCTCGGGGTTCAAGAAGAGAGGTCGCGCCGATTTATCACCTTGCCACTCATGATAAAGTTGCCACCGCGGGGACGACCACTTTCTTACCCGCAACAAATTCCAACACTGCTACCATGGCAGTGTAATGGAGTGTCAGCGCTACCCAGAGCCAGCACCGTCCGTGAAATTACCCACAACACTCAGACATCCCTTCTCATGATCATCCGCACGACAATGAGGCTTCAAGAGCGAACGTTGCAGTCCTCAGCCTGATAATCCTTCTCATGATCCCGTGGCCATTGCAGGCTAGGTAAAACCACCGATACGGCAAAAATTAACGACAATAATTGTAAATCAAATCAAGAAAGGAGTATTGAGTCTTCTATAATCAGAATAAATCGCAACAATTGAGTATTCATTTCAAAACATCTTTACGTACAGAAAATACTAACCTTTTACACCACAAGATGCAAGACTTACATAGAAATGAAAACAGACACTTTTAGATACCCTAGAAAATTAAAACTTGTTACTAGAGAACCTGATGTCGCCAATATTTCTACAATAATCAAAAATTTCCAAAACTCTTTGAGGGTGCGAGCCGAGAGGTTTAAAATTAGGGCTCAGAAGCAAAAGAAAGTATGTATCCAAGCGTGAACATCTATTCATTCAGTAAGTAACTCTCTTTCCAAAGCGATTGCCCATAGTTTTCGTGGACTTAACACTTTCCTAAAAGTCTAAATTTATTTTAACATCAAACTCGGAGAAAGCTTTGAGTGAAATTTCAAGACAGGTAATCTGCACTAATAAATGTAAGTCGAAGATTAGCAATGTATTAAGGTAGCTATAAGGATGAGAAAACACTGAGCGGAGTGGTTCTGCATTCGGGAGGCGAGTGGATCTAACCCCATCATCGACTGTCCTGAGAATGGTTTTCCTTCGTTTCCCACACTCACTTCCAGGAAAATGCCGTAACAGTTTCCATTTATAGGTCACGGCCGATCCCTTTTCCTTCGTCCATCAATGTACCGCAAATCCACGCGTATCTCCTGGCAAGAGAGAGGGCGTTACGCTCTAAGTGGCCCGCCGTACCCCTTCAGAGTAGGGAACGAGAGAAAAAAGAGAAAATAAAACTTGGTATCGCAGAACTTCATATCCCCACGGTCCGTACAAAAATTGAAATTTCCCAAAACTGCCTGTGTAGGGTGGGAGGGGGTGGGGGTTGGGGGATTGAGTTGGGAGGAGGTATTCAAAATTGAGACTCAGAAGCAAAACAGCATAATGCAAATGTTTACGGAGCTCCAATAATCTTGACTTTAATTCCGACCGTGTATATCTTTCAGTGGTCAACAAAGTGATCAAGGTCACCAAGTTCAACAGACATGCTTTCTTACCGTACATCATCAGGTTAATAGCTCCCTCTAAGGATCAGTGGCAGAGTGGCAGTGGCGGGTTCAAACTCGGTAGTGATACTCGGATTTTTGAAGGTGGGAAGAAGTCAATTCGACACTCCATGTCGTATGATGTCGTCATTTAAAAGATCTCTGGTGGCAAATTTGGCATTCATCAGACAAAAATAATTACAAATTCACCCACAGGTCGCCCAAGAGAAATTCGGTTTAATCTGCTATCTAGTGCACCTAGAGTAAAACGGAACTTCGAAACTGATGAGAAAGAGCCTGGATGGCGTCAAATTAAAATGCCTGCACACGGCAGCTGACGCCGTACAATTATTATTATTATTATTATTATTATTATTATTATGAGGTTAATGACAAACTAGATTGCGTGCCAAAAGCCTGGATTCGATTCCAAACCACCTCGCAGTGTTCGTCTGGAGTGAGGACATATGAAACTGTTGATGGTGATTCACCCGTCGGGTGGGGATGTTGAGCCTTGAGCAGACCCGTTGGTGCTATTCAATAACAGTAGGCTATGTGACGGCACCGGTTTTCACCCTCTCCCTTCCTACTACCATATATCTCGTCAATGATTTCAATTCATTAACTCCTCTGAAGAGGATGACGTCAGGAAGGGCATCTGGTCGCAAAAACGCGCTATGAAGATTCATCTCGCTTCATACCCGACCACGTAGAGCAGGGACTCTCAAACACCCAAAATGTTAAGCGTGCAGACAACGGCGCAGAGTTCCTGTGCACAGTGCATCGGTTCCACTCGGCTCAGCTCGGACCAACGCTTCGTCTCTGGGCTACTCGGCTAAGCTCGACTCAACTCGGCTCGGGTTTGGAGCGCTTCGGAGCAAGTGAGGAAGAGGGAGACAAGGGGAGCGAGCTAGACAGGCGTGGGGAAAGAGAGAGACAGCGCTATTCCTCCAAATCGAGGAGTAGGACTCTGCACTCTCGTCAGCCAAGCGAAGTCGTCTTTTGCACCGTGCACACTGCATGCACCAGGCTCATGCACCCTGAGAGGCCCTGACATAGAAGAACGGGATAAGCGTTGGACATCCATGTTCATGTCCATTTCTGTCGAGACATGATGTTTACAGTGCACTAACTGGTATGGGCTAGAACAAATTTGTTATTGTTTATCTATCTCAGTCTCTCCTTGGTTTTGACAATATGAAAGTGACTGAAGTACAGGTAAACGCCGTTATATGCGAATTTGTTATCCGCGATTTTGCATATACGCAATTTTGGTTTTAAGTCAGGTGCTGCCTACTTTTAACAGTACGTGGAAGCTGTGTTGCGTTAAGGCGGGTACAGACATACGTGCCGAAGTCTGTAACGTACACTACGTCGCATGCCAAGGTTAAACGGGGCAAGCGCATCTCTACATGCATCTTCTGTCGTGTTTGTCGAAACGTGAATCGTCAGTTCCGGTCAGTAGAGCTGTGAAGTTGCACTTGACAGGTTTCGTATTTAAAATGCCGAGTAAAAGGAAAGAAAGTGTGCCTGTCGAAGGAAAGAAGCGTGTACGAAAGTCGTATTCGTTAGAAACGAAGTCAGAAGTTTTGGATCTCTGTGAGAAAGGTGAGCGTTTTGTTGACTCGGTGAATCCACTGTGAGAACTATTCGTGACAATGCGGAATCAATTCGAAAAAAAGCTCGATCTTGTAACTTAAGTGTGACAAGTATGACCAAATCTCGCTCAGAAGCGATGGAAATAATAGAAAAAATGCTAAGTCATTGGATTGAGCATCACAACCAACAACACATGCCTCTCTCTGGAGCTGAAATTCAAGCTGAAGCCAAGAGCTTGTATGCAGAGTTTTTTTTATTATTGTGGGTTTCAGTGTTAACATTTTTTAAGTGTATAAATTTTGCATTAAAATGCGTTTCAGAAACGTGATAATGGTTATTTTTCTGTAGAAGTACTAAGAATCTCTGTTATTTTAACCTTAATATGTGAGTAAACAGAAACCTAACCCTATAATTTAATATAAAATAACTCTCGATTTACGTGAATTCGGTACGCGCGGCAATTCCGCGGAACGTAACTATCGCGTATAAAAGTTCTACCTGTACTGTATGTGCAATGTTAGTAGTACCACTCCTTATAAAGCCAGTCCCTACTGTGAATGATGTCAAAATGTCACTCAGAAGATCTAGTGGTGCGGGCATTTCGGTCGGCTGGACAGATTGATATGTACCAACAAATTCTGACTCGGTGAGGAAAGCAATGGGAAACTATCTCACTCCTCATTTCCCTAATGCGCCCAGGAAATCTATGACAGCTGATGACGGAGCTGTTGAGGATCTAACCAGTCTTCGCGCTGAAGACTCAACGTACAAGAAGTGAAGCAAAAATGCAAGCAAGCAAACAATTCTGTAGTTTTACATGAGTATGGGTATCGTGATCATAGCCGCGGGCATCTTGAGCAATATTCTTTCCCTTATTTGACTCATATGCTTATTAGCATACCCCCTCCCCTCTCCTACACACACACACTCCCCTTCCTCCCGTTATAATACACAGTAAAGACAAGTAGAAATGGATGAATTGAAGAAAGGTTCCCTCAACAACGCTAGTCGGAAAGCAGTGATCAGTGCACCATATCCCTTCTCTAGAAACAGTCCTGGCTTGGAATTCTCCTCCCTCCAGCTCTAAAAGTTGTTGACATCGTTATGAATGTTCCTTAAATCGATTAATCCATCAATCAAATGCCGTTCACAACGCATGTCATGGGAGTTCCTGGTGTCATGGCTTTCAACTAATCAGTCTAGTGCCTGTATAATCCCACCGAGCCTCGCTGATGAATTTCTGGAAATTGAACTCATATCCCTCGAGTCTTGAGCTACATGACATGTAATGTACAGCAATAAACAAAGGGCGGTGCAGGAAGATTCGTGAACAAGCTACGTCACCTAATGCAATTCCAGCTCCTCTTTCACCCGAGGAAGACAGAACACTTAAAGAGAGTGACCCCCTCCTACTTGGGTACAACTCAAGGAGCGGTCTCTTCCTTTGATGTGCATCATGATTGTAAACAAACAGGCTGGGAAGACCGGGCATGGTTTGCTAATGTTACACACCAGGCAAATGCTTCGGTTGTAATTGATAAGGCTACGTTCTCTTGATGAATATTGAATTTTCACGACTACATTGTAATCGAAACCGATTTTCAACCTATTAGGTCGTGTTACGTACATTTAGTACGTGTTGAAGAGATGTTAAGTACAGAACAAAAATGGCCAACCCGACACCAGTGGGATCCCACTACGTTCTCTTCATTTTCAGTCCTAGTTATGTCGTATCCCATCGTCGCTGTAAGACCAGCCTGAGTCGGTGCGGCGTAAAAACAATAACAAAAGGGAAAACGAAAAAGAAAACGAATTCTCAGGCCACTGTTCAATATTGAAAAAAGAACTTAGACAATTACTCGTTGTCCGGACACTGACACTCAGGATTTATGACGATTTGTCATAACGCAAGGGCAAGCAACCATGAAGGTAAGTTCGTTTCTGAAATTACGTCAGCGTTGCCGGTTAGAAGCTGTGTTATCGAGAGCTTTTCTTCTCCTCTCCGGGGAAAGAGGAAGACAAACCAAGATGAATGCGATCCCGAAGCAGCCAGGTGCAACCCTGGGGACAATGGGGATGTCACAAGAACTCAGTCGTTTATCTCCAGCCGGGGCCCTGCGCACTAATGGCTCTGATTTGTTCCACCAGGACCTCCACTTCCCTTAAACCTTCCTATCTTCTCGCACAGGAAGATAAAGGAAACATCAACGGAGATCACACTGTATAACAATGTATTCGATCATATAGAGTGAAGAAGTGAAAATGGTGCACATGAGTGAAAAATCCACTACCAGTTTTCACACGTATAGTGAAAGGATTAACATAGTAAGTTGTTTCGGATTCGATCCCAGCTCTGCCATGAATTTAAGACTAGTTTGATGAGTTAGAATAGGGTGTACTCAACCTTGAGAACACACGTGAAATAGAGAGAATGGCCAGGATGAGTAGCTCACGTCAAACAGTAGGCCGCTAACCTTTAGAGCTCGAGTTGGCAGGTGCAATGGTATTTTAAGGTGCTAGCCTCATGTCGATAGATTTTAGGGTACGTAGAAGAACTCCCGTGGGACAAAATTCAGACACCTCGGCGTCCCCATAAACCGCAGTTAGTGGGACGAAAAGTGACATCATTATTGCAGAAGTACGTGAAATGGATGAAAATTTTTTTCTAAGTTTTATTACCACGGCCGGCCCCGCGGTGTAGGAATAGCGTGTCTGCCTCTTACCCGAAGGCCCCGGGTTCGATTCCCGGCCAAGTCAGGGATTTTTACCTGTATCTGAGGGCTGGTTTGAGGTCCACTCAGCCTACGTGATTACAATTGAGGAGCTAGCTGACGGTGAGATGGCGGCCCCGGTCTAGAAAGCCAAGAATAACGCCGCGAGGATCCGTCGTACTGACCACACGACACCTAGTAACCTGCAGGCTTTCCGGCCGAGCAGCGGTAGCTTGGTAGGCCATGGCCCTTCGGAGCTGTTGCACCATGGGGTTTGGTTTGCTTTTATTACCGCGTATGGGTTTTCGGCTTCGCTAGGATAAAAAAGGGTCAGAACAAGGAAGTTATTGGATGTCGCCTCAATTACGACACAGTTCCTGCATTCTTGTACACAGTGTGTTTAAGAGAGCAATTTATTCAGTTTCTGCATTTGTCTAGAGTGAAATTGACAAATCATCTTCAGAGCTGCCGATGGTGGGGTTTAAACTCACTGTCTCCCGATGAATTGTACAGTTCAGCCATCTCATTTAGTTCTTAAGTAGAATACAAACTACAGGGGTGGAACTACTCATTTCAAGAATCGTACCTACAGTGGCAAAGAAACGAACCTCATATGAGTTAGTGCAGAGGTGCTCCACGCTGGGCATTCTGTCCCGCGGGAGCCCAGCACTGTTAAGTGGGCGGACTGGCAGGCGATGAGCGCAGCGTATCCTATTCAACCACAGTGACGTTGTGGCTACGTCACAGGCCGTGAGGGATGGGCGAAGTTCACCCAGTCATTCTCGACCACTGCTGCGATACCCGAGTTTGAAATGGAGGCAGAAAATATTAAAAGAAAGAGGGCAGAAATTCACATCCTTTTCAATTTACGTTGTAAGAAATAAGTGATTTATGTTCACTGTAGTTTATGTATTTTGACCGGATACAATAAAGAGTTAGGCCTACAACTTCAAAAAATTTTATAATGTAAGCAATGAATTACAATTTTTACTATTACATTTCAAGAGGCGTTTTAGAAACAGTTCTAATGTAATACAGAGTTAAGGTTGATAAGCTGTGGCTTGTGGTTGTTTGGGTTTAAATTATCCGATAAATTCACCAACAATCCAATCATGCTTACTGGGAATAAAATCAATCAGGTTATTTATTAGAAGGCATACTGTACATCTATCTGGTAGATGCATTTACGTTGTTGTTGTTGTTGCTGTTGTAATTTAATCTTGGATAGTAAATATCTATGTCCTCACTCGTGATAAAAATCCCTCTCGCCATTTAGAGGCTATTAAATTTTAAATACCATTTTCAGAAATTCAGTGAACAGGGAAAGTCACACAACACTACAACACTGTGCAAAATCATTGTTGCATTATGTAATTATATTACATTTTGCTAAATGAATAACAGGAATTTTACTGTTTTAAATTAAAATACTGTTATTCTCATCCAAGAAATTATAAGTCATAGCTTGTACGCTTAAACCCTGTACCTTTGTAGACTGTAAGACAAAAATTATAACGCGTCAGTTTTCTTTGAATGGATAAATATAATAAGAAAATAAAAATGTTTATATCTAGCGCAGTATAAATCAAACCGGAATATCTTGAAAAGGTCAGGATTTTTTGTTGCGATTATAGTGTTCTATTTTAAATAATGTATCCCAATCAGCATTTCGATGGTTAGTGGAGGAGAGCTTAGTAATCACAATCACTGAGCGAGTTGGCCGTGCGGTTAGGGGCGCTCAGCTGTGAGCTTGCATCCGGAAGATAATGGGTTCGAACCCCACTGTCGACAGCCCTGAAGATAGTTTTTCGTAAGTTCCTATTTTCACACCAGGAATATGCTGGGGATGTTGCTTTAATTAGGGCCACGGCCACTTCGTTCACACTCTTAGGCCTTTCCTATCCCATCGTCGCCAGAAGACCTATCTCTGTCGGTGCGACGTAAAACAAATCGCAAAAAAAAAAGTAATCACAATCGAACGTCAATGTTTCCTCGCTTTCGTGCTCTCTCGCTCCACTGTGACGTATGGTTGCTACGTAAGCTGCCCACATTTACGTCAGACCAGCCCGGCTGCACTGAGCGGCCAGCTGAGCACCTCTGAGTTAGTGAAATGCTAGTGGCCTAATGAGCTAGCGTCCCCCTGTTACGATTAGGAACGAAGCTATCGCGATCTCGAGAAATGCAATGTTAACAATGCCTGTAAGGGGAATGAAAAAAAAACGAGGTTTCCAAAGATGGCCGATGTAAGGGACTGAATGCATATTTCATCCGTGTCCATGTGAGCTCGTCACGCTGATTATCGCCAATTTATCCTGAGGATAACAGTGGTCTATGACTGATCAAAACAAAACTCCTGAGAGCAAAGGCATAATTTCATAGGGATAATCACTCCAGGTTTTAGATATTCCAATTGTTTACACCGATCTTCCAATAACAAGCTTGCATTAATTAACCCAGGTATCTACGAATCTTATTGCTACTCACTTGGAAGTGACTGGCTACAAAATGATTAAAGTCGATAACGACGTTCCCCAGAAGGAACAAAAAAGGTAAGGCAATATAAAGGAAGACATTTAGTGTGTCATGTTCAATATATTCCGTCGGGGAGTGTCTTTGACAGCAGAGAACTGACAGGTAAATTAGAAAATTCCGATAAAGAGAAGAAGGCAGTCACCTACCACGTCAAGAAAGACGCTTACTCTAAATCCTGAATCAATTACTTAAGGACAAGGATGCTGTTGCCAATTAGTTGTAAGAATCCAACCGGCGCAGCTCGGCACATAGTCACGATTAAGAGACATCCACGTCAGCAGAGGTTATAATTGTCGAGGAATTCGATAAACGTTCCTATAGAAGGCAAGAAGAGATAGTAATTTAGCCCAGAGCAGGAATCAGCTGACAGGGAACAATCATATGATAATTAAAGAAGACAATCTTGCATGTTAAAGGATCCTCGTTATGGTGGGCTGCTAATGGCTGTCATACCTGCCTAATTTAAAGAGGGAGGAGTTTGTAAACGCAGCGTAACACAGACATGACTGGAATAGACACGGGATTAACTGATTCATATTCAAGCTTATGGAGATAGGTGTTAATTCTTGTGATGGAATTTTTCTCTCCTGTTCTTTCGCTAGAGGATTAACTTCGCACGCACACACACATATATATTGACGGTGCGCGAGAAATACCTCGTATCCCCACACTACCCTTCCTCCTAAAGACTGGTCATACCTCCCAACCACACATGGATATGCAGTCCATCAGAACAACGTTCATTGTACCCATTTTCCTATGCTAATGTGCAAAGGAAAATGAACCTTAAATGCTTTATACTGTAGGAGTGAGTAAATATTTCTTAAAAAGGTATATATTCCTACAGTGCGATACTATAAATTTAATTTTCCTTTACATATTTGCATAGGACATTGAACGCAACGAACACTGTTCTGATGGACTGCATATTCATGTGTGGCTGGGAGGCGTGACCAGTATTGAAGGAAAATAATAGATAGGAAGGGCATTGTGGGATACGAGGTATTGCTCGCGCATCGACACACACACACACACACACACACACACACACACACACACACACACACACACAAAATCAGGGAGAAAGATCTAGGACTGGAAGGTACAGAGAGGGCTTCACCTAAATTAATGTACATCCTGGTATCTGACTGGTTGAAAACGGGAAACCACCTTCAAGACTGCTGACTAATATGGAGATTTGAAAACAAAAGCGGCGGTCATAAATTGTCAGTTAGGCTTACACTTCCAGATAATATATTCAATTATGAAGGAATATACGTATTATTATACGTTAGAAATGGATATTTACAGAGGTTTAAATGGTGATCAATTGCTTGCATTGTGAGCAAATGCTGATCCACAAAAGATGCATATACATAATTCAGAAAGAAAATGCCTTGTTTACGGAGGCGGTGTTCACGCAGTAGTTTGGCTGCTAGCAAGGTTCGAATCTACTAGGTAAATATTTCACACCAGACGATCCAAGATGACTATAGTGATCACGAAAATACCGTACCTGAAATACCTGAATATCCGTACGTTCTTTTACAGACTTCATATTAAGTGACACAGGTTTAGTAGTGTATAATAATATGGCATCTCTGCAGACTATTAGGTAAACGCTAGAAATTGGTTAGTCGTCTCGAATTGGATTTTTAAAAAACACTTTAAAGTCGCAGCTATTAAGTACATATATTCCGTGCACTTTGAGTCCCGTAAATCAAATATGAGGAAAATGTGATTTAAAATTCTTGTTTGTACCAAATTAATTGAAAATCAAATATTAGATAAATTTTCATGAGAAAATGAATAGCAATTACTTTTATTTGTACTATTTTCATAGTATTGTGGTTGACATTTCTATTGAAAGCTATCTAATTACCTCAATATAACTGACAATGCATACTGACTACCTAGAGGAATAAGGAAAACAATTCCTACCCTAAAGGTATTAGAGTTAAATCAACTTCCCATTCACACACAAAAGTTTATGAAAGCCATAAAATTAGACTTTTAATTTTAAATTAGACTACCATACAATTACGTAATAGCAAATTGGTACAGTTAATACTTTTTGAACCATACGCATTTATGTATGCTGCAACATTTTCCTTCCTACCAAATAATGACGTGTTACGATAAATGAAGCTGACCATCGCCAATTCACTTGCAGGCGGTCTTAAATGCTAATCGATACAGTAGAACCTCAATTATTGAGGTATCTAATAACTTGCATACTACTTCGGCTCCACCAGTGCCATTCCTCTACATAATACAAGCTGGTGTTTTAAAACCAGCTTCATTATGTCTTTATAGGGAATATTCTCACTTTGGATACTTACAAATTCGTATTAAAGAGAAGTGCGTAATTTTCCTTTTATTTTCTTTGTAACATTGCAATTTCCACAAATTTCTCTAGCATATCGATAGTACCAAACACGCCCGCATAAACTGATGACTATACTTGAATAAAGCTGAATAATTTGGTCAGGGCTTCACCAACCCAGCAGGCATTGAACTCGCAACTTACACACAACCCCGTACTGTGAACAGCTTGCAGAGTGTTGTGATGTAGCCTAAAGTAGGATTTGAAACTGCTGTGGTTCATGACTATTGAAGGTGTCCAGCTCCATGGCTAAATGGTTAGCGTGCTGGCCTTTGGTCACAGTGGTCCCGGGTTCGATCCCCGGAAGGGTCGGGAATTTTAACCTTAATTGATTAATTTCGCTGGCACGGGGGCTGGGTGTATGTGCCGTCTTCATCATCATTTCATTCTCATCACAACGCGCAGGTCGCCTACAGCGTCACATCAAAAGACCTGCATCTGGCGAGCCGAACTTGTCCCCGGACACTCCCGGCACTAAAAGACATACGCCATTTCATTTCATTTCACTATTGACGGTTGTGTTACGCATTACCGTTAAGATGCTATGGCAAGCGGCTAGTCAAACTAACAATAAACACTGATTAAAATTCAGAGATTGCTTTTACTTAATATAAGGAGACAGCTAAGTTCGGGTCCCTTCTACAGGACCTGTTTTTTTTTGTGGGGATAATGCGTAGGCCTACACATAAGCGTTACGTTCCAAATAATTTCGAATTACCGAAACTCATTTTACATCTGGGCTTCAAATAGCCTTCGAGGTATCGAAAAATTCGAGTAATAGAACCTCGAGTTATAGAAAATATACAACACGTAAAATATAAGATTCTGTCGGGAAGCTTTTTTTATTTTTTTTTATTTTTACAATTTGTTTTACGTCGCACCGACACAGATATGTCTGATGATGATGCTTGTTGTTTCAAGGGGCCTTATGGCGACGATGGGATAGGAAGGACCTGGGAGTGTGAAGGAAGCGGCCGTGGCCTTCATTAAAGTACAGCCCCAGAATTTGCCTGGTGTGAAAATGGGAAACCACGGAAAACCACCTTCAGGGCTGCCGACAGTGGGGTTCGAACCCACTATCTCCTGGATGCAAGCTCACAGCTGCGCGCTCGTAACCGCACAGCCAATTCGTCCGGTTGTCGGGAAACTTAAATCCCTGCGGGATATCGAAAATTCGAGTTACAGACGTTTGACTGTATTACTCTCAATACAGTTCTACGCATGTCCGTTTGTCACTTTTCAAATGTTGACGCTTTGAGAGTTCGAACACATGGTTAGTCGATATGTGATATTAGAAGTGAGACATTGTGGAATTGTGTAAATACGTGACATTCCCATTGTAATTCATTTAGAGTGCGTATAAAATGATAATAAAGTGAGTTTCTAGTGTAATTTTCCATTGGGGGCGAAAATCGGGCAATTATATTTTAAACAAGAAATATACAAAAATTCAAGCGTCCAGTGTTTTGTGAGTATTGTATTACAATTTAATTATTTTACCAAATCATTTAGAAGTACTATTCTGTCGGTTCTGACCGTTACGTACAGAAATCATAAGCAGTAATGTGCCAAGTTTCCAAGTGTTAAAACTGGACTGTTCAGGATATGTATCGGATTATCAGTATTTCTGCATGATTTTATGGTGTCATGATATTATTTTAGAGAATTATGCATGAGATATAATTGCTTTAAAACTATTGTAATTTTTTGATGATAATAATAAATATGAATAAAAATATATAAATAAAATTACTCAAAAACTTAATAAAATTAATAAGCATAATTAACCGAAATGTCCGTAGTATGGGCGCCAGAGTTCACCAGAATGGATCCCTCGAATTTAGATAAGAGCATGATAAACTTTATATCCCAGGGCGTGTACATAATGCTGCGTACTGGTACATCTGCTGCAGGCCTTACCTAACCTCCTGAAAACGACTAATTAGGTAGGAACTGCACCTAGGTTCATCAATAACACTGATTCTAAAATAGCTAACTATATTCTTAACAAATTCCGTGCATGAGCACCTCATCAACATACAACATTATACATATAATACACACATAAAATATTGCTGGAAGACTCCATATTTACAACAACAACAACAATAATGAAAATCGTGGGAAAACGAAAGCGAGAACTAAGCTACCATTTGTAGATGGTCCGATGAACAATGTACATGTATGAAGATAAACACCCTTCACTGTCTCTATATCAATTCGATTTACCGATTCTCATAATCGGCAGTTATCACATCACACAGATACTGTACCTTGTACTACTGTGTTCACATATTTTAACACTTGTTGTAAAGATATATGCACACGTCTGTCGATCCTCAACATATAAATTTATGGAAAGTCTGAGATAGCTTTCACCAACATATAATGCTAGGCCGCCACAAGTGCTACAATACTTAATGCGCAAGCACTCTCCACAATCAGCCACTTTCCACAAACATAACACGACTACGCTCCACGAACGTTTGAAGTCCAGTCCATTGCAGCCATGTCAATCCAGTACCGTATCTCAGCAACACTTCCTTCCCGTACAGTGCGTCAGTTGTAGTTGTAGTTATCTTCCTTCTCGTTCCTTTACCTCTACAATCACCTTTACAATGTCTCATACAATCTCTCTTACAATGTCCTAATACAATCATCTGGTTGCCGCCGTATCATCAACCTTTATAGACATCAACATCCCCCTCCTCTCAGATGAGACGTCTGGATTGGTGCTTGCCAGCCAATCATGAGTGATCTCAAATCAAGACCAAGCCCTGAACTACTTCTTCCTCCCAAGATAATAACAAACTCTGGGGAGTTTTCATGAATCACCAAACTTTCCCTGGTACAACAACAAGCTCATCTTATCAGGCTGGGATATATACACGAGTAATGGAATTTCCTGACACAAGTACATCATAACAGACACTGGGGTAGCCAGATGACTCATTCAAATTACCAGAGTTATTACAGCAATGTTTTCCCACTCGTGCAAAACAAATTACTCATACCTACATATGTGGATATCTTCCAGCTTGCCAATATAAATGACAAAACATACAAATGAAATACTGATGATAATAATAATAATAATAATAATAATAATAATAATAATAATAATAATAATAATAATAATAATAATAATAAATCGAATACTGACAATAATATCTCTAACTTCTACATATAATTCGGGGGTGTGATATATGTACTATCACATAACGCCCCCTTGGTGAATCGATGATATCACATATTATGATTCACCATAAAACAGAACTTCATACATAACCTTATAATGGCATAACTGAACACATAATTTACTGTAATAATGATATATACATTGCGTCTACTGCATTGTATTCGCACACACGAAATACAATTTGTCCAAACAATAATAATAATAATAATATGGCTATATACACACAACTCTGATTGTTTCATATAGCATTGAACACAATCCCTTCTTGCTACTGTACACATACATTAATATTGATAATATATACATCCAAGGTGCAGATCCTATCTCTTATATCTGCGAAGGCTATAGATATTAAATGTCCCAAGAACCTTATTTTCAGCGGTTAGGAGCCTATAAGCACACTTGCCTATTCTACTGTCCACAGTATATGGACCCTGATACAATTGAAAAAACTTATGCATTAACTTAACATTGGCATCGATAGACGAGGAATGCGTACTGCATTAAAAACTAACTACTTCTAGAATACAATCTATCTCACACACAAGCATTCATACCATCCAGTCACACAAGAATCAGACAAGCTTTCATTCAGGACATTCATAACAAAGAAATCCCTCTTTCTGAAATGCGCGGGAATCTCACTACGTTTACTCTTCCACAAAACCATAATTAATGCAAGCAAACAAATCACATACTTTTTCACACATTCCACCTCGATATCATACAACATGTCATTCAAATCATTCACACAACTCTCAGCATTCAATGAAACATTACGCACTCGCTTGGGTAGACTTTCTTTCATCTCACGCACACTTCCATTTTCACACACGCTCACTCTATTACTGAAATTCTTACCATAATACACTTCGAAATTGCTGTCATTACTACTTAATGACCCAACAATTAATCCATCTTCACCACCTTCCATATCAGCTACTACTTGCACCACTTTCATGCCAACAACACTGCTACTTTCGACTCTCTTATCAGAAGTTTCATTAATCTCAAAGTCACCATTTTCACACATAATGGACCTAACTTTACTCTTCTCACGTACACTTAAATCAACAAAAACATCCTCATGATGTATACTCCGTGAACACTCTTCACTTACTAGACAACCTTCATCAACACAAAAAACTCCACTTTCAATTTCAGAAACTTCCACAAGATTATCGATCGCAACACCGCTATTACCATCACCACTAGCACAAAGTAAGACACCGGACACATCATTCTTACCTTCATCACGCCCCCTATACTCAAAATCTCCCTGAACACAAAACACATGGTCATGCAATAATTCCTTTTTCACGTCTACCTCGTAACTTACCTGTTTCATCGCGTGAATAGGAATTTCGGTATCGGACTGCCTATCTGACCCAACTAAGAAGTCCGATTCCGGTTTAAATTACTTGACGTGGACTGTTCACTATTATCATTTCTCGGCACTTGATCTGGAGGTCTTTGATCCGTACGCCCCCTACTTTCTGATTCCCCTTGATTAGGTCTTCTGCCAAAATATTCCTGGTGATTAACTCCCTGATCAAACTGTCTGTTTCCCCTTCCGGAATTACCACCCTGATTCCCTTGCCTAGAATGACTGAAATTCTGATTATTCCTATCTCCCCCTACCTGATTACCTTGTCTCCCATTATCCCCGTAATTCCTACCTTCAGTTTGCCTAGTCCTCCCCTGCCCTTCCAAAGCATCAAACCTCTCTAACAGCTGCTCTAATTCCTTGATCGTAACAATATTCTGCATACATGCAGCTAATCCAACCTTCTCAGGAAAGTGCCTCAACATCTGGCGGACTGTATCTCTCTCCGATGCTAGACCTTCAATATTCTGGCTGATCAGAACATGCGCTAAGAAATATTCCGTCATAGACACACCTTCCTGAGGTCTATATTTGCCAAATAGCACGCGATCTCTTTCCCTTGCCTGAATAGCTTCACTCCAAAATTTGGAACTAAATTTCTCCTTAAATTCCTCTAAACTCGAAATACCCTGTCTATAAACTTGAAACCAGGATCTCGCTTCTCCAACAAATGCAATATCCAACATCTCATCAACCATACTCCATTCGATCAAACCATCGTCAAGATTCTTGGAAAACCGTTTCTCCACCGTTTTCAAGAATTCCATCGGATTAAACTGCCGACCATTAAACTTGGGTAATTCAGAGTCCTTCGTACAAGATACGTACCTATTACATATGCTGCTACCTAATTGGATTTGACTGATCTCCTGCCTTAATTTCACATGACATGATTTAATTCCTTCTTCCACTACCATTCTGGCATTTCCTTCTACTGACTTAAGGTCATCTTTTACCGACTTAAGGTCTTTCTCCAATTTCTCATTCTTCTCATCTATACGCTTCGCTAAAACGTTCTGATTGGATTTAATTCTATCTATTTCTTCTACTTTATCTTCCACTATTTTTATTCTCTTATCACATTCCTTGCTGTTTTCAACAAATTCCTTCCTAACAACATTAAATCGGCATTCGATTTTCTCAGTCAATTCCAAGCGTTGAGATTCAACCTTATTATTGACTTCCTGAATTTCCCTGCTTTGATGGTCAAACTTCTGGTTCAATTCATCTATTCTACCATTCACAGCACTACTTAAACTATCAATTTTACTAGACAATTCAACACTCACTAAATTTAACTCCTTACTTTGATTCTCAATCTTACTAGACAATTCCGTACTAACTGAATTTAATTCACTATTAATACTGTATATTTCATTACTTAAAAAACTCAATTCACTCTTCAACTCTTTACTCTGACTATCAATCTTGCTAGACAATTCAACATTATTATTATCGATTTTACTGGACAATTCAATATTATTATTATCGATTTTACTGGACAATTCAACATTATTATTATCGATTTTACTGGTAACAGCATTTAATTCAACACTCACTGAATTTAACTCTTTACTCTGGCTATCAATCTTACTGGACAATTCACCCTTCAACTCATTAAGTAGCGATTTAATCATACAGAGCATTGAAGACTCGCCTTGATTCCCTACATTCTGAGTTTGAGACGGGGTACTAGATTCCTCACATATCGTTGCCGATTGATCTTTCCTACTATCAGCCATTTCGCTACTCTCACTTAAATTAGATAAACTCAATGTGGTGGAATTCTTTTGACTTCTCCTATCCTGATTCATGGTATCAACAACTTTAACAACCTCTCTACTTCTCAATTTTATAATACTAGACTCGCTACAACATTTCTTCATACTCCAAAATACACATGAAACATATAAAACACTTCACTGACATAGTTTGTAGAATTCCATCCACACCTGACAAGTGCACCTACGCTTATACGCCTAACAGATGTACCAATCATTCAGCCACACGTTGGGGAGCCATTTGTAATTTTTTGATGATAATAATAAATATGAATAAAAATATATAAATAAAATTACTCAAAAACTTAATAAAATTAATAAGCATAATTAACCGAAATGTCCGTAGTATGGGCGCCAGAGTTCACCAGAATGGATCCCTCGAATTTAGATAAGAGCATGATAAACTTTATATCCCAGGGCGTGTACATAATGCTGCGTACTGGTACATCTGCTGCAGGCCTTACCTAACCTCCTGAAAACGACTAATTAGGTAGGAACTGCACCTAGGTTCATCAATAACACTGATTCTAAAATAGCTAACTATATTCTTAACAAATTCCGTGCATGAGCACCTCATCAACATACAACATTATACATATAATACACACATAAAATATTGCTGGAAGACTCCATATTTACAACAACAACAATAATGAAAATCGTGGGAAAACGAAAGCGAGAACTAAGCTACCATTTGTAGATGGTCCGATGAACAATGTACATGTATGAAGATAAACACCCTTCACTGTCTCTATATCAATTCGATTTACCGATTCTCATAATCGGCAGTTATCACATCACACAGATACTGTACCTTGTACTACTGTGTTCACATATTTTAACACTTGTTGTAAAGATATATGCACACGTCTGTCGATCCTCAACATATAAATTTATGGAAAGTCTGAGATAGCTTTCACCAACATATAATGCTAGGCCGCCACAAGTGCTACAATACTTAATGCGCAAGCACTCTCCACAATCAGCCACTTTCCACAAACATAACACGACTACGCTCCACGAACGTTTGAAGTCCAGTCCATTGCAGCCATGTCAATCCAGTACCGTATCTCAGCAACACTTCCTTCCCGTACAGTGCGTCAGTTGTAGTTGTAGTTATCTTCCTTCTCGTTCCTTTACCTCTACAATCACCTTTACAATGTCTCATACAATCTCTCTTACAATGTCCTAATACAATCATCTGGTTGCCGCCGTATCATCAACCTTTATAGACATCAACATCCCCCTCCTCTCAGATGAGACGTCTGGATTGGTGCTTGCCAGCCAATCATGAGTGATCTCAAATCAAGACCAAGCCCTGAACTACTTCTTCCTCCCAAGATAATAACAAACTCTGGGGAGTTTTCATGAATCACCAAACTTTCCCTGGTACAACAACAAGCTCATCTTATCAGGCTGGGATATATACACGAGTAATGGAATTTCCTGACACAAGTACATCATAACAGACACTGGGGTAGCCAGATGACTCATTCAAATTACCAGAGTTATTACAGCAATGTTTTCCCACTCGTGCAAAACAAATTACTCATACCTACATATGTGGATATCTTCCAGCTTGCCAATATAAATGACAAAACATACAAATGAAATACTGATGATAATAATAATAATAATAATAATAATAATAATAATAATAATAATAATAATAATAATAATAATAATAAATCGAATACTGACAATAATATCTCTAACTTCTACATATAATTCGGGGGTGTGATATATGTACTATCACACTATACTTTTCAGGAATGTCTCCTTGAATTTTGAAGAAAATGTATTGGAATGTTTAAAGGTATGGGGAGCCTAAATATAATAATAATAATAATAATAATAATAATAATAATAATAATAATAATAATAACTTTTACGATTTTTGGAAACGCCGTGGTACCGAAGTTTTGTCCCACTGGTATTCTTTTCCGTGCCGGTAAATCTACCGATACGAGCCTGACACATTGGAGCAACTTCAAATATCACCGCGGAATGAACCGGGATCATATCCGCCAACTTTGGCTCAGAAGACCCAGCGCTCTGACGGCTCAATTTCTTAGGCTGGCTGTCACTAGTTGATGTACCGGCTACACAGGTAACTATATCCTGAGATGACTTTAATTCGGTTGCTTCTGAAGCTTATCTCCCCATTGTGGATGGTGTGATCGAAAGAACTCCGATTCAAGTCTGCATTAAGTCTAACAAGAATTGAAGTCTGTCTCAAAGGTGTGGGATAGTTTAAAAACTATCTTAGCAATATTTCAAAACTGTATATTATTATAATCTACCATTGTGATGGAAACTATATTAGCTGGCACTGCGACTTCTATTGCTGAAATAAATGGGTTATAACTCTGCACTAAATTTTCGTATATTACCTCTAGGATAAATTAATTCTAATTTCAAAAAATTCATTATGAAAAAATTCGGCACGTTTCTCAAATTATAAATATTACAGTATATGCAAGAGCTGCTGTTCGAGACAGAATTAAACTTGTATACTGGATCGTTTCTGGTGGAGAAAGTTGAATTCGAATCACAATCCACTTGTTAATCTAGAGATTTATTAAAACTTAATGAAGAAAGTTGTGCTGCTCTGAATAATATTATCTTACATTTCTTACTTTTAGCGGCTAAGAATCCTTGGCAAGCTTGTGCGTGAGTCATGAAAGCATCGTCGAGAAACGACTCATTTTCTTAGATGTTGCTTACTGGGTTCCAGCTCAAGACTTTATATACCACTAAAAAACAAGTGGTGCACATCAATATTCAACAGGCGATGCGTTAGTGAAGTAGCCTGAGTATTAGCATTGGCTTTTTACTTTGCATCATCTGGATCGTAAAATGGATCTTACCACTTTACTCATCTACTTAGTAATAAAGAAAACTAAATTCAGTTAAACGCAGTGAAACTGTCTTCAGGCTGAAGGAACCGTGTGTTCAATTAACAGTTCTACAGGCTGCTATGGTGTTCCTGATGAAAAAATCCTACCCCACACTTTGCCCTTTCCTTTTCAGACCAGTTTAGTACTACTTATAATCTCCCATCTCTTCCTTGGCATTCCCACTTACCGAATATCATCAACTCCTAACACATCCAAATGCATTATCTTTGCTGACTCAGTTAGTTCTATTTTCTTTCTTCCATTATCACCTTAATATCGAGTTCCATTTCGTTCGCCAAGTTGTTTCCAAGGAATCACTGGCCTGGCAAATGGAAGTGGCACTCCGTCGTTGCCATAGGTCCGAGGCCTGCTCAAACTATTCTGTACTCGGTAATTTTTACACATAGCCCCAGTGAGAATCTCTCCTCTAACGGGTTAGGGACCACAGGTGGATTGTAAAGTCCTAGCACCTGAGCACAAGGAGAGCAACGACTCGGAATATGTCCGAGATGTCCACTCCGATTCTATAGCAACTGCTATCCCGACTCTTAGGACCACTTGCAGTCAGCCGTTGCCCATGGTTCACGAACTAGGACGTGACTACAGTAGCCCACGCCATGGACTATCAATTTTCTAAATAATAATAATAATAATAATAATAATAATAATAATAATAATAATAATAATAATAATAATAATAATAATAATAATAATAATAATAATGCAATAGGAAGACGAAGATCAGGAGGAGGAGGAGGACTGAAGGGATATAAAGATGTTCTTCAATCTGAAGTACCAGCAAAAAGGCGTGTTTCATAAAACACTTAAGAGCAATAACGAGGAATATTTTCGTTAATGGAAAGAGGCAACCTCGACGGGACAACTATTTGTACGTATGAGAATAGTTATCGAGTAAACAATATTACGTCCCGCGGTGGTCTGGTGAATATTATTCTTTTTGCGCAGAACACGATAAACGTTTACCAGAGGTAGGCTAAAATGAGCTTTAGCTTTTACCGAGCACATCGTGCCAGTTACATGTCTGCACTTTGAAATGACGTCATAGGACGTGCGTCAGTTACTGCTGTACAAGGCCGAGGATTGAGCAGATTAAAACTCGGGAAAAAGAACATTTTCCTCTAGTTTCACAGGTTTTTTGTTTTTATCATACGGGTACATTTTAAATAATAATCCGAAAGAGACGTATAGAAAAAGACATATCGTGTTTGATTAAAGAAATTCTTTCAGATATAAATTATAGCAAATAAATACAGCATCAGTCCTCCCCCCTCCCCCGGTACAGTTCCTCTCCTTTCCTAGCCAACAGCTAATGGCTGCTATCCACATACCGACCACGCTGCCCAATGTTGCTAAACTTCGGAGAACTCTGGATACAGTGTTTCAACTTAGACCGTGACAATCCATATAGAAATCTACATATATAATTGGCAGATAATTTAGGGATGGCGTGTTCGATCGATGCTGAGCTCGGTTGCACCTGAGGTTGTTAAAAAGTACCACTTCCGTATCGCTGGCTTCCACCACAATTCCGACAAGCTGTCGTCTCTTAAAATGTATAAAAAAAGAAGGGACGTTAACCCATATCATAAAAAGTTAAGTAAAAGGGCTTTTGATAACTATGTCCTCAGCCTGCGATTGCAGGGGGAAAAAAAAGCAAGATATAATCATTAGTATATTCTAAGTACACCACTGCACTGCAGCGTCAGTTGGTATGCAAATTATAATCATTATAAAATATCAAAGCCATCTTAGTAAACAGTGCTGATGATAGTATTTATTATTTTTATTATAATTAATCATAAACAGTTGTAACCGCACACTATTTTACTGTACATCCAAAACCTGTTTTCGGACTCTTAAGGTCCATCATCAATGTTAAAATTGTTTACAACATTTAAGTCCACATGAGTGTTGTCAAAATGAGTTAAAATAAGTTTAAAAACGTTAAAACGGATCCCTGTTGAGATCAACTGTAAAATAAGAAAAAGAAAGAACAAGTGAAAGAGTGTGCAAACAATATGTATAGACTTACAAACTCAGCCTACCTTTTACAACAACATTGTAATGTTGTTAATTTTAACACTGATGACGGACCTTAGAGTTCGAAAACCGGTTTTGGATATAAAATAGTGTGCTAATAATAATAATAATAATAATAATAATAATAATAATAATAATAATAATAATAATAATAATAATGTAGTATGCAAGCCAAAGTTGCATGAAAACGTTCTACGTACGTACAAGAATTTTTTTTTTTTTTTTTTTTTTGCTAGTTGCTTTACGTCGCGCCGACACAGATAGGTCTTATGGCGACGATGGGACAGGGAAGGGCTGGGAGTGAGAAGGAAGCGGCCGTAGCCTTAATTAAGGTACAGCCCCAGCATTTGCCTGGTGTGAAAATGGGAAACCACGGAAAACCATTTTCAGGGCTGCCGATAGTGGGGTTCGAACCTACTATCTCCCGAATACTGGATACTGGCCGCACTTAAGCGACTGCAGCTCTTGAGCTCGGTCGTACAAGAAAAGAAACGTCTTCAAACTGGGAAATATTGTAATGTATGCCAGCCAGTGAGGACCTAAGCCCTTCATCATTAAATACTGCCTGAACTACACGCAAAAAAATTTCAACATTTTTTCTAATTTTTGAAATAGGACATTATTTAGACGTCATATGTATTGAAGGCCCTACCAATAACCAGCAGAAAAAATATCTGTAGTTCTAAATGTTATACGAAGCACAAGGGGTATGTCCTCAGCACCTCAAAACCCTAACGAAACAATGACAAGTATTTTTGTGTGTGTGAATAATTAGGAATTACTTAGGCCGATAAACATCCAGTACAGAGGGCAGCGAAATTGGTTGTGGTTACGCAGAAATGAGGTTCTTCAATTTCACTGTGTCACTCATATCTTTACATATGCTTAAGTCTACTTGCGTAAGAAATGACATCCCTAGTCTAAAGTGATTCCGACAACTTACTATCGTTTCAAAGAGAAATAACCCAAGATAGCAAGAAGCGAAAATTATCTGGTGAAACTTCCAGAATATGAAACACAGATGATGTAGGACACTGATCGAGGTAACTTCATAAAGTTAGTCGGCTTGCTTTGTACAGCATAACCGGCACGATTAATGCTGTTTGCTCAACGCCGCGCTCCTCTACGATGTGTACTCCCAAACTCACTTTACGATGCGCAAGAAGAAGTTCGAACTTCGCTCACGTTCCTCTTTAGATAAATTATTAACAAGAGGTGAAGATTTCTGAGAAGGTAGTGAGCAATTCCACAACATTCCTCACCTCAACACTCGCCTCGACGGAATGAATAATTGCAATCCTGAGTGAAGTCTGACACAAATATCTCGATACAACAGGAGTGATGAAAACCACAGCATTTTGAACTTCCTTACTGGCTTCATAATTAGAGGAGAGTTCAGTTCAGCAACTGGGACTGAATTATGATGCTACGTGGCTCAGATGGTTGAGGCGCTGGGCTTCTGACTCCAACTTGGCAGGTTCGATCCTGGCTCAGTCCGGTGGTATTTGAAGGTACTCAAATACTTCAGCCTCGTGTTGGTAGATTTACTTGCACGTAAAAGAACTCCTGCGGGAATATATTCCGGCACCTCGGCGTCTCCGAAAACCGTAAAAGTAGTTAGTGGAACGTACAGCCAATAACATTATTATTATTATTATTATTATTATTATTATTATTATTATTATTATTATTATTATTTATTATTACTGAATTATGATACACATTTCTTAAGTTGAATTTAGCCGTAGAATTACGATTACCGAGCTCGATAGCTGCAGTCGCTTAAGTGCGGCCAGTATCCAGTATTCGGGAGACAGTATGTTCGAACCCCACTATCGACAGCCCTGAAGATGGTTTTTCGTGGTTTCCCATTTTCACACCAGGCAAATGCTGGGGCTGTACCTTAATTAAGGCCACGGCTGATTCTTTCCCACTCCTAGCCCTTTCCTGTCCCATCGTCGCCATAAGATCTATCTGTGTCGGTGCGACGTAAAGCAACTAGCAAAAAAAAAAATTATGATTTCGATCATAATAAAAGATGTCGGCACGAATCCTAGGGGTAGTTTAGGTTACCTCTAACCCTGTGACCCCGGATTCGATTCTCGTCCAGGACAGGGATTTTTTACCTGTTTCGGGGTTCACTCAGCCTACCTGAGAACATTAAGGAGCTATCTCTCAGTGAGATAGCAGGATCAATTTAGAAAGCCAAGAATAACAGCCGAGAGGATTTGTCGCGCTGATAATGCGTCACCCGTCTTCTGCAGGCCCTGTACGTAGCAGAATGCCTCGCGGTGATTAAGAAAGTTTAGGCAGTAAAACTAGAAGCCAAGGAAATGAAGATCCTGAGGTAAGTCTAGGGACTGGTCATAGGAAATGTTGAATATAGAAGGCACAAACATGAGCTTAATTTAATGCGTCACCCGTCTTCTGCAGGCCCTGTACGTAGCAGAATGCCTCGCGGTGATTAAGAAAGTTTAGGCAGTAAAACTAGAAGCCAAGGAAATGAAGATCCTGAGGTAAGTCTAGGGACTGGTCATAGGAAATGTTGAGTATAAAAGGCACAAACATGAGCTTAATTTAATGCGTCACCCGTCTTCTGCAGGCCCTGTACGTAGCAGAATGCCTCGCGGTGATTAAGAAAGTTTAGGCAGTAAAACTAGAAGCCAAGGAAATGAAGATCCTGAGGTAAGTCCCGGGACTGGTCATAGGAAATGTTGAATATAGAAGGCACAAACATGAGCTTAATTTAATCGTCGCCATAAGACATATCTGTGTCAGTGCGACGTAAAAAAAAAAAAAAAAAAAAAAAAGCTTAATTTACATGTGGAAAAGTTAACGTACACCATTCGAAAAAGTAAGATTGCTTTCTACGGTCTACTGATATCAGTGTCCAATCGGATATTTGCCTGTTTATGGATACGAAAACCACCAATAATGTTATTGGCTTTACGTTCCACTAACTACTTTCACGGTTTTCGGAGACGCCGAGGTTTCGGAATTTAGTCCAGTAGGAGTTCTTTTTCGTGCTAGTAAATCTACCGACATGAGGCTGACGTATATGAGCACCTTCAAATACCACCGGACTGAGCCAGGATCGAACCGGCCAAGTTGAGGTCAGAAGGCCAATGCTTCAACCGTCTGAGCCACTCAGCCCGGCAATAATAAATCCAAAGGAGCCTGGTTCGCCGAGGTAGAACAACGTTTTCAAGAAGTCTGGCTAAACGCGATCCTCTTCCAAAGAAACATTGAGGACACCGTTGATTCCAGGAAAAAGCCCTAACTGAAAACAGGGAAGAAGTGGACTGAAGAGACAAGGAAGCTCATCGAAGACGAATGGGAGAATACTGGGCAGTAAACTGTACAGTCCCACATCTTAGCTTATTTCTGCTGTCCGACTTTCCTTTGTAAATGCCTTGTGCTGACGTCAAAACTTCATTCTACAGAAAATATACTCAGCTGCTTATAAAAAATTTTGCCGGGCTGAGTGGCTCAGACGGTTAAGGTGCTGGCCTTCTAACCCCAACTTGGCAGGTTCGATCCTGGCTCAGTCCGGTGGTATTTGAAGGTGCTCAAATACGACAGCCTCGTGTCGGCAGATTTACTGGCACGTAAAAGAACTCCTGCGGGACTAAATTCCGGCACCTCGGCGTCTCCGAAGACCGTGAAAGTAGTCAGTGGGACGTAAACCAAATAACGTTATTTAAAAAAGTTTGAATGGTTTTATATTTTAATGTATCTTAGTTCGTAATACTAGATGTATGGCATCTATACTTATGAGAATTAACAAAACTTAACATGCTGATGAAAGAACACAATGAAAGAATACAACTGAAATGAGGTGGTCTATAGCTGGTTGAATAGAAGGTTTTATGTTCCAGTAACTTATTCTTCTTCTTATTCTTCTTCTTCTTCTTATTTCCGAATTTGGCCGCCTATAGACCGCATTGAAACTAAGGCTTTCTCTTATTATTATTATTATTATTATTATTATTATTATTATTATTATTATTATTATTATTATTCTCCCAGAACCTTTTCATCCTTTCACTTCTAATCTTCCTTTCTTTCTCAGATATGACAAATTTGGGTCTACATTTTGGTGGTTTCTCCTGGAATGTTTTGATGCTGTCCGCTCGGCTTCTAAATTATTTTCTGTTGTGAATCATATCCATTGTAAGTCCACTTTCTATTGCA
Organism: Anabrus simplex; assembly: GCF_040414725.1. Lineage (NCBI taxonomy): Eukaryota > Metazoa > Arthropoda > Insecta > Orthoptera > Tettigoniidae > Anabrus > Anabrus simplex. Next base: position 215,748,709 of record NC_090271.1, read on the forward strand.
TCTCTTTTTACCTCTTCTACCCACTTCGTCGAAGTCCAGTGATGTAACTACTGCAACGGTTTACAGAGAATCTATCGAAACGAGTCTGGAATATTTGAGCACCGTGAAAAACTACCGGACTGAGCTAGGATCATTTTCGTCACCTTGGGCCACAGTATGAGCCACTCAGCGTACTGAGAGAGAATACGAAATGCTGGTATTAACGACAAGTAGTTTTTATTTTTGAGGCACTGCAAAACCTTTAAAAAATGCAGAAGTGAAAGATCTGTGAAAAAGTTAAGACTGCAGCACTTATAAACCTTACTTTAGGCTAGGAACACGTTGAGAGAAACGTACACACAATAGCTCTAACAAACATGCAGCTTGACAGCGATGATTGGAGGATCAAGCAACGCACTGCTTTCAGAAGGAAGAAGTGATTATTTTGAACAGTGTTACACGATTTGTTTTACGGTGTTGATGACACTCCGCCACTACGATTACATCTCAGATGGCGCCATTAAAGGGAATCACGCACATACACGACGCAATCTCAAGGCTCAAGGGGTGGATCTCAATAGTAGGGAACCATTCTACTGTCACGGGAGCAGTTTAATTCTAGCAGGAAGACATAGAATCATTAACAACAGTCGAGTGTGAGGATAACGAGAATGCGGAATTGGCGCCATGGAAGGCTCAATTAAAGCAGTTGTTCCTCCGCTACTTACTAATCACATAGCTAATGTTTGCGGAACTGTGACTTGGAACAGATCAGAAATGAGCAGAACAAACACAGACATAAACAGAACGGAAATGAGCGAGACAGGACGAAATATATACTTTTGGTAATATCTAAAGCCATCTCTTTTTAGTTTCGATTCAGTTAATTTGTAACTGTTAGGCTCTTGGGTCTGCTGAAACTAACTTTAATTAAATAAAAGTATAAACTACCTGAAAGAGAAAGCAAATGGTAACAATTTTACACCTGAAAAAGAAACAAATCAATTAAAAGAGAATGACAGGTTTCGTTCTTGAGAGAACATCATCAGATACCCTCAAATTACACTAAACTATTTACAAATAAATATTTATGTTTATTTCTGTTTAAATATATACCTACTAGAGTAGTGACAAAGGAAGACATCATTGAGATAATGATACTGTATAGGTTTTTGGGCTTGTGCCGTGTCAAGAAAATAAGGTGAAATTCTTTACGTTTCGCAGAGAACTGTGCTCTGTGTCATCAGAAGAAATCTCGACTGTCCTCGAGAAAGGCTTCTTAAACAATGATTTTTTAAATTTAGACGTTATAATAGAAGTGGAAGTGGTACGTTCATTCGCCACCAGATGGCTCCAGGACGTGGCACAGCGCTAGCGTTCGAAGCGGAAGCTGACCGAACCATCAGAATCAGTCTAAGAGCTTCACATAACATGTGTACGTAACATATGACATTCCTCCACTATTGTTATTTCGTCTCGGCGTTTTCCGAATTCGTACGTTCCTCATCGCCAGATGTTTCATTGCAGGCTTGTGCCAATGTTATATGTTACGTACCCATGTTACGTGAACCTCTTAGACTGATTCTGATGGTTCGGTCAGTTTCCACTTCTAACGCTAACACTGTGCTACGTCCTGGAGCCATCTGGTGGCGAATGAACGTACCACTTCCACTTCTATTATAACGTCTAAATTTAAAGTCATTGTTTAAGAAGCCTTTCTCGCGGACAGTCGAGATTTTCTTCTGATGACGCACAGCACAGTTCTCTGCGAAACGTAAAGAATTTCACCTTATTTTCTTGACACGGCGTAAGTCCAAAAGCGTATACAGTATCACGTCTATAAGTACGGGCCGTGAAAGCATCAATGGTAATCATTGAGATAAGTTCCAGATTTCACGTTCGTAAGTATTCAAACAGAAATAAACATAAATACTTGAGTGTGATTTGAGGGAATCTGATGTTGTTCTTTCAAGAACACAACAGTGTCACCAAGGACGTGGACGCGTGTTGGACATGTCTCGATCTGCTCACCCACTATTAAGTGACGAACATGTACAGACTGTGTTCGCATTATTGGAGGTGCATCGGATGTGATCTTAACGCATACCGTTCCCCCACGGCGGACTGTTAATGCGGCGTACTAATGTTCATTTTTTGAAAACTATTTCCGAGCAGCTCTCAGAAGAAAACGGCGACACTTCATGGATAACCCACCCATCGTTCTGCATGACATTGCTATGGCACACACAGCAGGAGTTGTGCCTGAATTGTTCATTCGCTGGGGGTGCTCTGTCACACCCCATATTTTCCGGATGTAAGTCCCTGTGATTTCGATCCGATCCCTAAGATGAAGAAGCCATTACGCGGGAAGCACTTCCGTAGAATTAAAGACGTTTTTCAAGCCACCGGCCGCTCTCTCTTCGCACCGCTGAGAGACTGGGCAGTGCCAACGGGATCCACCGCGTTTCGTATCGCTGGGAACACGTTGTGCTGGTGACTACATCGAAGGCCTATGGAACTTGGAACCATATATGTACGCTATGTATCAATACATAACATAGTTGCCAAGACTTAAAAAACCAACCCTTGTAGCTAGAGATGCTGTGAGGTAGAGGTAGATGCTATTTGCTGTACGTCGCACCGACACAGATAGGTCTTATGGCGACCATGGGACAGGAAAGGCCTAGGGTGTGGGGAGGAAGCGGTCGTGGCCTTAATTAAGGTGCAGCCCTAGCATTTGCCTGATGTGAAAATGCCACGGAAAACCATCTTCAGGGCTGGGGATCGAACCCAGTATATCCCGGATTCAAGCTCACAGCCGCGCGACCCTAACCGCACGGCTAACTCGCCCGGTAGAGGTAGATGGATAACCCAGCTGCTGTATGGGAGTAAACGCCCTAATAAAAAAGGTCGATCCTCTTTCGTTCCTTGAAAATGTTCATCAGTGAAGCAACAATGTGTCTAGCAAACGGGATCTCTGACAAGCGATGTGGTTAATCCAGGATTTGGTGGTGATCAGGAAACATTAAAAGTATCCGGGAAGAGCAGTGACCGCCAATCAAGCTGTAGAAATGGCGGAGGGAAGCACAGAGAGGAAACAGTGCAGGCGTCACCGCCAAGCGGCCAGCAGCGTCCAACCAGGAAATTAAATCCAACACGCAAACTGCACGATGGGAAATTGTTTCCCTGAAAATTTAGAAACGCTTTAATTTCCAGTTCGTTCCGGTGCGGCATTCCATCAAGTTCGCAAAACTGAAACAAGCTGAATGAAATCTGAAACAGGAGCAATACCCAATACTGTGCCTCATTGTGCCATTACTTTTCATTAGAAGCTTTCATCTTCAACGACTACAGCACTGCGTTAATTTCAAACGATAGGAAAGGGAGGCAGACAAGTGACTGGCTTAATGTTTTTACCAACAATTCAGAGCAATTATTACTCGTCTAAGAATTGTTCCACAAATTCAGTGGTTCTCAAGCTGTAGGGCGAGACATGAAGGACAGCAGGGGAGGACGATGGATTGACTGGGAGGGGGCAGCAAAATTCCTACAGATAAAATTTAAAACCGGTCTAAACAAATACGATAAAAAATAAATATAATTTTAAATATAGATTAGTAGGAGAGCTTTTGAAAAATACGAGCTATAAGCTTCATCTTCTTTCTACCCTTTTCCCAGTTACATAAGGTCAGCACTTTGTAGAATAGATTAGAATAGTACGGATTTAATCCAGTTTTACGATCGGATGCCGTTATTTATTCACTATTGTGTATTTCTTTGGTGGTTTGTAATGTACTCTGTTGTATGTAGATGAACATGTAAGACGAACTCAAATACTCAGCCCCGTAGCTAGGAGAACTAACCAAACGTGGTGAAAATCCACGGCCTGGTCAGAAATCGAGCCGGATACGAGATTTAACAGTCACAAATTTAAATAATAAACTATTCTCTTTGCGGACACTTTTTAAAACCGCAGTCATATAACGCTGAACATTCAGCAGCGACCACAGATTTTTCTTCTTTTGCTAGTGGTTTAATGTCGCAATAACTCAGATTTTCGGTGAAGACGGAATAGGAAAGGCATGGGCTGTGAAGGAAGCGGCCGTGACTTGAATGAAGTCATAGCTCCAACATTTACTTGGTGTGAAAATCGGAAACCACGGAAAACCATCTTCAGGGCTGCCGACAGTTGAGTTCGAACTCACTATCTCCCGAATACTGGATACTGGCCGCACTTGAGCGACTGCAGATATCGAGTTCGGTAAGTAAACTAAATATAAACTGGACCTATTTTGATAAAGAAGTTACGCTGTGAAGAGGGGCCTCAACAGTTCCTTGTGGGTAAGGTGGAGGTAGAGGTAAAAAGTTGTTTGAAAACTACTGGATTAGTCTTTTCTCCCTCAATAACTTATTAGGTTCAACGTCTAAGACTGCATACACTGATTCGCAGAGCCCAAGTCGGCCGTTCAGTCCGATGATATTTGAAGGTGCTCAAATACACCAATTTCGTGTCGGTAGATTTACAAGGGACAAAATTTCGTACCGCGGCGTCTCCGAAAAGCGTAAAAGTTGTTAACTGGCGTATTATTATTATTATTATTATTATTATTATTATTATTTGCGTAAGTCCACATTTGGTGGCATTATTTTTCATGAATCCTGTATGTTGCAGAGTGGATAGTTATTTAAATATAGGCTAGTGAAGGTTTTTAAACCTGTTATTATTATTATTATTATTATTATTATTATTATTATTAACTCCATAAATACTTCACAGGTTGTTGCTATTACATATCGTAACTGGTGTCTAAAAGACGCTGATAGACAGGTAGTCCTACTTACAGTATATAGCCTAGGGTTAAGGCACAGGAGATACCTAATGGCAAAGAAGGCCATCAACAGAATGCGTGAAAATTATCACTAGAATATTAGGAGATAAACATACTTGCATAATTTGATAAGAACATAATCTTCTATCCTCAGTCAGACTTATTCAATTATCTCTTGTGTAGGGGATGTTTACGAATATAAACGTACGTTATGATTAATTGTAAGAATCTTCGAATGAATCCCATTTATTTATGTATGGAAATAGCCGACACTAGTCTTTTACGAGAGGCAATGAGAGGGTTAAAAAACAAGTTCATTCCCACAAATATGCAACTTTAATGATTTAATCTGGGAAGAGCTTTTAAAGTCGTTCAGTATGCAAGACAGGCTGAAGCCGGAGCGCTAAAATAGAACACACACACACAATATAAAACACGTCTCTATGACGACGGAGCTTTCTTCCACTAATGACACTGTGCTGTATTGAAGAGCGGCGCTGGAGCGGCTGGTCGTTAATGAGACTCTCTCGGCGGGTGTCGGTACGTCTGCCTGCCTGCCTTCCTGATGGATGTCCGGCCTCGATCTCTGCAACAGCATCTCACGGTGCTCTCAAGCTTGAACTCAAGTTTCCACCTTTTCGCCCACACTGACCACTTTCACCACAGCCATGAACATGCTTTAAGCTCGCTGAGTAGTCAAGCTGATTAAGCACTCGCCTCCCATGCTTAACGTTAGACGGTTCAAATCATGATGTCGTTTGTTGGTGTTTAAACCGGGCGGGCTGGCCGTGCAGTTCGGGGCGTGCAGCTGTGAGCATGCATCCGGGAGATAGTGTGTTCGAAACCCACTGTCGGCAGCCCTGAAGATAGTTTTCCGTGGTTTCTCATTTTCACACCTGGCAAATGATGGGGGCTGTACCTTAATTAAGGCCATGGCCGCTTCCTTCCCATTCCTAGTTCTTTCCTATCTCATCGTCGCCATAAGACCTATCTGTGTCGGTGCGACGTAAATCCAACTGTCTTAAGTGCGGCCAGTATCCAGTATTCGGGAGATAGTAGGTTCGAACCCCACTGACGGCAGCCCTGAAAATGGTTTTCCATGGTTACCTTAATTACGGCCACGGCCGCTACCTTCCCACTCCTAGCCCTTCCCTGTACCATCGTCGCAATAAGACCCATCTGTGTCAGTGCGACGTAAAGCAACTAGCAAAAATAATCCAACTGTAAAAAAGTGCTTAAATGAAACATTAGTTAGCAAATTCACTGTTTTGTTAAAGTTCCCTTTCCAGAGAAACTTTACGACATTCCAGTTTCTCTTCGAGTAGAAAATAGTTGATGAAATGTTAAGCATTGATATTAATAACACTTCATTTTCGCGTGAAATTGTTTTAAAGGAAACATATGCTGCATCACGCGTGGATTTAGTGCGACCTATGGAGATGTTTTGCCAGGTTCTATGCATTAAGTCAAAGGGAATTTGCTACTATGATGTACATATTGGGGAAAAATACCTTCTAGAGACAGACCAACTACATGTTCTAAACTTCATATTATCTAAAATTATTCTTAAAATGACATTTTTCGAATAAAAACAAGTTGATTATAAAAGACACGTTTGCGAAAGTAAAAGCCATAACATACCTGGGCCCTCCTTATCAATGTGTTCTGGATCCGCCAATGTGCTACATTTGTGCTACACCATGAGTCGGTCTTAATAAGTTTGTCCCTATAAAAACAACAATATGAGCTTCTCTTTCTTTCTCTCAATTTAGGTATAAGTAACGAAACAATGTCGAATCTTAATCTCAATGTAAAATGGTGTAAGTTCTTCTCATTCATAAATACATGTTACTTTATAAGTCCGCAGTGCAGGCAGTCATACGGAAGCCAATGCCGTGACGATGATGATGATGATGATAATAATAATAATAATAATAATAATAATAATAATAATGCGAGAAATGACTGTGAACTTCTTTCATTCTTTTTGCAGGTGGGGTTTCGAGCGATTTGGAATAAAATATTATTTACCAGATTATGAGCTCATCCTGAGATAAATCACACTCTTAGGACGGTTATTTTGTGAAAGTTGCTATGCCCGGATTTGAACCTCTCACATGTAGCTTGTGAGTTTCAGCATGACATGTGAGTTGACATGCCTAGCTATGCAGATCAGATACTGCGTTACTGATATTCTTACACTACACGCAATTGAGCTATCAAAAACTGAAGACTGGCTTAAAAACGATCACAATTACTGCTAATAATTTTCCGAACATTTAAAGGAGACGATGCATTCATTATTTAACGAAAGGCGCATCTTCAAGCTACAGGACAGACGTATGATGTACGTTACAATTACAAGCCATTGTCACTAGGCCGTTTTGAATAGCTTTTCCCTTCTTTTATACTCAAAGGCATACTCCGCCAACAAGAATATTGAAAGAAAAAAGTCTTCCTTTATAAAGAAGACGACGCGACAGACGAGATGATCAGTTGTATTGTTCTCGTATGTTCATTTCACTACGTCTTTCAAAACTCCACGACGTCAAGAAACACACCCAGGTACTGTAAACTACGGTAGATAATTCTACTATGCTTAATAAAAAATGAAAAATTATAACTTCCTTATATAAGAATGAATCATCATCGGTCAATACAGCGCATTTTATGATCTTAAAATGATCTGTATTTCTTATTATGTCTTCCTTAACAACTGCTTTTGTTAAGCCTCTGTGGTAAACAGATCCCTAAAATTACCCTACATGACATTGACACTGGCTTCCCACCAATGCGGCCACGGCTCGAATCCCTATCAATGCACGTGAGAATTTTGAAATGAAAAACCACGTCCCTGCAGTGAATCCACGTGAATCTGGAGTGCCCGATTCCAAGACCATGCATGATATTAACAGTTAAATATACCGGGCGAGTTGGCCGTGCGCGTAGAGGCGCGCGGCTGTGAGCTTGCATCCGGGAGATAGTAGGTTCGAATCCCACTATCGGCAGCCCTGAAGATGGTTTTCCGTGGTTTCCCATTTTCACACCAGGCAAATGCTGGGGCTGTACCTTAATTAAGGCCACGGCCGCTTCCTTCCAACTCCTAGGCCTTTCCTATCCCATCGTCGCCATAAGACCTATCTGTGTCGGTGCGACGTAAAGCCCCTAGCAAAAAAAAAAAACAGTTAAATAAAACTACAAGGCTGTTATTGCATGTGCTTTTTTTCTTCTTGCTATTTGCTTTACGTCGCACCGACACAGGTAGGTCTTATTGCATGTGATATTTAAGTCTATTCTAGTGTATTATTCCCTTGTGGATCAAGGATACGGTGTCGGCCTCCCAGATCTCCCGATTGGGGGTTCAAACCTGGCAAAAGTAATCGGATTTCTGGAAAGCGGAATACAGTCTATTCGACACTTCATGTCGTACGATGTCGGAATGTAAACGATCTCTCGTTTACCCGACGAAAACTAATTAACTAGATGACCCAAGCAGAGATGCGGTCTGCTCTGCCATCTGGTAGAATAAAACGAAAGGTCAGAACTGACACGCAGGCAATGTAGATGGCGTCATACCAAAATCCCTGAGCCGGTATCCGGTAATCGGGAGATTGTGGGTTCGAGCCCCACTGTCGGCAGCCCTGAAGATGGTTTTCCGTGGTTTCCCATTTTCACACCAGGCAATTGTCGGGGCTGTACCTTAATTAAGGCCACGGCCGCTTCCTTCCAATCCCTAGGTCTTTTCTATCCCATCGTCGCTATAAGACGTATCTGTGTCAGTGCGACGTAAAGCAAATAACAAAAAAAAAAGTGCCTGCACACAGTAGTTGAAGTTCCTTACAGACAAATACGCGAAGGCGAGGTCTAAAGGTTTTTTTTTTTGCTTTACGTCGCACCGACACAGATAGGTCTTATGGCGACGATGGGATAGGAGAGGCCTAGGAAGTGGAAGGAAGCGGCCGTGGCCTTAACTAAGTTACAGCCCCGACATTCGCCTGGTGTGAAAATGGGAAACCACGGAAAACCATCTTCAGGGCTGCCGACAGTGAGGTTCGAACCCACTATCTCCCGATTACTGGATACTGGCCGCACTTAAGCGACTGCAGCTATCGAGCTCGGTCTGAAGGGGTTCAGCATACAGTGTCGAGCACGCGTAATTAGGTAAAGGCCAGGAAAGAGGAAAAATAATGGTTCCTTATAACCTTTATTACTATTCTCTTCGTTATGCCCGTTTACAGAGCGCGTTGGAACTTGTTAGCTTGAAGATGGTTTTCCTTTCTTCTTGAAAATGAAAACCTACAACCTGTTTTCCAGTCATTGACCGGGTCAGGAATTGAATGAATGAAACAGATATAGGCTATTAGTACGATGGGGTCGCCACTCCCAAAGTGATTTAGTAATGACTGATAGATGCTATGAAATGAGAATGGAGAGTGTTGCTGGAATGAAAGATGACAGGGAAAAGCGGAGTACCCGGAGAAAAACCTGTCCCGCCTCCGCTTTGTCCAGCACAAATCTCACATGGAGTGACCGAGATTTGAACCACGGTATCCAGCGGTGAGAGGCCGACGCGCTGCCGTCTGAGCCACGGAGGCTCCTTCCTTTCTTCTTCTCCTCCCAAAATCTCTTCATGAACTCGCTATGCTGTTTCTTGCGTTCTTCCGTCCATTGTTTCCCTGTGGTTACATTAGTCTTTTCCGTGAACGTGTGCTTCGCAACCAGAGTTCCAAAAGCCTTGCGATCCCTGATGGTTTCTTCTGTGATGTTCTTTTCTTTAAAGTCCTGCTTTATTCCTTTAATCAACTGATTTTGACCTCCTTCAATTATACCAAGCAGTTTTTTGCATATCTAGAGTCGTCCATTCTACAGATGTGGCCATAACATTTCAATCGTCTCCTGCGTACGGTATCGGTGAACTTGTCGATTGCTTTGTATAAATCTAAAGTTTTTCTTTTGATCCATATACCATTTACATGAACGGGGCGGGAAACCATTACCTTTTGGGTTAGGAGGGAATTCCTACCCACAGACACGAACATCTCGAGGCACCTCTCGATCTCAACAATCGACTTGTATTTTTGTGGTCTTTCTCAAAAGATCACCACTAGTTGTATTTTCAAATTGTAACCCTGACATGATGGAAAACACGCTACCAATGCAACTACCCTAGGCCCCGGACGAACGTCCGATTCCTTCCGATCGTCGGATTCTGGGGAATCGGGAACATCATGCTTCAGAGAAGGATCGGAGCTTCTCAAAATCTCTTCGCCCCCAAAAAGGAACTTCCTTGGTACCATTAACATCAACACCCTTTATTATTATTATTATTATTATTATTATTATTATTATTATTATTATTAATTTATACAGTGCAGTTCAGATGTCTCACCATTTCTTTTCTATGCCACTCAGCTGTTCTGTACATATAATATTCAATGCATGGTGCTGCAACGTCCTCGCGGGCTTATTACATAGAATGTTTAATATGAAGCCTATTTACAACAAAAACTGCACGTCTTAATGTGAGGATACAACTGTTGAAGACCTATGTATGGAGTATTGCTTTATATGAAAGTGAAACTTGGACATTACGTGGAAGGAAAATAAGAGAGACTACTTGCATTTAAAACTTGGTGCTATAGGAGATTATTGAAAATTAGTTGGAGAGAAATGCTAGTTGCTTTACGTCGCACCGACACAGATAGGTCTTAATGGCGACGATGGAAAAGGAAAGGGCTAGGAGTGGGAAGGAAGCGGCCGTGGCCTTAATTAACGTACAGCCCCAGCATTTGCCTGGTGTAAAAATGGGAAACCACGGAAAACAATCTTCAGGGCTGCTGACAGTGGGGTTCGAACCCACTATCTCCCGGATGCAAACTCACAGCTACGCGCCCCTAACCGCACGGTCAACTCGCCCGGTGGAGAGAAATGGTCATGAATGAAGAGGTGTTAAGAAGAGCAGGAGAGGGAAGGTGTTTTATGACAAATAAAAAGGTGGCGAGGTTATCTAAAAGGCCATGTACTTAGATATGATGGGTTACTGAAGAAAATAAAAGAGGATTCCATAGAGGGAAATAATTTTAAAGGACGACCAAGATTGGAGTACATGACGCAAATATTAGATGACATGAGATGTGATTCCTACGACGAACTGAAAAGAAAAGCAGAGAAACGTGGGAAACGGAGAGCTTCTGCCAACCAGCCTCACGCCTGATGACTATACAAAGAGAGAGATACAATGAGGTGATCAGAAAATATGATATATAGAAAATTCCGCGTGCGGTACACCAGGTTTTAAATTATTCTGCGAGAGGGTTATATTGGATATAGGAGAGGAATAGAATAATTTATTATATATCTGGTTTGCTATTTCATATCTTCACCGTTTCGCAAGTAACACTAACTGTACCCAACTAAAGCAGTTCTTAACATCTATCTTTCTGGAGGAGTACGCAAGAGTCTGAGATCAGGCATTCTTGTGTCGAACAATCAGGAATATGTATATTTCGAAGAAAATTGTTTTTCTGCTTTAGCTTTATATTCTTTAAACCCATGTAGTCCAAAATAACAGAAGGGCTTAATGATTTACTTTCTTACATATTATATAATGTATGTCTTAACCTTACTGGATTTGGTATCTGTATTTTCATTTTTTTTAAAGTTTCTTGTTTACTTTAATACTTTAATATTATAAAAATGTAGTTACTGTTTTAATAAATCTGCATTGTATTATAAGAAGACGCTGCATAAAGGGGCTTTTCAGTCTCAGTGGCATGTAAATCATGATCAATAAATTCAAATTCAATTCAAAATTCAAATCTAATATAATCTCTTTTGATAAAAGTTAAAAGCTTATTTCTTTGACTAGATTGCGATTTTTATGAAATGTTGCATCTTGCATTCTTCCCTATTACCTTAGTTTTTGGGAACAAAACTGGTGGTGATTTGTGCAGAATTATATTATTATTGTGTTCATAAACAGTCACCTGTTTCTATTGTTCGTATTGTCTGCTCAGTGTATGTGTAATTAAAAACTGTTCATTTCAGGAATTCATGCTGGAATGTGGATCACTATTATAGGAATTTTATAGTGACCTACACAAAGTTTAGTTGGTAATTGAATTTAAAATACAAACAAATTTCTGGGAAGGTTTCTTTATTAAAAAAGTAGGGATCCAAAAGTCAATTCTGCAGTTTATAATTTGAATAAACGTGTCTCATATTCAGGCGGCGAACTAGACATTGGCCGTAAGAAAAGTGAAGCTAGAATGTGTTGGTTTTACGCCACAACCATGACGACGTTGGATTCTATCCTGGGAGTGACTTCTGTCCGGGTTTATATACACTTATTCCTGAAAAATAATGGCAAAATACCTTATGTAATTTAATACACAGTTTCATTACACTTTCCCCAGAATGCCTACTGCCTGGAGGGACTTCCTAAACTGAAATGGTAGTGGAACGGACATATATACCTCTTTGATTGTTCCCTGACGACAATAAAAACACTGGAGTACAGAAACTAGCAAATAGCTTTACGTCGCACCGACACAGATAGGCCTTATGGCGACAAAGGAATAGGAAAGGGCTAGGAGTTGGAAGGAAGCGGCCGTGGCCTTAATTAGGGCACAGCCTCAGCATTTGCCAGGTGTGAAAATGGGAAACCACGGAAAACTATCTTCAGGGCTGCCGACAGTGGGATTTGAACCCACTATCTCCCGGATGCAAGCTCACAGTTGCGCGCTCCTAACCGCACGGCCAACTCGCCCGATGAGATTACAGAAACACACGATAGTGAACACATCCCTCCGCCAAGGGTTAACGTCAGGTAAGGCAACCGGAAGTAAAATTGGGCTTACCCTTTCAGACACGAGGCTACACTTTTTATTAAACATTATTTATATATATATATATATTCATTCTGGAAAGGAATTACAAATTTCAGGAAAAATATCAAGCAAATTTTAACACATTTAATAACACCTTTACGACCTACATATTTGTGTGATATGGTTCATAACCATTAATTTTGCTCAATTCCTTCCACCCTGTAATAGGTTGATTTTAACTGTACTTTCAAGACATTCTAACAATTAAGTGAAAAATATTGCTAAGGTCCATCGGTTTCAGGGGTGACACGCTCCTTCATGAGATTTTCTAAATTAATTTGCATTCTGTTAAAGGCTAAAATACACTCTATTTATACAGTTTTAACAGATACATCATTAACATTTCTGAAACCATTTGAATTCTTCGAATCAACACTTTGACGATTACTGGAACACTGGAACAGAGGGACCGAACCTTACAAAAACGTGTGGTAAATGTTTGAACTGTCTGGTGGGAAATATGAAGCCAGAAATGAATATATGTTCCGCACCGACAGGCATATAGGGTAGTCGGAAACAACATGAACCGTGTATGTGAGCTTTAGAGCTTTGGTCTTACTGATAAGTAATTTGAGTATCTCGCGCCATTGTCATTTTATCAGTTGCTGAAGTTAGCCAATCAGATTGTTTCGCGGGCGAATTCAAACGGGCTTTACGAGGCGGTGTTGTTAAATCTGCACATGGCTTGGTCGGGCTTGAGAACCATGCCGAGAAGTGAGCATCAAACACTAACACACCGTTGGTTTCAGCCATTGCCACCGTGGCGTGCTTGCTATGGGCCAAGCCTGTAAGCAGGGAGGTCCTTGTTCAAGTCCCTCCCCTGGAGAAGTTTATTTCTTCTATTGGCGCTCTCACGTTGTTCACGTTGTTTCCGACCACCTTGTACAGATGGGCAAGGTCTGAAACGGTTCAATACTGGGTAATTGGGTAAAGGTAAGGAAAGAAGAATGATTCCTTATAAACTTAATTATTCTTGTAATTTCTTATCCTTGTAATGACTGACCCTCTTATAGATTGGGTATAGGAATATAATTGCAATGATGTGCTATCAAATTAGACTGCAGCATTGGTTTCTCACCTGTCTCAATCGTTCAGAATCCACCAAGAGTTAATCGATTAAATTAATTGAGTGCGAGGACTTGTTAACTTCATTAGAGTCAAAGATATCCACACCTGGCTTGGCACAAGCTAGAGAGAGCAAGCTACTTCTAATTGATTTCCATTGCTTACGTGTAAATATATTGGCTAGCCTGAAGGCAGCCAGCAAGACGGATGACTTCTCCTGTTTTTTGGTCGCTGAGTGACAGCGAAGTGATCCTGCAGTAATTAAGAACAGGCCCTCTGACTAATGAGCACGCTTCTAGAACTATCTCATGAATTGGGGACGGGAACAAGTTTTTATAACAGCCTCCAATTTATTAAAACTCTGCTGACAACCATTTCCAGAGATTGTGCCACATTAAAAGTGAATGAAGGCTGTTAGTCACGCTAGTTTGTTCAAATTCAAAGCAAACAAGAATGCATTTTCACTCATGGTGTACCTATATACTGTAACTCTTATAATTAGGGTGAATTTAATTATTATTTCAACACGCCCTTGTTTCTTCGTCGTAAATGCAGATACGAAAGATATGAACGTCGAAACACCATGTGAAAATAGTGAAATCATTACGAACAAATTCTGAACATGTCTACACATTTTACTGAAATACGGACCGGCTGCATAGCGCAGTCGCTTAGGCGCTCGACTACAATGCCTAAAATCCTGCCGCAATCGGTAGACATTTAACAGTGCTTAAATGCAAGTGATCCCTGCCAGTTCATTATAGGCATGTCAAAACACTTTTAGGGCAAAATTCCGGCACTGTGGCATATCTTAACATTTAATTTTTACAATTTTATTTACATCGCACTGACACAGATAGCTCTTATGGCGACGATGGGACAGGAAAGCCCTAGGAGTGTGGAGGATGCGGCTGAGGCCTTAATCTGGTGACCTACCATGAAACAAGTAGGGTAAGTGTGAGGCGAAGCTAGGGTAAGAATATATCATCATCATCATCATCATCATCATCATCATCATCATCATCATCATCTGTTTACCCTCCTGGTTCGGTTTTTCCCTCGGACTTAGCGAGGGACCCCACCTCTACAGCCTCAAGGGCAGTGTCCTGGAGCTTCAGACTCTTGGTCGGGGGATACAACTGGGGAGTATGACCAGTACCTCTCCCAGGCGGTCTCACCTGCTATGCTGAACAGGGGCCTTGTGGAGGGATGGGAAGATTGGAAGGGATAGGCAAGGAAGAGGGAAGGAAGCGGCCGTGGCCTTAAGTAAGGTACCATCCCGGCATTAGCCTGGAGGGTAAGTGGGAAACCACGGAAAACCACTTCCAGGATGGCTGAGGTGGGAATCGAACCCACCTCTACTCAGTTGACCTCCCGAGGCTGAGTGGACCCCGTTCCAGCCCTCGTACCACTTTTCAAATTTCGTAGCAGAGCCGGAAATCGAACCCGGGCCTCCGGGGGTGGCAGCTAATCACGCTAACCACTACACCACAGAGGCGGACGGGTAAGAGTATATTCCGAACAATTGTATAAGATTCACCGAGGCCAGAATCGAAGTATAGTATTAAACTTTAGCTTCTACAAGACAATAATCTACGCGATGGTATTTTTATTGTCTTTAGCAACAAAATTTACAATGTACACAAAATTACTACGGTACTTAATGAAACTCAATTTTATCTAGAGAATATTATGTTTGATAACACGAGTACATTTACCTAGGGAGAATCTCACTGTGTTAAATGAATTTTCATTCATTCACTTCTGAACGCAAAACAGGAAGTATTATTTCAAACCAAAACAAAACAATACTATATAATTTTATTAAAATACTTTCAACGTGAAAACATGTCGCACAAAACAAAGAGCTTCTACGAACTTCGTATGTAATGGAAAACTGTACTTATTCATTTTGCTTTTCTTCTATTAGGAATGATATACGTGGGAAAAGGAGCCTCACAAATACAGCCGATGAAAGGCAGTCACGCGAAGAAATGTTCCTTGACGACTTACGTGCTAATAAATTACGAAATGGTTGCTTTTATCGCTCGCAAATCTGTGTAGAAATGAAGAGTAATGAATCTCTTTGATGGACGTGAAACAATATTTACATTAATAAGCAATGCAGACCACTCAATGACTTTTTGTAAAAAACAAACGCAAACAAGTTACAACCATTTGTACTACGAACAGGTCGCTCGTGTATGGATAAAGGTGTCAGAAATGTTGTCTAAGGAAACACGATGTTTCATCGAACGAGCTATAGTGCATAGATACACAACAGTCTACACGAGGAATATATCCGCATGATCAACTTAGGCAGTAAATTATAGGGATATTGATTTGCATTGTGTTTTGGCAATGAGAAACTTTTATTTTGTACAGGGTAAAAAAGCTTCAACAATAGGGGGGGGGGTATAAGCATTTTATTTGTATTGTGATAATCTGCTTCTTTGTATATAATAGTAGGTATCCTTCCGGGGTGGTGAAGAGTTCAATACGTACAAATTCAATTACACTTAACAAAACCTTTCAGGGCGTAATAGTATGTCTTGGTCTTCGCATTTGCTTACTCAGAACTAAATGACGGCATCACGGTTTACCTCTGAGGAAGTACAGCAATACCTTCGAGAAACGTCAGGATATATAGTAGTTCTGTCCCGTTTCGTATAACATAAAAAATACGGCCATGCCTAGTATTCCATGTGTAATTATTTTTCTGAAATCCTTGCCGATTTTCAGAACGAGAAGACTGAACTGTTTGGCCGCGAGGTATGAAAAGAGCCCTTCCATTATGCAACAGTAATTTCCTGAACTAAGTAGAATGGCTGCATCTGTAACAGGAGCGTGTATTATAAGATAGACACAAACAGTGTGTGATAAGGATCATGACGATCATTAATTCGACTAGTTACCCAGTCCTGTCAGCCAGCCGTGCACACTATATTCTACTAATGACACACAGATCGATAGCTGAATGCATAATAAATCTCGCTCACTCCATTATAATGGCAAGACTTTTGCGAACCAACAGGCATTTCAGATGGAACTGAGTCACAATTTTTGTAGGGCAGTTCTTTGCTTGTTCGTTTGCCATAGCTGGTATATAATATGAACAACTCTTGATAAGACCGTCCAATTCCTGTTGCTATTTGCCTACCAAGACAACTTCTGTCCAGACAGAGTGTGACGATATCCTCGACCGTACTGTTTAACATTCTTACCCGTGTAGGCGTACTTCAACTTTTTTCTGCAGGATGGCAGTATTAGTTTTCCTCTCAGTCTTCTGTTTAACTCGTTACAGTTTAGACTAAACAATATTTACATGTCAGAGATGTTCGCCGTTGATGGACTACGCAATAGAAATGTAAATTCGTAAAAACCTCAAGTTAGCATATCTCGTACGATACAAATGTTCAAGATATAAAAGATGGAAAATAGCATTTTGTGCAATGTTAATTATGTACTGTTTCCCGATATACATGGAGCTAATACCAACGAAGAAATTTTGATATTTCCCATTTTCACCTCTTTATTACTACGCCACTGCAGAATAATAAAATGATGTACATCCTAATACACAATCCGGATGCCTTAAATCTTAAATACGGGGTTTCGAAAAATTCGGTTAAGCTGTTTTCTCATGATTTAATTACAAACAAAACAAAACTAAACTATACCAAACCAAAAACAGACAGAAACTGAACTGAAGCTATCAACTTTTGAATACCCTATCTGAGATGAAAACGAAGTATGGGGTAAACATTTGAGGTGCACATAAAAGTATAATATAATTAATTATAGCATAATTTGATTCACACATATAAGATATACCGTAGAAAGACGACAGCAGTTACAGATTCCATATCGTATTTTATGTTAGTTGATACTGATTTTCACCAAGCGAGTGGCTGCGCGGTTTGGGTACATAGCTGTCAGCTTGCCTTCGGGAGATGGTGGGTTCTAACCCCATTGACGGCAGCCCAGAAGATAGTTTTCACTGTTTTCTCATTTTTACACCGGGCAAATTCTGGGAGTGTTCTTTAATCAAAGCCACGGTTGCTTCCTTCCCACTCCCAACCCTTTCCCCTCCCATCGTCACCTGAAGACCTCTATCTGTGTCGGTGCGACGTAAAGCAAATGGAATAATGATAATAATAATAATAATAATAATAATAATAATAATAATAATAATAATAATAATAATAATAATAATAATTTCCAAGGTTTATATGCCTCAAAACAAGCTCAAGTATCGCACTGACCATTTACTGCGTGTAACGTTTATATTTTTAACTAATTATTAATTTGAGCTCATTGTATCTTCCGAATCTTAAATGTAAATACATGAATTGCTTGCTCAAATTACTATCTTGTCGCTTTTTATTCTATTATCGAATCGCTTATTCGCAGTTAAAACACACATATTCAGCAACAATGGTTTTACTACTATGACAATAAAAGTTAGACAAATTTGTTACCAACGGGTATGCATGTGAAAAAAAGGTCAGGAAACTCTGCATTGGAGTACTGCATCAAAATGCGAAAAAGGTATTGATATCCGTGTGAATACAAATGGAAATGTGTACTGAACTAAAATAAAGTGAGTTTCGTTCGTAACTTTATAATGAGTTAGCTAGGAGGAATATTAGCACTGTCGATGACGTGCATTGTTGTGTGCTGAGGCTGCAGTACGTAAAAAAGAGACAACTACGTGTTGGAATCCTCTACAGGCTGTGTGCTCACTTGTCTGCGTTTGGAATAATAAATATTTTGTGCACAGATATCTATAGTGTGCCGGCCACTGCATCAGTGCATGTTAATACGACGATCACGAGTGAAATACAAAAACATCTCCAACCATTGCTATTATGGTGATTGCACTCAATTTTCTTTAAAATATTCATCCAACCTTTACGTCAGGTATACTCTCCGTCAAGTATAGGAAGCTGCATTGTTTACAGAACCGAAATTTCAATTTCGGCTCGCTGGGTTGAGTAACTCGGACGTTAGAGTGCTGAAGTTCGCGATTTCGATCTTGGCTCAGTCTGGTGATATTTGAAGGTGGTCAAACACGCCAGTGGCACGTAAAAGAACTGCTACGGGTCAAACTTCTGGCACCTCGGCGGCTCCAAAAATCGTAAAAGTGATTAGCGGGACGTAAAACTAATAATTTATTATTATTATTATTATTATTATTATTATTATTATTATTATTATTATTATTACGAGCTTCCTAGGGGTTAACGCAGTAGCTTCCTTTCCAGCTGACCTCAGTTCGATACCATGTTCACGTACGACTCATTTAAGGTACTGGAATGAGGTATATACAGCCTCAGATAAGTAACTGAGAAGAGGCATGGATTAAAATTCCACACTCAGCCATCCTAGGAGTGGTTTTCTCTGATTCTTCACTTGAATCCCAAACGAATGTCGAGATAAGAGGTCACCATTTTCTTCCCATTTCTAGTCCCTTTCATTACAAGTACACCACATCAACACAGATTGTCAAAGGAACTCTTCATGTATTTATAATACTAAGTACACCGGTCAGAAGTCCCGTTCAAGGAACATCAAGAACCGAATTCCAGCAATGTCACTCAGTGATCAGCTCAAGCGAAAACTGCATAGTTTACATCCTAGCAACGAAACTAAAATAATAAATATTTTTTGATCACTACTTCTGAATTAACGACTGGCGGGCGCTGGTGAGGGTTTGTCTAGCCACTCGGCTCTCAAACTGAATGTCCTGGCTTCGAGCCCTAATTATTTTCAATAGAATCAACATAAGACTTCTGAACGCAGCTCTTTTTTCCATCACTATTTCGTTTTAAATGTCAGGCTCATTTTTTGATCTATGGAAAGATGTTGGGATGGTACATTACTTATCCATAGGACACTCATCCGAATTATATGTCCAAATAATTAACTAACCCTACTAAATAACTGACTATTAGGCAGTTTAGTTGATATCTACAGGATGTTTTACCAATTCTTTCGAACACTATCAAGGCAGCTGGTCAAAAGTTTTTCTACGAATCCTAGTTCATATTTAAATATTGTTTCTTCACAAATAATTCTGCATTTTTGAAAGATTCATAGTTTCAGTTATGAACCGAATAAATCTGAGGGAGGTAGCTGGTGCTATGAGATTCAAACCCCTTTGGTTATCGCTGTTCGGGTGGTCCCACACACGTACCATGCTAATGCTAGGATTGCATCTTACTTCAAGACTCGCGCCACCCATTTCTTCACAACAAATAAATATGATAAAATAATCAAGCAGATGGAGAGAGAGAGAGAGAGAGAGAGAGAGAGAGAGAGAGACGCCTCGTAGTGACCTCTTGAGATCTGGCTATTCAAACCATAGGATCGTGCTGAAACACTCCGCTTATTTCTACATCGCTTTCATCCACAACTGAACGCCTGCATATGTGCGGGAATTATTATTACTAATGTACTAGTAAACAACTGTTGGAAACTGTCTAGATATAAATGCATGCTGTTCTGACAACGAAGTAGTAGTGTTTAAATTATCGGAAATATTTATATTGAAGCCGTCATAATAAACACATATCCAGTGCGTAGAGGTATACGTGGAGGTACAGTCGCTTGAACGAAGTCCAAAGATTCAATGAAAAGAACGACATTTTGCGGGCTAAAATTAGTTTCTCTAAACACAATATCGTGAAATAAATGAACAGGATCCCCCAATAAATAATCTCTAGATTCTAGTTAACTCATTAACACTGTCATTGTAGTGCGAATTAATACAGATGAAGTCCATTTCTACTCAACCATTTAATCGTACAGAATACAAATAGATGACTAACTGACATCTGTTAATACCGCTCTCTATATGTGAACACTTCGAAACATGTAGTAGGAATTGGTTCATTCTCATGCCAGTAGACGATATCAATGTTGCCACATGATTCAAAATGACCTCACTTCACTGAATAAGAGGCATTAAGATAGCCTTTTGCCATTCATCGCTTTCTTTACGCGAAAGATTGAAAGCAGGCAGCAGGACTTGGTTCAGTCTTACGCCGATAGATGATGTTAATCTCACCTCGCTGAGCGAGAATAATTTTATCGACAAAGAACCAAGCATACGAAATTCCACCTCATCCGAATCATATCTCTACCATGGAAACACCTACAACGAAGCATCCGCGGTCAAAATTTTGAAGATGTCTCTTCAAACACAGCTGTAGTAGTTCCATCTCGTGGTTAATGTCACTGCATACACCAAAATAGTGTCGATGATTCATTCACTTCAATGAAAGTAGCATTTTTCACTGAAAGGCGTTCGTGTAACCTATATATGGTGCCAAATTCAGTATTCCAAACATTCCCGTTTCCTCAGTATCTCTGTGCAAGGCCGATAGATATAACTATGCACGTCATCACGGCAAGCATGAGACAATGACTTCGCTGAAGAAACGTATTTACAAAAGTTATAGTCGTGAGAGTTTCAGTGTATTTTTCTTGTAAAAGACAGTTAACGATACCAATTTCAGCGGTTGAAACTTTTTTGTTCTGTCAATATAGCTGTGAAAGACAAACATACAGGATTTTTATTCCTTTTATTACCAGAGGAAGAGAGTAGTGCGCAGAAAGTCATTAAAAATATGGGGATATGAGTTACTAGCAAACTGCCGCGAATTGCGAGCCAGTAGAATAATACAATCTGATTTAAATCAGAAGAGTTAGAAGTGTGATTGCCACGCCCTCGAATTTCAGTCTCTACTCCATGGTTCAGTGCGTTTCCACTGGAATTACTGATATTGTGAGATTCAGCGAATTCATATATATTAGTTATTTATCTGAATGTCAAAACCATTTCTGAATCCTGAAATAGCGAACTGGCTTTTAGTGCCGGGAAGGTTTTAGGACAAGTTCGGCTCGCCAGATGCAGGTCTTTTGATTGAACTCCCGTAGGCGAACTGCGCGTCATGATGAGGATGAAATGATAATGAAGACGACACATACAGCCAGCCCCCGTATCAGCGAAATTAACAAATTATGGTTGAAGTTCCCGACCCCACCGGGAATCGAACCCGGGACTCTTGTGACCGAAGTCCAGCACGCTAACCATTTAGCCATGGAGCCAGACTCGGATTCAAAAATCGGTTTAAATAAAGATAAGTAGCAGTTCAGGATGGTTAAATATTTAGCAATATTTTCTCGATAACTGTAATCGGCTTGATGTTAGGTGCTCGAGGAACCAAACCTAAATTTTTTGTCAACTTCTGAAATACCTTTAGGTTGATTATTCATCTATAACATCACTATTACTACTCTCAAGAAGTCCATCATGATCTTCAAGAACCATGCTATGGTCCTCAAATGTTTGACGTGCCTCACTCTTTTGCCCACACTTAACTTCATACGATCTCATTTATCTACTGTATCGCATCCATTATTCTTGTTCAGGTACTCTTTGCCCTTGGGCAACCTGCAGCTGTTGCAGGAAGGTTGTATAATAAAATAAATAACCAGCACAATTACTGTTGAGGTAAGAAGAAATGTTATCCACAGAAGGTGTGTACATCCCAGACAGGAAAAACATAAACACAGGGGCAAAAATGATGAGCGAAAACAGTAAACTTCTGCGTTGTCATATATTTCGAAGGCTGATAGCGTCGCTAGGCAAACTAACATAGTCGTGTACACGCCAAAATTTAAAACCGCAGCAAGGATAACAAATTACAATTTATTTTCATGCTCTGAGCTGGATTTACACGGCAGTAATTCTACTGGAATGTTGCTTTTATACGAATCTGCTGTCATACTTCAAATGGTGACCTAATTTTCTAAATAGACAATCTATATTTGTAAAGCATAGATGTTCTTTGTGGCTCAACTTGCCAAAGTTATCGATATAATTTATTGAAACAGGGATCTCGTCCTCTCTCACATATAATGAATGTAAATCAATCGAGTAAACATTTCATTGCATGCTGTCTGATTTAAATCTCTCCCTCGTAAAAATGACGCACATTTAGCTCTATGAAATACCGCCATTCGTCTGCAAAAATGTTATTGAAAATATGACTTCATTTGCAAACTTCGTCGTAAATAATTTTCTGGATCCGGATAGGCCTATATAAAACATATGCGATTTACATTAAATAAAAATAGAGGAATGAAATGTTCTAGATTAGTGAGGATCAAACTCTAATCCTGTATTGATGATTAGTGAAAAAGTAGTAACATTCTACGTCCTATACACCAGGGGATGTTATAAGCGATTATGACAACATCAATCCGTAGCTGTGAACTTGCATTAGAGAGAGAGTGTGTGTTTCGAATCCCACTGTTGGCGGCCCTGAATATGATTTTCCGTGGTTTCCTATTTTCACACCAAGCAAATTCTGGGGCTGAACCTTAATTAACGCCATGGTCGCTTCCTTCCAAGTCCTAGCCGTGTCCTATTCCATCATCGCTGTAAGACCTGCATGAGTCGGTGCACCGTAAACCTGATATAATAATAATAATAATAATAATAATAATAATAATAATAATAATAATAATAATAATAATAATAATAATAATAATAATAATAATAATACCGTTGCACTGAGTTATGTATGCGCTGATGTCAATGCGACGACGGGTTGAGGTATGTATCAATGAAATGCTAACGGAGGGCATTTTGAACATTTCATATAAGAAAGAGTTTCATGTGTAATGCTGGTACGTACTGTCCCTGTGTGTATGTCTCATAATTAATTTACTATGTAGAGATGTAGAAAATTACTTCTAACATGGAAATAAAGAGTTTCCGAACCCATGTCCATATTTACATATTTTATTCTTCTACTGTAAGTGTGAAAATATGTCCTGAAATTTGACACATTGTATAGTAATTATGTGCCAGGCTGAGTAGCTCAGACGGCAGAGCGGTAGTCATCTGAGCCCAAGTCAGTGGGATCGATTCCGACTCAGTTCGGTAGTATTTGAAGGTACTCAAATGCTCCACCCCTCGTGTCGGCAAATTTACTGGCTCATAATGAACTCCTGTGGGATGAAATTCCGGCACCTCTGTGTGTCTGAAAATCGTAATAGTAGTTCATGATACGTAAAACCAGTAGTAGTAGTAAGAAGTTATTAGCGGTAATAAGTAGTAAACTCGTGTCCTCATCCCGAGGTGTCCGGCTCCATGGTTAAATGTTTAGCTTGCTGGCCTTTGGTCATAGGGGTCCCGGGTTCGATTCCCGGCATGGTTAATTTCGCTCGTACGGGGCTGGGTGTGTATATGTGTTGTCTTCATCATCATTTCATCCTCATCACGACGCGCAGGTCGCCCGTGGGAGTCAAATCAAAAGACCTTCACCTGGCGAGCCGAACATGTCCCCGGACACTCCCGGCACTAAAAGCCATACGCCATTTCATTTTATTTCATCCCGAGGTGCTGCAACTCTTTTCAGGCATACCGGAGGTGAGCTGCATGTACCATTTAAACCACATACCAGCCCTCCTGCCATTCTTAAATTTCTGGCAGTACCGGGAGTCGAACTCGGGTCACTGAGGACGGCAGCTAATACTGCTAACCTTTACGCTACAGAGGCAGACAGTAGTAGTGGCAATTATTAGAATCTGATTATTATTTAATCTATAATTGGGAAATATTTCGTAATTATTATCTGTCTAGGATTAGGTAAGTATGCGATTGTCCAGAAAAAAAAAAAACCTACAACCTGTTTTCCAATCATTGACCGGGTCAGGGATGTAATGAATGAAACATATATAGGCTGTATTACAATGGGGTCGCCACTCCCAAGGTGATTTTTTTAATGAGTGATAAATGCTATGAAAGGATAATGGAGAGTGTTGCTGGAATGAAAGATGACAGGGAAAACCGGAGTGCCCGGAGAAAAACCTGTCCCACCTCCGCTTTGTCCAGCACAAATCTCACATGGAGTGACCGGGATTTGAACCACGGTATCCAGCGGTGAGAGGCCGACGCGCTGCCGTCTGAGCCACGAAGGCATTGTCCAGAACTATGAAAGGAAAATATTTTGTAATTGTCAAAGTTAGGGAAATTCATTACTGAGATATAAGACTGTCAATCTACAGTAGTTATACACCATCAGGTTTAAGAAAACTTCCCCGCAAACAAGTGGATTACCAATTATTAGTTTTACCTAGACTGAGTGGTCAGAACGCCTTGGAAATACACATTTTAGATGACTGGACGATTGCCGATTGCTAGAATTACAACCAGTGATTTCAAATTCCTCCCGTGGTACGAGAGTTAAAACGAAACAAGGAAAGCTTCACACTTGTACGTGTGAGTGTACTTCTGACCACGACGAGGGGACGTCAGGTGCCATTGCAGCTACCCGAAGTGTCCATTACAAGGTCCACTTAGCGCGGCTCTAGTGCGCCGTTCCTTGGGGTACTGTCTAGTTGCCGTGCATTACACATTCATGTCGCTTGATCCGCAGTTCCATCGCCAATTTGGGTAACAGAATTACACCCTCTGATCAAGTTCATCAGCGTGACACGAGCAGGTAAGTGAAATAGGGTGGGGACGGGGGATTCATTCTCCTCGTCTATTGATTCAAACTCTGCTTTTAATCGACAGAAGTCTAATGAAAATGGGATAGTCCAGGAAATGCTTCCAGTTCTAACGACATGTATTTTAAATGTTACAAAAATAAATAGGACCAGCCCAGTGGTGCAAGTGTTTCGTGCTTGCCTCTTACTCAGAGGTCCCGGGGTCAATTCTCGGCCCGTGCAGAGATTTTAATTCTGGAATGAGGGCTCGAACATCCTTCACTCAGCGTCGTGAGACTAACAGAGGAGCTGTTGATACGAGAAGCAGCGGACCCAGTCAAGAAAGCCAAGCAATATGGCTGGGCAGTAGTCTTCTTGACAGGCCAAGGCTGTAATGGGCTGTTGTATCATGGGATGTTCTGGTTTGTTAATGAATAAATAAACGTATTTGTCGCACAGCTGATTAATCATTTGCCCTCTGTCCGGCTCCCCTGCTAATGGTTAAATGGATAGCTTTCTGGCCTTAGGTCCAATGGATCCCGGGTTCGATTCCCGGCTGGGTCGAGGATTTTAACAATCATTGGTTAATTCCGATGGACTGGGTGTATGTGCCGTCTTCAGGATTATAATTAATCATAGGTCGGGCCCCATCCTCTCAGGCACACAGGTGGCCTCCTCGAAGACTATTATTATTATTATTATTATTATTATTATTATTATTATTTTCCTTTTGCTCCCAAGAGAGTGCGTTCGATCCCGGCTGTAATCGGTGGCGTGTAAAGGTTCTTAAATGTGACAACTCCATAACGCTGGCTTATTGCACGTTGAATAATTCCTGTGGGGAAAATTCCGACAACTTGGCATTTGTTAAGACTACTAATAGTTAAAAAGACGTCAAATAATAATAATAATAATAATAATAATAATACTAATAATAATAATAATAATAATAATAATAATAATAATAATAATAATAATAATAATAATAATAATAATAATAATAATATCATCGAGCGAGAAACCTTTAACTCCTAAGTGTTTTCCCATCAGTCAGAGCGTGTTAAAAATCACTGTCAAATCACAATTTTGACAAAAAAGAATTGATGTCATATGAGGGCAGATTATAACTTCCAAAGTAACCTGTTCGAGAGTAAGTCCATTTCGATATTTCTGTACTTCTGCTAGTACGTGTTATCGACAAGTAATATCATTCCTACACTAGCAGCTGCAATCGGAAAGTAGGAAGAGCAATATCAAGTGAAAAAGAAATTCAAGTTACTGAAATGTATATTCAAACAGATTTGATGGAACCAATCAACAAATGAAATGGCCCATCCTACAGTACTGATGCTTCCTATTTGACGGTTAATCACAATTGGAGAGGTTTCGTTGATTACGACATTCAAAAGGCAATTCAGCGAAATTCACTGTAACATGCAATTATTCAGAGAAAGGAAAAGAACCCGACGTATCTCGTGACGTATACTGAAGTAGGCCAGCTGAAGTGATCGCATTATTTATGTCGTGGAGAGAGAACCCACTGCCACTTTGTTTGCTGGGATAATGACAGATGAGGACGCACGTCACTACCCCTTGATTTATTGAAATGGGCCCAGCGAATCACTACCAGCCATGCAAATTCGCGTATAATTCTCTGTTAAATCGTTCGCATGATTTGTGCTTTTGCAGGCATTTTCCAGTGCAGAATTACAAGCAGGTAGAGGTACAACGGTTGAACATCCGATCACCACTGCCCGACAACAAAGGAAGGAGATTCATTCTCATTCAAACGCCGGTTTCGTCTCATACCGTATTACGATTAATGGTTTCGAGATTCACGCTTCATGGCTAAAAAATGTCAAATATTCCTTTCATTACCCGAGGAAGAGAGCGGTGGGCTGACTCATACATTATTTCGACTGCGGAAGTGGGAGGGAAGGTTTGGTGGTGTGAAAGAATTTCGTGCCACCTTAAAATTCTCGGAAACCCCTCCCGATTTCTGCTTGTACGTGTTATGCACCAAGTAATATAATTCATACATTACCAGCAACAACTTAATGAAACAAATACACGCATATTTTCACTTGAAATGGTCCATGCTACCACCTCCCATAGTATTGACACTTCCTGTTTGCGGCACTAAGGATGTTTTATCAGAATCGAAGAGGTTTCGTTGATTTTAAAATGCAAAAACTAATTCAGCAAAATTCACTAAAACGTGTAGTTTTCAGAATTATTTTTATGATTTTAAATCAGTGTAAGTCAAACTGGTGACCAATGCCCTCATTCGGCTCTTAAATTAATTGTTAAGTTTTTAAAAATATTGGAGCAAGTAAACAATATTTCGTTTCATGTCTAATATTTTAGTATTTATCTTAAAATAAAATATGACGATATGTTTGTAACTTGCATCGATTGTCATAGGCTGTCCAATATTTTAAGTAGATTCCATTATTTAAATGTATTATACATATTCTGCAGTTTATATAAACTGACAATGAGTCAGATTCTCAAGGTATATAAATGAAGTAAGAAATATACGAACATGAATAGGACAAAACACAATGAGAGGTCAGTGTGTGAAGGGGAAGCAACCAAAGGAAGAGACTAGAATAAACATGGAAATATAAAAGTCAATTTATAAGATTATTATTATTATTATTATTATTATTATTATTATTGTTATTATTATTATTATATTATTATTAAATAACAAAGTTGGTCTGTGCGACATACCCTGAAAGAAGTCCACGGATTTCAGGGAAAACCCTGGAGGAAAGATATCTCATGGACAGATGAAAGAAAGGAGGTACACTGGCAGAAAATGCGAGAATACTGGGCAAAGAGCAAAGCCCAAGAGTTGAACAAGAGTGATCCGAAGTAGGTCCATTCGAACCAAGAAGAAGAAATAACAGAAAGATATTCACCCTGGCCTGAGAACGTTTTTCAAAACAACTTTTTAGCTCCTGTGCCGAAACAGAAGTACCACGCTGATTAATGCCATTTTATTTGAAGGTATGTTGTGATCTATCAAGTTACAGAACTTCCCAGAGATGGAGTTAGAAGAAAAAGTTTACAATAAGAACAGGAAATAGTGTTCAGAGTTTACAGCGAGTGTATTTGAGTGTGGGCATACACAATAAAAATACGAATCATTCTTCTTTGTTCGGGCAAGAGGTCATATATCACAATGCCCTTCCTATATGTCTTTTCACGAGGGTTTAATCCTGATGTAACATGGTATGTCCACGCCCCCACCAGAGAAAGAGTTGTGATTACCTGAGAGTGCAGTACCGACCTCCACCCCGTCAACGTCTCGTGTTCGGACGTACAGGGCTCCGCATCGCACACGACAACAGTGCGAAGATCTGAACTGAATAAACGACTAAACCTGGATTCTATTTACTTAGTTTATTGAACACATTCACAATGCCTATGGTCACTTTTGGGTGGTTTTCCTCTTTTGTGCTTCACTACACGCGATGGCCCTACCTCTTGCTCCATTTCTCTCCCTATGAATACTGACACTGACTGCAACACCTTATCTCCACGCTGTACAGCTTGGGACTTTCCCTCACTACGAGAAGACTTCCTGTATTACACCATGCATTGTGCCTTCCTTTCTCGTTATTTAATCACTATGTTTTTTAAAGCATCGGTATACATGACAGCCATATTTTAATTTGATTACGTACTCTTCCAAATTTTCTAAATGTAATAAACTAAAATAAAATAAAATTAATGCGACGTACTACTTTTCTTCGAGCTGGCATACAGTCGAGTGCGTGCGACGGTTGCTTCTCCAATCAACTACGTGTATATCCACGTGTAAAGGCTAGGTAATCCGCCTATTTGTTTACATCAGGATTAAACTCTCGTGAAAAGCGGTATATCCATTATGCTCCTTACGACTGGTCACGCCTCCCAGTCACATATAGACATGCAGTTCATCAGAACAATTTTCGTTGTGCTCATTTTCGTATGCGAACGTGTAAAGGAAAAGGAACCTTAAGTACATTACACTGTAGGAGTGCGCAAATAAGTCATGCAAACATACATTCCTATAGTACGGTATGGCAAGGTTCATTTTCCTTTACACGTAAGCAAGGGAAAGCGAACACAACGAGAATTGTTCTGATGTACTAAATATACATATGTGGCTGGGAGGCGTGACCAGTTTTAAGGAAAATAATGGTAGGAAGAGCATTGGGAGATACGACATTTTGCCGGAACGGCGACGAATTTACCTCCGATATTTTATTGTATTCTGAGGAATGCTATAAGCATATTGTGGAACAAAAATAAAATTTATAAAGTCATGCTGAGTAGCTCCGATGGTAGAGCGCTGGCCTTTTGAGCTCCAGTTGCTGGTTTCGATCCTGATTCAGTCCGGTGGTGATCTAACGTGTTCAAATATGGCAAACATTATCAGCAGATCTACCGGCAAGTAGAAGAAATTCTGTGGGACAAAATTCTGGCACAATGTCGTCTCCAAAAAGTCGCTAAAGTAGTTAGAGGAACGTAAACCATTATTCATAATTATTATTATTATCATTATTATTAAAGAAGTTAAAGAACAACTACATTTTTCCAAAGAAGCATTCTATTATTCTAATATCGAGCAAGTGGCAGGGCGGTGAGGGCGCGCAGCTATGAGCTTGCATTCGGAAGATAGTGGGGTCGAACCCCACGGTCGCCAGCACTGAAGACGGTTTTCCATGGTTTCCCCATTTTCACACCAGGCAAATGCTGGGATTGTACCTTAATTAAGGTCACGACTGCTTCCTACCCACTCCTATCCCTTTCGTATCCCATCGTCGCCATAAGACCTATCTGCGTCGGTGCGACGTAAAGCCAATTGAAAAAAATTGTAAACTTATTCCCATCTTTCAGGTTACGTTAAGAGTATATCCGCATAGACGTAGGTGGGCGTGAAGATGACGAAGCACAGTTTTGGCAACGCGGTAATCATAGACGGATTTTTCGTTCCATCATTTCTGAGGGGAAACAGACAAGTGAATTGTACGATGAAGTATGGTGGGTGTGGTACGGCATCTCACCAAATCGCATGTAATTTTCTGTGCGTGAGCAAAGACATAGGCTACTAGGCATCGTGTAAAACTGCACAATCCACCTCATAAGGCGAAATAAGGGGCTATGTTACCTATTTATCCTTCGCATTGTCTCATCTGATAATTTATTCTTCTTTCACTGCTGTCACTAATATCACTCGACATACTGTAATTAATTGAAAATCCACAGCCTGCTTCCAGTCACTGGACCGGGTCAGGAATGGGCGAGGATAGGAATTGTGCCGGCTGCCGAAGCCTGTCGTATTCCTCTGTGGCAATGATTAATGATTGACAGACGAAATGAAAAGATATTGGAGAGTTTTGCTGGAATGAAATATGACAGGGAAAACCGGAGTACCCGGGAAAAAACCTGTCCCGCTTCCGCTTTGTCCAGCACAAATCTCACATGGAGTGACCGGGATTTGAACCACGGAACCCAGCGGTGAGAGGCCGGTGCGCTGAGCCACGGAGTATCCACATAATTATTCGAATTACATAATTAAAATCACTGCGATAGAAAATCACTGCGTGGTCAATGCGATTATTTCAGGGCCACTGACTGAGTGAGGGAAATACGCTCATTCCTCGACCGAAAGTGTTCACCGAGCTCAAAGAGGATTGAGCTTATCGTAATCATTCAGCTGTGCTACAGTTATGAATGCTGAGAGAATAATGTTTGATCCTTATCACGAAAAGTAGATCTATCATGTGCAAAGGGAAAAGAGAAAGTGAGCATACCGCCGCAAAGAATAATTATACTCAAGTGGAACACGATACGAGAAAATGAATTTCAAATCTTACATTCAAAGCGACAGGTCACGCTGCTGTACATTTCACAGGCGAAAAGGAAGATTAACTTTTACTGAGCATGCTTCATGCACGTTCAGAACAATTTGCTATTCTCTTTGTCTGCCCTCGCGTGAGCCCGTTTAAGATCTTCAGCGACAACCACTGTCCAGCAAGTTTTACAAAAACAATGGAATCAACGAGCCATGTACTTCTCTACTCCATCAGTTACGGCTATATTTCTTCATCTTCTTCTTCTTCTTCATTATCTTCTTCTAAGCCGTATCCTGTCTCTACGGGATCTGCTGTACGGACCTTCTGGACGCATTATTAGGAGCTTCTCACTGCTGACATGCTGACAGTGTTCAATCACCACAGCTTTGATCGTGCATGTGACGTGTCTTCGTCCACTAACGTCAAGGTGGTGAAATGTTTATTACAGTGTTGATGTTTACGACATGTCCATATCAATGAAGTCTGCATCTTTTCGTGAATTTGTGTCACCCCGATCCGTTGCCTGACTGTTATATTACAGACATGATTGCATTAGACAATTTACTTGGTCCTGCATAAAATACTCATTTTCATAGTATGGAAAGAAGTTCAGCTCTTTTTGAGAGGGACCAGCACTCGGTGCTGCGAAAGTGCTACTGGTCTTACCACTGTGCAATAAATATTGGACTTCATTTGAGTTAGCATTTGTTTGTTACAAAGGACACTCCTGACATCCCTCTTTGCCATTCATGCTGCTGTGATTCTCGTATGCACTTCTTCATTCAGGCAACTATCGCTATGAAGACGGAGAATCTAGATCACGGAAGGTGTCTACTTTCTATATGAAGATTCCATTAATTTGCATGGAGCCCAGTGGTTGGGACAGTTCCAAGGTACTTTGTCTTAAGATGATTAAGATGCAGGTCAAACTGGTAAAGCTGATCATACCATCTTTCTACTTGTCTCGGAGACTTTCTCGCGAAATGGCAGCAAGCATCACACTGTTAGCGTACAATAAAGTCATGGCATTTACCGAAACAGCCAACCATCATGGAGTAATTATTCCCATTGTACTCTTCCGATATCAGGGTTGCTGTATCGTGGAAAGCGAAATGAAGTCGGGTGTTTCGTACCCAGGATTGTTATGGCGCAATGTCAAGTGACCAATGATTTGAATACGTATGTTATATAACCTTTGAATGTTATACCTGTGATAAGGTGAGAGTGGAGTCTGATTGGGCTGGAAATGGAAAAGATGCAGTCATGGTCTTCAGAAAATACTTCCAAATATTTTCCTGGAGTTAAAATTGTAAACGAGGGAAAAATATTTCCCGTACGGCCATATGATATACGTCACAATCTGTACGTGGTGATGGTGGTTATCGTTTTAAGACGAAGTACAACTGGGTACCATCCGCTCCTAATAATTGTCAGAGATGTTCTACACTCCATGAATGAAGAAATCGGCTAAGGGCAGAGAAGAGCCAGGAAGGGCGTGAAAACGAAAGATACGCTGCGCCTCACAAACATCATACCGTCTGGGTCGGTAAAGAACAAGAGATGGCCAAGGGAAGTCGGGTAGGAAAGCTAGAATCTTTACCATATTGAGAGCTAATTGTTATTGGTTCAACGTTACACTAACTCAGCTTTTCGGCGACAACGGGGTATTATAGGTATACTGTAATACTGAAAGTGAAGCGCCCTTGGCATTAAGGAACAGCTGCAACATTCATCTGGTGTGAAAATGGGAAACCATGAAAAGGCTACCGATGGTGGGGTTCAAACGCACCACCTCCCGAATGAGTCTTATAGCTACGCAATACTTAGCATGCAGCTACGTCGCTGAGCAGTCAGTGTTAAATTAGAAAGGAAGACGTTCCAGAGGGAGACCGTTCCGCGGTGCCGAGACGAGGAATCAAACCATGGACCTCGCTTCCGGAACTTCTCCTCAATTAGGGTAGCACTCTGCGATTGGCTTAGGCCTACTAGTGAATGCAGATGACGTTATTAGACGAAATTCAAATCAAGAAGGGCACAGCAATGTGTGGCAGCACTATGTGTATGAGTACCAGCAAAAGCAATTGCCCACAGAGCCAGTTCCCAAATTAGCGTGATAAAGCGCTGTCAACATAATGCAAGCCCGCCAAGATTTATAGGCCTAACAAAGTTCGCCACACTCAGAGCTTAATTGGCCTTCACCCTTCACAGCGTTCAATAAACTGTTTTATGTATGGCCACATAAATACAGGGCCAGACACTTGGTGACAAATGCTCATCTTCTCTAAGTCTTCCACCGTGGATTGAAGTAAGTGAAACGACGTGGAAATTTAGAGGTTCAAGAAATTACCGTGCGAAATATGTATCATTTCCTAATGAACAAAATTATCAAAGAGCACGGCGGTTCAGCTGCCAGCCACTCACCAGGGTGGCCACAATGTGATTTCCACGTCCGAATATAAAATTTCAACACGATTTCCATTGCACGCAACGAAAAAACTCGAAGTTGAAACTTTCTAACCATTATTATTATTATTATTATTATTATTATTATTATTATTATTATTATTATTATTATATTTAGAGATTTGCAGGGAGAGTTGGCTGCGCGGTTTGGATCACGTAGCTGTGAGTTGGTATTCGATTGATGGTGGGTTTGGGACCCCATTACTGGCAGTCGTCGATATGGTATTTCATGGTATCCCATTTTCCCATGACTTGGAAGATATAGGTATCAAGGAGGAGGATGTAAAAGAAAGGATATAATTCAGGCAGAAGATTGCAGGAATGAGGGATGCGTCTAAAGAGCAACATGCGAAGCCACGGAACATCTCGGTGGAAGAACGAGCAAGAAGAAGTCAAAGACTCAAGAATCTTTGCCGAGAGGGTATCAGTCTGCGTGACAGAAGGAAGATTGTGTAAACGTGGCCCACAAGTGGCCGTATCGATAAATAATAATAATAATAATAATAATAATAATAATAATAATAATAATAATAATAATAAGTATCAATGTTAATGGAGGACATTTTGAACATTTCATGTAGGACAGATTTTCATGTGGTATGCTGGTACGTTCTGTTCCTGCGTTTTGCCCGTGATTACTGTACTGTGTGGAGTTATAGAAAACGAGTCCGAACATGGAAATAAAGCGTTTCCGAACCCATGTCCATACAACATATTATCTTCTTCTACGTGTGATAAATATGTCCTGAAAGTTTAGCCGTATCTTATTCCGACACCCGACATACATACATGCATACATACTGGTTACACTCTGTATACATACTGATGTTGCGTATATAACGCCGTAAATAAGGCCTAGAGGAACGTAGGATTTCTAATGAGAAACACAAAGAAATTCCAAAATATCAAAGCCACTATACAGGTATACAATTCACTAGTTAGAACAGTAATAGAATATGCATCTATGGTCTAGAATCCATCCTGTAATAAACGTATAAAAGAAATAGAAAATGTTCAAGCTAAATTTCTAAGGTATCTGTATTTCTGTATCTATAAACCTAGTGCAAACTATGTGGCATATAGTGACTTTATAATTTTTTTGGGGATAGATAAGTTGCACACTTGGAGAAAATTAACTGTTGTAAAATACCTACATAGAAGTCTCAAAGGTAAAGCAGATAACCGAGAGTTACATACATTTCTTTGCTATTTGTTCGGGGCGTCGACCTGTAGAGATCTTTTGCCCCTACTTGCACCATGGGATATGAACCTGCGTGTAATTGGAATGGAGGAAGTGTAGAGTGTTGAATGTGAGGAAAGGAACTAAACTAACCGAGAGTTACTCCACCAAATAAATATGTATGCACCATTTGGAAGCAATAGAAATAATTTAACCTTCTTTATTAAAAGGTCACACACAAATCACCATATGAATTCACCATTAAACAGAATATGTCAGTCAGTTAATAAAATGTCCAACGTGGACTATTTCACGAAGAGAGTGTCTTCTTAAGGTCAGTCAGAGCGGACTCACAGAGAGAAGACATAAATTAAATAGAGTAGCATACTTGTGTGCCATGAACAGTTTAGTCCTTAGATTAATTTAGATTAAGAATATATATTTTAGGAGAATTTAAAATAATAAGTTGAAACACACACTTACCACTGCCCATAGTTCATAACTATAGTATTAGGTATCATATTTTAATTTTTATTGTACATTATTTATAACATTAGAAATACGAAATGGAAATATTCTGGACAGAAATGCCTGTTGAACAATAAATCAAATAAATATCTTGAACACTGCGAAAAAATATGGACCTTCTCACCTGAAATGAGAAATCAGAAAGAAACTGTTCCAGGATTGAACGTTGACTGGATTGGAACGAATTTTTCTCTCGAACCTAACGATAGTATTTTCTGTGTCTCATACATCCAACTACCGAGTTACTGAAGTTGGTGTCACCTGCACAAAATGAAGACATAGCAATGAGCCACGTGCGTAAATAAACCGGATCACCTCTAAGAGTCGATGAAATTACTTGGCACCTGACTTAATAAAATTACACAATCGCCAAACTCATCCCATCAAGAAATAAAGCTGATCATAAAATGTAAAAAGTGAATATGGTTGCAATATAAAACTAGTTTCGGTAAAAAGAAAAAGACGAGAGATAATCGGATATCCGTACTCGGGATGAATTTTTGGAGTGTCTTATGAATTCAGTCTTCCACTCTGATTCCATTAAACACCTTCATTAAACTATTTTTCATCCCATGAGCGCGCTAGAGATGTGATCATCTCCATAATGGAATTACCTGCGTACAGAATATATACTGCAGCCCAATTAGTTTGGCTTCAGTGTAATTACAGGAACATTACCTCCCCAACCCCCTACTCCTCACTCATCAGCACGCGTGTAGCATCGACGTTCTGTTTTGTTCTTCAGAAAGGAATAGAATGGCTCACTCATCAGAAGTTATGATGCAGGGTACGCAGCTCTTTGTGCAGACAAAATAATGTTTTCTAAAAAATGAGATCGCTTATTCTCTCCTTGCATAGCCAGACAAGTGCGCGAGTTATGTTATGCCAAGTCGTAACTTACTCCTCACAAAGTATGGAGCTGCGTTAAGAATTTTACATAGAAAGGGTTGAACTACAAAAACTCTTACATCTCACGGAAACGGGAGATCACAAAACAGTTTCTCCTCTAGAGTTCAATTACTATCCGGTGAATACAGAATACAAAATGTTCAAACAGGACAGGAACCATGATATAATAATAATAATAATAATAATAATAATAATAATAATAATAATAATAATAACTGGAAGACCCGTGCTGCTCCACATAATTCGTTATGAATAGATGAAGTAACGTGTCTGAATATGAAATTTCTCCATGCGTTGCCCGGGTATTTTCTTAAATGTTTGTATTTCGAATTTATATTACCTGTTAATTTTGTGTTAACTTTCTTTATTGTGACGCTGATTGACAGTTTACGAACTATTTTGCCATTTTAGAGTTATTTTTGTGTGTTTAATTGTTATTGACAGAGAAGTAAGAGAGAAAAGACCACAAGGGAGGACAAAATGTGAAATGGGAAAGTGTAGTGGAACAGAAACTTTACTCTGGCAGAAGGAAATGGCGAGCGCCTCTTTACAGCACACCCGGGAAACGAGCTGAAAAATTATGATAATGAATGTTTGTGTAGTCAACGTGAAATACTCTAGACAAACCACGAGTCCACGACTGACCGTTCAGTTATGTAGACCACAGCGAGGAGACGTCATACCAAACGACGTATGCGTGTGCATCCTTTAGAATTCCCTTCACACACATGACCGTCACTGGGCCAGCAGGTGGCCTTGAAGTGCTGGCGAGCGCTTTGGCCAATCAAAATATTGCATTTTTCTTTAGTAATATAAAAATATACGACAAGAATTTTTATATTTTTAAAGACACTCTGCAAATCTACAGGCCAAGAGCTTTCGTAGGAATGCTTATTCTACAGGGCCTCTCAGGGTGCATGCACTGTATACGGTGCAAAAGACGACTTCGCTTGGTTGACCAGAGTGCAGACCCCCACTCGTCGATTTGGAGCAATAGCGCTGACTCTCTCTTTCCCCACGCCTGTCTCCCTCGCTCCGTCTGTCTCCCTCTTAATCACTTGCTCCGTAGCGCTCCAAATCTGAGCCAGGTTGAGCCGAGTTGAGCCGAGCTTAGCCGAGTACCCCAGAGACGAAGCGTTGGTCCTAACCGAGCCGAGTGGGACCGATGCACTGTGCACAGGAACTCTGCGTCTCATTTTGCACGCGTGAGATTTTGGGCGTTTGAGACGTCCTGCTTTACTATGTCAATCGGCTCAGCCGTTCTCTCAAACTCGCGGTTAAATACATCAGCATAGTGTTTTAAATATCATCGTATGGCCTCATCCTCCTCCTTGGCAGAATGATCAGCGTAATGACCTTCAGTTCAGAGGACTCCGAGTTCGATGATTCACGGTCGGTTGGGGATTTTAGCCGCGTTCGGTTAATTACCCCAGCACGGGGGTCGGGTGTTTGTCACAGTCTTAAGACACATCTTCGTGTATATACAACACATCACACTACCAACCATCACAGAAACACGGAATAGTGAATACATTTGCTCCACATAAGGCTGACGTCAAGAAGTGCGGCTGGCCGTAAAACTGGACTTGATTTGCATTAATGCTATCCAAGGTAATTGAGGAAAAGGTCAAAAAGCAGAAGAAGAAGAATACGGCCTCAAATACATTAGCATGCATTTTGATTTTACATCCTACAGGCAGCCTGCGTGTCAATTTCAACGTTCCGTTTTACTCTACCAGATAACAGAGAAACGAATCACTGCTGGCTGCATGGTACGCGCCGCGGAGCTGTAAGCTTGTATTAGGGAGATAATGGGTTCAATCCCCATGGCAGTCCTGAAGAATGCTTTCCACGATGTCGTATTTACCTCGAAGTCACAGACGCTTCTTTCCCTCCGCCATCGAAAATCTGAGTTAGTGCGGCGTTAACATAACTACGAAAAAATTAATGATGGTTCGGTGAAATTACAAGAGATTGCAAAAGAACAATTATTTTAAAGTGTCAGAGATAAGGAACATGACTTTTACAATTTTAATAGGCTATTGACAATATACGGTATTTCATCTCCTTAAATCGCTTGACATTTGCATTACTCCATACAAAGCTACGTCCAATGTTTTGTCAATAGAAGAGTAGAGGTCACCAGCGTTACATGTAATAAGGGTTCATACCTGCTGTGCGACAGCTTCACAAAGCAAGTAAGGGCAGGTGTGTGGGGAGGTCAATCCATTAACGTGGATCCATCTTGTTTAAACAAAACCACCAGTGAACCTGCACAGTGGTGCAACCTCGCTCAGGGATAAACCGCCTCTCAACTTGATCACTTACCAGATGAATTAACTCGTGTAGCTTCAATTCACCAGCCTGCTACCTAACTGTTTCACCAATCTCTCAATGGGATAGATTAGAAATCCTCTACCGGTAGGTAGATTGCCACACCTAGACTGAGTGACCCCTTCAGAACAAGATACGCTCATGGCGACTCTAGGGTTAAGAACTCCATAATAGGACTCTCTCCTACTTTAATTATTTGTATTCCAATCAATCTCTTTTATATTCTAAATAATGAGACAACTAGTTTGCCAAGTCATTTTATAGGTCCGATAATATCACAACTACTTGACAGTTTCAACACAAATAAGTCCACAGAGCTGATACACTAGATTGTTCCAAGCCCTTAACATGTATTAATAAATTTTCTAGCCTGACAACCGTTTAATGTTATTACTTTTAAGATTCCTCAATTGGAGTAGAATTTAGCCATTTCAGACGGCCGTACAGTCCTGAATCGGGATGTCAATCACGCAACATCGCCGTGAACAATGAGATACTCATCCCAACTGAATTGAAGATCCCCGTGTGGTAAAACACCATGTCCTGCTAAGTGAAGAAGTACGTAATCGTCTACTGCACATCATCCTCCGACAGGAAGCGTCGACCATTCAAGGCCTTTCTTAAGAGACCGAAGGCCTGATAATGGCATGGGGAGAGATCAGGACTACAGGGCGCCTCATCCACCGCCCGCTTGTTGTTGTCCGTAATGGATGAGGGTGGCCTCCCAGATCGACCGACGTCTTGTATCAAAACGCGATCCACACGGAACTTGGCACACCATTCCACAATGGTGGTTTTCGACAAACATTCTGCCCCATACACAGTATTCATTCTCCTATGGATGTCCACCGGTGTTTGTCCTTCGGCAGCCAAGAAGAGAATAACAGCACGTTGGTCCTGTTTGGACGCATTTGGTAATAATATCGCCGCATTTAACACACGCACCTCATCACGACACGACTGCCACACTCCCTTTGCCTACATGTCCGTGCTTATATAACCGCATCGGAGTTCCGCTACGTTTCATATCTGCTGCAGCAACGCCCACAGCGAATCCTCTCGGTCGTTATTCTTCGCCGCCTTAATAGTATTTACGTAGATTTAGAGGCCGTCAAAACTGCCCTCAGATCGAGGAAAATCCAGAACTGGTCGGGAATCGAACTCGGGGCCTCCGCTGGACCGGCTTAACTGGTGTACGCTCAGCCATAATTGCACATTTTTGTTTCCTTGCTCTTCTTTCTTCATCAAGTTTGATAAATAGCATTATACTTAGAGTAAATTGGGGAAGATTTCCCACCTAATCAACAGTACTTTATAGCCTACAAGTAAACATCTTTATTTCATATTGTTAGACCAGTTTCGGTACCCTTGTTACTTCTAACTTATGAATAAGATACCCTGAGTCCACCGAGCTTTCGCTCCCGTAAAGCAAAGTTGGTCTGAAAACAGACCGATGCAAAATTTTAAAGAACAAAGCACCTAAAGAGAAAACGTTAGAATGGCTTAAATATATAAGAAACACTCAAACGTCCCATGTATTCAATAAGTGGATGAAAACTTAGACTTAAAGCCACTGTGAATTTACTAAACGTCGCCACAATTTTCTGTTTGCAGCTAGTGCTGTGGCCTCATTTAGTTCTATACCTCTTAAATCGTTAGAAACTGAGTCTAACCATCGTCGTCTTGGTCTCCCTCTACTTCTCTTACCCTCCATAACAGAGTCCATAATTCTCCTAGGTAACCTATTCTCCTCCTTTCGTTCACATAACCCCACCACCGAAGCCGGTTTATGCGTTCAGCTTCACCCATCGAGTTCATTCCTAACTTAGTCTTTATCTCCTCATTCCGAATACCCTCCTGCCATTGTTCCCGCCTGTTTTACCACCAATCGTTCTCGCTACTTTCATGTCTGTTACTTCTAACTTATGAATAAGATACCCTGAGTCCACCGAGCTTTCGCTCCCGTAAAGCAAAGTTGGTCTGAAAACAGACCGATGTAAAGATTGTTTCGTTCGGAAGCTGACTTCCTTCTTACAGAACACTGTTGATTCCAGCTGCGAGGTGAGTGCATTAGTTTTACTGCACCTTGATTCAATCTCACTATATTACCATCTTGGGAGAACACACAACCTAAATACTTGAAATTACCTACCAGTTCCAGTTTTGTATTCCCAATCTGACATTCAGTTCTATTGAATTTATTACCTACTGACATCAATTTAGTCTTCGAAAGGCTAATTTCTTTTAGCATACTCATTACACCTATTTTCCAGGCTTTCGGTACAATCTGCCATTAAGACCACGTCGTCAGCATAGGCCAGACTGCTAGTTACATTTCGACCTAACTGAATCCCTCCCTGCACGTTATACCTTTCAGTGTAAACTACGAAAAACAAAGGTGAAACATTAAAGCCTTGTCTAACCCCTGTAAGTACCCTGAACCAAGAACTCATTCTACCATTAATTCTCACTGCATCCCAATGTTCAACATAAATGCCTTTGATTGATTTTAATAATCTACCCTTAATCCCATAGTCCCCCAGTGTGGTGAACATCTTTTCCCTCGGTACCCTGTCATATGCTTTCTCTAGATCTAGGAAACACAACTGTCTATTCCTCTCGTAGCATTTTTAAATTTTCTGGCACATAGTGAAAATCTGATCCTGACAGCCTCTCTGTGGTCTGAAACCACACTGGTTTTCATGCAATTTCCTCTCAACCACTGATCGCATCCTCCCTTCTACGATGCCAGTGAATACTTTGCCTGGTATACTAATCAATAAGATACCTCGATAGTTGTTGCAATCCTTCCTGTTCCCTTGTTTATAGATAGGTGCAATTACTGTTTTTGTCAAATGTAAATTTGTACCTGAATTAAGGCCACGGCCGCTTGCTTCTAACTCCTAGGCCTTTACTATCCCATCGTCGCCATAAGATCTGTGTCGGTGCGACGTATAGCAACTAGCAAAACAAAAACAAAACAAAAACCTAATAGTTTAAGAAGAATATGCAGTGTTCCATGACAGCAGAACTTATAAGAAGATAAGTTTGTTAATTAGCACAGTAGAAGAAAACTATATTGAACCCATGACCTTCAATATTTACCCGAGTGTACAAATGAATTTTCTCTGGAACAAATTGGAAATCTTGAATGTTATTGTCATTCATGCTTTGTACGTGAGTTTCCGAAGACGAGATGGTTTTGATTGGCAATAGAGCGAATAAAGCTGATTGGAGCACAGTTTTGCAGGTAAGGAAAAGAGGAGATATTCGCAGAGTCATCAGCAGCCGCAGCATTGGTGGTAGAGGAGAGAGACAGCTAGATGCTGACCAGAGCCATCAAGAGAATGGCATTTTAAACCATTCTCCGACATTCACTGCTGAGTGGCCAATTCTACTACTCGGCCATTGTGTCACACAGTGTTCGCTTGTTCAGTCCATGGCACGGATGAAGTACATAATGTAGGCAATTAAACTCCACAAGAAATTAACGGAGGAGAATGTGTAGAAAGTCCTAGGAATTATGTTTGACTTAATACAAGTTCCTATTCATTATATGTTTTTTCGAAATTAAAAATACGATAGGTCACAGGTAATAGGTTGCACTAATTAACCATGAGGCAAAATACGGATTATTTCACTTCTTTTGTGCTCATAACTGATGTACATTACTTAGAAACAACAGACACATGATTAAGTAAAGCTCACAAATATTCACTTATAGTCACTGCCACGTACGGACAACAGATTTATACTA
This sequence comes from Anabrus simplex, assembly GCF_040414725.1. NCBI lineage: Eukaryota > Metazoa > Arthropoda > Insecta > Orthoptera > Tettigoniidae > Anabrus > Anabrus simplex. The sequence continues at coordinate 215,791,002 of NC_090271.1, forward strand.
CATCGTTAATTTGTTGTCGCTTGAATTTACAGAACCCAGCGGAGTAGTATAGTTTGTTTAGGCACTCACTTCCAATGTGCAGAGTTGCAGTTTCGAACACGGTGCAGTCATGTGGGGGTTTGAGAGTAGTTAAATGTCACAGTTTCGTCTTCTTTCTTTCTTTTTGCTTTACGTCGCACCGACACAGATAGGCCTTATGGCGACAATGGGACAGGAAAGGCCCAGGAATGGGAAGGAAGCGGCCGTGGCCTTAATTAAGGTACAACCCCAGCATTTACCTGGTGTGAAAACGAGTTCTTGCCTTATAAATAAAATACATAAATAAATAAATAAATAAATAAATAAATAAATAAATAAATAAATAAATAAATAAATAAATATGGTAATGGCGTGTAGCAGTGTCACCGAAAGAGTGGCTCCTTGACTGAATGATTAGTGTAGTGGCCTTCGGTTCAGAGGACCTCGGATTCGATTCCCGGATGGGCTGGGGATTTGAATACTATGTGATTAATGTATCTAGCTCGAGAACTGGGTGTTTGTATTCGTCTTAATACACATCTTCATTTACAATCAACACATCACACTCTAAATCACACTAGAAACATGCAATAATGAACACATCCCTTCATATTGGATTGACGCTAGGAAAGGCATCCGACTGAAGTGGGCTCAATATACATAAAGTACTGACCACAAGAAGTAGCAAGAAGACCAGGAAGGAGAAGAAGAAGAAAATATGAAGAAGACTGTTAACAAAAAAGTCCTTTCTTCCTGAAAGATACAACTGCATCTTGTACTGAATGGGAATATTATAATATAATCTGCACTCATAAGTCATTATAGGAAAAAAGGAACAAAAATAACTAAACTTCAGGAAGGGGAACAATTTCGTGAACAAAGACAAGCTAGTATGGTACAGCTCCAGGTATGCTAACTGTACAATACAGAATATTAGGTTAAGGAGGAAGCATTCTTAAACAAACAAACAAAAAAAAACAAAAAAAAACATACTTTACTATCACCTATAGACCGGTCGAAGTTTTTTAAACTTTCCAGTAAATAAGACGGTAACTTCATCATCATATTGGGAAGTTGGGAGCTTCGTACGCACACAGGCTATGTAATACGAGGGTCAATACGGGAACTCTTCTGCCGATAACAGAGCTGCTATCGTATTCAGGAAGTGGTCAGGAAGGGCAGGCTCGCTCTCTACACACACATGTACCCCGACCTCTCCCACCCCTAACTCACAAATAGGAACAACCCGACGGCGACATCACAATTTCAATATCAAAGAGCGGCATTTTGATACCGCCTTGCTGAGAAGCCAGTGATAATGACACTCTGCTACCATAGCCTCTCGAAATGACGTACAAAGCTCGAAGTGCAGCAAGTGAGTAAATAAATAAATATATAGCTATACCTACAAACAAGTGGAAGTCCAAGTGTAGTGATGTATACAAGTAAAATGTAAGGGGACACGAATTCATGAAAGACTTCCGGCAACTTCCACTCAAAACTAGGTATCACACAACCTGTTACCTCCAAGATCCGTAGAAAAATATAAAATTCCGAAATACTTCTCCGAGTAGGAAGAGCTGAGAGTTCAAAATTGGGGGTCGCAAGTAAAACAGCGTAAATACGAAAATACAAACATTTTTCTTTGAATAAGAAATTGTTCTGACGAAGTATGACATAATAGCGAGTTTAAAAGATTCATGAAAGTCGAAATTTTCAAAATGTAATGAGGAAACGTTTCGAATGCTAGACGTCGTTGACAAGTTCCACCATACGGGATCAGTCTTATGTGACCACAAACGAGAATCATGAACGACTTCTCCATTAGGTGTAACAGAAACCACGACACCAGCGCACGGGTTTCGATTTGGTGCTCCGTGTCCAGTCATGGAATACTGGGTCCTTATTTTGCCGAGAATGCTGCAGAGAACCCAAAAACAGTGGACCAGGCAGTCTGCAGAGACCTCATTATCACTCCATTCGAGTGGGATTTGGACAGTTTTTGGTTGAACTTTACCCACAAACAATAGATGCAGCAACTTTGAGTTTCATCCAACACCGCTGGGGAGTCACCTTTCTGCAACAACACTTATTGTTAGAGGATCACGTAATATCTTGTGGAACCCCTTCCTGTTCTCCGGATCTGACCGCCCCGTGTGCCTACATATGGGGCATGTCGAAAGGATCAGTTTTTATGACAGATGGCCCACCTACAAATATTCCCGAATTACGCGACAAGAAACGTCATTTTTTGTACCCATGCAGCAATCTTTGTTCATCGGTGTGTTCGATAATCTTCAGAAACGTTATGAACAATGTGTGGAACGTGATAGTACACATTTTGAACACATCCCGTAGGCCCACTAACTCAATTAAATAACATTTCAGTGTCGTTTGTTTTGTCGCATACGCTTAATCCGTTTACCCTCCAGGGTCGGTTTTCCCCTCGGTCTCAGCGAGGGATCTCACCTCTACCGCCTCAAAGGCAGTGTAGGCTGCTGGAGCGTGAGACATTGGGTCGGGGGATATAACTGCGGAGGAGGACTAGTACCTCACCAGCTATGCTGAGCAGGGGCCTTGTGGTGGAGGGGGGATGGGAACATTGGAAGGGATAGACAAGAAGGAAGGAAGCGGCCGTGACCTTAAGTTAGGTACCATCCCGGCATTTGTCTGGAGGAGATGTGGGAAACCGCGGAAAACCACTTCAAGGATGGCTGGGGAAGGAATCGAATCCTCCTCTACTGAGTTGACCTCCCGACACTGAGTGGTCCCCATTCCAGTCCTCATACCACTTTTAAAATTTCGAAAGAGAGGCCGGATCTCCGCGGGTGGCAGCCAATCGTATTTGTATCTTACTGCACGTATTTCGGTCGTTTAATTTGAAGAACACCACGGTCCTGGTATTAGTATGTTACACGGTCGAGTCCACTGGTTATATGCATTTACCGTTGAACTTTTTACTTAAGAACTATTGCGATTTGTACGAGCAAGAGTATCGCTAATAAATAAATAAATAAATAAATAAATAAATAAATAAATAAATAAATAAATAAATAAATAAATAAATAAATAAATAAATAAATAAATAAATAAATAAATAAATAAATAAATAAATAAATAAATAAATAAATAAATGTAAAGAGTGAAAGTGAATTGTCGGTGGTGTGTATGTGTGTGTAGGGAGGGAGGGGGGATTACTTATGTTAGAATGCCCAGACAGGGGTTTTGATCACCTTTTGTTGACATGTGAGTTCCTATTCGTAACGGAGCTGTGAATCGAACCCAGGACAGTAGAGTGGAAAGCTTTTGATCAACTTTTATTGATATGCGAGTTCCTGTTCGTAACAGAGCTGTGAATCGAACCCAGGACAGTCGAGAGGAAAGCTACCGTACTATCCTCCAATAAAAACAACTGTACGTGCGTACGTCCAAATGAAAACAGACGTAAGTCGCTATGAGTGTTCACCTTGTTAAGCACAATGTCAAGACAAATTAAATGCAGAACGCGGGCTGGGGGACATCATCTACATGTCTCACATGCGAAGTTACAGTCTACTTCGCGCCTTGCCTTCTTCCATATAAATGCAGTAAAAATTGAAAATATATTGCGGTCGTGAAGGATGGAAGACTCTGGGTAATGGAGCGTGTGAAGCGCCATTTCCATATTTCTTGTGCTGTGTAGTTTGACCGCGCACTTCACACTTCATGTTTAAACCAAGAGAGTTCGACTTTATACTGAAATATGGATGAAGTTTGGTTCACAATCGATCCTAGAGCTGGACATTTCATTCGCTATAACATTGTTTTACTTCTGTCGTTCGTTTTTCACAGTATATGAATTAAATTGGAGGTACGGGCAGATTCTGGTCGGAGATTAACCTGACATTTAACGAACTAACAAATTCGTCACGTCTGTTTACCGCACCGCGGCGAATCAATTCTGGCGACCTTGACTCGATATTGACCATTCATATATACTGAACCCCTCGCTAATAGCCGTTACCACTTAAGGCTATGATATCTCAGCGGAAACATCTCTGAATTCTCATTAACACGACCGTGGTTCGATTTTTTGTAAAACAAAAAGACGATTCCCCATGATCGGATTCTACGTGAAACTGTATAACCACTAGATTTATAAATCAGGGAAGACTACAAGATTGCCTGCTTGTAATCAAGTGAGACTAGAAGAGCAGTGGCAGGCCATCCTCGCTCAGAATAATTGTAGAGAATTCAAAACTACACGGAATAAAAGTTACCTTTATCGATTTTTTGCTAGTGGTTTAACGTTGCGACCTATATCGACCACCTGTTTAGATCTTGCCTTCAGATTGCTCGGAGTATGGCTAAACACTCCGCCTTCTCCCTTTGTAAGTTATATACCTGCGGAGCACATCTAAACACGACGCAAGTCTACAGAGACCGTAGATTCTGTCGATTTGTACGTGACCTAAAGCTGTCCGATAACAGGTCATTCCTAGCCTGAGATGAAAATCTGTCAGTAGACCTCATCACCTGCTACCTTCTCAGAGTCTTAATTAGAGATAAGTGTCATGTACTGTAGGGTACAGCTCACCCACCATCGTAGCCTAGTAGTTAAGGCCCGGTTTCTTCATCTATGTGTTAAATTTTACTTAACAAATGTTAACTAACACTACGGATAAAATTACCCTGTTTCACGAACACATTTCTAACATTTGTTACGAAGCAATTGTTAAAAACAAATTAACACGTCTCCGTGAGATTTCTGAACGCGTTTGGCAGCGAGCCTCTTGTTTCTTTACATAAAGCGCCTCCAGCGGCATGTTGGAATAGTATTTTGTCACACATAGCTGACATTATTATAGGTTATGGTTATCAGAGACCGCTAAGACGTAAACATGTCAAGTAAGAGGTAACATGCGAGACAAATGTTGTTATAGGTTTAATATGGAAGTATGAGAGTGCGCTTATAAAGTCAAAGAACGGACTGTTATATCACAGCATTCAATATGTTCTTATCACCGGGAAAAATGCGATAATTGATGTGTCTTGAATGATTCTAATTCTTTTACTGTGGGGAAATTTATGCAATGCCTTGTTAATGCTGCAATGGCAGCAGGAATTCTTTGCAGAATTCTACACACTCTTGTCTTGCACTCATGAACATAGTCGCCTACAATTACATGAAAAGAGTTTGAAACATAATAGCCTATGAAAGAACTATAAGCAACTTATGCACTGGAGACACTGATAAGTTTCAGTCTGCGGGAATCTCTAACCTATTTTCAATTTCTTCTAGTACCTTGTATCTTTGTCGAAAACTTTCTTCTGACAACTCTAAAAAGTGGTTTTTCCTTAGTATGCGTAGTCCTTTGCCATCTTAAGTTTATAAATAGTCTTCAAACGTCTTCTACATGCTACCATTTTGAAATTTCAGCAGCTGTTACGAGGTTTAACACTGGCCTGCTGCCATGTTAATTTAACACAAGTTAGGCTATTAAAAATTTGTTAGAGATAACATTTTTTAAGAGACATCCATTTTGTTAAATTATGTGTTAAGTGTCCTTAACAGCAGTGTTGACACTTAACATTCGTTGTTGAAACTGGGCCTAAGTCGACTCCACGGCGGCATTGAGAAATGCCTTCATTCATATGTCCGTCGCTCGAAAGTAGACATTGAATATGGCTCCCCTGAGTATGAGTGAAGTGAAAAAGTACTTCCCAGTATTTCTACACACTCCATGAAAGTGAGGGAATATATTAAAAGGTCAGGGCTCAGGTCAACTGAAATGAGGATATGCAACTACCAACCCTGAAGTTCGTAATTTTCATCCAGAGTCATCTGGAAAAAATTAAGGCGCTGCAACCATAATTTGTCAGGAAGTTGTCTCCGCGGTGGCTCTGCTTAGTCTAAGTTGATTTTTTTTGTTTTGTTTACTTTCGAACAACAGTATGAGTGGTGTACCTTATTCGTGCAAAACGTCGACCACAAGGCACCACAAAATGCAGGTTTCACAACATAATTTAAGATGTCGTGGGAGCTCCTTATTGAAAAAAAGAATGCTACTGGTTTAACGTCGCACTAACACAGTGAAGGTTTTCGGTGACGTAAGGATGGGAAAAGGCTAGGATCGGGAAGATAGCAGCCATGGCCTTAATTAAGATTCATTCGAAAAATTTGCCTGGTGTGAAAATGGGAAATCACGGTAAACCATTTTCAAGGCTGCCAACGGTGAGATTCGAACCAACCAATCCAGAATGCAAGCTCACAGCTACGCGACCCTAACCGCACGGCCAACTCGTTCAGTGTGGGAGCTCCTTTCGAGGCTTTTGGGTCGCAGACCTCGCCTAAACGTTACGTTTTTTTCTATTTATTTTACATCGCAGCGACACAGATAGGTCTTATGGCGACGATAGCATAGGAAAGGCCTAGGAGTGGCAAAGAAGCGGTCGTGGCCTTAATTAAAGTACAGCCCCAGCATTTGCCTGGTGTGAAAATGGGAAACCACGGTAAACCATCTTCAGGTCTGCCGACAGTGGGGTTCGAACCCACCATCTCCCGGATGCAAAAACACAGCTGCGCGCTCCTAACCGCACGGCCAACTCGTCCGGTCTAAACGTTAACTGCTCAATCTGAATCTGGATGAAAATTACGAGGAGAGGATTGATTTCTACCCTCATTTTAATCATCCTGACCCCATTAATCACCGAATGTGATTACTGGATGGAGGTTTTCCTACCCCTTCATAGGCATGCACAGTGTATCCGAGTGTGTGTGTGTGTGTGTGTATGTGTGTGTGTGAAATTCGTCTGTAGTTGTGGTATACATGCTCGATTCGTGTAGTAGGTTGAGTAAGCCCCGAGAGTCTCTCTGAAAGTTGCAGTCTCATCTAACGGGCCATCGAACCCACGTCCTTCTAGGTGAAACAAACACGCCTTTACCGCCTCAGAAGATAACCTCCGTTGAGAAAAAATGAAATACCAGTTTCCAGTCATTCGATCGGGTCAGGAATGGAATGAATGAAGCTCCATCTAGCGGCGAAGATAGGAATTGTGGTGGCTGCCGAAGCCTGTCGCACTCCTCTGGGGCAATGATTAATGAATGCCAGATGGAATGAAATGAAATGATATTGTAGCGTGTTTCTGGAATGAAATATGACACGGAAAACCGGAGTACCCGGAGAAAAACCTGTCCCGCCTCCGCTTTGTCCAGCACAAATCTCACATGGAGTGACCGGGATTTGAACCACGGAACCCAGCGGTGAGAGGCCGGCGCGGTGCCGCCTAAGCCACGGAGGCTCTCCCAACCTCCCTTGGGAATATCACAATAATTGCAAATGCCTGAATCAAATTCAATTGTTTAGTGTTGCATCTATCAAGAAACGGGGCTTAAAATCACTCTAAGTTTGCAATGGCAAGAATTCGGCCAATGTCGTTAATTTTAGGAGTGTATCCAGTGGTATGTAAACTGCCGTTTTGCAGCACCAGAAGAGGCACAGAGAGACAAAGATAAGAAGCCATTAGAATGTAATGGGGCTGTAGAAAGAGCAAATACGCATACAGTAATACGATCAGACGTAGAAATCTCACAAATAGCCACTTAGCGCAGGACACACACGGTTGAAGGTGGCAGAGCACTTAGCGGTAATACCTGAACAGATTGAAGGAGTGTGAATGCAGGAATCCTCCCAAAACTTTGAGGAAAATTGCCTCATTCCTAGAGTGAAATGATGGTTGAATACTTAACATTTTCTTCGGGGAATCTTATTTGTTTGCAATGGGCTCGATGAGATGGCCGAATGCTACGTGCAAACACCCTCAGGTTTCACGGAAACTTTACCAGCATATTATCACAGTAGAGGGAGAACAATAATTTTACAATGTGATCAATTTCACCTGAATTTAATTTTCTACGACAGTCTTCTGGCATACGGTAAGGCCTATATGTTTTATATTGCATTTTAAAAAGAGTTAAAACTCTAGAAATCAAACAGTCTGGCGTATTTAGAATTTCATCACACACAATATTTTCGAATGTCTCGATTAAACAAGTGAACCGGTTGTTGAGAAATAATAATAATAATAATAATAATAATAATAATAATAATAATAATAATAATAATAATAATAATAATAATAATAGGTAAACAGACACAATTCCTGAGAAAGGAAGTGTTGCTACTTTCTCTATAATTCATTGTCACCGCGAATATTCTCTCCGTCAGAGAGTGCACAATGTGAGAAAGGTTCTAGACACGATTTTCGAGGGCTAGAGGAGAGCTTGAATGAATGTCATGTAAATTAAGTAAATTAATTTAGATTGGAGGGAAATTATTTAAAGGTCTCATCTCTTAACCGTTCTCTCTGCACGCTGGAACAGAAGCTCAACCGCAGACCAAGACCTGAGCAAAAAAAAAAAGTAAAGCTGATGGTAAAGCTTGGCGGCTGCATGAAGTTAACATTTCTAATTCATTCGGTCTCCGAGCTGGCATAATTTAGGGCTTGTTCATGACAGATTGAGTGACGGATAGTCCACTGCGGCATAAGAAGAGACGGGGTATTTATTGTAACCCAGTGCTGGATAAAGACTGCATCAGACGAGCCTGCTACGTTTATAGGCACTCCAAGCTGTTAAGGCGCATTTAGATGGGCAACAAATGTCCGGCAATGTTGGGAAATATGTACTCCTAAACTTGCCTAAGTATTTCTCAGCAACACAATTTCCGGCAATACTGGCCAAGAAAGATTGCGGAAACTTGCTGGAAAATGTAGAGCAACTAAATGGATGGGCAAGAAGGTATTTAGACGAGCAAGAAATTCTCACCATGTCGTCTGGCGGTTTGCAGCATGGATATCGCAGTTGCACCAGTGACGTATATAATAATTCAAAAAATAATTACCAACCAACAGAAACGAAGGAAGGTGCGTTTGTGGACAAGTTCGTATTTGGATACAAGACATTGGAATACGAATTTGTGTCGTGAAATAAGACTTGGTCCGCCTCTGTGGAGTAGTGGTTAGTGTGATAAGCTGCCACCCCCGGAGGCCCGGGTTCGATTCCCGGCTCTGCCACGAAATTTTCAAAGTGACACGAGGGCTAGAACGGGGTCCACTCAGCATCGGGAGGTCAAATGAGTAGAGGTGGGTTCGATTCCCACCTCAGCCATCCTCGAAGTGGTTTTCCACTTCTCCTCCAGGCAAATGCCGGGATGGTACTTAACTTATGGCCACGGCCGCTTTCTACCCTCTTTACCCTCTTCCTTGTCTATCCCTTACAATCTTCCCATCCCCCCACAAAGCCCCTGTGTTCAGCACAGCAGGTGAGGCCGCCTGGGCGAGGTATTGGTCATTCTCCCTAGTTGTATTCTCCAGACCCAATGTCTCACTCTCCAGGACACTGCCCTTGAGGCGGTAGAGGTGAGTCCGAGAGAAAAACCAACCCTCGAGGGTAAACATATTAAGAAAAAAATACATAAATATATAAGACTTGACAATGTGCTGTTTTGAAAACTTCACTACATTGTTAAGTCCAAACGCCAGGTGTATGAAGAGAAGCCAGGAACTCTCTTGTTCACTACCTGCACTGCCACTTTTCTTCTTGGCCGATAATTTATTTTCTTCACTTCTACTACATGTCCTTTAACCTTTAAATTTCGAACGCGTGACGTCTACCGAAACACCAAACTTATTCGCCTTTTCAGATCATTCGTCATTGTTTAAAAAAAATCGGTCTCTGTACTTTTCGGATGATATGTTCCAAAGCTCAGTATGTAACTGGATAGTATTGATAAAGTCGATTAGTTTCTCTATACTCCAAGACATTTTGACTTGAAAATCACAAAACAGAATGCCACACTCACCTATATAGCGTCTGCAGTCTCGCACTAATCTGGCAATATTGCCGTATTTCCCACCTTCGTTATAGCACTCTGCAACGCTCGGCAATTAATTCTAAAGGCAATATGAAGATTGCCGGAAACGGTGTCGACAATATACAGCAACACTTGCTGGTATTCGAAACCTATTGCTCAACATTGCCCCACATATCCTCGCCACACTCGGCAAGTATATTGCCGCCATACATTTCCGCAAAAATATTGCCCGTCTAAATGCGCCTTTCAAGAGGCAATCGTGGAAGAGTTTGAACTGAACTGAGCACAAAAATGCATGTTAGTTTGAGGCTCTCATTCTCTCAAAATATTCAACACAAGACAGAAAAAATATGCACGTGCGCTAAATAGTATCTTCTTAACCCAAAATGTTTTAAACAAATGGAATGATACATGCGTCCTTGTGCTATGCTTTACAGGTATTTTTTTCTAAAACTACTGAATTTATTTTTTCTATACAGTAGGTGAGAAACGCAAGATGTAACGAAACCTGTGGACAAACCTACAAGAAAGAATGTACCATACAGAGAGTAAAACAAGTGTTATAAAGTCTGATAACTCACTAATTAAGCATTTCCAAACAAATATTGTTATAATCTTATGTTTTTCTCGCCTTATGAGTAATCCATTCCAGAAGCTTTTCCCAGGTGTTCCGTTACACTCTGTATTTTGATCAATAACTAAATGTAAGCCTGATGAAATATTGTTGCTACCGTTATTACCAAATAAGTACATCAAATATAAACATTTTTAAATGATCAAGTAATTAAAAGAATCTCTCACCTACAGTGTGAAATGAAGTATGTGTGAAAGTTTGTAAGTGTCTGCTACTTCCTGAGGAAAGTTGTTTTCCATTTTCTCATTAGGCATATATCGGGCCAAGGCTGCTACTTCCCAGTTCTAAAGGTTTACTCTGCCACCCACATATGAATTATTGCGAAGTTAAACAAATCGTAACAATATACAGAAGACCGGGAATAATTTTATTCAGAGGAAGTGTAAGTATGAAGAGGATCAATTTCATATTATATCACACTGCACGACAGTTTCGCAGACTGTTTGGCTTACATTGAAGCATACAGTTAACGTGTATTCTTTCAACACAGTTGCGATGCAGAATGGTGGTTTAAATATTATATTAACTAAGAGATATGTGTATTCCGCTTCACTGACAGTTTTCAAATAGGCCATTAAATAATTCCAGCAAGCTCCATCAAAAGTGTCACGCCAGGATGACAAAGCGACCCATTATTGCAATGGGGTTGTTCGCTATACATCATACAACAAGTTAAAATTACATTAATATGTATTTAATTTACTCTTTGTAACACAACTTTTTTCACTATGGTACGGGAATATAATTTATATTCTGTGCAGTGTATGAGCAACGAGAAGTCATGGCTCATTCCGCAGCATCAAGCTGGTTTAACCTTGAAATATCGCAATTCATCGCCAAGCTGAGGGAAGAGGAGGAAACTCAGAAACTAAAAGAGAACCAAGTTTACTGCCTTGAGTAATTCTGCTGATCGATCACTGCTATGGAAGTCTGGGTGCGTATGCAGCGAGGGAGGTTTTCACAGCTGATTGAGCACATTTTCTTCCATGACAAGTTGTGTGTTCACAGCTCAGTGGCCAGCGTATTTCGCCTGGAGCTTTTAATAAATAAAAGGCTTCGTGCCTCTGGAGTTTTCTCTGTTGACAAGACCCTTCTTGCACAGGGCATGCCATTTTTCATCATTGCGCCTGATATTCCAATGTCTTAATTTTTCTATGTAGCTGCCTAGCCGAGGCAACAAAGGCTTGCTTGGCTCGCACAGGGTTTATCGTACTCTCTGCGAATAAAGATTAAGTAGGCTAACACAACGATCTCAGGCCTGACAGTTTCCTCGCTATTCGGCATCAATCATACATTCGACAGTACTTCAAGTCCGACTCGTTGGCTGAATTGTCAGCGTACTGGCCTTCGGTTCAGAGGGTCGCGGGTTCGATTCCCGGCCGGGTCAGGGATTTTAACCTTCATTGGTTAAATCCAGTGGCCCGGGGGCTGGGTGTTTGTGCTGTCCCCAATATCCCTGCAACTCACACACCACACGTAACACTATTCTCCACCACAATAAGACGCAGTTACCTACACATGGCAGATGCCGCCCACCCTCATCGGAGGGTCTGCCTTACAAGGGCTGTACCCGGCTAGAAATAGCCACACGAAATTATTATTACAGCACTTCGAGCTTCTCACTCCCATCTGTATCTTTCCATTTGTCTTGTAGATCCCGCGTTCCTGCGAATAGAAATAGTTGGCATGACTTATGCCCTAACCGTCGCAGAGTAATGGCTACACATTTCATTTATGAATTTTTATACCGGGCGAGTTGGCCGTGTAGTTAGGGGTGCGCAGCTGTGAGCTTGCATCCGGGAGACAGTGGGTTCGAACCCCACTGTCGGCAGCCCTTAAGATGTTTTTCCGTTGTTTCCAATGTTCACACCAGGCAAATGATGGGGCTGTAAATTAATGCCACGGTCGCTTCCTTCCCACTCCTAGCCCTTTCCTATCTCATCATCGCCATAAGACCTATCTGTGTCAGTGCGACGTAATAACTCCACGGCACTTAACGCCCTTGAAAGGGCCTCGGTCTCCCAGCGACCGCTGCTCAGCCCGAAGGCCTGCAGATTACGAGGGGTCGTGTGGTCAGCACAGCCGTTATTCTGGTCTTTCGAGACCGGGGCCGCCATCTCACCGTCAAATAGCTGCGACGTAATGCAAATTGTAATTTAAAAAAATCATGTACTTTTCGGACTCTTGCTTCATGTTAATGTGACGAAAATCTTTGATTGGGAATAATTCAGGTGAACTAACTGCCTTATTCATCTCACAGCCACCTAATTCATTTGATCACTGAGATTCCCAGCATCCCTCTTCCCAGTGTCAGTTCGTCGATTGCTTCTGTCAACATTCCGCACCTGATAGCTATTCTTGATCATCTCGTATTCATCTCCACGTCACTGTCATATTGAGTACCCATCGTTCTATAATATATTGTTTAAGATCCGAAAGATCAGCACTTTCATAAACTAGTTTATGGTCTCGTGATGATGTTTTTCCATATTCAGCCAGAGAGGCAAAACTGTAAATTTTTTGTGACTTTTAGTAGCACAAATGATATAGCTGAATACATTACTGTATGTTGCGAAATATACACTGAAGGAAACTAAGCGACACAAAATGATTGATCATTTACAGAGTTCAATTTTTCTCGGAAGTAAAAAAAATAGATTATAAGCAAATATTGATCAACAAGTTATGGAATTCTTTTGCTTGTAAAGATTCATAAACTAAAACGTATCACTTGGTTATTTAATTTTAAACCCACATGAAGACTAAACAATCTAGTTAAATTAAACCAGTCGAAATATATGGAGGAAATATATTTTAATGTGGAAGGTTTACAGTCAGATGTAAATAAGGGATTTTATGTCCTATGGTTAAGAATTGATACTGAAGAATTGATAAGTCTACTTCTTGCAGCTGGAGTGTTCACCTTTAAGAAAACTCAGAGCATTAGAAAATGGCTTCGCAAGCACTAGTAACAATCATCTTGGAACGGGATGCAGGTACTCGAGATAAGAAGGGCATGATAATAGCTCCGAAGACCAAGCACAGGATATCTACCACTTGGAGATTGCAATTCTTCCAGCACATCTACGTGTATCTACATCCATTTCCTTAAAGTACTACAGAGCAGCTTCCGGAAACGGAGACACAGCGTGTTTCACGTCAAGATAAAAAATAATGGAAGAAATAGGACTTCGCAACAAGGAACTAAAAGTTGGCATTAAGAACGCACACGGAATTTGGGAAGGAAAATAATTCAAAATAAATTCCTATATATGATAAACACATTCAAAGTTTCTAGATAAGTGCCATTTACGTACGTCTCTTCGTTGAGGCTCGCGGAGCGGCGGTTAGGGTACGGTGATTGAAATTTCCGATCTAATTTCATTTTAACGCGGGGATCGTACAGCGTTGACGTGTGATAGTTTTTGGGTAAATTGAGGGGTGTGAGTAGGGGATGGATAACCAGATTTAGGTAAGTTCAGTAGGTTTTTGTGTACCGTACTTGTAGATATGCTGACCCTTTGTACAAGTGGGGTAAAATCGTGCGTTCAACATATAAATGCCGATTTCCTAAACCAACCATCAAACCAACCATCAAACATACTGTCGATAAATGCCCCTTGTCTTCCTGCTATGCATATTTTCTGGATTTCGTGGATGCTACACCAGAGGCAGTACTATTTATAAGCAAGTTAAGATATTAAATTGCAACTTTCTTGTTTTCGTTTTTCTTTCCGTATGTTAATATTAGTAATGCTTTTAATGGTATACGTTAAATAATAAATATTTTATATTTATAAGCGATATATATATATATATTGTATCCACATGCAAGGGGGACTAGGGTATAGTAGCGTCAGTATCCACAGCTCCACGTACGGGCCACTCTAATCTGTCCGACAGCTATCGACCCGAAGGCGAGTTTCTACTCTCAGCGGAGAAGAGGGAAAAAGAACTCCAGATGAAAAGGAAGAACAGGGAATTAAAAAGTTACGAGACATGAATTGTGTAACTGGCAGCCATCCTAGAACCGCCTAGTGTCACCCGCAAGGTTGAGCCTAAACTTCGTCAAGAATATTAAACCAACAGTTCAAAGGCGAATATTGTTTAGTCTTCTCTCCGATGTTACTGAGGGAGAATTACAAAAAGGAGAGAGTAAAAAGTCCTCTTTTGTGCTGGATTCCAACATTATAATAGGAAGATGCTGATCGTCATTATACAAAAGGGCACACAGAAGCGAAGAAAAAAGCTGACACTTTAGTTTTAAAAGGATAAAAGGCAGAGGACAAAGCAAGCAAAGGACCGTCTTTTTATTTTAATCCTGTAGCTGTATCTCCCGACACCCTAAGGTTATCTAATGTTTAATCCAGAAATGAGTGTGAGAAAATAGCATTCGCAGTAGGATACAGAAGTCCAGAAACAGCGTGGATCCACTAATTCACGAGGAAAGCACCAACTGTCAGCGACCATGATCATAATTAAACAAAACATAGTCACACTAACACAGAATGTAAAATAAATTCACCCCCATATACACAATATCAACACAAGAAAATCCAATAAAATCCACTGTACAAATATGACATCAATTAATTGTGGCAATGCTGGATAGTTCTATACAATAAAAAAACTTCAGGTACAGACAATTTTCAAAATGAAAATTAAATAGCTAATGCAGGCTTGAATGTGACTGTTTTGTTAATAATTTTATGTTATTTGTTTTGTGATGCTGTTTATTTTGTTAACACTTACAGTAGTATGTTCTTGTGATGCAAGTGCATACGAACATTGTTCAATTCTCTGTAGGTCTCAAACTGCTAAGCTGAACTGCATCTTTATAAGCGTATGCCCAGGTGCCTTGGTAAACAAATAAAAAATATTAAAGTAACGGAGTGCAGTGAAAAAATGAAATAGATATAGGTTTTCACGAGACGCACGCAAATATTTAAAATGTGTGCGTTTGGAAAGAAATATTCCGGGGTACTTTCACTAAGCTAACAACAGTACATAACCCTTACGTCTCCTAAGAATCAATCAATCAATCAATCAATCAATCAATCAATCAATCAATCAATCAATCAATCAATCAATCAATCAATCAATCAATCAATCAATCAATCAATCAATCAATCAATCAATCAATCAATCAATCAATCCTTTTATGAACTAAATTATCGACAATTCATTCTTTGACGTACAGGGTGCGTATTTGGCGTATTATCCAACAGTGAATAAAATAGTGAAAATATCACAAAGTAGATTTTACTTCGACTCTCCAAATTACACACCAACTAGTTCCTATTCTGTGAAACAATTCAGTGACCAACTCTTCAACTCAGTTCACACTTTTTCATCTGTGGGAATTATTTCGAACAAGTAGGCAGTAAAGTTCTACCGCGGTCGACCAAGATCTTCGCAATTCTGCTTTTAACAGTCGCATGCTCAAGCGGGCAAAGAGTAATTTGAATGGAAACGAACTTATATCTTCTTGTACATAGTCCAAGAGAATGCAGGCAAGCAGAGAGATACTTTGCCCTCTCATTCACTGTTGATGAATGCCTCGAGGTGAAGCTCAAACTTTATTTAGCTTTACTGCAGTGTTATAACGGAGACTCGTGGCTGTTGAGGAAGAAAGTTCTTCTCAACACCACTGAAGGACTTTCATTACCCAGGCAGAATTACACTTCAGAAAAGAAATAAAGTAGTATATTCCCAATGCCCTCTTTCCGAGATTGGATAAAATAAATGTACGTTTATTTGTTACGAAAGACAAATAACAATAGTGTAAAACGTAACTGATATAAATCATCGTAGCTAACAGAAATTTCAATGGGTCCCAAATTAATAGAAGTCTTATAGAAAGGGGATTTACCGCGCCGCGGTCTTTCGAAGGTTGAGAACCGCTGACCAAGAGGATATTTTTTTCCTCCATTTTTCAGAGTTAATTTATTACTTCTGTGTATTAAAAAAAACGAATTCCGAAAGATCCTTACTATACTTTTACGATCATGTTAATGTCCCGTTTTTTCGATCGAGACATGAGAGAATAATCAAGTCAAATACATCTCAATATGAGTTCAAGTCTTTTCGTTCTATAATATTTCAGCACCCGACGCTTATATTACACTTATATTCAAGGGCGCCCATACCCGGGGGCAAGGTGGGGCCGCGGCCCCCCTCTAGCTCTCCGGGAAAGGCATAAATCTAGTGTAGTCACGTGTTTTCCTTTCAAGAAAATGATTTAAAGTCAGTATTATGTAAAAGTGGTAGTACCGTCCACCACCAACAGGCAGGGGATACCGTGGATTATTCTAGTGCAGAATACAAATCGCCATTTATCTTCCAAAATATTAAAATTACTACCTACCCACAGGTCTGGGCCCCCCTCTAGAAACTGTCATATGGGCGCCCATGCTTATATTCTATTCTATAATACCATCGATTTTTCAAAATAAATTAACCGTTAAATTGACAGCAAAACACCACATTTATCTCCCACGGATATCACCTACCCACACACTAACAAGACCACTCTGTAATCATTTGTAACAAGCGAGTCTCATGACACGGCCCGCTTCATTTGCAGCATTTTGTACCCATTACAAGTCCAATAAAACCAGCAATAATGAAACGACCTGTCAAATTATCTTAAGAGAAGAACATTAACGCTGCAGTTGAATACTCAGCTATGCACTGCAATGACCATTAGCAGCCTGCGAAACATACAACTTGCAAAAGAGGTTGACCCTTAATTTTGGGAGGAATAATATTCGAAGCCCATACATGTATATTGTAGGACAGTATCTCCAAACCTTTCAGTTGCTAATAATAACAATGTTCTCAGTCGGTAAGAGTTAATGTGCACAATGTTACAGGAGTGGATGAAAAACTATAGAAGAAAGTAGAGCAACATATTTGTAGAAAAATCATGCATACTCCTAGGCAGGTGAAAAATGTAAGGACGACGACTTAGCTCATGTTATACCTCAGATTTGTAGATGGTAATAGATTAGAATGCAAAGTTTGGTTTGTAGGAAGTGTGACGCAACACGTTGTACCCATAGCATAACCGTTGTATACTGGCTTAAGTAAGTTTGCGTTCTAACCTATCAGTACCTAATAATCCGGACTCTACTATGATTTTTAAAAAAGATGGCAGGGAGTTTAATACTGCTGGAGGAGGAAATATATGGCGCATTTGCATACTCTCAAATTTCAGTGTGGTTTTCTAGTGTTATTTCTGATAAGAATACATTTTCAGAATTGTTCAGGGAAGATCATTCTCAATATTCCTGCATCCAGAAACGTGGAGTAGGGAACTCAAACTGTATCGTTACCCGTATTATTCGTCAGACGGAAAGCAGATTCCTTTAATCAACATACACAGTACATGTTCATTATACATAGCTGCTTCATTACATCAACGCTCATGGATCTCATCAGTCAAAATACGGGGAACGTTCATGACGTAATATAAGAGACACTAACAGCCTCGAGAAGTAGTAGTTATCAAACACTGCAACGAGGTGACACTCGAGGAGGACGAGTCAAGATGATCGAATGGCCATCGTGATAGAACTTTCAAAAGTTTGCAGATTATTGCAGTAAAGAACTTCCTGTAAAATTCCGTGTTTTAAATGTTCTTGCATATAACTATGACTATTTTAAAATTAAATACATTCCTAAGACCGTCCTTAAACATCAGATATTCAAGTTCTCAATGACAGAATGATGTCGAAGTCAAACAGTTGTTTGATGGTGAAGCATGCATGATAGTCCATCACGTATTTAAAAAAAAGCAACGGCATAGAAATTTTTTTGTAGATACATAACGGCTGTGCCTCCTAGATCTTGGAACAGACAGTAGTATGGACTTCATTAAATACAATATTAATGCTGTAGTAAGGCAAATAACTTAGAAAAGGTCCAATTTATGAATTCTAGCTACACTTTGAACTAAACGTGGCACACTTACGTTAAAATAGTTCTTAATTAACTTTTGCAGCTAGTTCGAACTTGACGTATTCGAAGTTCAGATATTCCTTTCTCATAAACCATGCCATTAGATTAGTATGATCAGCATCGTTTAGCTCTATAAAATTATCCCTTATTGATATCGGTCGATTATTTGTGCTAGTGAGACATTTTGAGTCGGAATTTTCAAAATATTAATATAAATTGAAGAACCTCAGTGAATTTACGTACTTATTTAAAAACTAGCCAATTACGACGTATGTAGGGTCTCCCCCATAAATATCCCGTTAAATTCAGTTTTTAGGGAGTACATATAACCAGAGTAGCTGAATATTCCGGAGGTAAACATTCTACACCTATTCAAAGTACGACACATGCTTTATTCTGTCAGTATATTACTTTAAGTTATAAGATTCATTGGAAGTTTGGACAGTACTTCTTTTTTTACTATCTTTACTTCATAAAGCCGAAACCGAAGTCTCTGTGAAGATAATCACTAATACATTCCTGTCAGTGAGTGATAGATGGGAATAGCTTGAAGATATCTTCTTGGGTTAGAAAGAATTATTAACAAGTAAAATTTTATGCGATATATTGCTTAAAAGGAACAGCAGTTTGTTCTCTGCCATCTACCTATCACTAAAATTATAAGAATAAAGTTACAAGGATATTACTAATACTTTTCTTAATTCACGGTCGTAACTATGAACTATCTCACTTTGTACCTAGAAGCATTACAGCGAAAATAACTGGAGAAATTTCCTGGCGAAATGTTGTCCCTAATACAAGCAATTGAGTACATTCCGGCGAAATAACTTACGAAGTCATCAGAGGCAAATGATTAAATTTAAATGACATACATAAGCAAACAGTTACACTACAAACAAGGGAGGGCAATCTTCGTAGCGATCTTCCTGTGATGAAGGCAGCATTATTCTTCTCATCTTCCACATGCTGTGTACTTACCTCCACTGCTACAAGATCATTTATTAAAAAAAAGAGTTGACTCACACAACACGAACAAATTACTGTTTTCATTTCATTAACATTATTTTACAAATATGTTTTCATATTTGGTGAAGCAAAGAGACAGGCATGTATAACAGAGTATCTGCTGCATGCTCATAATGAAATGCAAACTGTTCTGTTGTTATTCTAGTTGCACAATTACAGGCGAGTTCTCAACGAGCTTGTTCTGGAGTGTGAAGAGTGACAGCAGGCGTAGGGAAAGTATGACTGGAATAACATAGTCTACTTCGTAAGTATTTGTAAATATCCATGAAGGTGCCATTTTTAGACAATAGCATATGAAGAGGGGGTCACATTTCTCCAAAGAACATTCTGTCGAATATATATGAAGAAGATCTGTATATTAGCAAATAAATTTGAAAATTAAAGAATGTAACTACCCCCTTTAAAGTATCAGAAATAAGAAATTTATGGTAATAGAAAATATATTAATATAGTATAGTTCAAAGTAGCCTATATAGAAAATTGTGTAGTACTATACTAGAAATCAAAATAATGTTATGCAACTAATAATACTGTTTAGTATTAATATACGCAAGGTAAATCCTAAGAAAAATTCGTGTAAACATTGAAATTATTTCCTTCTTATAGTTTCTTAGAACCTGTCATATGTTTAAAGTTGGTTGGGTAGCACCTATAGCAAACGCTGTAGGAGCAAATCCCACCACAGTCGACTGATACACTGAAGTTCTTAAATGTGACAGACCCAATTCACAAGATTTGCTGTCACCTTAAAGAATTGCTCTCAGGCTAAAATCTAGGCATTTTGGTGACCCGTAGGATCGACAGTACTTGAAGCGACGTTAGGAGAATTATTATTATTATTATTATTATTATTATTATTATTATTATTATTATTATTATTATTATTATTATTACTCATACATCTTAGATATAGACTGGTATGCGTTTCAGAGTTCAGTCTGCAAGCTTCTGTGAATTAACTAAACGCCTCCACAATCTTTTATTTGTAACTAGCACTTGGGCCTCCTATAGTTCCACATTTCTTGACATCAAATCGTTAAAAACTTAGTCTAATTGTCCTACTTCTTTGACCCTCCATGACCGAGTCCTTTATTCCTATAGGTAACCTATCCTCTTCCATTCGTCCCACATGAGCCCCTCATCAGAGGCCAGTTTATGCAAACAGCTTCATCCACTTTAACTCCTTATTCCGACTACTGTCT
The DNA here is from genome assembly GCF_040414725.1 of Anabrus simplex. Classification (NCBI taxonomy): domain Eukaryota; kingdom Metazoa; phylum Arthropoda; class Insecta; order Orthoptera; family Tettigoniidae; genus Anabrus; species Anabrus simplex. The sequence goes on from NC_090271.1 coordinate 215,811,698, forward strand.
TGCCATTGCTCACTGCTCACCTGTTTGTGCCAGCAATTACTTTCGCTACTTTCATGTCTGCTACTTCTAACTTATGAATAGGACATCCCGAGTCCACTCAGCTTTCACTCCAGTACAGCAGCGTCGCTCCGAAAACAGACCGGTGTAAAGATAGTTTCATCTGGGAGCTGAATTATTTCTTACACAATCCCATTGATCGAAACTGCGAGCTTCACTGCATTACCAATGCTGCACCTTGATTCGATTTCACTAATTGTACTACCAGCCTGGGAGAATACATATCCTAAATACCTGTTCTGGTTTTGTATTCTTAACCTGATCTTCAATCCTCTTAGATTTCTTCCTTACTGACATTACCTTAGTCTTGATTATGATAATTATCTCACTGCATCTCCTTTCAAGTTCTAATACGGTCGATTGCAGGCTTTCAGCACAGTCTGCCATTGAGACCAAACCGACAGCATAAGCCAAAATATATTTCCACCTATCTGAATTCTTCCCTGTCACTTATACCTTTCAACAAATGATCCCTGTAAAATGAACAACAAAGGTAAAAGATGACAGCCTTGTCTAACCTCTATAACTACCCTGAACCACGAATTCATTTAACCATCCATTCTCACTGAGGCCAAATTGTCAACAATAATTTTCCACAAGATTTTATTTGTTTACTTGATTCGCTCCCACGAGAAAACAACCGTATTAATGGGCAGTACTACGGATTAAGATCCTATAACCCTCTGAACGGCTAATATACTTTAATCCGATTCTCTGTCATAGATCTATCTCTAGATCTAAGAAACGTAAATGCAACTATCTATCCCACTCGCAGCATTTTTACAATTACTTGGTACATACTGCAAACCTGGTCCTGACAGCCCCTCTGTGTTCTGAAACCAAATTCGATTTCATCCAAACTTACTTTCAACCTGTGGGGTCGCGGGTGCGGAACAGTGTTGCACATCTGGACTTGGCCATGTTTTACGGACGGATGCCCTTCCTGACGCCAACCCTATATGGGATGTAATCACTATTGCTTATTTCTGTGGTGGTAGGTAGTGTAGTGTGTTGTCTGAATATGAAGAGGAAAGTGTTGGGACAAACACAAACACCCAGTCCACGGGCCAGAAGAATTAATCAAAGGCGATTAAAATCACCGACACGGCCGAGAATCGAACCCGGGACTCTCTGAATAGTTGGCCTCAACGCTGACCATTCAGCCAATGAGTCAGACGATATATAATGTAATAATAATGCTATTTAATGTTGCTTATTGTAATTTAATTCTATTTAACTACTCTTACGTTTTTTGGAGACGCCGTGGTGCGGGAATTTTGTCCCTCAGGACTTCTTTTAAATGCCAGTAAATCTACCGACACGAGTCTGACGTGTTTGAGCACCTGGCCCAGGATCGAACCTGCCAAGTTGAAATCGCCCTATAGCACTAACCTATCCTTGCTGTTTACCCTGAACGATGTCAGTCATTGGTTCATAAAACTTGTCAACTTCTTCCTCATCTGCACCGTCATACGATGAATACAGTGAGACGATTCTCGCCCCAATTCCTTCAACTGCTAAACCTACTCACATCTTTAGGTAGTTTACGTGGCTAACAGAAACATTGTTGCGTATTGTGTTTTCCTGACGAAAAGTTCTACCCAAAGCTGTGCTCTTTCCCTTTTCACACCTGTTAAGAACAACCCCCAATCTCCTGTATCATTCTCAGTATCTGCCTTTATTCGAATATCATTAACTTCTAACACATCTAGACGCATCTTCTTTGCTGGCTCGGCCAATTCTACTCTTGTTTCTTCCACACGCCGCATTAATACTGTTAGCTCCCCATCGAAGTCCAAATTTCGTTCGCCAAGCTGTTTCCAGGAGTCCCTGGCCCGTCAAATGGAAGTGGGACTACGTCACACTTGAGGCCTCCTTGAACTTCCGGAGCGCGTTCGGTCAAAATTCTGCTAACAACCCTACTAACACATAGCCCCAGTTATAATCTCTCCTCTAACGGGTCAGGGACCACAGGTGGATTGTACAATATTAGCCGCCTGACCACAAGGAGGCCACGATTCGGAATATGTCTTAAATGCAACTGGTGTCCTGATTCGCAGGACCATTTATTAGACAACTCAACCGCCGTCCATGCTTCAAGAACTAGGACATAACTACAGAAACCCGCACCATGAACCACTTTTCTCCTTCTTTTTCTAACTATATTGAGTCCACAGAATTACCTGCAAACAGAGCATTGTGGCGGCGATTAGTAAATTCAATAATAATAATAATAATAATAATAATAATAATAATAATAATAATAATAATAATAATAATAATAATAATCGTATGGCCTCAGCTACCGTGTGCAGACATTTCAATTTGACGCCATCTGGCTGTCTGCTCGTCAATTTCGACGTTCCGTTCTTTACTCTAGGCCCCCACTAGATGGCAGGCCGAGTAAACCGAAACTCTCTTGGGCGTCTATGGCTGAGATTTAATTAATCTTGTCGGGTAAACACCAAATGTGTCACCAGAGATCTTTTACATGCCGACATCGAACGACATGGAGTGTCGAATTGACTTTTTTCCGCCCTTCAAAAATCCGACTACCTCTGCCGGGTTTGAACCCGCTATCTTGGGATCTGGAGGCCGACACTCTACCGCTGATCCACAGAGGCAGCTGAGGCTTACAGACTGAATGCTGAAAGGCATAACAGTATATAATGAAGATGTACTGTATGTAGTGAAATGAATTTTGCCCTTTTCAAACCGGTTTGAAATTTAAAATGCCAGTGAGAGAACGGTACGACAGTAAAAGGAACCTCACGTATTCCAACAACTCTAAGGACTTAATTAAACACTGTTTACAAATTTCCCCCTTAATTTCTTCGACTTAATTACTGAATTCTTATCAAATATAGTAACAATAACACAAATGAAATTTCAGAACAAGTAGTAACATGTCATCTTGAACTACTTCAAATATTCGGCGAATTTTGAATTTCTTACAAAGGTAACAGCGAGAGAGAATAGAGCTAATCAAGTTATTCTATTAGACAACAAGGTAATCAGAGGAATAATTATAGTGATTCAAGAGTTAAGAGGAAAACAGCAACTTGTATTTTCAGCTGGGATTAGATCACGATGAATGGAACTTTCCCAATATAAGAATCAGTTATAATATAACTAAGAAATGTCTGCGTGCTAGCCTTTTTTCTGATAAAGAATTACATGGTGAAGATAAAAGGGAAGGAGAAAGAGAGAGAGATGAGGAAACCGTCTCTCACTAATTTTATTCTTATTTCTTGAGAGGGACGACATATTTTACGACTTTACACGGAACAAAAGGGAGAGATTGTGGAAAGCTTTTAACGCATTCATTTATAGAATTGAATGCACTTACTGAAAAGTAAAATACAATCATACAAAAAAAGGCTGCTCCTTGTTCTTGTTCTTAAGATTCCGTCCCAGAGAACAGTTTGCCGGGAATAATTTTACCCACTACAAAGAGACGTCTCTGAATATCTTATTACATTATTTAACCCGCAATAATTTGTTGTTGTGTGAGAGAGAAGAAAATGATTAAATTCTACTTGGAAGAAATATCTGATCGCATCTCTTAAAATATGTTATGATGATTATCTATGGAAAGCATGCACAGAAGAGCAAAGAAAAACTCCTTACAGTTACACTTTGTTCAAAGTAACATCACATAGACAGTGATGAGAATTTAAAAACAAACGAAAGAATAACATTACTTATGTTGGGTTATTTTTTCTCCGTGTTTTGCTTCTTTTTAAAACAACGAAAGACCGTTACCACAAATTGTCGGCCGAGATCGGTTTTATAGCGCAACTAGAAGGAAATTAACAAGACACGATATCTAAACTTCGCAATTCTTTATCAGACCATGACTTAATTTAACAAAGAAAAGCATCGAGTGAGTTTGCAAGGCAGTTTTGGGTACGCAATTGTGAGCTTCCATTTGAGAGACAGCAGATTCGAAGCCCTGAAGATGGTTTTCCACAGTTTCCCATTTTCACACCAGGTGAATGTTGGGGCTGTAACTTAATTCAGGCCACCGTCGCCTCCTTCCCAGTCCTAGCCCTGTCCCATCCCATCGACGCCATAAGAACTATCTGTGTTGGTGCGATGTAAAGAAACAAATAAAAATTAAAAACAAGGAGGAATGAAGGGTAGAGGTTTCGACTACTCGTAACATCGGCTCTATATTACAAGTGGGATAGAGTCATTAGCTCTACTGTATGTCTGGCCTCCCTCGGCTCCAGGAATTAACCTGGTACAGTAGGCTACTCATTTTGTTGCAGGCTGAATGAACTTCAGTAACATGTACCTTTCCAGAAGTGGAATCTCGATTTTTTTTCGGAAATAAAATATACATACCAATAATAACGCCGACTAGACAGTTTTCATCAAACGAGTGTATTTCAAAGAAAATATAACTATGCCTCATTTATATTAATCGTATCTGCTGCGTTAGACTGTGATCTTAATTATGCTCTACATGAGAAGGAATGTAATACCCTAGAACCGCTTTAAGAGAAAGTAGCTAAGCAAGTATTTGAATTCGTAAACAAACAATGAAAAAAATGAATTGGCCTTTGGCTTTTAGTGCCGGGAGTGTCCGAGGACATATTCGGCTCGCCAGGTGCAGGTCTTTTGATTTGACCCTCGTAGGAGACCTGCGCGTCGTGATGAGGATGAAAAGATGATGAAGACGACACATACACCCAGCCCCCGTGCCAGCGAAATTAACCAATGATGGTTAAAATTTCTGACCCTGCCGGGAATCGAACCCGAAACCCCTGTGACCGAAGGCCAGCTCGCTAACCATTTGGCCATGGATCCAAAACAAGCAATAGGTAAAATTGTTACGAATATATCCGATATATCAGCTTCCATCATTGGGTTGTAACTGGACACATCTAAAATAATAATAATAATAATAATAATAATAATAATAATAATAATAATAATAATAATAATGGAGTGCAGCCTCCGGAGGGGCCTTTCGATCTGATGCTGTATAAGCGAACTGCGCGTCTGTGAGGATGCGGCCCTAACATGAAATCTAATCCTGATAACGTCACAAAAACCCAGCCGCGAGCCATAGGAATTAACGAATGAAACTTAAAATCCCCGACCCGACCGGAAATCGAACCCAGAACCCCTTAAACCCTTAGCCATGAAGCCGATCATCTAAAAGCATGATAACAGGGAACACTCTCATTATCTCCTCATCAAGACGATTCAAATCATGAAGGTTTCTGAAATGGAATATCACATCTTTGTACGTTCAACTCTCAGGCCTGTCGCTAATGATCACCAGATAAACAATCGCGTAATTACTGTACAAGCTTGCTTGCTATTGGATGAAGGCCTCTATGAAGGCTGAGATTACGTTGAGCTTGAGTGGACACTTGGTATGTCTCTGCAAGATTCTTTTATTCATCAACAAACAATGTTACAAAAAGAAAGTTTTGATAAAGACACATTGTTCATAATATTCACTTAATTATAATTAAAACTGAAAATGAAAACGTAATGAGAGAAGCAACCTAAAAGTTTCGCTTCAATTTATGTTCAGAGATGCGTACCAGATAAGTTTCCAAGTGCTAGGAAGAGCAGGGGTGAATGACACAGCTAAAAGTAGAGAACTGCCACTCTACTTTATCCTTCTACCCAAGCACAGTGTTTCAGTGAAAATGAATAATAATCATGCAAAGCGTAGAAAAAATAGTCGAGCAATTTGGTACAGTTCTGTTAGTTCAGTAGCATCTCTAACGAGAACAGATGTCGCTCTCCAAATAGACTTTCAAAAATTAGGAGGCATCTTTTTTATTCGTACTTGCTAAAGAGATAGTCCAGAGCAAGCGGTTCAACTGGACAACGGTGGAACCTGAACCCGCAGCCTTCCGATCCTCTGCCAATTGAGCTGTGGTGATCTCGCTCTTTGTATTTTTTGGCTATGATCTTAACTACACTATTCCCAGTCCAACTGTAGAGCGCGCTTGTTGTCCGCTGCATTCTGTTCTACGTGAAACTTTCATGGCTGCGCTATATGATTGGTTTTGATCTATTAGATGTTGTCCAGTACTTGGCAAATAGAATAAGAGTGACCAAACGGAAATAATTATTTATTTATTAGTCTATACCGTACTGTACATAATGTCCAATTAGTTATGAACGTTACAGTAAGCTGAAAAGCAATGTATCCGCATGTAAAAGTTCCACAAAACAGCATAGTGAGAGTTGATGTTTTCTGATATCAAGTTCATAAAGATTTCGCTATAACCTATTTGGGTAGCAAAGCACGCTTCCTATAATAAGACCCATGTTTGATTTCAAAGTACGTGAAAACTGATTACACGAAATATAATACAAATTTATCGTCGGTGAAGAAACAATACCTCTTATGTCAGAATGAAATTCCTATCCATTATTTTCCTTAAGATTGGTCAAGCCTCCCAGCCACAAAAGGATATGCATTCCATCAGAACATTTTTCGTTGTGTTCAATTTTCCTATGCCATTGTGTACGTTATACTGTAGGAGTGCGTAAATACGTCATACAAATACACATGTATACAGTTCTGTACGATAAGGTTCATTTTCCTTTACTAATCAGGACAGGAAAATTAACACAATAAAAATGTTCTGATGGACTGCATATATATGTGTGGTTGAGAGGCGTGACCAGTCTTAAGGAAAATAGTGGATAAGAAGAGCATTGTGACATATCAGGTTTTGTTTCTTCAACGATGATAAATATTGTGGCGGCTTCTGTCAATCAACCGTAAGTCATGGGGAGGAGCAGCATAGCCTGGACTGGACTAGACTGGACGGCGAGTGACGTCACTGCGTTGAGGACTCGCTACTCGCCGCACAGTGAACCAATCGGGAGACAGCCGGGCTCGCATTGACTAGCACTCCCGCCATAGCTGTCTCCATTGCCCTGCTACCTCATTGGAGACCTCCGGCGTCGTGAGAAGGATCTGGAAAATGCGCCCAGAGTATTCGTTTTCGACAAGACTCTGGAGGCGTCTCCTTTCGCGAAGCACCCAGATGGGGCGGATATAAGACAGGCGAGACTTGCCAAATAAGTTGAGTTGATCTCTGTCGGCGAGCGAGTCGAGTTCAGTGTGTGAGGTTCAGTGTAGACTCTGTGAATAAGCGACTGAGAGCAAGTGGTTCAGTTTGAGTCCCTTTCTGTCAGGGTCTGAGGGCAGTGCTGTGATTCGACAGAGTGCAGCGCGTAGTCTATGGTACAGTGCAGCGAACGACGAGAGACAGCGAAAGAAGACTGCAATGTGTATATCACATACGGACTTGTAAGGCTGTGTGCGCGCGCTTAAGTTGTGAACAGCACGGCCGCTTGTTTGTTCAGTAAATTTAATCGTGAGCTGCCCTAGGACTCGAGTGACAGTTTAGGAGCATGTGTAGTGTAGATGTTTAGATTACAAGTGTCACTTCAGGAAGATTTAGTGTGAATTAGTAAGACTGAATAGAGAGAGAGAGATAGAGAGAGAGAGAGAGAGAGAGAGAGAAAGAGCTAACTAGTGTAATTGTGTGCTGTGTGTAAGTAGTTATTAGCAGATAATAAATTTAAGAAATTACATGCTACCAGTTGTTGTGTCAATGTATCCACCCCGCCATCACGTAACAAACAATTTAACAACTGAATGACTCATAAGGAATTCATCTGAACGGTAAGTGTGTGTGCATTACTGTCGAACATATGGATGACAACACCGAGTTTAGTAGTTAGCTTTGTCAGTCGATGTCTACAGACTCTGCATTTCATCCTCACAAGACCTGAAAGACCACGCACACTTCCAACTTTCACCATTCGTCAGGATGTTTCCTATTTCCTTGCCGCTACTGCATCTAGGTTCCGTTGCACTGGTCAGAGTAGCTAACACGCAACTCACTCGGTAACCACACAAAATGTCCTCTAGAGTGGCTCAGTCGTAACTAATCGGTTTGTCTGCATGTGTATTATTGGAGTCTCCGCGAACCTCGTGTTAAATACATTAGAATATTTTTGTAGGTTTATTTTTTGTCAAGGGAATCTTGTTATGTGTAGTTTAATTTTATGCAGTGCAGCATAAAGAGAGGAAGATAACGTTTCGCGAAATTCAATAGAAGTATATCTGACTATTTTACCCGGCTCCTCAATGCAGAACCCTGCATACGAAATGCAAAACGTCATATGGAGTCTCAAGCATTTTGAGAAAAACAGTAAGAGGGAAAGAGTAGTTAATTATATACCGGGTCGCCTTTACCCCTGGAATTAAGCTAATACTATTTCTATTAGTGTAGGATGAGTGTCATGCATCTGCAGAAGAGGCAAAATCATTTCTAATTTTTCTGACTTTCTGGAGGAAATAGAATCCACTTCCTTCCAATCTTCATAATGTAATACGTTTAATCAAAACATTTCACTAATCAGATTAAAGCTCTGGGCTTATCAATACATTAATTTTATAAACGAATTTTTTGAAATAATATGTCGAATGAGCTACAGAACAGTACCAAATATTTAACTCCTGTGTTTCACAAATAACATAACAGATTTCTACATTAAGCATAAGTAGTTGAGGTAAATACTGTCCTGAGTAGAAGTATATCTGTTCATTTTACCCGGCTCCTCAATGAAGAATCATGCACATAAAAAGCAGCTTCAGCAAAGAAGAATATCCACTTTGCACTAGGCTGGTATTAGTATGAGGGATTGGTACTCACACTCGTCGTGGTCTTTGGCGGTGACTGTGAGTACTGTGTGCTGGATGTCCTCATTCTCGTCCACCTCCGCTTCGTACAGCGCCTTGTCGAAGTATGGCGGGTTGTCATTCTTATCGGCGATCCCAATACGGATGAATTTTGTGACTGAAACACACAAGAAGATTGATCTATTAATAAACACTGTCTGTTTTAGCATACGATGCATACATTTTAAATATATACTCTCAAATCTTTCAAAATTTAGGCTACAAATGTCCGTCTACGATCTAAGCGTCTCCATGATATTGCATCCATCCTCAAGTCAGCACTATAATATTAATTCATTCTCAATCTAAAAATTGTTTCGTAGGCTTAGCTCTGTTCCATTTTGCAGGTTTCACTTAAGAGCTACAAATGGTACCCATATAATTTTGTTGTATCTATCATAGTTTAGGCAGCGTATTCGCGTTTAAGGGTCACAGATGCATAATCTTTTCGACTTACTCCATTTTTTAAAAGCCTAGAATAATTAATAATTATATAATATGTATATATTGAACCCATAATTCTAATTGTATTCAGTCTGAGGGTTGGTTTGATCCTCAGCGGACACCAATAGCTGTCATAGACGGTCTAGGTATCACTGAAGAGGCATGTCGGGGAAATGAGAGGTGAGGTAGTTTCCAGTTGCTTTCCTTACCGAACCAGCCGTTGCTATTACATATCAGCTCCCCAAGCCTACTGAAATACACACACCAAATGACCCTACGAGTGATATTTACACACCATTCTTTACAGGGACTGGCTGCATAAGGAATGGCATTGCTAGCATCGCTCATTCCTCAGTCACTTTCACATCGTAAAAGCCAACGATGAGGCTGAGACAGGTCAATGAAAGTAAAATATATATATATATATATATATATATATATATATATCTAACCCATACCAAAACACAAAGTACACAGTAAACACTAGGTTTCGCCAGCAAAGGTACAAATTATATGTAGCGTATAATAATCTGGATAACATCACATTTCCGGTGGTGAAAGAATTACTGAAATAGGTTGAGTGGTTGCCAAGATTACCCTCTATTTATGAACAAATTTTCTCTCATTATAATATTAGCATAGATTATGATAGAACTTTGGCTTAGCTGAGAGCACTGATCAGGGTCAAAAGTCTAGAACCGAGCTCGATAGCTGCAGTCGCTTAAGTGCGGCCAGTATCCGGTAATCGGGAGATAGTGGGTTCAAGCCCCAGTGTCGGCAGCCCTGAAGATGGTTTTCCGTAGTTTCCCATTTTCACACCAGGCAAATGCCGGGGCTGTACCTTAATTAAGGCCACGGCCGCTTCCTTCCAATTCCTAGGCCTTTCCTATCCCATCGTTGCCATAAGATCTGTGTCGGTGCCACGTAAAGCAAATAGCAAAAGTCTAGAAGTGGGAGCCATTGTAATAATTTATTTGAAAAGAATGCTATGTTGGATAGATTAGTAATAATGACTAATTACAAATCAGTTTTGTGAGTTCAACAGTGCCGTAATTACAATAGATATCGTCTTCATACCAATGGATACGAGAACTGGAAAAGATCGCAAGGAAAGCAGCACGATTTGTTCTGGGTGATTTCCGACAAAGTAGTAGTATTACGAAAATGTTGTAAACGTTGGGCTGAGAAGACTTGGGAGTAAGGAGACGAGAGGCTCGACTAAGTGGTATGTTTCGACCTGTCAGCGGACAGACGGCGTGGAGTAACATTAGCAGAAGAAAAACTTTAAAAGCAGGAAAGATCATATATGAAGATAAAGTTGGAATTCAAGAGGACAAATTGGGGAAAATATTCATTTACAGGACCAGAAGTTAGGGTTTGGAATGCATTATCATGGGAAATGTTCGATAAATTTCCAAGAAAAGGCTAGGTAAACAACTGATAGAGAATCTGCCACCTGGGTGACAGCCCTATATGCAGATTACTGATTGATTGACTGATTGAAAATGTCCTTAGGCCTACGATTACCTTTAATGGTTTAATCTACGGACTGCTACCTATTAATCCACAACATATTACCTTGCTGTAGATCTTCAGTTTGTCTCGAACTCTAAGATATATGATCTGGTATAAGACTGAGAGACAAACTGTCTGATGCGGTGGCACATGAATGAGCGACAACACAATAACTGTTACTCAGTTTCACGTTACGCATCCTCTGGATGAATGAAGCTGCGAGACATTTCATTAGTTAAGGAAGGTAGACATTTCAGAAAAAAGACGAATGTATTAATACAAACCCAATGTACACCTTGAGTTTGTACTTAGCTCCTACCAGCTATATTCAATGACTGACACAGTTGGTTAGCCTCATCATTGTTGTCATATGACCAGGATTCTTAGAGGACTAACATGTGAAAGATAACATTCAAATTTAGTGACAAGTTCCGCCTGGCATGTCAGATAAAGGATGTGACACCTGAGCGGGGTCAATGGTATTGTGGACGCTTCTGAAGGCCAGCAAGAGAATAGCGCGGACATATTTGTAAAGCTGGCCAAACCATCCAGGACTGCTCATGGCCAGATAACATTTATAAATGTATTAGAGGGCTTATCATATTAGGAGGGCGAGCCAACTGAAACTCTAATGAAAATTCGGAATGTCACGCCACTGCTATGTCAGTTGGTAGTAGGCCTACTGTTAGAAATGCTGTAAGGAATTTCCCATAGGTGACAGAAAAGCGAACGCCATCAAAGTAGAAGTGTAACAATGGCCGTCCCACTTCACACATGCGTGAAAGAAGAACAATGGCCTGATATTCAGTTTTAGAATAGTGAAGGTGTCAAACCTATTGAAATTCATAGAAGGATGACGATTCATTATGGTGTTGTACGTTTGTCGCAGCAGCAAGATGGCAGTGCTCAGCCCACACTGCCCGTGCAACAGTTGTGCCCACACAAGAACTGCATTTTGAATGTCTTCCACGTCCACTATAATATCCAGACCTCACGCCTATTGATTAGCACACGTTTGGCCATTCAAGGAGGCACTGGGAAGAAAGACGTTCTGTTCAGATGAAGATAGAGGATGAAGGCAGTGCAGACAGCCAAACACTTTTGCTTCCCTAGAGGAATCCATTCACTTTGTAAGAGCACTGAACGTAAACGAGACTACGTAGAAAAATGATACAGTTATCTACCACTTCCGCTCAATAAAATAAATTGAAGGAATATTTCATTTTGATCTACTAAGATTAATCGGGAAACAATGCTAGAAATAAAATAATATAAAGGCCTGAAGCAATATTCTCTAATTAAAATGAGACGGCAAGGAGTAGCAATCCTACGAATGATTTTTTTATCCTTTTAATAAAAGAATACACAACTCAACACGAATTTACAGTCGCATAGTAATGGGGAAGCCTATGGAGCGCTGGTGATGGTTTTATGGGGGGAGACCCAGCTCAACAAATGGAAAAAATAGGTTAATATTCATTCGATTGTTAATTATGCTACAATTGTTGTTGACAAATGCTGCACATATCCCAGTATTGGCATGCTTCAGAGCAATCAGAAGCAACTTCAATAATGTCAGAATCTTAATAATTTTAATATTTTAAAATAAAATGTTCAAAATTCCCCGTCTTTTTAACAATACATCACTGTTTTCCTTATAAATTCCAAGTTTATAAGAATTTTCGTACTTTTCCTTTTTTAAAGTGTGTATCAAAACTCCAGCTACAAAATGAACCTCAATCATTAACATAGACTGTGATTTGGATTTTTTGTCGGGTTTTTATTCCGAGCACCAGAAAATATTAATATTTTTGTAAATAAATATGTTATATAAAATCTAATTTACATCCTATTGATCTGAATGAGGTACAGATTGTAGTACAACACTATGGGAAGAAACTCTGAAAAAAACAATTATCCGTGAAACAGTAAGAGAGTTATGAAGGAAACCGTGATATATTGTTAAAAAGGCGGGAAATTTGAACATTTTATTTTAAAATGTTATAATTAGAATTTTTACATTATTGAAGTTGCTTCTGATTGCTCTGAAGCATGCCAATCCTGGGATATGTGCAGCATTTGTCAACAACGTTTGTAGCATATATAACAATCGAATGAATATTGGCCTATTTTCCCCGTATTGAGCTAGGTCTCCCCCCTTAAGGGCACATCCCCTTGTTAACAGACAGAGGAAGATTACTTATCACTGGAAGCAATGCAATTACCGGACAAGAAAAAGAAATGAGCCGTGAATTCCGTAAACTGAAAGCCTATCTTGGCCTCACGAACCTAATACCACTGGGATCAGAAAATAGAAGTTTTTTTTGTTATTTGTTTTACGTCTCAGCAGACAGACTGATGATCCAAAGATAAATTAATATGTTGCGCATTAATTTAGGGAGTGCTCAGCGTGTTGTGTAGTTCGTTGTTGTTATAACGCAAGCTCTATACCGAGATTTGAAATGGACAAAACCACTCAGAGTGGCTGGACTGGGATTATGTAACTACTCAAAGGCAATCCATTAGTTTACTGCGTTGGCATGGTCGTATTTTTTACCTATTTATACATAATTCGAATGGATTCCACGGAATTTTGATCACAGAGTACGGTGTACTCAACGTGTAGCCTACTTGTATGCATATTAAACAACCCCCGCACGCCAGCATACATAGATCATGGCATGAGAGAGTATTCTATAAAAATCTGCAGTACAGCATAGCACAGAACTGGTGTGTCGGCTAGAGCGTAAGTTTTGAGGAATAGGATGGCGGAAAGGAAGGGAATTTGCTTTGACAAAATATTTCACCACCGTAACTATATAATTCAGGCTGTTGCTATTTCTTGATGGACGAAGTATTCTTGCATCTGTCTCCTGGTGTTGAAACACCGGATCCCGTGAGATCTCCGAAGTTAAGCAACATTGGGCGTGGTCAAGATTTGGATGGGTTGCCACGCGCTGTTGGTGGGGGTAAGGGAATGGAGGAGCGGAAAGGAACTGGCCACCCCACCGTACGTAAACTCCGGCTCAGGCACACCTGTGCGGAGGTTCGGACCTGCCTTCAGGCAGAATATACCCTTACCTCCTGGTACAGACTACAGCAGAATTTGTCTTCCACTGAAGTCGCTCTCATTTATGACTATGACAATATGGAAGCTACTGAGGTGTAAAGCAATACACACACGGTCAATACATGAAGGACTAACACATGTACAAGACCATATGCCGTATTCCAGTAAAACACCTGTGTCACCAAGCCGGAAAAGTACAAGAGCCCAGGCAATTATTCATATACTAAAATATTTTTCATACGCATTTCATCGCAAAATTAATCAACACTTCATCAATTAACTCTTCATTCACAATTAAACTCGCAAAATTAATTATCTTAAATAATCACCGACAGAGGAGCGCTAAAGCGCACCGGTATCGGTAGCTCATTCACCATCTATCTCTCCGGAGATAGGTGGCTCATACGTATGCCCAGGTGAGTAGTGCTAAAACCAAGCGAGCTGACGTGCGGTTAGGGTCGCGCAGCTGTGAGCTTGCATTCGGTTCGGGTTCGAACCTCACTGTCGGCCCTGACAATGGTTTTCCGCGGTTCCCATTTTAACACCAGGCAAATGCTGGTGCTGTACCTTATTTTTTTTGCTAGTTGATTTACGTCGCACCGACACAGATAGGTCTTATGGCGACGATGGGACAGGAAAGGGCTAGGAGTGGGAAGGAAGCGACCGAGGCCTTAAGGTACAACCCCAGCATTTGCCTGGTGTGAAAATGGGAAACCACGGAAGACCATTTTCAGGGCTGCTGACAGGGGGTTCGAACCTACTATCTCCCGAATACTGGATACTGGCCGCACTTAAGCGACTGCAGCTATAGAGCTCGGTGTACCTTAATTAAGGCCACGGCTGCTTCCTTCCCACTTGTAGACCTTCCCTATCCCACTTTCGCCATAAGACCTATATGTGTTGGTGGGACGTAAAGCAGATTGTAAAAAAGAAAAAAAGAAGTGGTGCTAAAATTACTATCAGTCATGAATAGTGCACCTGTATGCTACGAAAAATGTGTCTCATTGGGTCAGTTGTGCTGCAATAGCACTTTCTGACATTTTATATTTTCGGAAAAATTGAGACATTTGAACGCGACCTTTCCGAAGGCAATGTCTTACACAACATATGTGTTAGAATAACAATGTAACTGATACCTCTTAAACAAAAATGATGGGTCTGTCATGTAACACTTTAAAACACAGAATAACAACAACAACTACAAATAATACTGAACAATTAAAAAAGAAAAAGTACCTAATGGCTGAAACAGAGCACATCTCTAAACCAGACCTATGTAATGTAGACAGTCCTAAGTCTGTTAAACAAGGAAAGAGACTGTTCATGCAGTCCTTTGGAGCCAATTTGGATGTAGGCCTAAACCAGCAGCCAATTCGAAAAACTCGACAGCAAATACGGACATCATATTTTATTCTAGGAGCCGCTTCGGATGCAGTCCTGACATAACTTCCTTTTGCGAGGTTCTTACCCTCATTTTTACAATCTATCCTCAAGTGGCCAATCCTTGTTATTTTCTGACGCCTGGAATCCACAAGATAATTACTCTACTTATCATCGTCCTTCCTATTCCATTTGCAAATAGTTTCAATATTCTACGGATCAGAACTCCCCTTCAATATTCCACGCGGCTGAAAATCTTGTCATTTTGTTCTTAAAACAACAAACAGTGCTAAAAATTATTTTATTTTACTTGAGAAGAAGTGCATGATATTTTATAAAAGGAAATATATTAATCCAGGGGTTCACAACATGTGTGTCACGAAATTTTACAATAATAACATAAATGTTTAATACAGTGATTGTCTCATCCACGACGGGTACGACAGCTATTGTACTGTAATACAGTGATTGTCTCAACCACGACGGGTACGGCAGCTATTGTACTGTAATACAGTGATTGTCTCGTCCACGACGGGTACGACAGCTATTGTACTGTAATACAGTGATTGTCTCGTCCACGACGGGTACGACAGCTATTGTATTGCAACACAGTGATTGTCTCAACCACGACGGGTACGACAGCTATTGTACTGTAATACAGTGATTGTCTCGTCCACGACGGGTACGACAGCTATTGTACTGTAATACAGTGATTGTCTCGTCCACGACGGGTACGACAGCTATTGTACTGTAATACAGTGATTGTCTCAACCACGACGGGTACGACAGCTATTGTACTGTAATACAGTGATTGTCTCAACCACGACGGGTACGACAGCTATTGTACTGTAATACAGTGATTGTCTCGTCCACGACGTGTACGACAGCTATTGTACTGTAATACAGTGATTGTCTCGTCCACGACGTGTACGACAGCTATTGTACTGTAATACAGTGATTGTCTCAACCACGACGTGTACGACAGCTATTGTACTGTAATACAGTGATTGTCTCAACCACGACGTGTACGACAGCTATTGTACTGTAATACAGTGATTGTCTCGTCCACGACGGGTACGACAGCTATTGTACTGTAATACAGTGATTGTCTCAACCACGACGGGTACGACAGCTATTGTACTGTAATACAGTGATTGTCTCGTCCACGACGGGTACGACAGCTATTGTACTGTAATACAGTGATTGTCTCGTCCACGACGGGTACGACAGCTATTGTACTGTAATACAGTGATTGTCTCAACCACGACGGGTACGACAGCTATTGTACTGTAATACAGTGATTGTCTCGTCCACGACGGGTACGACAGCTATTGTACTGTAATACAGTGATTGTCTCGTCCACGACGGGTACGACAGCTATTGTACTGTAATACAGTGATTGTCTCAACCACGACGGGTACGACAGCTATTGTACTGTAATACAGTGATTGTCTCGTCCACGACGGGTACGACAGCTATTGTACTGTAATACAGTGATTGTCTCGTCCACGACGGGTACGACAGCTACTGTACTGTAATACAGTGATTGTCTCGTCCACGACGGGTACGACAGCTATTGTACTGTAATACAGTGATTGTCTCGTCCACGACGGGTACGACAGCTATTGTACTGTAATACAGTGATTGTCTCGTCCACGACGGGTACGACAGCTATTGTATTGCAACACAGTGATTGTCTCAACCACGACGGGTACGACAGCTATTGTACTGTAATACAGTGATTGTCTCGTCCACGACGTGTACGACAGCTATTGTACTGTAATACAGTGATTGTCTCGTCCACGACGGGTACGACAGCTATTGTATTGCAACACAGTGATTGTCTCAACCACGACGGGTACGACAGCTACTGTACTGTAATACAGTGACTGCCTCGTCCACGACGGGTACGACAGCTATTGTAATGACACCCAGATCTTACACATTACTCTATTTAGTTATTTTTCATCATTTTTATGGAACTGACTCTGTAATTACGTTGTATATCCCAACGTCCCTCTTACTTTTGTTCACATTCTGTTTGCAATTTGCATTTTACTTTTTTTAAGTCTTAAGAGCCTTTGGAGTTAACTGATACCTCTGTCAGTCAGGTTCGCTTGATATTCAGAGCTTATTTCAGAGTGACCAACCGTACAACTGCAAATAGACCACCTTTGTAATCAGAACATTTCATATCTGTTGTTACAGAAACCTGTCTGGCATGATGTACAATCTTATTCCACCAGGAACTCAATACTGCCACTCTGAAGAAGGCCTTCGTAATATGCTGAACAAAAGAGCTACTGGTATGATGATGATCATGATATTTATTGTTTTAACAGAACAAACAACAAGGTCATAGAGACCCCTATTATTATGTTTCATTTTTTATTTCACGACAAAAAGACGAATTATCATTTAATTTATCGCTTTTATACCGCAATAGATTGATTTATCTTACATAGTGTTATTTTTTATTCACCATAATATTCTGCCTGTAGTATTTAATTTAATTTGCAATCTAAGTGCAATTCAGCACGAGCAGGTGGTGTTACAAAATCCTCTATGGATCCTGTGCTCTCTTCGCTTTACAACAGGGCGTCGTGATTGCACATTCAAGACGATGCATTGACGGATAGGTCGGCGTGACAGCAGTCTCTATAATACACTCTCACACACACAAACATAGCGAATAATAGGTCCACACAATGGGCTTGTACCTTATCAGCATTCCTGACAGCTAAACATTTCCGTTGTACGGCAGACTGCTTCCGAAACTCATTCCCACAGGAAGCAAGTGTACTCCTAAAATGCGCGTATATATAGTGCTTGCTGTTACGAGCTCGCTTTGTAGCCTACTACGAGAGAGGACACTGTTCAGCGGCTCCGTCAACACTCCAGAGATGTGCACCATCAGTCGATCAACGTCACTAGGGTAGCGGTTGATCGATTGCAGAGGGCAAACTGATTATCTATTGACTGAGTAAGCCTTTAGAGCCTCAAAGGCTCGCAGCTTGTGAAACATGTACCTGAACCTGACACACACTCCGTTTACCTGTAGCCGGCTTTAATCTAATCTGACCCCACTGCCGGTAGCCTTTAAGATCGTTTCCCGTGGTTTCTCATTTTCACACCAGGCAAATACTGGGGCTATACCATAATTAAGGCCAACACCGCTTCCTTCCCACTCCTAGCACTTTCCTATCCCATCGCCGCCATAAGACCTATCTGTATGGGTGCGACATAAAGCCAATTGTTAAAATAAATAAATAAATAAATAAATAAATAAATAAATAAATAAATAAATAAATAAATAAATAAATAAATAAATAAATCGTATCTGATAGCCTAGTGACATCGTCACTCTTGACTTCTCACTACAGTGGCCGCAGTTCGAAATCCAACCCATGCAGGCCATATTTTTGAAATGAAAAGGCATGGTTAAGGGAGATAGTGGGTTCGAACCCCACTGTCGGCAGCCCTGAAGATGGTTTTCCGTGGTTTTTCATTTTCACACCAGGAAAATGCTGGAGTTGTACCTTAATTAAGGCCACGGCCGCTTCCTTCCTACTCCTAGTCCTTTCCTATTGCATCGTTGCCATAAGACCTGTGTCGGTGCGACGTAAAGCTAATTGTCAAAACTGTAGGTCAAGTGCCAAATTTTTACAAGAGGAACGTCAATTGGAAAGAGGCCGAAGAGGACTCGATGTTAGATAATAATAATAATAATAATAATAATAATAATAATAATAATAATAGAAAACGATCAATGTATTAGGTCTGGTCGTGTTCAGTACATAGAGTACATATTGAAGAGTATACCAGGATACCAGTGGGATCCGAACTCACAACCTCCCGATCTCGCGTTGGTTGCTCTATCCAACTGAGCTATGGTGGCCTAGGTCATATTATTTTGCTCTGTTGGAAAGGATCTAAGCTACAGGTCTGGAAGTACTGGCAGTACACTGCAGAGTGCGCGCAAGTCGCCCGTTGTGAAATAAGTCAATGAATATTTAATTTTCACGATGAGACGATAAGTAGCTTATAGACCGACTTGAGAGCCATACCAAGAAATAAGAATTAAATACAAACACACCATGGGCTTCTGCCGGTGTCTCCGTAGCGTACTTGCTATGGTACGATCTTGTCAGCTCGGAGGTGCGTGTTTATATCACCCCCCTGGTGGAATTCGTTTTCTTCGATGGGTGCTCTAAAGCCTATCTTAAGCCACTTGGATATTTAGGAACACCGCCTCACAAAGCCCATTTAAATTCTCCCACGAAGTGATATGATGGGCTAATTTCAGCAGCTGAAAAAAGGATAAACGCACGAGTTACCATTTTTTTTCAAAACATTTTATCAATACGACCAACCCTCTATCGCTCATTTAACCAGTTACGTTGTTAACGACCACAATGTATAAATTTCCCTTTTGAGGTACAGCAATCGAAGCTCACATATGTTAATAGAAAAGTGACACAGAATTGATTTACTTTGTACTCGGGTAGAACAAGGAACCATACAAATTTCTTATGCAGACGTTCGAATGGAAGCAATCCTGTTGTTATACGACCACCTAGTAGTAGAATCTTCTCTTGAGTAACCGTCTGCATCGATTGTCAAAGCTCTGCCCGCCGAAGAGCATTAATCTCGTCCTTCTGTGTCTCTTTGAAACATACAAAATACATGCACAAGTCTGCTGAATGTACAATTGAAAATGCAATATTTCTCGCACGAGGCGTCTAACTGCTTCGGTGTGGCAGAATGAATCTGCCGTAAATCTTGCCCCGTGGACTTAAGATTTTTTTTGCTTTGATACACGGAGATAAAGAACTGCATCAATCTCTTATATGACCTCTTGCTCACCAGTAAGAAGACTGTCGGGTGTCTTATTTGAACAGTTTATTACTGTAGTTTCGAGGCTAGAGAGCTGTGGCCATCAATCCCATAATACTTTCATTATACTGAGTCCGAATATCTCCTAATATATGATGTTTCTATGCAGGTTTCTTCCTTTCATCTACGCAAAGGCCAGAGGCGTAGAAGGAAAAGGCTTCCACTATCTATAATCTCGAACAGTGGCTAACCTGATACTCATTCTTGGTGTAGGCCGAGTAAACATCAGGGCCATGTTGGACCTCTGACGGGCGATCTGTGGCAGAGTTTTCATTAGAATTTTTCCCGTAAACATCAAATGTGTCACCAGATATCTTTCAAGTGCCGAAATAATAATAATAATAATAATAATAATAATAATAATAATAATAATAATAATAATAATAATAATAATAATAATAATAATAATAATAAATATAACCCCCCATGGCACTACAGCCCTTGAAGGGCCTTGGCCTACCAAGCGACCACTGCTCAGCCCGAAGGCCTGCAGATTACGAAGTGTCGTGTGGTCAGCACGACGAATCCTTTCAGCCGTTATTCTTGGCTTTCGAGACCGGGGCCGCTATCTCACCGTCAGATACCTCCTCAATTCTAATCACGTAGGCTGAGTGGACCTCGAACCAGCCCTCAGGTCCAGGTAAAAATCCCTGACATGGCCGGGAATCGAACCCGGGGCCTCCGGGTAAGAGGCAGGCACGCTACCCCTACACCACGGGGCCGGCAATAATAATAATAATAATAATAATAATAATAATAATAATAATAATATTTCACGTCCCACTTACTCCTTTTAACTGTTTTCGGAGACGCCGAGGCGCCTGAATTTTGTCCTGCGGGGGTTCTTGTATGTTCCAGTAAATCTACCGACACGAAGCTGGCGTACTTGAGCACCTTCAAATACCACCGGACTGAGCCAGGATCGAACCTGGCAAGTTGGGGTCAGTAGACCAGCGCTTCAACCGTCTGAGCCACGCAGCCGGGCACCGATATCGTACAGCATGGAGAGTTGAATGAACTCCTTTTTCGCCCCATAACAATCTCCTGACTACCTCTGTCAGGTTTGAATTCATGATCTTGGGATAAGGTGAGTTGTACTAGTTGTACTCTTAATGACCACTACATTTAAGTAATCTTTCTTTCACTTTTCCCTCCATCTCTACCGCCTAAGGGGCAGCGTCTTGGAACGCGAGACTTTGGGTCGTGGTGATACAACTCAAGAGAGGAGAAGGACCATTACCTCGCCCAGGCAGTCTCACCTGCTATATTAAACAGGGGCCTTGTGGGGAATGGGAATATTGGAAGGGATAGAAAAGGAAATGGAAGGAAGCGGCCGTGGCCTTAAGTTATGCACCATCCCGGCATTTGCGTGGCGAAGAAATGGGAAACCACGGAAAACCACTTCGAGGATGGCTGGGGTGGAAATCGAAGCCTCTCTCTACTCAGTTGACCTCCGGAGGCTGAGTGGACACCGTTCCAGCCCTCGTACCCCTTTTCAAATTTCGTGGCAGAGCCGGGAATCGGACCCGGGGGTGGCAGCTAATCACACTAACCACTGTAACACACACGCGGACTACATTTAATTAATGTTAATCAAAATTTCTCTTTTAAAAATACTGTAAACAATTTTTTAATATCACGCATTATTTCTACTCTGCAGTAGAGTGTTCTTCTTACTTGTTCACACAACACGACTCAGCACCGGCGTGTCTGTGAAATACGCGTTGTTATTTTCGCTACGTTCACATGTTAAGTTGCTGGTGATTTATGACGAGTGGCCCGTCTGTCCTATCAGCTGTCTGCATACTCTCGAACATACCATTACCAACAATTACCAGATAATACTCAATATTTACACTGCGTTATGCACTGTAAGTTATAGGCCTAGTAATACACAAACTGCAATTTAGATAAACAAACAAACAAACAAACAAACAAACAAACAAAAAAGAAGACAATGATTCCAAACAGTTGTACAACAAAATGTTTGTGCTGATAATCCCTAGTTATTTATGCTAATAAGCCGCGATGTATTTCAAATATATATATATTACTGTGTAAATTAACAGATACTATTTTGCAGAAAGTTCTCGACATTTATCGTTTGACACGAATACTGTAGCTGTGTGGACAGTGAGATTGTGTTTGTCAACGTAATTTCATTCATCATTGACGGTATTTGAAACATCGTCCTAATAAATAATTTGTACAAAGAAAAACCAGTTGATATGATTGAACCCGTTTTACATTTCATTTTCATATTTTTGTAAGCATATATTATTATAGAAGCATAAATAAATGCACAAATATAGACGAACTCCTTCAATCGACGTTCAATATGCGTTTATTTGATCAAATCGAACAAGCGAGTTTATCAATATTTTGATTGTTGTTGTGATTGTAGTTTTAATAGGGATCCCATTCACTACTTGAATGTATTTTCGGAGACGCCAATGTGCTGGACATTTTCTCATACACGAGTTATTTTGGCCAGCCTGTGGTGTAGGGTAGAGAGCCTGTCTCTTACTTCCATTCCACGGCCAGTCAGGAAGTTTCACCTAGATCTGAGGGCTGGTTCGAGGTCCACTCAGCCTACGTACGAGCAACTAAGGAGCTATCTAATGGCGAGATAGCGGATCCGATGTAGAAAGTGCTTCGTAGCGTTGAGCACGTGTCACGTCGGAATCTGCAGGCCTTCAAGCCGACCAGCGGCCGCTTTATAGGCCAAGTTCCATCAGCATTATAGCGCCATGGGCTTTTGTTTGTTTCTTTTCCTTTTATGTCTTCCTAAGTCCAAGTTAAGCGGGTTCAATCCTAGCTCACTCCGACGGTATTTGAAGGTGCTTCAATACACCAGCCTCGCGAAAATAACTCCCAAATAGCACTATTCTGTAATACGTGAGTTCACGGGAAACATCATTCAAATCGGGTCGGGGATCTCCGGCTAAAAATGTATGTGGCACTCTTCGATAACGCCTTTTTTTTTACAATTTGCTTTACGTCACACCGACGATAGGACAGGAAAGGGCAAGGATTGGGAAGGAAGTGGCCATGGCCTTAATTAAGGTACAGCCCCAGTATTTGCCAGGTGTGAGTACAGGACACCACGGAAAACAATCTTCATGGCTGTCGATATGGGGGTTCAACCCACTATTTCCCGAACGAAAGCTCACAGGTACGTGACCCTATTCATACAGCTAACTCTTTCAGTTACGCAAAAACTGGTTATAGCTGCAAAAGTATTACATGTACAGGAATGCATTGTATAAATATTTGAGGGTAGGAAGGTGAATGCAGAAGATGTGACCTCAGTAGCTGATATAGTACGCAAGGTGTCATCGCAAGATGGCCGCCCATTTAAAACTTTTCTTCGGCGGTCAAAAATCAGTTTCCGCGCAGGGGAAACACGGTATATATAAATCAGGCAATGACGAGCCAGGAGTAATTTGATTCGTCTTGATGAGATCTATCAGAAAACACCAGAAAAATTAAAATATGAATCCAAATACGAGGTTTGGGGCATAAATAATAGCATGTATTTTTGAAAAATAACGAATTTTGGCATATTTTAGAAAAATATCCCATTATATATGACTAATAGGCGGGTTAAAAGAAACGCAGGCTATGCAAGAGGAAACTATACACAATAAGGAATTAAATACGACCTAACATACATCTGTAGAATGAATGAGGCGATATGGGAGTGTCGCTAACTTCAGCCTGTGGTGTTGACCTCTTGTAAAAGCAAATGACGAAAGGAAAAAAAAAAGTAAACGCTATAATTGGAGTTCAGCAGTTCGTGCGGGTGGTTGGTTTGTAGCCGCGGAAAATTTGAAGTAGAAAGCCGCATGTTCTGTAGTATGCTCTTCTCATGTTGAAAATTGTGTAAATGAACATTTAAATGTATAAACAATCGTGGAGGGGTGAAAAGTAAAGGTTCCCACTATCCGTAACCTCGGCACTTGGTGGGGTAGAGTGGTTAGCTCTACGCCCGGCCGTCTTTTCCCTCACGAATCAACTTGATACTCTCTTTTGGTGTAGGATGTGTGAACCTCAGGACCGGAAGTAGAAATATCGTTTCTTAAAATTTTCGACATCCTGACCGGGAGCTGCACGAAACACAGCTATGTTATCGATTTGACTGTTGCTTTGTTTCGAGTATTATTAGTTTCTTCTACCAATAGATTGTATAAGGCTATCTCTCTTTGATAATTATTAACTGGTGACGTTGCCTATGGACACTGTTTCGCAAGCACGTGCGCTCAGATAGTTCTGTCGTGACTGTTGACGAATTTCATGTGAGATTACTTTTACGTGCGAGTACATGCACCGAGAATCTGCCAGCTGGGAGACAGCTCTAAATGCAGATCATAAATGATTGCTTGCTTGATGACACGAGGCATGTGTATTTGAGCACCTGCAAATATCACCATCCTGAGCCGGGATCGAACCCGCCAACTTGGGCACAGATAGCCAGCGCTTCTATAGTTTGAACCAATCAGATCGGCTCTTGTTACAGACTTGCTTTTTTTTTTTTTTTTTTTTTAAAAAGAATATGTATATAAAATGTTATAGTTAATACGAAAAAGTGACAAAACTGCGATTATCTACCTGAAAGTCTAAATCATGCCGGTACAGGTGAATGCCACCGTCCGACTCGTTGGCTTAATGGTCAGCATACTGGCCTTCGGTTCATAGGGTCCCGGGATTGATTCCCGGCCGGGTCGAGGAGGTTAATCGCTTCTGATTAATTCTTCTGGCTCCGGGACTGGGTGTTTGTGTCCGTCCCAACACGCTCCCCTTCATATTCACAACCCACACTACACTACCAATCACCACAGAAACACGCAATAGTGATTACATCCCTCCATATAGGGTTGGCGTCAGGAAGGGCATCCGGTCGTAAAACACGGTCAAATCCACAAGTGTGACGCAGTTCGCACCCGCGACCCCACAGGAGTGGGAAAAGCGGTAGAAAAGAAGGAGAAGACAGGTGAATGACACCATTTTAAATATTCTGGGCACAATCGTAGTTGCAGAGGTACGTCTTTCATTTCGTTTTAAAACTGGGAATAATCCATCAGGATCTTTAGTTGAGAGACTCTTTTCACTGACCCATCTTCCCGGCCTCAGAATGAGCTTGGTCGACACGAGCCAGGAACGCAAAGCCAGCTCTGACATACCAATTACTCACTTGTCAGTGAATATGATATATGGATTCTACCTTGAACGTCTGTCACCATGAAGGAAAGACTAACGAAAGCTATGATAATTTCGGAGGCCTCTCTCTTTTTTTATGCGCGAACACACACACACACACACACGCGCGCGCGCGCGCGCGCACACGCACGCAAACCCACGGACGAGTTTCCATCCAAACTTCAATTCACTGAACATTTTCATTCCAACTTTCTCCAGCCTGCTAAATACGAAGCAATGGCCAACCGCCTAGCGCGCCGTCAAATCTGTCCATGTTCGCATTTTTCAAGCCCAACTTATCATATTACTGAGTCGCAACATTAATTAATTATCGACTATGGAGGGTCCGCCTCTGTGGTGTAGTGGTTAGCGTGATTAGCTGCCACCCCCGGAGGCCCGGGTTCGATTCCCGGCTCTGCCACGGAATTTGAAAAGTGGTACGAGGGCTGGAACGGGGTCCACTCAGCCTCGGGAGGTCAACTGAGTAGAGGTGGGTTCGATTCCCACCTCAGCCATCCTGGAAGTGGTTTTCCGTGGTTTCCCACTTCTCCTCCAGGTGAATGCCGGGATGGTACCTAACTTAAGGCCACGGCCGCTTCCTTCCCTCTTCCTTGCCTATCCCTTCCAATCTTCCCATCCCTCCACAAGGCCCCTGTTCAGCATAGCAGGTGAGGCCACCTGGGCGAGGTACTGGTCATACTCCGCAGTTGTATCCCTCGACCAAGAGTCTGGAGCTCCAGGACACTGCCCTTGAGGCGGTAGAGGTGGGATCCCTCGCTAAGTCCGAGGGAAAAACCGAACCTAGAGGGTAAACAGATGATGATGATGATGATGACTATGGAGGGATGCCTGAAAATACAATAAAACGAAGGAGGGCAGAGGTAAATATATGATAACGAAAACTGTCAGAAGAACTGACTGTGAATGAAGAATAACAAGACGGAGTCATGAACAAAAGTATATAATATTGATTAATGAATTGCCGAAGTAACTTTTCCGTAAGAACTACCATTGTACAAGAAATATACACATACTTTATTGACTGGAGTTAATGGCAGTTTATTTCTACTACATAGCTTGACGTGGTAAGCTGTACAATATACGTCTCTCGTGTAACCTGCTGCAACAAGAAATGATAAGTTTACATTTTTACATCGTGTTATTTACTAGTTTACATTTTCATTTGCACATTTCTTCGGCAATTATGAATATTTTACTGAATCATGGTGAATGATATTGGAAGTACGAGATGTACAAACACTTTTGATTTGTCGTGTGTTCTTATTAAAGGCCAGCGCGACGCTCGCATAAGCGTCATATATTTCGACTTACAGTATCTTAATTTACAAGCCGGTGAATCTTTCGACACAAGGCCAACGTATTTGAGCACCTTCATATTCCAAGATAATTGATGAAATTGCCCATTATTGTTACTCATCCTTCTCAGTGAAGGAAAATACGGTTTGTCTATTCCTTTGGCGCGCTACTCTTCGGTTAATGTGAAGGAACTGCCTACTAACAAAGAAACAGTGTGCGTCTAGGATTAATATACGAGCTCCTGGCACAACCTTAGCATTTATGGAGAAATTATGGAAAGTCTGAATTCGAACCTCAGATTATGTAAACTGTATAAATATGTGTATATGTGAATGTCTATAGCAGGGCCTCTCAAACGCCTAAAATCTCACGCGTGCAGAGCGAGGCGCAAGAGCTCCGTGCTAATGATGTGCGCGAGTGATGCCTGGAATCGCGGTACTCGATTCTTTCGAGTCCAGGCTCGGACTCGCTTCGCTTGCGAAGGCTCGATGATAGCATGACGTCACACGTTCGCTCACTCGCCGGCTCGTAGATGGATGAAGCATGCGTACAAGCGGTCAGTGAGGGTTTATGGGATTGCGACAGCGCGGTACGATATGAAAAAACTGAATGAATGCGCAAAAGGAATAACCTAAATTTGATAATTACTTGAGAACGATAATAATGCCACTTAATACGCATAATAAGATATGAAAATATCCGTTTACGGCGTCTCGCACACACTTCACTGAATATGCCATCTATTCTAATATTGATAATATAGCTTATCTGGCCTTCATAGCCCAACTTGGCCGGTTCGATACTGGTTTATTCCGGTAGTATTTGAAGGTGCTCAAATACGTCAACCTAGTGTCGGTAGAATTATTGGGACGTAAAAAATCTCCCGGGGGACTAAATGCGGTACCTCGGCATCCCCGAAAACCATACAAATGTACGTACTTGGACGTAAAAGTTATAACATTATTATTATTGTTACGGTGGTAGGTAGAGGTGAAAGAAGGTGCGGGTGTGAATAGGTCTCCAGCTACGAAAGCAAAATTAATTTAAAATTTAACAAGGTTATATTTTCTTTTCAAAAACAAGAAATAACAAGCATGGCAGGTACAAAGTAGCAAGTCAAAAAGGGTAGTTACAATATTTACAGGAATTGGGCTTCGCGCCCTGATTTTACACAGCTTGGGCAATCAGCTCAGTTTTACCCCAAACACGAGTTTTAACAGAGGGGCAGAAAACCCCATTCATACCTAGGAGCCCTTGCTCCAAATTACACAGAAAAGCCTCCACGAGGCATACAACACTTAATTTTCAAAAGAGCCACTCGCTCTCAAAATTTAAGCCTCTCCCAGGCCACACCAAACTCCACCTTCAAGTTGTCCTCACTGGACATAGACACAGGGGTACAATACCCAACCTACTGAGGTCTATTAAATGAAAAGGGGCAATTACATGACCTCTAAAATAACAATTTGAGAGGAGGCAATCTGCACTCCTAATACACTTGTTTTTAAAAACCTAATCTGGCTCTAGGCCACTAATGCAAGGGCTAATCCCATACTACCGAGGTGACTTTAGAAAAGAGCAATTTGTTTTACATTAACGAAGAATAGGTTGAGAAAATAAGTTCACCTCAAGACAATGTGAGTGGGAGCTCGAGAGGGTTAGCACTCTCTATCCCAATATGCAGCTTAAAAGAGAATAGAAGAAAAGATCGTTACATTTTAGGAAAAGGTTACATGGAGAAACGCTTCGCACCCGCCCCGAGAGTTAAACTGCTGAGCTAGCAAAGAAAGAATTTATTAATCGGCCATTACCTTATTGATGACCGCTGCCGAGGAAAGAGGCGCTTCCCGCCTCCTGCTATGTACTTTATACACTGAAAGATGGAACAGAAGTGGCCCGGAGACCCAAAAATCAGCAGTTTATATCCTCTCGCGGAAGGTTCTAGGTGTCAGGGGAATGAAAACACCCTCCCAAAAACTTTTTATTGGCTCGGGTACAGAAACGTATCCAAGTTGGGGGAAGATACATCGGATTGGTCGGAAATAACTCAAATTCAGGATTGGTTAACCGCAAAACAAGGGGAAAGAGAGTGGTATACAGCCAACTTAAACAATAACTGAAATTTTTTTTAGCAAAGACAAACATTTGAAATAAAAATTTCTCCAACAAAATAGTTCTTTGACTTCGCACTAGGTTGCACTATTGTTGATCTTCAGTAGTGTCCTCTAGAAGAGAAAGTTCACACTTCTTACTTCAAGCGAAACAAAAACACATCACAAATGACACAGTTCAAAAACTCAAAATTTTCCACGTGGTGACATCTTCTGAGAAAGTAGAGAATTAATAGCGTAGATAAAGTTCAGACTTCCTCCAGCAGAGGAGTTTCAACTGGCGCAAATTTTAAATTAGCGGAGTGGAGGTGTACCGCCCGGTACAATTATTATTATTATTATTATTATTATTATTATTATTATTATTATTATTATTATTTCAAATCCCTGTCACGGTATGTATGTTGTAATTAGTGTATTTTAAACATGTGCTATTTGTAGACTATAGACTGTATTTCTGCACACATTGTATTGCTTCGCTACTGGTAAATTATATCTCATGTAGCCATTATGCATATACACGGGCGTAGATGTGCTAATATGATCGGTAGTATGACAGATTTATTGTAACCATAGCCTATTGCTAACCGCGCCAAAGCCTACAATCGTCCGGGGGAACAGGTGAATTACAGCAGTTTATATGTACATCATACTTTCGGCAGATATAATGTCGGGTATTAAGATGAGGCGTCCAGAATGTGACGTACGTTCATGCAGCAAATCAGCGGACAGAACGTCATTCTGTTCTAGCTAAACAGCTGACAGTTTGTTAGTAAGTCACAACCTTTAGTGCCTATGATGATGATAATAATAATCATAACAATCGAATTATTGACGACCGATGACTGAACAACATCAATCATCAGCAGCAAACATATTGCACTCCACACCACAAAAATATTCTGTGGGTGACCCTGAATGCCGTGCACTCCAGTACAGTAGATTTTAGTTCTAAGGCATGTCCACAGATAGCGACACCAGTATGCTTGGACTCGAGTCTGGAGTCGAGTAATACCGATTCTAAGAGCACATTACTCGATTCTACTCGATTCCGTCGCTAGCCCATCACTACTCCGTGCACTGTGCAACGGTGCCGCTCGGCATGGCTCGGATCAACGCTTCGTCTCTGGGCTACTCGGCTAAGCTCGGCTCTACTCGGCTCAACTCAGCCCGGATTTGGAGCGCTACGGCGCAAGTGGGGCAGAGGGAGACAGGCGGAGCGAGCGAGAGAGGCGTGAGAAAAGAGAGAGTAAGCGCTATTGCTCCAAATTGAGGAGTGGGGGGTCTGCACTCTGATCAACCAAGCCAAGTCGTCTTTTGCACCGTGCACAGTGCATGCACCACGCGCATGCACCCTGAGAGGCCCTGGTCTATAGTTTTAGTTTAATCATGGCAATTATTTAAGGAGATTCGTTTTTATTTATTTAAGGTGTTGTAATGTCTGTGTATAAAAACGTCTCTACATTTAGTTTAAGTAATTATTTTTAGGAAATTGGCTTTATTTACTTAAGGTGCATTTGCTGCATATAATGTTTTATTGAATCATCTATAATTGGGCACATAACCACTTGATGATAAATCTATCTACCTAACATGTCGAACGTTGTACAAGTTACACTCAGTCCTACCGTAGAACAGATTTCACCCTTCAGTAACGACGATAGACGAAGGCTTCAAAACTGAAGACTTATCCTGTTATATATGGGAAGGAAACCAGCTAACAAAATACATATCGTCAGACACAGGAAATAGTATTTACGAACACAGCAATTAAAAAACGCGTCCAAAGTCCTAGTCAGTGAGTGCACAAATGGAGATGAAACTCAAATCCCTGGAAAAACTCCACATACATTCACAAATCTATGTTTTTATACAACGTAAGTACTAGATAATATTTAATGCAAATAATCGTTCATGAAATAATTCAAACCTCTTTTAGAGAGGAAAAAATATATAACCTACACAGCCGCATTTTAAAGACTCATTAATCACTAGTTTTATTTTTTCAAATAGATGAAATGAAACTGTTCATACAGCGGTAAAGATTAGCTTGCTACAATAAACACGTACCATTACTTTGCGGATAGTGTCAACATGATTAATTGAGTCTAAAACGGGTAGTGGAATATGAAGAGAGCAGCGCGGGCGCAGTGATGACAGCCGAGAAAAGATTTGTGGCGACCGTATCTGTTTCGCTTCACGTTTTTTATGCACGACTTTGTATCCCACCCAGGTGAGGCCCATCAATTTACGACTACTATTCATCCTTCTTCTCCACCGTGGTTTACGGGCTCAACCAATTACTCTCACCGTGTAGGCCTACACTGCCCAGGTAAATATATGGAGCAATACATTATGGCCAAGTTATGACGGAGGCTCTGTGCTAAAAAACAAAATCCCTCATTTCTCAAGACTTGTATATTGTGTGTTCATAAGAAAGATTTCTTCACATTATAGTGTTTGACAAGGAAGTTCAATGGTCATAACGCAGAGAAGCGTAAATAATATAGCCTACATCTCTATTCAAGACTGGTTGATGAATACGTTAAAGGTATTACTGCGTGCCGAGAGTTCTAACTATCATGATCGTTATAAATCGTGAAACTTGAGACAGTATGCACCTTCTGAGAGTTCTACCAATCATAACCAAATAGCCTTCTGTTGTATAAGATCTGAAATGTAAGGCATGCTGGTATTTATATCGTAATTTAAGAAACTTGGTGTGTCTTTAGTGTCCATCCCTCTACATTCGTCCCTCTTCGTCCATATTTCCAGCTTTAGTACATGCTTTAACATATTTGAGAAAACTCCCATATATTTACATAATTTGTTTTATTTTAAATATCTTCCGTATTTTTTGTTTTCAAAATTTTTCTTCCCAAAAAATAATTTAAAATTTATTTTACTAGGTTCAATAATTCAAAGATGGATTCTGGTGCAGTATTTCTATGAAATATGGAAAGAGAGTTCTGCTCTAAGCACATTCTTTTTCTTCTTCTTGGCTTTATGTTTGCGACTCAACCCACTGTGACACAGATCAAAAAGTTCAACTTGTGTTCTGTAAATTCATTTAAAATTCTTACACTTTCATGTGTACTCATTTCATAAGTGTTGAAATCTGACACAATATATTGCTTACATTATATTTTTAACAATTTTATAAGAAATGGACCATATTTTGACATTTTTATTCTATATATTTAGCCATTTTTATTACATTTAAAGCCCTGCTCATTACCATGAAGTTTGTTTCCTTACAAAATCCGTGCTTACTTCGCTGATGACAACATGCATGCATATACCGAACATTGTTCCACAACTGTTGGTTTTTCGTTACCGGCAAATATGACTTGAACTTTTTTTATAGGATGAGCCATTACTGATGATTCATATAAATTTAAAAAAACTAAAATATCCAAAAAACCTAAATTGGGTAAAAAGTATCCAAATTCATTCATAATTTCAGTTTTAATGATATATTCAATGAAGGAATATAAGTGCAAAATTCTGGCGGTATGCAACATATAGTGCAAAAGTATATAAGTGAAATACTCGTATTTTTAGATTAACATTATTTAAAAAGACATTCCATTTTAAAAAACGTACTTGCAGAATTTAGAATACAATACTGTTTCCACTTGCAATGAATTCAGCGAACCCGCAATGGACATCCTGGAGAAGGAAATTGCTATAAACTGGAATTACATTTGGCTTAATCACACTGGGGTTACAGAAATTGCAATTCTAAACCTCACCTCAGTTGGCCTTGCAGTATATCACAATAGTCATTTCCAGGTTCTTAGGTGTAAAGGATCATCGGTTTTCAGACAGCACGATACGAAACATCGAGAAAATTCTCTCCACATTCACGGATATTAAGGGTTCATACTTGAAGCAAAAACATTCACATCGAAGTGTTCTCCTTTCAATATTTCACTTATCTTGCACATAATTTGATACTTTTTAGCACTAGTTCATTTTTGGAATATCATTTCACATCATTTTCATTTTCTCATTTCTTCAGATATGGTTAAAATACTTGTATTTATTAGAGAAATGTTAAAGAAATGATGTATGTACTAATGATGATTGGAATTGAGAATGGGAAGTAAAAATGTAGTCGAAAGGAGGTGAACTTACAAAAGCCCAGCCGTTAAGACCTAAAACGGCTAAAAGAGTTCAATAAGCAAAAAAAAACAAAAAAAAAAAAAAAAACAAAAAAAACGCCAAAACGGCAAAAAAACAAGGCAAATTATGCCTAACATTTTCTGGCCTACAATGACCCAAAATTAACATATATTGCATATCGTCTTCGGACACTCGAGGAAAAAGGATTTTTCCTCAACTTCTGAGCCCTAGTGATGATTGTCTACGGAAAAATAAATCTGATATTTTTCACATTGTTAAGTATATATGATGACTAGAGTCCGGATTATTAGGTACTGATAGGTTAGAATGCAAACTTACTTAAGCCAGTAACAAGTATACCCTACACTGTACAACGGTTATGCTATGAGATTTGCATAGATATTAGGGATACAGCCTATAGAACTCCTTGAATTTATGCTACTCTTCCTACATTGTGGTACAACAGGTTGCGTCACACTACCTATAAACCAAATTACTTTGCATTCTAACCTATTACCACCTAAAAATCCGAGGTATAATGATGACAATCTTAACGATATGGCGATACTGAGTGTAGCCTTCTATCAAAATATTCCACGCACTCGACCTCAACTTTACTTGGTCTAAATTTCAGAGACACAATTGTTAGACATTATTTACAAGCAGATATTATTTTGTAGACTTGTAACAGTGTAGAGCAACTGTCATTAGACGTGGTCAACGTAGGCATTGCGTTATTGGACATTAATTCTGTACTACTACAGCCACCACGATAACCCAGGTTATAACACAAGTTTCGACTCACTACAATAAATTGATGTGATAGCTTACAGTGTCCCAAGCCTCTGAAACCAATCAACTGAAAACTACCACTGGCTGACTACTGTTAGTCGAGGTGTGTTCTGTTTCTTCTTGTGCCTTTGTGGATCAGTGGTAGAGTGTCGGCCTCCGAATCCGAAGATAGCGGGTCAAACCTGGCAGAGGTAGTGGGATTTTTGAAGGGTGGAAAAAGTCCATTTGACACTCCATGTCGTACGATGTCTGCATGTAAAAGATCTCTGATAACAATTTTGTGTTTACCCGACAAATATCATTAAATCTCAGCCATAGACGCCCAACAGAGTTTCGGTTTACTCTGTCTGCTATCTAGTAGGCCTAGAGTAAAACAGAACATAAAAAATTGACGAACAGACAGCCAGATGGCGTCAAATTGAAATGTCTGCACACGGTAGCTGAGGCCATATAATGATTATTATTATTATTATTATTATTAATATGTTATTATGCTGAAGGTAGCCTTACAATTATAACTGTACATAAATTAACCCGTCAAACGATGATTACAACAGATGATTATTGATAGGACTCCGAAAAATTCATGTTTCAAGCGTTGTTTCTTATTAATCTCGTAAATCCTTGACACTACAAGAAATGCTATTGCATGCACAACGAATTAGACAGCTGTAAGTGATCTCACGGCGTTATTTTAAATATAACCTGTTTTCACGGGTATGAGCAAAGCGTTTTCTTTTCCTTTACTATTTGTGCCGCTTCGGATGCTGGAGGGATTTAAGGATTTGAATCGTCTGCGTACGCTTTCATCTTTCACTGTGGCTTGAATTTCAAAGGCAGTACACACCAACGAAAAGCCATCAATATATTACCCACAAGAAAAGTGAAATCCACACTCATACTCTCACAAAGAACACGGTGACCTCCTCTAAATGGGCCTACTTTATATTCAAATGCTGCTATAACTTATTCCTCGGTTTCCTCGTGACGGGTGCATAGCGGAGCGCCTTCTTCAATGAGGAGACAAATTCTATGACTCTTATAAAATGAGTCTTCTTTGTTCTCTTAATTGAAATGTCTCTGGTGTACCTTCCATGGTGAATAGTGTCTCCTCTTACCGTGAACGTACTGTTGGGATATGTCTTCAGAGGCCGTTAGTAATATCTTTGTTTTAAGTAGAAGTGTGCCTCTCTCCGTATTCTGTATAGATTTAACAATTTATGGCCCTGTAAAGGACCACTAAACACCACTCAATAACGGAAGTACATGATACTGGTGGTGATTATTGTCTTAAGGGGAAATAGAACAAGACAGACATCATCTCATAACTCAAATAATGAAGGAGGAAGATGAGGTTCGGCACTTTGAAGAATGAAAGTATCGGAAAAACAAAGTGAAGGACGATGAGAGACTCCCTAGAGTTCGCAAACCTGATACCACAGGGATCTATACAGAACAAGAAACTAAAGGCAGAATTCATCAGGCATTATACTACATCTCACCTAATTTATTTTTTAACGTTAACCTGATACGTGGTTTTTACATCGGACAGGATAAATAATCGCCTATGCCAGGATCAGTTAATGTTTGTCTGTTTGCTCGTTTGTCTGTTACAGCATCACGGACAAACGGACAGAGGTATTTTCATTAAGGTAATTAAGTTTAGGATAAGGGCAAGTGGAATCTTCGCTAAAAGTTGTTCAAAAGAGAAAAATCAGCAGAGAGGCCTAAAACGAGCCGGCCCCGTGGTGTAGGTATAGCGTGCCTACCTCCCACTCGGAGGCCCCGGGTTCGGTTCCCGGCCAGGTCAGGGATTTTTACCTGGATCTGAGGGCTGGTTCGAGGTCCACTCAGCCTACATGATTAAAATTGAGGAGCTATCCGACGGTGAGATAGCGGCCCCGTCTAGAAAGCCAAGAATAACGGCCGAGAGGATTCGTCGTGCTGACCACACGACACGTTGTAATCTGCAGACCTTCGGGCTGAACAGCGGTCGCTTGGTAGGCCAAGGCCCTTCAGGGCTGTAGTGCCATGTGGTTAGGTTAGGTCAAAGGCCTAAAACACAAAACTCGATTTATCTCCTCTTTTAGAGAGAAACAGCTTGTTACAAAATTGGTTTAGAATATTATTTAGAATTTATTGTCAGAATTATTTTCCAATACAGTGAGAAATAAGGAAATTTTCCACCTAAATTCGAACACACACTAGATATCTAAGGCGGATGGATTAATGCATATTCACTTCCGTCCGAAAGTTTATGTCCAAGAACTGTATGAAGAGTTGCTATGGAGATCGTACCGACTAAGTTTTAAAAGAAACGCTTTGTACATCTTTCCGTACTTTCTGATTAGACTGTAACTTAGCTTTCATATCACAAGGAAAATATTAAATGCAAAAAGATGAAACTGCACATGGCAGCAGAGAGCTTGGAAACGAGTACGTCACGACAAGCCGAGGTACAGGCTGTCGAACTACTCGCCTCAGAATGTCGACAACAGAAATGAGCACATGCTAAGTCATCGACGGGTAAAACAAATCCAAGATAAGAATGAAGTATATTTCTTCTTTCTGGCCTTTTTTACCAATTTATTTGGACAGGCAGATCTGGATTACGTCAGATTTTTACGGTCGGTTACCCTTCCTGGCGCTATCCACATGAAGAGGGATACTATTACGTGTCTCTGTGGCGGTTGGTAGTGTGGTGTGTTGCATGTAGATGAAGAGGAGCACATTCAGACGATGACAAACAGCCAGAGAAATTAACCATATGCATTTAAAATCCCTCGCCCAGTCAGGAATCGAACCCAGGGTCCTCTGACCTGATAAAAAAGAAATATTAGCCTAAAATTCACACAAAAAAGACAAAGTATTAAAGAACATTCCTGCAACTGGAAATTGTGCGGCACTGTTTCATTAAAATCTAGCGATGTTATCCGGGAACATAAATTCGTTCCCATCACAGGAACAGTATAGGCTATCGATAATGAATGTTGCAGTTAAATTCACATTAACAGAGAAAAGGCGAAGAGAAAGGATTTAAGATATCACGAGTGATTTAGATTTTACTGGGCTGAACGGAAAAATATAAACCCTTTGCAGATTTATGTTCCTTGCGCAGAAATGAATGAGTACCCTCGGACTCTATAATTCTACAGTCACGAAAAATATCGTGCTTCATATGGAAGGACAATGCAGATCTATTTATTCCTAGGTAACTGTGTCAATATTCGTTAATTGTTCATACCTTCGGAAGCAGTATATTTCTGCATAAGATATAAGATGTTTAATTTAGTCTGCCAAAGTTAGGAATGTGTTCCCTTTTTTTTAACTCCAAGTCTTAACCTAGAACGCTCAAAAACTACTTTTAATTATACAAAAATGATAACAAATTGAAGAATTCTAATACGCCCTGGATGTCCTGGATGTACGTATTAACTAACTAATGGAAAAAGAAGATTCCATGGCTTTAAATAAAACTTGGCGTAGGACTAGAACATTTTCAACCATTTTCAAATACTACATATTACCTTATAGTTGAATCATCCAAGGTCAGTTGAACTACTAATACATTCTTGACCGGGCGAGTTGGCCGTACGGTTAGGAGCGCGCAGCTGTGAGCTTGCATCCGGGAGATAGTGGGTGCGAACCCCACTGTTGACAGCCCTGAAGATGGTTTTCCGTCGTTTCCCATTTTCACACAAGGCAAATGCTGGGACTGTACCTTAATTAAGGCCACGGCCGCTTCCTTCCCATTCCTAGGCCTTTCCTAGTCCATCGTCCCCGTAAGACCTATCTGTGTCGGTGCGACGTAAAACAAATAGCAAAAAAAAAAAAAAAAAAAATCTTGGTCCATATTTTACCGTGAGGTCATTCTGTATACATTACATAAAAATCCATAATAGTAATCATTATTGAGGTGACTAATGTACCTATACTTGATCAGAGGTAATCAGTTTCCCCAAGCAGCCAAAATCTATATAACCTCTACATAATATAGACTACAAAACGGTCCAACTAAGACGAAGAAGGTAATTGTATGTACACTGTCTACTCAGTTTTTATATACGAAGTACGCGAACAGGCTTCGAATGTCTACAGATCATCAGGAGACGAGTATTTGAAATCACTTAAAAATCCATGATAATGTATTCCAAAGACTGGAGCCAGAATTGTGTTACACCTGACTCCATAAAAACTTACTGCGGTTTAATTAATGTAGATTACACTAAGTAACACTTAAACAATAACCACACAGAGTTACACGGAATATTGTTTATGTATGCACCCCACATGGATTCAAACAAGCCAAACTAAATGTGCCACACCAAACTCTCTGCAAAGTTCTACGGGAGCCGTGTTCTCGGTACGGCAAAGTTCATAATGTCCTAATTAGCATCCCCATTTATTCGCACGTCTTGGAAGTATTGAAAATGGGAGAGGTTCTTTATTATCTTTCATGGAGGTACTTGCTTCATAAAAATGAACGTGAACTATCACAAGACTTAATCATGCAGTACAAGTAAATGGTGTATTTATCGCAAAAAGGGAAGAAAAACACATGAAATAAGAATTAGAAACTGCAATTCATAACTACAAATGTGACAATTCAATATCCCAAAAGTAATGTCAAGGGTATCCTCGTTTGTCTGTTCTTCAGACTGGAGGCTATTGGATACTCACTTATCATGCTGGTATAAGGACGGGCATGACAATGAGTGAGGTAGTTTTCCATTGTTTCTTCCATGGGCTAGAAAGTGCTACTGTAGCACGAACAACCATATGAGCAGCATCCTATAATTGTGAAACCCTGAAATAAATAGATTATTATTGGTAATAATAACGACAGAGGTTTAATGTCCGAACGAACGCTTATGTTCTTTGAAAAATGCACGCGGGAGCAGGAAATGTGCACCCCTGTAAATCTAACGGTTATCTGATGTACAGGATCGCAAAGAGAAAAAGTACTGTATATTGCTAAAATCATTCATTTTGTTTTACTGATGTTGAATTTCATTCCATAGACCTCGGCATTCTCGTTTAGCGGTAGCATCATTCTTGACGCGATGGTAGCACTTCGTGCGACAAAGAATAACTAATTACTCAACTAAGCAAAGCCTTCTGAAACATTAAGTTTACACATGAACTCCAGTCGAGTGAAGTGGTTTTGCCAAGGCACACAGTTCATTCCAATACCCTCAGACTAAGATAGCTCATTGTGTCATTGATTATAGCTTTCCTCTTGAATATTGACATCCACTTTTTTCCTTACTCGCAACCTTTTCGGTGGAGCGGCATACAATCCAAGCACGTATTGCAGGCGGGATACCCGGCAAGAATGACAGATGAGATCAATAAACAGTTGAGTGAGCGAATTCACTGGAACTATGAGAGCACAGGTGGTACACTTGTAGCCATTCAATTTTATGGATCATCATTTGAGTACAAGCCGGTCAGACATAAACACATACAAAACTCAAATACCGGTTCAACAGCGAGACAGATAAATGTTTCAACTCTTATTTCGAGGACGTATCGGGAAAGTTATGTTCCAAACAGGATCAACGGAGGAATCATTTTATGCAAAAGAATAAACGCTGAGAATCGAAGAGTCCGGTAATAACGAAGTAGAAGGGCTGACACAATATGGTAGCCTTATTCCATTAACATGGGTTGGGTGCGAAGTTGCTTCCTTCCCATTGATCAGAAGCGTGAAAGTATCGTATATAGATTGAATAATTACATTCGACATAAAACATCTTTGAAAGTGTTCCAATCCTTCTCATATTTTGGAAGAACATTCAGAGACTGAAAGTCAGTTAGAAGGTCATACAAATGAAAATTCGAAATAACCCAGCTGAACATCCAGAATAATTACTACTTTTACTTAGAGTTTAGTGTGTGTGTGTGGGGGGGGATTAGGTGAATAAAATAAAGTGAAATTCTGTTTACAAAGAAATAATCTTCATTTGATCCTGAATTTTGGATTTTAATCACATAAAAAAACTTCTGGTTTAGGAGCCGTCTACAAATGGTTTGTTTTCCAGCCCAGAATGAAGAAATGGAAACACATAGACCTTGAGCTGGAAACTAACTGCAATTTTTTGAATATTATACAAGGACTGCTGAACCTCAAGTAAGAAATGTCTGAGTTTGAAGATCTTGTATATGGTTTACATAGTGTATTTGTCTAAATAT
This sequence comes from Anabrus simplex, assembly GCF_040414725.1. Taxonomy (NCBI): domain Eukaryota; kingdom Metazoa; phylum Arthropoda; class Insecta; order Orthoptera; family Tettigoniidae; genus Anabrus; species Anabrus simplex. The sequence continues at coordinate 215,851,539 of NC_090271.1, forward strand.
TAGTTATGCTGGGTTCTAAGGTGAAATTGAACTGTACCGTACATAATTTCTTCGCCAATTATTTACAGGACCGAACTACTATTTCCCCCTTTCATAGAATAGATAAACGGAATTTGGCAACAATGCATGTGGTTCTTTTGAAAAGAAATGACTCGTCCCTGAGATCACAATATCACCTACAAGCTTGCTTCCTTTTAGTATTCGGCAAGTTAAAAAAACATTTTGACGAAGAAATGCCTACCTGAAATACAAAGTAGAGTTGAACATAATACTCTACCTGAATGTAACTAAACGTATCATTTCTAGATTAATGAAAGTCAAAACTAATCAATCATAAATGCAGTTAATATATCCATTAATGGCAGTATTTTGGTTTTTATGTCGTGTGAAATTAGTAGCTTGAAGGCCCTGTGTCGTGAAAGTGTAAATCAAAATGATAAATGCATTAATATATCACAATGCATCTAGTTACGCGTAATCAAATATTAGTTTTCGAAAAGATGTGTGATGTAGGAATGTGTGATATTAAAAATAAGTATGCGGCCACGAAATCTTTCTCACTTTAAAATATATCAAGGTTACCACAGTGGAAGGAAATCGTAAATGGTGCTAAACGCAGTGCTGTATGTGCATCTTTTGCACACAGTAGCCTACAACAAAAGTAAAACATTCACAATACTCGTGAGAGAATCTACTATTTACTAAGGGAATTGGGTAGTATAATATTTGTTGCTGGAATCAAAAGGTTTACGTATAACATAAAAATTACATAAAATGTACAAACTGATTTTGCACTGTTACTGGACACTGTTAGATCGACTGAACATAAAAATTGGGAGGGATTCGGACTTCAGTGATATATTTGAATGAAGTGCTTAATATCAGTTTGTATTTCCTAATTTCATTTTACTATTATCAGTTGAGAATGAGTTCGAAAAGCTAAACAACGACAACGATGATAAATGTGATAAGGTTTATTTGCGAATTTTGTAGTGACCTATTTCAAGTGAAAGACATCTGTCGATTTCGCAATATTAATTTGAATCACGGTTGAGCGGTCATTACAACGAGGACACAGCCAAGTTGTGAGAGAAACTCCTCTGGGCTAGAGAATGAAGCACGAAGGTAATATAGGTCAGGCTAGCGACTTATTAATTCATTAATTAGTTAACTACTATTAAGTTCACAGACTGTAATGTATGCTAACAAAACTCTGAAATTACAAAAGGTTTTTTTAAAAAAAAGAAAGGCAGTCATCCCCGTACACGCCATGGAGGCCCTAGGAGGGGTAGATGGTGAAGGCTTCCACTTTCCGTAACCTCGGCACTTGATGGAGTAGAGTGGTTAAATCAACGCCCGATACTCATGTTTGGTGAAACTAAGGCTCATGTGCACCTCCAGAAGTGGAAATCTCACTTCTTAAATTATTCGACTTCTTGACGAAGAATCGAACCCACGTCCTTTCCGAGAGAACCGTGCACACCCTTACCGCCGCGGCAAGGAAACCCCCAACTACAAACGACAATACAAACATATAGTTCACCGAGCTTGATAGCTGCAGTCGCTTAAGTGCGGCCAGTATCCAGTATTCGGGAGATAGTAGGTTCGAACCCCGCTGTCGGCAGCCCTGAAAATGGTTTTCCGTGGTTTCCAATTTTCACACCAGGCAAATGCTGGGGCTGTACCTTAATTAAGGCCACGGCCGCTTCCTTCCCACTCCTGGCCCTTCCCTGTCCCATCTTCGCCATAAGACCTAACTGTGTCGGTGCGACGTAAAGCAACTAGCAAAAAACATATAGTTGTTCAGTGAATGATCTGATAGATAATAAAGCAAGAAACATATAAGTTACAAAACAAAACTGTAACTATGAATTTAACTACTAATCCTGAAGATTCTAGAACGCCAGATTTGCTGAGGATAGTAGTTTTGCAACACAATTAGCAAATATAGTAACATAATACATCTGCGTTTTAAATTTAGACGGATCATATTTTAAAGCTATCTCTGACCCGTCTTTGATGAGATAGTTTTTGTACAAATGCGGCAGTAATGCCATCTAGCCGAGATGAGTAGCAACATAAGAGATAAAGCATACTTCAGCTAATAATAGTCAATCAGTATGATGTTACTGTTGGTAAGTTTTAGGGCATTGTAGGCCATCAAATTTTGTTTTGTTTTTTCCCGCTCAGTGATATCGTGATATTAAAGCTTTTGGGACATAAGCTAACAACCTCCTCTTTTATGATTCATTTTTCTCTTATCCTTCGCTTGATCCTTTACTTCACGATTTTCATCTCAGTTCGATAATCTTCATTATCTTTCTGATCAATAAGGGATAATGACCACGCGGCTTATCAGCATATAAGGAACGATTATAACAACCAAAACCATCGCCAGCTAGTTCGTTATTATGACGACAATGATATTTCCACATCAGCGATGCTTCCCGTTGATGGAATTGCCAAAATAATATCAGAAATAGGAGATAGAAAAATAGATTCTCTATAATTATTTTTATGTATACCTTTTAGATAGAATTAATATTACCGTATTTATGAAAATATGACAATTGCCAGCATTCCATCATCATCATTATTATTATTATTATTAGTCTATTATTATTATTAATAATAATATGGGAATACTTCATAAAACATAAAATATAGGAAATTATATTTTACACATTTTTACAATGTACAGCACAGTTTTCGATAGAGCTAATATTACCGGAGGTATTTGCGAATTCCTGTTTTCCTCCCCTTAATATTGTCACAGCACTGTGTAATGATCGAATAATGTATAGCCCAGAGCACTCTCCAAATAAGTATCTTCGAACGTAAATATCGAGTTTGAAAAAATTATGTCAAGCATTCATTCCTGTGATATTCAGACAGACAGGCCAACAATGAGCTGAACCAACTTTAGACTTTTGTATAGTTAACCTGAAACAAAAACGAAATACGCATGAGGCACAAATTTGAAGTGTAAAGGCAAAATTGTAATTTTATATAGGCGTACACAGTATTCTGAAACATATGCGGAGTAATCGGCGAGATAGACAGTAGGATACACCCCAAAGCGACATAAAACGTCCCTATGAGCATATGCCCTACGGTATCTATATAATATTACGTCACCGGGAGAGTTGGCCGTGCGGTTAGGAGCGCGCAGCTGTGATCTTGCATCCGGGAGATAGTGGGTTCGAATCCCACTGTCCGCAGCCCTGAAGATGGTTTTCCGTGGTTTCCTATTTTCACGCAGGGCACATGCTGGGACTGTACCTTAATTAAGGCCACGGCCGCTTCCTTCCAACTCCTAGCCCTTTCCTATCCTATCGTCGCCATAAAGCAACTAGCAAATAAATACATATTATGTATAATGAAAAGTCTAACAATACTATTTTTATAACAAAAAATTCATACTAAGTCTGAGAGTAAAATTGAGCTACCAAGGTAAAAAAGACGAGAAATGAAAGAAAGAAGGGAATAAAGAAAGAAAGAAAGAAAGAAAGAAAGAAAGAAAGAATCAAACAATAAAAAAAACTGAAAAAGTTTTCGGTCGACGCAAAGATCAATAACACGATGATATATTTTAAAAGTCACTTCTTATGCGGTGTTACAAAAGTGTTCAGTTACATGGAAGTATGTTGTCGCATAATGCGTCATTGAATGTCAATTTACCTTCAGTCCACGAGTTACTTTTTCCTAGTCACCCTATGTCTTATTCTATGGTTGCTTCGATTATATTGGTAGATTTTTAAAGCATTCATTGTACTGTGCAACAGTCGATTTATTTTTGTTGAATGTATGTTTATTCAATAAAACAATTTGAGAGGAAAGAGAAAACATCTGCATGGATGTCAATAACAACTGCGAATCGTATAAGGCTGACAAGTTCACCATCTGTTTGGGATTCAGTGATACGTATGGTGTCATTTTTTTGTGAACCATATACAACCCCAGAATCGATAGCGACCGCTTTTGAGAACGACAAAATAACGAAGATATCATCAGGTCAAGCAAATTAAATAGGCCTATATATAAGCTTCATGGTATATCCAGTGGTTGTGAGTAAGTCGCATTCACTGTACATCGCAACAACTACTAGCAGATGAAGGAGCTTTAAACACATTTACTATATTCTTAAATGATGGTCCAGTAACTTTTGAACAATCTGTTCTCATTTAGAATGTTATTCAGAAGATGTGGAAGCAATAATATCGGTTCCAGGCAAGGACACACTAGATAGTTGGCATTGTGTCTGGCCTCCTAGAACAAACTTGACCAGACGTTCAACACTCGACAGCCATGTACACTATCCTATATGATCTTCAGCATTTGTTTTAGTCACCATGACTGTTGTTACACAGTGTAAGGGGCAAGGGACATCGCGGTCGTGTATTCAATTGTATGGATCTGTCTGATACATTTTCTTTGACGCTGCGGCGTCTGTATGTTTAATTTATAGGAGTCATTATTGGGGTAAAACAGCTGATGCCTTTACCTTAAGGAATATCCCAGCATTCGCCTCGCTTCCAGAAATAATAACAACAACAAGGCCCCATTTACCTTCTTAAATGGCGCCGTCGAGACGGCCTGCCTACTAATTCCGATAATTCCAATAATTGTACTGCAGTCTAGCGACGAAAATGAAATTATGCTGGGCAGTTCTTGTTTTTTTGCTATTCGCTTTACGTCGCACAGACACAGATAGGTCTTATGGCCTTAATTAAGGTACAGCCCCGGCATTTGCCTGGTGTGGAAATGGGAAACCACGGAAAACCATCTTCAGGGCTGCCGACAGTGGGGCTTGAACCCACTATCTCCCGATTACTGGATACTGGCCGCACATAAGCGACTGCAGCAATCGAGCTCGGTACTGGACAGTTCCGAACGCTGGCTAAATTTAATTTTGTCGGGTGATATTGTGTGCGTCACTAGAGATCTTTAAACATGCCAACAACAATGGCATGGAGTGGCAAACATTTCGACCGCCCTTCAGAAAACGACTACCTGAGCCAGGATTGAAACCAAGGATATTAAGATCGACATTCTACCACTGATCCAACTGAAGCGAGCAACCACGGAAGACCACTTTTGGGATGGCCAAGAGTAGTATTTTAAGTCTGGTGATGATTACAGGTTTAAGGGAGAAATGCAATCTTCTTCTTCTTGGTATTTTCCCAGTTATCTGGGATCGACACTTTGTATGAATTCAGCCCAGTTTTACGACCCGATGTCTTTCATGACGTCAGTCCTCTACGGGGCGACGTATTCACTACTGTGTATTTCTGTGGTGGTTTGTAGTGCGATGTGTAGATGAAGATGTGCATTGAGATAGACACAAACACGTAGTTCTCGGACCAGAGAAATTAACTATACGCAGTTAAATAAATAAATAAATAAATAAATAAATAAATAAATAAATAAATAAATAAATAAATAAATAAATAAATAAGTCACTACTGATCTGCATTTAGGGCAGTCGTCCAGGTGGCAGATTCTCTATCTGTCGGTTTCCTAGCCTTTTCTTAAATGATTGCAAAGAAATTGGAAATTTATTGAACATCTCCCTTGGTAAGTTATTCCAATCCCTTAAAATCCTCGACTTGGTCGGGAATTGATCCTGGGGCATTCTGGACGGAAGGCCGGTTCGCTGATCATGTGGTACAATGAGAGAAAGAAATGTAACACTTTGAAGAATGAAGATGTCGACAAGGAGAAGGGAAATGAAAGACGCGAAAATGAAAGTATCCACAAGGCTTATAAACTTAATACTGTGGGAGTTAGGAGCAGAACGACATTTGGTCAAAGGAGGTTGGATAGGAAGTAGAGAAGTGCCACAAGTAAGTGAGAGCAATCCCAGACCCAGCCTTGGGCCCCATCGTCTCTACTGCACGCTTTCAAAATGAAAGCCCCAGAAGGAGATTTTTAAGTCACTTTCCTTCTCGATTGTGTTACCTCAGGCTCTGATTCCGCTCGTGGCAGAACCAGGAATAAAGAGCGAGTGAAATATAACAATGCTAACCCTAGACCACGGTTGTGGATGCGATCATCTCCCTGTGGCTCTTCTTCTTTAGATAGACATTAATTTTACCGAATACGTTGCAAGAAGAACATTTGTATTTCACAACTAGTTAATAAAGCGAGAAAATAGATATTATCCAGTCTCGACAGATTACACGCGCGTGGCATGATCGAAGAGTAATGTGAAATACATCCTCGCGAACAATTTCAGAGTCAGAACGAGTTCGCAAATAAATGAAGTTTGCAGGCGTAACTAGTACGCACAGTTTCATCCAATTATACTAATTATCCTAATAAAATAGCTTTTGGAAATGCGCCTAACTTACTACGTTTAGTAGTATTCAATTATATTAATACGAATCAGATCAATCACAATGCATCTCGAAATAAATGGCACGCGGTATGCGGTTAAAGTTATTTCACAATAAAACACGTTCAAAGAACAGCTCAACATATATTTTTAACACTCTGATACTTCCATCACTGCAATACTATGATTATGATAATAACGATGATGACGGTCATGATTATAATGATGTCCGACTCTGTGACTGATGGGTAAGCATCGAAGCCTGCGGATATCAGGGTCCTTGGTTCAATTTCCAACCACGTCGCGAGATTTTAACCTTTTCACTCCCAAATTCTTTTCAGCCTTATGCACGTCCCACGCCAGATTTTCCGGATGTTTCGACAACGGCTGAAATAGAATAAAAACAGCTTTTTTTAACAGCTGTTGAGCAGTGATAAACAGAGAAAGGGAGGTCCACCTATTCAATACCATTTGATTAAATACCAAATATCTTTATTAGACATAAGGAACTAGTTTCGACCATGTAAAATGGGTCATCTTCAGACTTAATTACCAGTTAGAAAACCATATAAAATCTTATACAACACAATCACCAATATTCCACTGCAATATATATACACTGACTGACAGAGCAAATGCAACACCAAGAAGGAGTGGTCAGAACTTTATGCCAATTGCAGGGTAGACTGACGTCACTGAGGTATGCTCATGATGTGAAATGCGCCGCTGTGCTGCGCACGTAGCGAACGATAAATGGGACACGGCGTTGGCGAATGGCCCACTTCGTACCGCGATTTCTCAGCCGACAGTCATTGTAGAACGTGTTGTCGTGTGCCACAGGACACGTGTATAGCTAAGAATGCCAGGCCGCCGTCAACGGAGGCATTTCCAGCAGACAGACGACTTTACGAGGGGTATGGTGATCGGGCTGAGAAGGGCAGGTTGGTCGCTTCGTCAAATCGCAGCCGATACCCATAGGGATGTGTCCACGGTACAGCGCCTGTGGCGAAGATGGTTGGCGCAGGGACATGTGGCACGTGCGAGGGGTCCAGGCGCAGCCCGAGTGACGTCAGCACGCAAGGATCGGCGCATCCGCCGCCAAGCGGTGGCAGCCCCGCACGCCACGTCAACCGCCATTCTTCAGCATGTGCAAGACACCCTGGCTGTTTCAATATCGACCAGAACAATTTCCCGTCGATTGGTTGAAGGAGGCCTGCACTCCCGGCGTCCGCTCAGAAGACTACCATTGACTCCACAGCATAGACGTGCACGCCTGGCATGGTGCCGGGCTAGAGCGACTTGGATGAGGGAATGGCGGAACGTCGTGTTCTCCGATGAGTCATGCTTCTGTTCTGTCAGTGATAGTCACCGCAGACGAGTGTGGCGTCGGCGTGGAGAAAGGTCAAATCCGGCAGTAACTGTGGAGCGCCCTACCGCTAGACAACGCGGCATCATGGTTTGGGGCGCTATTGCGTATGATTCCACGTCACCTCTAGTGCGTATTCAAGGCACGTTAAATGCCCACCGCTACGTGCAGCATGTGCTGCGGCCGGTGGCACTCCCGTACCTTCAGGGGCTGCCCAAAGCTCTGTTTCAGCAGGATAATGCCCACCCACACACTGCTCGCATCTCCCAACAGGCTCTACGAGGTGTACAGATGCTTCCGTGGCCAGCGTACTCTCCGGATCTCTCACCAATCGAACACGTGTGGGATCTCATTGGACGCCGTTTGCAAACTCTGCCCCAGCCTCGTACGGACGACCAACTGTGGCAAATGGTTGACAGAGAATGGAGAACCATCCCTCAGGACACCATCCGCACTCTTATTGACTCTGTACCTAAACGTGTTTCTGCGTGCATCGCCGCTCGCGGTGGTCCTACATCCTACTGAGTCGATGCCGTGCGCATTGTGTAACCTGCATATCGGTTTGAAATAAACATCAATTATTCATACGTGCCGTCTCTGTTTTTTCCCCAACTTTCATCCCTTTCGAACCACTCCTCCTTGGTGTTGCATTGTCACTGTCAGTCAGTGTATATGAAACTTATTGACAAATAGTGTTCATTAGCACTTATGTGTCACGGTTAAAATATAGTTATTTATACTTATGTCCTTGGTTGTATGAATGACTTGTTTTCTTTGGAAATGTAATCTAAACTGTATGAATACAAATTCACAATTAAAAGAGGTAAGTAAGTTAACGTTACACATTAAAATCTTCTTCGAATGTAATGAATTGCAACGTCTGTTGATATGGTAATATTTTCATCATGGTGTTGATGTATGCTGTATAACATCCAAGCGGTGGGTATGTGTCTATAATTATGTTAAGTAGCTAGGTATAACATTACAATGCAGTTACGATGTTCGACTAAGGGACATTCACAATTTTAATGTTGAATAGGTGGACTCCCTGCCTCTGTTTGTCACTGTTCATTGTCAATACGAAACAAAATGAAGTTTCAAAAAATTTAAGTTCCCAGAAGGAAACCATAGTTGAATTTCATCGATTGCAAAATAATGTTAAACGTACTAAAGCACGAATTTTAAAAGTGTCAAAAGACATAGTACAATATTAGTCATAATAACAATAACAATCGTATGACATCAGCTGCAGAGTCACAGACCTATTGAAATTACGGCATCCAAGCGGCCTACATACCAATTTCGACATTCCAATTGTGCTGCTATCTAGCAACGAAATCGGAATGCTTCTCGACGGCGCCAATGGCTTAATTATCTAATTTTGTCCGGTGACATTGGGTGCGCCACCAAAAATCTATAACTTGCCAATAACAATGGCATAAGGGTGTCAAGATTTTTGACCACCATACAAAAATCAACCACCTCAGTCGGAATCGATCCGGTCAACTTGACATCATGAGTCGAACACACTCTAACACTGATCCACTGAGGCAGCTGGTAGAGTATAAAATTTTATGAAGCTGATAGATAAAGCTAGGTGTGATTGTGGGATATAATAATAGAATGAAGAATATTTTCTGTTTATTCCATAAGAGAGACTGTTCTCAATTATACTTTTACCAATTTTACCAATTTACTACCATTCTTTCCAGCTAGAACATTCTATTCCATCAGTTCTCAAGAGGAAAAGTCGACTGACACTTCAGGGAAAAAGAGAGGGAGAGAAAGAAATATTATGCCACAGTGTAAAATCAAAAGAGACAAAGCAATCTTCCTCAGTAAAAACGAACAGCAGCTTGATTGCTTTTGAACACAGAATCTGATTAAAGGAAAGAATGAGGTGTACCGTAAATAACGAGACTTATTTCCTTTATTCATCTCACAAAACATAGAACAATGTGTATTGGAAACCTTTGTCATATTGGTATTGTCTGATATACAGAAGACATTACAGATAGGCACCATTTGTATACCGACAATATAATCCTTATCGTAACATTCACAGAAAGTTCTAATCCTTGTTCTTTTTTCAGAGTTGACTTTTATACATTCGTGGGTCTTCCAAAATTTCGGCTTTGTACGTTTTTCACACCGCTGCAGACACCTGCGATTGATATATCCCCCTTATTTTATGAATTTCATAATACGAAAGCAAAGTAAACAGTAACAATAGTAGGGTTATAAAACTCATGAGATTACAAGATATTACGTTTCACAGGTTCTGGTGACTGGCATGGGTCTATTTTCTAGCATTTTTTAGACAAGATCCACAGGTGTCAGGAGAGGAGTAGAATTGTAAACTATAATAACTTTATGGCCAGAGAAAAAATTCTACTTTGCGCCAGGCTGGACGAATACATAAGGTCAAACCAGCTCATGGAAATACAGTATTCTCAATTTATTTTGTAGGGCAATGCAGTTCCATCCCATACCCACTTGTTAAAATCAGGTAGGCATGGTAAAGAGTAAAGTTCTCACAGATAACTGGCTATGATGAAAAGACTCAGCGCCAGATATTGAACAAATCTATCTTTCATTTCCTACACTGTACTCGCGTCTCAGTATCAAAGCAGAAAAGAAACTAGATCTGCGTGAGACAACCAAATGGTGGGCAAAAATGGCTTGTTTTTATAAATGCTAATCGCGGATCAGAATCGGCAGAAGAAATGTCCGCCCCCTTCCGTCCGGTCGCCTGGCTCCGGGCAGCTATAACTCACTGGACGCCCGCCCCGCGGGGGTGGGATAGGCATCGCGGCGCCGGAGCGTCCGGCGCCCAGGTTAAGCTCCATCCTATTTTTCTCCGCTTCGCGAACAAGCGGCCGAATTCAACACCTACTACACCACCGTTCCAGCCCGATGGCTGTGAATAACTTGTTGAAGAGAACAGAAGGACTACTTTCAAGCAAGGAAACACGAAAAGGGGAAGCTAGGGGACTGAAATGCATACAATAAGTTAACAGTGGTTCGATAAGACCAGTAGATAAGGAAATTAAATAACTGAGCACAGAAAATCATTCCCCCATGATAAGAGTACATAGCTGTAGATACAAGGTTAAGGCAAGCTATGCAGACTTCGGCATTCCTGGGAGTAAATACTCCGCATCTTCATCCTTCAGATTTTTTAAAATATGATAGTATAATATTCAGATATCCATATATAAGCTCACCGTGCGAGTGAGTGCGCGGTTTGAACCTTGTAGTTGTCAGCTTGCGTGTTGGAAGTGGTGAGTTTGAACCCTACTGTCGGCAGCCCCGAAGATGGTTAGCTGTGGTTTCCCTTTTTCACACCAGGCAAATTCTGGGGCTGTATCTTAAGACCTCGGTCGCTTCCTTCCCACTCCTAGCTCTTTCCTATTCCATCGACGCCATTAGATTTATTGGCGGCAGCACAACACGCAAGTACTACAGTGTAGTGTGTTTTTCATGTCCACTCGATTTCGTAGAAAAGCTTTTTTTTTTCACCTTCTTCAACAACAGTCTATTAGAAGGTGGATCGTGAGCAGCGTTCCGTTCATATCCGCGATCTGTTCCATTTCAAATTCGTAAGGCTTTGGAGTGGTGGCATAACAAATCTGTACCTTCGTTATACGGTGTAAGACGCACCCCATTTTAAAGGCCTATTTTAAGGATAAAAGTGTGTCTTATTCTTTTTTTTTCTTCTAGCACTTTTCCCACACTTGTGTGGTCGAGAGTGTGAACTGTGTCGTACATGTGGATTTGGCCTGTTTCACGACCGGATGCCCTATCCTGACGACAACGCTATGCGGAAGGATATAATCACTATTACGTGTCTCTGTGGCGGTTGGTAGTGTGGTGTGGTGAATGAATTTGAAGAGAAGAGTGTTGGGAAAAACACAAACACCCAGTCCCCGCGGCAGAAGAATTAATCAGACGGGATTAAAAAAGTCAGCTTTAGCCCAGTCAGATAATATACTGAATTTTAATTATAGGAAGTATTATGTTTATAATAAAGAAAAACGATTTTAAGTACCTAAACTTGATAGGCTACTCAGTTGTATATTTACTTTTTTTTAAACCAAAGTGTGTTATGAAAGAAGTTTTATGGTTTGACCTTGGAATGAAGAGGAATTCTTTGTAAGTTGGCGCATATAACTGAAGGTATAAAATGATTTTGAGCACGCCCTCAAGTGAATAATGAAGTGAACTCATACTTACACCAAAGTATTTGCAAGTTTGAATAAAATAAAAACTTCCCGTTGCTGCATAAAACAAGCGCCACAGCAGAAAGTTCGTAAATCTGAGATAACGAGAAATTAATTTAAAATGATTCCATAAAATAATAATAAACGAGAGAGTTGGCTACACGGTTTGGGTCATCTAGCTGCGAGCTTGCATTCTGGAGATAGTTGGTTCAGACCCCACTGTCGGTAGCCCTGAAGGTTTCCTTTTGTTTTCCATTTTCATACCAGGCAAATGCTGGGGTCACTTTCTTCCCAGTTCCAGCCCTGCCCTATCCTATAGTTACAATAAGACCTGTCTGTATCCAATAACAAATAATAATAATAATAATAATAATAATAATAATAATAATAATAATAATAATAATAATAATAATAATAATAATAATAATAATAATGATTGGACACGCGGCTTGGATCGTGCAGTTGTTATCTTGCATTCGGGATATGACAGGATCGAACCCCCTGATGGCAGTCCTGAAGATGGTTTCCGTAGTTTCCCATTTTCACACCAGAAATATGATGGTGCTGTAACTTTATTACAGAAATAATATACAGCAAACCATATTCTCTTTAGTGGGTTTATGCCATTATTCACACAGTGTCAAACTCCACTCACTGCCGCCTTATTACTGTCGTTGAGAGAGGACTGGCCTTCGAACTCAGGGCACGAAGAGTTGACAATGCTGTTCGAGGAGAAGAACCACCGTGAGATTACCATGACGGGCGTATTTACACAGATATTCGAAAAATTCAAATTTTAATTTTTGAAAGTAATTCTTCGTCCGTAACCCCTTCAGTTTTTAAAGGTTTGTGCATTTGAGTTCTTTCTCGTGAATAACTACATTTGAAGAATTCTGGAAAATTTTAACTGGATCTTCCTCTTAAATGATGAAATATGACTCAAATAAGTGCTTGATTACTTATTTAATCTTTGACCAAGAGAGTAAATAATACAAATCAAAGAACAAGCGTCATCTGAGGTTCAGAGAAATGTTATTACCGTATGCCACGCCCACAATTCTGATTGGAGTAATCAGAAAAATGCAAATATCTAAGAAAAATACTGGGGATTTTAAGCATGAAATGTTGATACAGAGCGAAGGGAAATGTGATCTATCAGGTAGACCTAATCTAGTAAAAAGATGATATCGCTTATGGTATAAAGCCTCTTAAATGCCAACGATCCGTTCCAGTGGCTATACCGACTCGTTAAAAACACCTTTCCTAGTCAAAATTCCGACACATTAGCGTCCCTTAAAGTTCAGAGTAACTGAACGGGAATCAAACCCAGAGCATTAATTCATTATTAAAAATAGAATTACCGTAATGCAATGCTATTGGTTGGTTGGTGGAACTATAATCGAGGCCGTAATTAGCAATGTTATTGCCTAGTAGTAGCCTAAATCTGTCAACAAGCAAACAGCAGCCATTGGAACGTTCAATTTGGGGCGTACTGTACAGTTCTAGTTAAACGTGCTCGTCACGTGGTGTTCTGTGGCCAGTGATGAATTTGTCTCTGGCGTGTTTGTTTTCTTGAAGTGCCGCCAGGCGATATATTACAGCACTATTAATTGCTACGACATTTGCTCCAGGAAATGGTATGCAAATTCAATCTGGCCTCGCTGGAGAGTGTACAAAGGGAATAATAATGAAGCATTTGTAATGGCGTGGTCGGTCACTCACAGGGGTGACAAAACTCGAAGCTAATTCCTTCTCAAAGTTCCACCCTTCCAAACTCCAATTCCTAAACTCCGTACTTTGAGCAGAGGCTATGGTAGTGTACATTTCATTTATTCTGACATATGGTGGAAATTATAAAGCCCTCTTTCCTTCTTCTTCTTCCACTTATTCTCCTTCTGCTGGGGGTGTACCTTAATTAAGGCCACGGCCGCTTCCTTCCCACTCTTAGGCCTTCCCTATCCCATCGTCGCCATAAGATCTGTCTGTGTCGGTGCGACGTAAAGCACATAGCAAAAAGAAAGAGTCCGATCTCGGTATGACGTCATCGGATGACGCAACAGCATCGAATACTAAAATCGCCGTGCCGTGGGACTAACAATTAGTCTAGCTCTGAACTCCGGCATGATAGCACGTAATGTGAGGTGCCGTTTGATTCGTCTCTACAAGTATAAGGGGAAAATATCAAAAAATGAACATTTGAGGAAATTGTGGTGCGAAGAGGAAAATTTTCTTTTTTTACCGTTTGCTTTACGTCTCCCGGACACAGATAGGTCTTATGGCGACGATTCGACGGAAAAGGGCTAGGAGTGGGAAGGAAGCGACCGTGACCTCAATTAAGGTACAACCCCAGCATTTGCCTGATGTAAAAATGGGAAACGAGGGAAAACTATCTTCAGGGGTTCGAATCCACTATCTACCGAATACAAGCAGAAAGTTACGTGACCAGAGCTGCACAGCTACTCACACAGTCTTTCGAAAAATGTCGGAACATATGGACAATAAATGGCTTCAAAATGATCGAAAACTCATTCCAGAGAATCGAGCGACTGCTCTGAATTCCATAAAGTGCAAAATCACCACGATCGAGAGTCAGAAGGCTTATCACAATAGTCTGAAAGTCAAGGCGGGCGAGTGACATGAGGCAAGCTCTACGCAGAGTCCCAGCCGAACACACCTACTGCCCCAGAGGTGCAAAATAATTTTGAACTCATGGATGTCGATACTGATCACCGCAGTCTGATCGACTTTTTCTGAAGACATATAAATGTGTTTAGAATTAAGAAATAAAATGTCAACAATAAACGTTCAAAGTCAATTGACTGAACACTATTTTGATAGTACCTACCACGCGTTGTGTATTTCACGTTAAAATGTAAGGCATTAACCCCAACGCAGCCCGTGAACTAGAAGATAAACTTCTCTAGACAAGCGCAACATTTTCCTCTCCGTGGCGTGGAGCTTATGGCTATGTTGATTTTTGAACGGCCACCATTTTCACCCGTGGCAAATAGCGGGTCTTAGGACAGTCTTATAAACTTTTCCTTATAATGTCACTGATTTTCGCGTCATATAAGACTCTTGTATGCAATCTCCACTTTAGCTAGACAACGTTAACACTGTGCATCTCTTGCGCTGAAATTGCCTCATCAGGAAGCAGCACTGAACCCAACTAGGTACTCATTATAGTAAAGTTATTCAGATATATAGCTCTCCTTACTAGTTGGAGAATCCTTGGTTACGGAGTGACATATCAAAACCACTTGAAAACACTAATCGCCCCTACTCGAGCGGAGAAGTTATAATGTGCCTGTATCCGCTGCTCTGTGCGGGTAAGGATCAAGCTTTGCGAGGTCATTTACTACATCGGAGCTTAGCAACTCCACTACGAATATTCAAACAAGGGCTCCGGGTCATTATTAAACATGCACAGCTTTACCTCTGCTTGAGCTGAAGTGCTTTAACGAAAGCCACATGTCTGCTTTCATATTCACTACAGCCAACGAGGTTAGGGTCAACTAAAGACGATCTAATGACTTCTCCAAAACAGTTGGAACAGCACAATTCCACATGATATTATAGCTGATAGCCCTATTATAGTTCTCTCTTCACGTACCACTTCTGTGTTTCTATGAGGTTCGTTGCATGGTTCTGGTAACGTAGCCATCAGACATTCGGAAAGTAGAGGTTTTCCGCGATTTCACACTTTCACACCAGGCAAATGTTGGGGCTGTCTCTTGATTAAGGCCACGGCCACTTCTTTCCGAATCCCAGCCTATTCCCACTTTGTGTAGCTGAAAACCTTGTATGTGTTTGTGCGACGTCAAACCACTAGCAAATATTATCAATATGCATAGAGTTGGCAGAATAAACACACCCGCTTGAGGAATTAACTAGGAGTTTAAGGTCCGATTCCCTTCAAGGTACCACACACTGGTGCAACTGAATAATCCTACATGGAATTCGAACCCAGATCACTCGGGGTAGATTATCAGCGCTCTGCCTCTCTCTACATAAATTCCTATGATATGAGTGTCTGTACAGGTAAGTCTGCCCAGAAAGAGGGTGCGATAGAAGAGAGGCATTGTTACTGGCTTCTCACCAAGGAAGTCGCGGATCAAGTCCTGATCTATGCAGATGGGATTTTTATCCCTCTAGTTCGAATTCCGTGTAAAACTGGCGGTCCTATGGGGATGATTACCATATCGATAGCCACTTAAACCTATATATAAGCTTAGCTTCTTTCTTCTCTTCAGAAAGAAAAAAATGCATTATACTACGATATTCAGCAATGGGACTATATATTATATGAGGAATCCAAACCACAGCCCGATTGATGTCTTTCAAAAGCAAGTAAGTAATCTTGAAATTTGCATGTGACAATTAGTAATAATAATTACGAGGCCTACAGCTGTAGGTGAAATCTGAACTATAGTACGTAACTTTATATTTTAAAGATCCCGCATATAATGCCGAAATTCTAACATTGGCGCCTTGAAGATATGTCCCGACATGGTTCTGCAATTAGAAAAGTCGCATATGCAGTGACAGGAGTCTAATCTCAGACTCAAGAGACTACTTTTTGCTAGTGGTTTTACGCAGCACCGACACAGATAGGTCTTATGGCGACGATGGGATAGGAAAGACCTAGGAGTTGGAAGGAAGCAGCCGTGGCCTTAGTTAAGGCCTGGTGTGAAAATGAGAAACCACGGAAAACCATCTTCAGGGCTGCCGACAGTGGAATTCGAACCCTATCTCCCGGATACACGACCAATTCACCCGGTTCAAGAGACTACTACTACTACTACTACTACTACTACCAATCATCTTTGTTTAACGTCCCTTCAATGATTTTAAGAGACGCCTCACTGAAGCAGTAAACTACTGGGGTATTATACTACGCGTAGTTGCTTCCTAATTAATGAGCGCTAACAGACTGTTTAATTTCACTGGAGAACAAGACTTAATGATGAGAAGATTGCCGAACTAAAAGGATAATGGAGTCCATTAGGCAGGAAAAACACTGTATTGGATGTCCCCGCTTTTTAAAAGTACGAGTACTGGCTGAAATAGTTTTATATGAAAGTGCCTGGTCGTTTTTTAAGGTAGTGACCTTATTGGTTATAACAAGTGATCCTCTCTGTGAGCAGCTATCTTTAGATATGCCGCGAGTAATCATAGCTCAGTGGTAGTGTGTCGGCCTCCGGAATCCGTGATCTCGGGTTCAAACGCGGCAGTGATAGTCGGATTTTTGAAGGGCGGAAATATGTCCATTCGGCACTCCATGTTGTACGACGTCGGCAAGATGTATTCATTAATCGATTAATCTTTTACTTAAAGCACTTTACGGGCAGCGAGGCGTATGAGTACAACTACTTTACACTAGATTGACGGTTAACATGCTTGTAGTCGACTGTATTTTTACACTGCATGGAAATACGAAAGAAAATCCACAATTTCTTTCATTAATTAATGATCCCTTCAGGCCTTTCGCCGGGCTGAGTGGCTCAGACGGTTGAAGCGCTGGTCTTCTGACCCCAACTAGGCAGGTTCGATCCTGACTCAGACCGGTGGTGTTCGAACGTGCTGAAATACGTTAGCCTCGTGTCGGTAGTCTGGCACGTAAATTAACTCCTGCGGGACTAAATTCCGGCACCTCGGCCTCTCCGAAAACCGTAATAAAAGTAGTTAGTGGGACGTAAAGCAAATATCATTAATTAATTATCAGGCCATTTCAATACCAGCGTGCTTTTCTTCTGTCTGTTATCGCTCTACAGGACAAGTTGACCATGAGGATGGATTTACCGTAGGCGCAGTGATAAACGTCACACGGCTAAATGTCAACATACTAGTTGCATACAGACACATTCATACCTTCCAAGACGACCCTTATACGTACGAAACGGCCCTTCAGTATCTCAGGAATCATTTACCTAATAGATAGTTTTTCGAGGACTGTTTGACTTTGAATTAGCTATTCATTTTGCTGTTTTCGCCATTTATCCATACTGAAAGGGTGTCTATTCCACCTTGGCCAGGCAAAACAGAATTTTTATTTCTTGTAAAAGCAAATAGGGCCTGCTAGTTGGGTGACATTTCTGACTTCCTAAAAACACTCTTTGGGTTTCCTTTAATAATAATAATAATAATAATAATAATAATAATAATAATAATAATAATAATAATAATAATAATAATAATAATAATAATAATAATAATGCTATTTACTTTACGTCCCACTAACTAATTTTACGGTCTTCGGAGACGCCGAGGTGCCGGAATTTGGTCCCGCAGGAGTTCTTTTACGAGCCGGTAAATCTACCGACACAAGGCTGCCTTATTTGAGCACCTTCAAATACCACCGGACTGAGCCAGGATCGAACCTGTCAAGTTGGGGTTAGAAGGCCAGCGCCTTAACCGTCTGAGCCACTCAGCCCGGCTGGGTTTCCTTTCCTCCTACCCGAATAAGCAGGAGGATGCCCCATAATCAATGCGAGTACGCAACTGGGACATATTTTCTGATGTAGTCTGCAACTAATATGCACGGGACAAGTTCACTAGTTCTCCGCACAGGATGTATTTAATCACGCTGTTGTAGCATATTTCCTCCCGTTAAATCAAGCCCGTTCGAAGTACCACCTCTTCACTTGGCGCCAGTGGAAGGTCTTGAGGTCTTGTTAATGATGGGTGAGGCCATCTGCCCGTGCAGGGAGGAGCGCAATTGGCCGGGCATTAAGTAACTCACCGTCAGACTTAACTAGCATCAACTTCAGCAGAGGGAGTCGCTAATGAAGTCTGCGTACTACGAACTCTATCCCTCTCACCCTAGTAGTTCAGTCTTGATGGACATCGGATAGCAAACGTGAGCACAGAATAGAACAGTAGCCACAGGATGAGCTTTCTTAAGGCCAAATCAAACTAAAATCTTCCCGCTTTGATGTAACTGTGGCATAAAAGCGTCCCGTAAAAATGACCACATTCGATTCTGGACCATGCCACTTTCTTAAGGCTGGTTTGAGCTTCTAGAACAGGGTGCATTCAGCCTAATAATAATAATAATAATAATAATAATAATAATAATAATAATAATAGTACGGTTCCTTAATTGAATGATTAGCGTAGTAGCCTTCGGTTCACAGGGCCCCGGAATCAAATTTTGGGAGGGTCGGGGATTTTAATTTTGTCAAGTCAATTCCTCTAGCTCGGGGATTGGGTGTTTATGGTCCTCTTAATATACATTTTCATTTCCAAACAACACATCACACTGCTAATCACCACAGAAACACGCAACAGCGCTTACTCAGTACCAAAAATGAATACCAGGTAAATTTCTGGGGGCAAATATAGTCGCGCTCAGAACTAACCACTCTACCCTACAACTGTCGAGGTTATGGTGACTAAGTGGTTATCGTGCTGGCTTTTGGTCACAGGGGTCCCGGGTCCGATTTCCGGCAGGGTCGGGAATTTTAACCATCATTGGTTAATTTCGCTGACACGGGGCCTGGGTGTATGTGTCGTCTTCATTATCATTTCATCCTCATCACGACGCGCAGGTTGCCTACGGGAGACAATTCAAGAGACCTGCACCTGGCGAGCCGAACATGTCCTCGGACACTCCCGGCACTAAAATCCATACGCCATTTCATTTCATTTGTCGAGGTTATGGATAGTGGAAGCCTTTATTTTTCACCTCTCCAAGGGCCTTCATTGCCTGTACAAAGATGATTTTGCTTTCTTTGCCAGTAGGTAAGATAAAATCGCGAAATAGAATCAAAATTATTTTCAAATTCCAAATTGATAGGGCTTAAAAGGTCGTCAGGGGACGAAAATCCTTCATAGCACAAAAACTTCGGGTAAATGATAATAATTTAAAATGTAACTGAAATGTTGTTGAATACCAAATTAATTACCGAACACGTAAATAAATAATCTGATTGCATAACTCTTTTTCAAGCAAAGAGTTAATCCAATAGAGAATCTTCTTTGTAAAGTATGCTGAAGGTAGCAGAGAAGTGTGTATAGACTTCAGAAACTACATACTACTCCCAAAGCAACCAAGTATCTCTCCAAGCTGTCATATTCCAAACGGTTCCCACGACAATTGCAGTCACTTTCAGTCGCTCCCCCACACCCACAGCGCTGTCAAATTCAGAACGAGACAAGTATTCGCCTCTCAAACAGACTCCAGCGTTACAAGTACTGAAGGCAGAAGAGGAACAAAAGCATCCATTAGTCAGCTATTTGAGCTCCCATATAACAGAGGCCACCAGACAAATAACAGAATCATCAAGGTATTCATTAAAGCGAGTCAGAAGATAAAATGTTGACCCTGGTTCGACAAGTTGAATATTATTAAAAACAAATGTTTTGTTGAAATCATACTTTTCAGGTCGTATTATCAAAGGGAGAGTAAGTCGTTTCGTAACAACAAATTAAATTGGTTTGACCTTTTAAAAAGCAGTTATAAACTCTCAAAAGTTGACGAAGTAAGGAAGGCAATAATGATCCATACAGTGCACACGGGCTCTGAGAGATTCCTTTGAAGTTTGCGCACTTCAAATCTTTGAAGAGTTGATCAAAAGTACATTAACTACATAACATCGAAGACGTAAGAAGGAAGTAGCCTTCTTCAACATTTCTGTATTTTAGGCCTGCGTTCTTCATTCCTTGAAATGTGTACTTACTGTACTGTACTGTACATGGTAATTTTGTTTCATGCCGTAGTAGACCGACCTTGTTTTACGTCACATGAAAACATCGAATGGTTCGGTGACGGAAGGATGGGAAAGGGCTAGGATTGGGAAGGTAGCAACCGTGGTCTTAATTAAGGTACAGCCCCAGCATTTTCCTGGTGTAAGAATGGGAAACTACGAGAAATTTTTTATTACGTATAGCAGTGCACAACTAAGCGATTAGTAGACAATTCGACGAATTCAGTGGCGCGGTCGGTAAACTGTTGTCCAAAGACCAAGACAACGGGTTCGAAGCCTGCTGAGGTTAGGGACGTATGAAGGTGTTAAAATGGAACAACTCCGTGCCATTGGATTCCAGCACGTTTAACAACATCTCCAGACTACACCGATGAGCCATTACATTATGACAACCTACCTAATACGATATAGGACCACATTTGCCCGCAGAACCGCAGCCACTTGGCGAGGCATCGATTCAACGACGTGGCGGAAGGCAACTTGGGGTATCTGGTACCACAAGCGCAACAGCAGGTCCTCCCGTTGGCGTACACTCTGGACGACGGTGATGTGGAACGAACCCGCTTTTCCAAGTTGAACCACAGATATTCAATGGGGTTCAAATGTGGGCTATTTGGAGGTTACGACATTAAAGGAAATTCACTATCATGTTCCTCGAACTAGTCTTTCACAATCCTGGCAGTGTGGCATGGGGCACTGTCTTGCTGGAAGTGGCTGTCACCATCAGGGATCACTGTTGAAATGGACGAATGGACATTTTTTCCTAATAATGCCAAGATACTGGATATCGTCGTTGCCGGGACAAAACCTTCTATGTGATAATATTTTTAAAGATATACTGACCCGCAGCACATACATTATGAAGAGCGAGAATGCCTTGACAATATTCACACAATATTGCACCTTAGATGATAGAACCTTACCGGACGAAGTTCTAAGCTAAAATATTTCAGACAGGAGGTTTTGTCCCGGCAACGACGATATTTAGAGAACTGGAACAAGTGACACCAGTAAGTCCCATGAAAACATCGTCCAGACCATCACAGCCTGCCTCCGTCCAACCGTGCAACCACGTGGCATAGCGAGAGCCCTTCGGGTGTATACAAAATATTATCCGCACTCGCATCCGCACTTCCTTCATCTGCATACGCGATTGGTTATCCGCGGATATTTAAACTGTTTGACTATATAACACCCACGGTAATGAAACGGATAGATCTGTTAAAACAGCACAATACGCCTGATACCTGGTGACAGCCCCCTTCAATGACACGTTTATGAAGGATTTCCTCTTGCGACAACTACCGACATATTGCGCGGTTCTCTTTCGGAACATTTGTTCCTTCCTTCTACCAGTTGTGGGCAAGAGCCAGTTAGGCTTATGGACTCAAGGCTCTTTATATACCATCATTCTATCATACCAATGTCAAGGGTTGCCTCACCACAAGCAAATATAATTGCATAGAATGTGAAAGACTCACTTGTCGAGAGTTTTTTTTTTTTTTTTTTTGCTAGTTGTTTTACGTCGCACCGACACAGATAGGTCTTACGGCGACGATGGGACAGGAAAGGGCTAGGAGTGGGAAGGAAACGGCCGTGGCCTTAATTAAGGTACAGCCCCAGGATTTGCCTGGTGTGAAAATGGGAAACCACGGAAAACCATTTTCAGGGCTGCCGACAGTGGGGTTCGAACCTACTATCTCCCGAATACTGGATACTGGCCGCACTTAAGCGACTGCAGCTATCGAGCTCGGTGTGTCGAGAGTTCTAGTGTATACTTGAGTGAAAATCAATAAACATAATTATTTAGAAATTATCGGCAAAATTATCCGCAGTGCCATACAGTTTGCATCCGCCAAAACACCAACTTCGCAGATATTCGCGGATAAATCTGCGGATATCCGCATCCGTACAGGGCTTTAGCCAATAGCCTCCGATGGAAATCGGCGTACACGTGCTCGGCCATCGATATGATGAGGTAGGAATCTGTATTCATCGGACCAGGCGACCTTTTTTCCAATCATTCACTGTCCGGTGGAGATGATTTTGTGACAACCTCACGCGCTACTTTCGGTGAAATGTAGTCGACATTCGTTTACGACAGCGTCGTCTTCTCTGCAGTCCCATACAGAGCAGTGTTCGATGAATCAAGCGATAGGAAACATTGGCCTGGTCATCATCGTTGTACCTGGTGGCGATTTCTCGAGCTGTGGCAACGCGGTCGCTCCGAACAATGCACGACATCCTCTGCATGCTTTTGGCATCAATAAACTGCTATCGACATACGGCTCGATTTTCGATACGTGCTCACAATAACGACACAAGAGCAGCTCACAAACCACGCCGTTTCAGAGATGCTGGTACCAAGGTGCCGTACCATCACAATTTGCCCTCTATCAAACACGGAGAGGTCGACGACCTTTCCAATTTTCTGGCGCCGGAGACTACCGACAGCAAGCCTATAGACCTCTCCTCTAAACTGCATAACATGGTACCAGCATTCCACGCGTTACTCTCACCGCTCCGAGCGCGCTAAACGTTCCCGCGTCGGGGCGGTCATAACACTGTGGCTAATCGGTGTAACCTCCCTACCAATATAGAGCAGGTACACTACCGCTTCTTTTCACGGACAGTACATCGCATCTCTTTTAATCACACTGTCCAAGCATCAGTTGTGAACACATATTAAACATACAGTATAAGTGCTTGTTTTCTATGTCTAAAGTAAAACATAAAGACCTGAAAAAGGGAAGTCCTAGTTGATGTAAAGAGGCATCGTATTTTTGCACCGGCACGATAACAACACATCTTACTCAATCTTACTAAGTTGGATCAGCACTATCACTGCGATGTACTGGGCCATTATTCCTCGAACTGGCACCGAATTATGTATATATCTGTTTGCACTAGTAAAGAAATAGTAGAAGAGGATAAGGGATGGTGCACCGGTCATGTCTTGAAGTCGAGCGTTTGACCATGATTTCAGCAATGCCATGACTAACGTCCACGTAGACGAATGTTACAAGAAAAATATTCAGACAATTACGGGACTATATGTTAAATACAAGGTCCTTTCAACACATTTTAGGTTACGTGTGTGTGTGTGTGTGTGTGTGTGTGTGTGTGTGGAAAGTGTGTAAAATTAGACGGCAAGATATTTTAGCTTATTTATTGAATCACCCTCGTATAACAGAAGTAAATGAAGTGCGCTAATTTTTTTTATAGTAGGAATTGCCAAGACTAGCCTTACTTCAAGACGGAGAAACTTGTAATTCAGAAGCTCCATTTCTGCTTTTAAAAGGGAGTAGAGAAAAGAAAGATATATTTATTTTATATTTACTTCTTACTGGAAGTCCGTCTCTTAGATCACCAGTCCAGAGAGTAGTAATAATACAGGTTGGAGCTACAACATTTGTTCTTTACGTTGGCTATCAGGCCCGAGACATATGCTCGTATCTTACAGCTCCCTGCTTTCAGCAGGTGGTGCGCCGAAGCTTGTTGAAAAATAAACCAAAAACCTAATGTCAGCAATGGCGGGCGAACCACTTCCGTTTCAACCATTTGTTGTGGTCACCCAGTAATGGCAACATGGACGCTAGCCCTCGCTTTAATTGCGTTCCTCTTTCTTCTTTTTGCCCCAGTACCAGCAATAACGACGGAAGTCATGGAAACAGATAGGTAGAGTACTGCGCATCGGCATTGATTAAATACACCTTAACGCTAACAGAAAGGTAATGATGTTAAATACGAGGACGTCAAGAATTAATGGAACTTATTGAAGTAGAATACCAGTTTTCAGAGGACCTACTTGGTTAAAAGTGACACAGAGATGGCGTTACCAACAGTCTTATAGCGCATGTGAGTACTATGCCGTAACCATCAAACATAGTTAAGTGTAACATCATTGAGTGAAAAATAAGTCTATTTATATATTATGTTTTTCTATTTGTGCATTTTAAACACTGTTAGGAGGGAAAATAATGTCTATTAGAGTAAAATAATAAGTAATTATAAACACTTTGTAAATAATTGAGCACTATTAATAAAACAATAACATCCGAGCTTAATCCCTAGTTAGCCGATATTTTGAATAAGTGAAAATTCTCCTAAGGAGGAGTGAATAAAGTCAGATAATAAAATAATTTAAATAAAAGCATTTGTGTCGCTTCATTGTTGTAAGAAATAACGTATTCTACGCATGATAATTTCATAAAACTGTTTAATTTTTTAAGACGGTATAGACGATAACGTGACACTGCTGTCAATTGTTTTGAAGAAAGACTTATCTTGAATGGCATTGTAGCTAAGAACGCCATTGTTGTGGAACTATGCAGTTGATGCGATGGTAGCGGTAACTGTTTTATGAAGAAGAACATAAAGATAATCAGCGCCTCTAACAAGAATTGTAGGAGAAACTGGAAGAGTTCCGAACCCCCCAAGAATGGAAACAGAAAGGAACAGAAAAGAGAGGTGAAAACAAAATCCACCTAGTTTTCTCAACCAAGCCCTAAAGGATAAGAAGAGAACAAAAGTCAACCAAAGGCAAGTGCATAGGAAAGATGAAAGAAATCAGCGCAAACTAAGCCAGATTCAGCTGGTGCCTAGTGGCCAGAGTTGGTAAGAATTAGAAGTTACCTTAGGACGTACATTCAGCACCTATTGATAATTTACATTAATTATAAATGCTTGCGAAAATCAGGGACAGCTTTATAATTTTTATTAAATTGGCAACTGTCATCCTGAAAATGATAAAAGGAGTTCGCAAGGAACAACCTTTTGCAACAGGCCATATCCAGCTCTAATCATGTGGATTCTGCTCCAGTACAATGTTTCAGCACATCAAGTAAGTGAAACACAATCAATTACATGACAATATACTTTCTGCATAGCTTCCACATTCTCCGAATCATGCACTCTGGGACATTCACCTCTTTCATATTATGGATCTTCGAGGATGTTACATTCAATCAACTTTGAAAACCGAATTGCGAGTCTCAGGTACAGTAAACAAGGTGTCAGTAAGGAACATTATTAAGTAATGGATAAAACTATTGAACTGTATCAGGAGGAGACTACTTCGAAAGCTCGTGGATGTTCTCTAAGGATAGGCAACGGTCTTAACATATTTTAAAATGTTCAAGAAGTTCTGCGCATAGTCTTTGTTCTGGTTATCAAATTCCTAGATCAAAAGCCTGTACACACATGCACACAATGTAGATGTCAATAAGTACTGGCACATTTCCCTGCACTACTGTTACAAATAATACGATTCCATATAACGTTTCATAGTTCAAACAGGTAGGAAAAGTCCCGAAATTGCGGTGCTGCGCCACGTTACTACTCTTCAGGCACACCTAACATTAGAGAACCCGGTTTCAAGAGGAATTTACGATTGCACTAAAGCATGGCATTTCGCTTTATAGCTAACTGAGATAACAAAGTGCTTTAAACAAGCCGTATAGGATAGATAATGATTCCTTTGGTAGAAATCCGAGAAATGAATTGGAAGCGTAATATACTGTAACTTTTTGATGACTACGAAATAAATAAATAATAATAATAATAATAATAATAATAATAATAATAATAATAATAATAATGATAATAATAAAATATAAGTGATTAACATAAATTAAAATATTCAACAACTTCATAAAATACATGAAATAAATAATATTACTCAAAATAATGTATCGATATGTCCCTAGTATGGGCGCCAGAGTTGTTGTGATGTACTTGTTTCGGGAAATTCCATGAGTCATGTATATATCCCAGCCTGATGAGATGAGCTTCTTGTTGTATTAGGGAAGTTCGTTGACTCATGTAACAAACCCCAGAGTTTGTTTATCTCTTGGGAGCGAGGAGAAGTTCAGGGCATGGTCTTGACAAGAGGTTCACTCATGATTGGCTGGCAAGCACCAATCCAGACGTATCATCTGAGAGGAGGGGGATGTTGATGTCTATAAAGGTTGATCATACGGCGGCAAAATATACAAATGAAATAATAATAATAATAATAATAATAATAATAATAATAATAATAATAATAATAAAATCGAATACTGACAATAATATCTCTAACTTCTACATATAATTCGGGGGTGTGATATATGTACTATCACAATACTTTAGCAAATAATGTAGTCCAACGGTTGAACGATTCCCTTTGACTGAGCTGCCATTTATTACTTGTAACACTATAACTAATGGATTACAACCCATTTCCCTTGCTTATGCGCAGGTATTAGATGCCATTTTTATTTATGGTGTTGTGGTGATAAAGTTTCCGCCGTGACGAATATATTTGAAGGTTCTAACAAGGAAACTGTTTGTGTTGGACTAGACTGATTGCAATAATATTAATTAGAATGATCAGCTAAGGGATCGTAAACTTAATGGCAATTGTTATTTCGCTGTATAATGATATTTCCGCACTTACATAATAGTATTTAGCAGCAGTAGTTTCAAACGGAACGTGACCATCGAAGGCATCGATTGAAATAAATTTGGTAGGGTGGTAAATAAAGACATCATAACATCGCTGTACGCCTGCCGTTGTTATATAATCTGTCCACAACATAACAAAATGAATGGTTTTGAAAAGGAATCCGGCAGTTTCCTAGTTCGACCTAATAAAATATTAAGTTAGTGGTATGCACATTTATATACAGATGAACAATTTTTCACACTACTGTACTTAATATTTTATCTTCCTTTATAAAATATACATTTTTTTTGCTATTTGCTTTACGTCGCACCGACACAGATATGTCGTATGGCGACGATGGGATAGGAAAGGCATAGGAAGTGGAAGAAAGCAGCCGTGGCCTTAATTAAGGTACAGCCCCGGCATTTGGCTGGTGTGAAAATGGGAAACCACGGAAAACCAGCTTTAGGGCTGCCGACAGCGGGGCTCGAACCCACTATCTCCCGATTACTGGATACTGGCCGCACTTAAGCGACTGCAGCTATCGAACTCGGTACATAAATTATTATTATTATTATTATTATTATTATTATTATTATTATTATTACTATTTCCAGCGTGGCACAGCCCTTGTAAGGCAGACCCTCCGACCAATGCGGCATCCGACCTGAACATACTGAAAACTGCGTGTTATTGCGATGGGCGATAGTGTTGTGCGTATAAGTTGCAGGGATGTTGGGAACAGTACGAACAATCACTCGCCCAAGCCAAGGGAATTAACAATTAAAGATTAAAGTCAAAGATTAAACTCTCTAACCTGGCTGGGAATCGAACCCGCGGCCCTCTGAACCGAAGGCCACTAAGCTGACCAGTGAACCAAGGGGCTGCACGATAAAGAAGTATGCTGATGTACACAAAGCGTGAAAATATGGTCGTCCTGTAAAAATCTCATTTTCGGTATAAGTCAAAGTGATTTTTGTAACTTCAAAACAGATCTATTGGTTGACGAATTTTTCTACAGTGTTTACTTAAGGTCATCAGCTAACTGCTCTGAGACACCCAGCTATTGTATCTCTAACATTGATTTTACGGCAAAATGACTATGAGCATTAAATATAGGATATGCTACTTGATCATTCACTCAAGTTTCATTGATATCTGTCTCGTCAATTTTCGTATACGTATTTTCTGCCATAAGAAATGAGATTTGTACATAATTTTAATTCTTAATGATTCGATTTAATTTCGGTCTGAAGTATTTAGAACTCTAACTAGACGGATGGTTGGAGCATCATTCATGGAAACTATTTTCTCTTGCACGATTGCGGGATCAACCAGACAAATGGAAAAAATACAGATAGGAATGGGGAGCGTAAGGTGATGTGGAATATATGAATAATGCAGATTAGGGTCACCACGTGTAGGATATGAAGCGAGAAAACTGTCAGCCAGAAAATCCTTGTGCTACAGAATGTTTATTCTCAGAGAGTACAGTAAGGTTTGCGGTAAATCCTCACAGTAGTCCCCAAGACTGGACTGTCCACAACACTCAGCCAAAGATGTGGGAGACGTCAGATACCAGTCGCCTCACCACGTGTGAATTTTGCAATCTTATGCCTGTTGCTCACAGTAAAATTTTCGTTCAAATTTGTTGCTCACGGTCAAATTAAAGTTTTATAAAACCTTTGATAAAACTTTTCATAAAATAGGACATGTTCTATTCCGCAAAATTAATTTTACGAAACGAACCAATCAGCGAAGCTGACATCACGACGATGCTGGCGCTACGTCGTGAGAAGATCGTGAAGCTCACTTGGAAAACAAACACTTCTTTCTAAAATGGCAGGATCCAGGTGGACTAAGGAAGCTGTTAGTGTTTTACTGGACGAATACCAGAAATATTCTTCTTTGTACGAAGTTAAAACGCCACTTTACCGTAACAGAAATGCAAGAAGAGAGGCAGAAAACACAATCGTCGAATTCCTACATGAATGCTGATCTTCTAACCTCAACTAATTTTCGACCAACGACAACAATCCTATACCTTCTTCTCTTCTTTTGATCCAATTCAGAGTCCAGCATTTCCTGGCATTGCTTTTTTTTCCTTTTTACCACTGTACAACATATAATTGCAGCTAAAGCAGCAAGTTTTGCTTCGTTTGTTGGAGCCATACTCTCAAACACACTGTAAGTTGAACAGCTGATTCTTGGTTTAAAAGTTTATCGATAGATGGCAAAACATACACATCTTAGTTAAAAAGTAAGTTTATAGATGGCCATTCCGATGCTTCCACGGATTTCATAAAATAATTTTACCGTGAGCAACACAACTTATTTTACGCAAATTTTTATAAAATTAATTGTACAACAAATTTTACGAAACATTTTACCGTGAGCAATAGGCATTATGTTTCACAGCGTTATCAGTGTCATCTTGTGTGCCGAACTGTCTCCCACGCAATGGTCTTTCACTTTGGGGATGATATTACAATCGCACAGGGACGGGCCCGTTAAGCGCTGAATTTGCCTAAGAACATCAAATCTGCAGGGAGTTTGACTCGCTACTGAAGTTCCAACGCCTGCGCGTGGTACTTGTCCAACGCACCGCCAACTGGTGCTTTGTCCATGTTCTATGAGTGTCATGCTTTCCAGGACAGGTGATCATTTAGAGGTAGCACAGCCCAAAATGTAGGGGCTGCCTGGCCGAGGCGGTAAAGGCGTGCTCGGTTCGCCCGGAAGGACGTGGGTTCGTATCCCCGTCAGGAAGTCGTAAAATTTAAGACACGAGATTTCCACTTGCGGAGGTGCATATGGCCCTGAGGTTCACTCAGCCTACACCAGAAATTAGTACCAGGTTAATTCCTGGGGGCAGAGGCGGCCGGGCGTAGAGCTAACTCTACCCCAACACGTGCCGAGGTTAACGATGGTGGAAGCCTTTACCTTCCACTCCTCCAAGGGCCTTCATGGCCTGACTTTGCTTTGCTTTACAGCCCAAAATTTGAGGAAAAATAGGTTTTTCTTGCTAGTTGCTTTACGTCGCGCCGACAGAGATAAGTCTTATGGTGACGATGGGAATGGAAAAGGCTAGGAGTGGGAAGGAAGCGGCCGTAGCCTTAATTATGGTACAGCCCCAGCATTTGTTGTGAAAATGGGGAAGCACGGAAAACCATTTTCAGGACTGCCGACAGTGGGGTTCGAACCTACTATCTCCCGAATACTGGATACTGACCGCACTGCAGCTATCGAGCTCGGTAAAAAAAAAAAAAAATTGGCATGGCTTATGTCTCAAACCTCTTATAAAGTATAGTACTTGCTAACCCGCTACCAAGTATTCATAAAAAAACAGATATATAGTACGGATGTGTATTCTGAAATGGCTCTAAAAGTATTCATAAAATTGTTCTGTGATGGGTAAGTGAAAGCGACATCTAGTAACTCAGTGAGCAGTGAGGAAGCTACCCCATCCCTTCCTCTATTAACTGGTTCTGATTACCTCATACATGTACCACTCAATTAAAACATTCCTCTCTCAGTGACGTATCGCATGCACACCTAATTCCATCATCATGCCTACACTAATCAATTCAGAATACTATCTGTGCCGTTGCATAATAGTGCCCACATGCAAATAGAAACAGCTATCAGCGCGTGATGATGTATGACAAGAATTAGCCACAGTGAAGGACATATTCTAAGGCGTAACATCGGTGGCGTGCCAGATGCGACCGTGCCGCATGCGACCCGTGCCACTAGCGACCGCATAATCTGTAACCGTGCCGGATGCGACCGGCGTTGACAAACAAATTGTCGTTTGATAAGTTGTGTCATCACCCAAGATAAGGTAAGCTAAACGAAGTGCAGTGCCATTTCAATAAGTCCTATAAGCAGCTACTGCCCCTACTTACGAAAGATGGTGATGCGTTTACGTCTTTACTGGGCGAGTTGGCTATGCGGTTAGAGGCGCGCGGCCCTGAGCTTGCATCCGGGAGATAGTGGGTTCGAATCCCACTGTCGACAGCCCTGAAGATGGTTTTCCGTGGTTTCCCATTTTCACACCAGGCAAATGCTGGGGCTGTACTTTAATTAAGACCAGGGCCGCTTCCTTCTCATTCCTAGCCCTTTCCTATCCCATCGTCGCCTTAATAATAATAATAATAATAATAATAATAATAATAATAAACTACTTGCGCAAATCTTCTTCTTCTTCTTCTTCTTCTTCTTCTTGTGCTATGTCAAGGTCTCCCTGTCGTTGGGGATCTCTATGTTATGATCATTTACTAAATTACGCAATTCTCCTGTGCTGGAAATTTCCGTCCACTCCTTGATGTACGCCTTCTTAAGACATGCCTTCGTCTTTTCCCGTTTCTTCTTGCAACACCTAACATTGTCCCATAGATGCAGGGTCCATTTTTCAGATCGCAGAATGCCACGTAGATCTATGAAATATATTATCTGGATAAATACCTTATATTAGGTATATAACCCAGAATCACACCCGAGTGACAGGTCGGTTGGTTATGTTAAAGTCACAACTGCGGCTTCCTTCGGCCCTCCATGTTGTCATACATGATCAGCGGTCATTTCCAAATATGTGCCCAAATTAAGAGATCTATTGGCATTTGCTTGTCTCGGGGAGTTCTCGACCAGCATTTATCGTTTGAGAACTTGTTCATTTGTCAGGCGAATAATCGATCGGATTTTTTAATATTTCGAAGACTTCCAGCCGCTTTACTGAGAATCTTTTGGGGACATGCGTTTCCACATCATATAATACGATAGATCGAGCATATGAGCATAAAACTTTACCAACTCAAGTTTACACTGATTTTACCCAAGGCTGGAATTTCTTTGTAAAAATATATTAGTTTTTTTAATTAACTTCAGTTAATATTTTCTCTTATGTTTACGAATTAGGATTTTTTTTTTTTTTACAAGTTGCTTTACGTCGCACCGACTCAGATAGGTTTTATGGCGACGATGGTGTAGGAAGGAGCTAGAAGTGTGAAAGAAGCGGCCGTGGCCTTAATATTGAGGTACGGCACAAGCATTTTCCTGGTGTGAAAATGGGAAATCACGGAAAACCATCTTCATGGCTGCCGACAGTGGGGTTCGAACCCACTATCTCCCGAATACTGGATACTGGTCGCACTTAAGCGACTGCTGCTATCGAGCTCGGTAATTAGGATATTTGGAGCCATGCAAACCACATTTTATTTTCCATATTTGTACATATTTCCGGCTTTAGTACATATTTTTAGATACTAGAGGAAAATTCATATAGGCTATATTGCTATAATGGGAGGAGAACACAGTCCCGCAAGACATCTTCCTGCCGAATAGTGCGATTCATTTTGTATAGAAGGGGAGTGGTCCTTGTTGAAGTATTCTGATTCTAAGGCGTAGAATAAATTGTACCACTGACTCCGCCTCTCTACTTCATAGAATATGAGCTACAGGAAGGGAAACCTTCATATAATATTCTAATATTTAGCCCACATGTAAATATCTCCTGGAAGTCAAGTTTGAACAGCTTACATTTCGGCGTATTCCGCGAGTAATTATAAGATGATTTTTATTTCCAAACTACCTTTGTTAATACACGGAAGGGTAAGAACTGGCAATTACTTAGAGTGACGACACCGAAGTACTCGACACCAGAATGGTGCAGCGGTAATTTGTCTAGTAGCATATATGGATCACGTGGCCATCTAGCAGCGAAGAACAATCCAATTACTCCTCTCCCTCTGGCATCGTAAACGAGATGTTTCTACCAGAAATCAGGCATGATATCGTCGAGATGAATTCTAGCCAGAGTACCTTGCCAAAGCGAATATGGGTTCAGACGTGAGTCATTCAAGAGCTATCATTGTAAGCCATGACGAGTGGAGGAATAAAAAACCACACAATGTTTGGCTGAAGTGTAAAACATCTTTTAACAGTAGGTTCTTAAATGCACATCCTTCAGATCTATCAATATTGTTCTTCCTGTCTGTAGTAATTTCACGCTTCGATCATTTAATATTGGGCCTACAAGAATAACCAATGTCTCACGCATACGGTATAGTAAAAGATCAGATACGTACAGTTAAAATCATATCGTTTTCGATTATGATAACAATAAAACTAATACGACAAAGCACCAGTATTTCAACTGTCTTGTTGATGCAGGGGTAGTTTAGTCGCCTCCTGATCTCAAGTTTGCAGGTTTAATCCTGTCCGAGGCAAGGGCGCCCATACCCGGGGGCAAGGTGGGGCCGCGGCCCCCCTCTAGCTCTCAGGGAAAGGCAAGAATCTAGTGTAGTCACGTGTTTTCCTTTCAAGAAAATGATTTAAAAGTCAGTATTACGTAAAAGCGGTAGTACCGTCCATCACTAACAGGCAGGGGATACCGTGGGTTACTCTACCGCAGAATACCAATCGCAATTTATCTTCCAAAAATATTAAAATTACTACGTACCCCCAGGTCAGGGCCCCCCAGGTCAGGGCGCCCATGGTCCGAGGTGAACGATTTACGTATGATAACAAGAGTGTTAATCGCTACAGCATGGGCAAATAAGATCATATGTATGCATGACCTCAAATAAGCAATGAATGCTGGGAATTAAACTGGATACGAGATCACATCGGTAACTACCGCTCGGTGATTGGGCATGCCATATTAAAATTACAATTACGCAAGTGCTGTGCATTTAGACGAGATTTTGTTTGCCATTTGACAAAACTATTGAAATGATTCCCGATGGTATACGATATCAAATTGACAGCTACTGTTAAGTGTGCTGTGTTGCATGCAGAACTTGTGCTGCAACAAGTCCATCATACATAATTGTTTCCGTCATCGTTCCATCCACCTCATCGAGCTGATTGTTCAACAAAGATACACCTCAGTGGCACGAATGGTTAATCGTTGACGTTCTATTACGAAGAGAGTGAGTTCAAATCTAACTGAAGTCAGTGGTATTTGAACAATCTGTAACAATTCTTTTTCTTGCCAGTGTCTCCCTCCGAAAGTTGGCGAGCCAATGATTACACTAGTCTGTGAATTTCTGCTTCATGAATGTTGCAAATAAACTGATGCAACATGACGCTGGTGTTTTACATCAGAAAATCTAATTCGTATCTTGCTATCACTTAACGAATGTTGGCAAATTTGTAATGATTATATTTTGTAAATGTTCAGGTTTTATACAACATATATATTTTGAACAGCCAATTATTTTTAACCAAAGCAATTAAAATATAATACAAACTACACGGAACAAAGAGAATCGGTTGAAATATGAGCTAAAATGTCCCTAAAGTTCACAAATAACTGATATCAGTTTGTAATTCGGCAATGAAAATATTTAAGAAAAATATAACTTTGTGTTAACTGCGGCTACGTAGGTCTACTACAACAGAGATCACCTATATTTATGAAGCATTTGTTACACCGACAGGGTTATACGAATTTTGGTGATATAATAAACCGAATTATCTAAATAAAATATAATGTTCAATACAATACAACTCTGAAGAATAAAGATGGTAATTTTGCAGCTTGTTTAGCGAAATAATAATACACACAGATTTAATAAACTACATTTTTTATTCTTAATTACACGTTTATGAGGTACTCGCTAAACCCAGTGCTGTTTACCAGAGAGACAAATATACGCCCTTGTGACTCTCAGATTAATTCGTGCGATATTCATTCGCTTCGAGAAAGACTGTTCAGTTATCGCTACAGCAAGATGACGTGCATGGCCATCATTTATTGGAAACAAAAAAGAACGTTCGATAAGAGGTAGCCTATTCTAAATGGTTTCATGACTTAAGACACGTCAGATATATCAACTTAACAATGGGGAATTCTGATAAATTGCAACTATTAAGTATAATTTACTATGAATGTAAAGTTGTGTTTCCTATATTCAAAGCTCTCACCACGCCCCTGCCGAGTGGTTGTCGATACAGCCTTCTCTGCTCAAGATACAAGGTTCAATGTCGAACGAAATTGTTATAATGACAAATGCATAGCTTGCTATGTAGAACACAAAGGCATGCGAAAACTGTTCCACTTATATATTTAAAATATCGTGGGTATAAAGTTCATGAAGTATCTGGCCATTTCATTTGATCACTGTCCGTTTCCCTGTTATTTAAAAGTTTAAAGCATTTATTTTTCTCTAGGTGAATTTTCTTTCCACCCTTCGCTGATATGGCTGACCTGTTTCTTAGTTGTGGAACATCAGCACCCTATGTGAAAAAGGAACTTCCCTGCTCAGCCCAAGGCTTATTTGATACTCAACAGTTCCACCATCAGCTGTCATAGATGAACTAGGTGTCACTGAAGAGGCTTACTAGGGAAATGAGGAGTGAGGTAATATCCCGTTGTTTTCTTCACTGAGTCAAAAAAGCAAAGTCACCTCCGTACAGGCCATGGAGGCCCTTGAAGGAGTGGAAGGTAAAGGCTTCCACCATTGTTAACATCGGCACTTGATGGGGTAGAGTGGTTAGCCCTACACCCGGCCGCCTTTACCCCCAGGAATTAACCTTGGTGTAGGCTGAGTGAACCTCATGGCCATATGCACCTCCGAAAGTGGAAATCTCGTTTCTTAAATTTTACGACTTCCTGACGGGGATTCGAACCCACGTCCTTCCGGGAGAACCGAGCACGCCTTTACCGACTCGGCCAGGCAGCCCCTCTTCACTGAGTCAGTAGATGCTATTACTTATCAGTCTGTCAAGCCCACGAAAATAAACGCATCAACTGACCGTATGAGTAATATTTTCACATCATTCAAACAGGGACTGGGTGCATACGGAATGGCATTACTAGTATCACTCATACCTAGGTCACTTTGATTACTTTCATGTAGTCAAATACAAGGATGAGACAAACAGGTCAACGAAAGTAACAAATTTGTTCTAGCCCGTACCAGAAGACAAACTGCACTGAGGTCTTGCCAGCAAAGGCATTAGTATTATTTATTTACCACAATTTTTATGCAGAAATATGGAAGGTCTACATATGAAATGTTTCCTAGACCTAGATGACAATATAACTCACTTCCTGTACTCCTTATTAAACCATTCAAACATGCATATTTTATACGGTATGTCCTCTCTTAGCTGTGCTGTTTAGCAAGCTCGTTTTTATTTTCTTGTAAAATCAATAACGTACGGATTACACTACAGGAAAGCATCTTATATGCAAAGCTAAGTCGTTAGACAAAGGGAGCAAATCCTCTTCGGGTCTGTTGTTGCTCAAGAGAAAGCAAAAGGGAAATATGCTTGCTTATTGTAGCGGATTTGCAAGAATATGATAACAAATAAACTGTTATGCAAACTGAGAGGCTTTGCTCACAATAAAAGCCTCTTACTCTGACTCTGAACCAGAGTTCGTTCAGACGGGACCCAGCAACTACACAGCTCCAAATCTCGAAATCACATTTCTTGCCCTCTGAAGTGTCAACGTTGTGTGCATTCATACACTATTTTCATTATTGTTCAACGTTCAGTGTAAACAACTCAGAAAATCGCATAAGGTATTCCAATAGGATCAATTCATAGCTTTATAACTGAACCTTCCGTTAGAACTGAGACTTCTAAATGCCAGTCAGTGGAAGTTCATGTCCGGCTCCATGGCTAAATGGTTAGCGTGCTGGCCTTTGGTCACAGGGGTCCCGGGTTCGATTCCCGGCAGGGTCGGGAATTTTAACCTTAATTGGTTAATTTCGCTGGCACCGGGGGCTGGGTGTATGTGTCGTCTTAATCATCGTTTCATCCCCATCACGACGCGCAGGTCGCCTACGGGTGTCAAATCCAAAGACCTGCATCTGGCGAGCCGAACTTGTCCACGGACACTCTCGGCACTGAAAGCCATACGCCATTTCATTTTCAGTGGAAGTTCATAAAGAAAGGTGCGACGCCTACGAATTCAGGCATAATGTAACTTTGTTAAATTATAAGGTAATATATCTGCAAAAAAGTATTGTAAATGTGGTTAAGTGTAAGAGAGGGCCAGAGTTCGCCATTTGACAGATGACTTATAAAAAAAATAGAAGTAGGAGACTTACGACAGGCACAAAAACACACTAGTGGACCCTTGTTGCTCTGCCGCATTCCTTATAAATAGGTCAGATAACTCATCTCGGTATGCCCGTCGCAGTCCTTTTGATTTTCCTGCCCTTTTCAATAGTTTCACGAACATTTAATACCGGTAATATAGTTTATAACACTTCGACCATTCGGCCATATCTGGACCTTAACATTTTCAAAACGAACTTGCTCAAGATAGTGCAACATACAATTGGCCGTGGCTGAATAATGGTTTGACCGAGCTCGATAGCTGCAGTCGCTTAAGTGCGGCCAGTATCCAGTATTCGGGAGATAGTAGGTTCGAACCCCACTGTCGGCAGCCCTGAAGATGTTTTTCCGTGGTTTCCCATTTTCACACCAGGCAAATGCTGGGGCTGTACCTTAATTAAGGCCACGGCTGCTTCCTTTCCACTCCTAGCCCCTCCCTGTCCCATCGTCGCCATAAGACCTATCTGTGTCGGTGCGACGTAAAGCAACTAGCAAAAAAAAAAAAAAAAAAAAAAAAAAAAAAAGGGTTCGAGTAAGTAGTCTACCCTCTTTTTCAAGAGTTTTTCCCTGCGCTTTATAAATGGTCATACAGAAGGCTAGTTAACTTGATACCTTCCCGTCTATACGTACGTAGATTGTTTTTTCTTAGCAGCATGTAAGTTATTAGGATCGTTCTGCCATCTGTCGAGTATACCCAGAAGTTGGAAAAGGAAAAAAAAATCCACGGCCGACTTGATGCGTCGCTCTAGGAGCGCAGCGAGGGATCCAGTCAGCCGTGGAGAATCAAAGAGTATCTAGCAGAGAATAGTGTTCTTCCTCTACCAGAGGAAGTGTATACTCTCTGGTTTCACATGTAGTAGGCCAAATATGGCTGCATGCAATGGCATTACTAAGGATGACATATGTATATATCAGAATATTAATGAAAGTGTTAGACGCTTAGCAACCTGCAAAGTACAGAATGTACTGCTGGTTAGGATAAGCCTTCGCCTGCAATTACTAGAGTGGTCATTTAATTATTTCATGTTATGATTACTCAAAGTCGGCTGAACTTAAAGACCTATCAATGCATCATGATTTACCGGCTGGTAATTCCGGAGAAAATAAAACAGAAATGAAGTAAATCGGTCCAGAAAGAAAGGACGGATTTGCCAAAGCTGCTTCTAGTAATTTTAATATATAGATTTGTATAGTTCTGGATAGCAAATTTATGAATATAGTAACTTCGGTGGCTGCAAAGGGACCAACCTCACTATTGAAGGGCCATCTGTATAACAGGTATGGGTGCCATACAGAACAACTGATTCTGTAGAACACGTTAGTCTTTCATCATCTTGATGATAAAGAATTGTACGTTTCGTTGTTGCTTTGTCCACTGGGCAGCCTCTAATGGAAGGAGCCGAGCATTTACCGTTGAAAGGTAAACACCGTATTTGCAGCTAACATTAAGGCTTTATCTAATTATTTATTTTTGCAGTTTCATCCTCGCGTTGATCGAAGGCTCATTTTCCCTCCGTTCTAATAGAGCTTCTATTCATAATTCGGAGTACAACAACGTATATGCAATATGTCAGTGGCCCAAGGTCTCAAACTGGGTCAGAAATGAGGAAGGGTTAGACACCGAGATCTTTCTGAACCGCAATACAGTATTATGAAGATCATATACTATTAACAATGGAAAAATACAGACAATTATTTTAAGTAGGACCTATAGCGGATAATTATTAATTAAAAATGGAAATTTACATCCCGCTAGTCCTGATTTTACATCCGATTGTAAATTATCTCTAAAATGATCAATGAAGAATTTCAAGCCCATCTATCCCCTATGTATGTTTAGTCTTCAGCCCTAAGGCTGGTTGGATCCTCAACAGCTCTGCCATCAGCTGTCATAGATGGCCTAGGCATCACTGAAGAGGCGTACTAGGGAATGAGGAGCGAGGTAGTTTCCCGTTGCTTTCCTAAGTTAATAATAATGTTATTGCTTTTTACAAGCCACTAACTACTTTTAACGGTTTCCTGAGACGCCGAGGTGCTGGAGTTTTGTTCCGCAGGAATTCTTTTACGTGCCAGTAACTGTACCGACACGAGGCTGGCGTATCTGAACACCTTCAAATACCACCGGACTGAGCCAGGATCGAACCTGCCACGTTGGGATCAGAAGACCAGCGCTTCTATCGTCTGAGCCACTTAGTCCGGATCAGCTATCACCTAAGTTGTGGTTACTGGCTCAAAAGGCCTAGTCGGTGCTTTGAAATTTTAAAACCCAGCGGGGCAATCTCTTCCAGTTAAGAAAATAGTTGGTTTCTTTAAAGCACACAGTAATTTGAAATGTTGCTAGTGGTTACAATTAAACTTTTCCTACGTAACCCACTCTGGACAGGAAACTATAGTATGCGCACCAAACTCTGTAGTAATAATGTCCAAATTATGGGCTACAAGATTTGCATGGTTTACCGTACATGAAAAACAGTGTTGATCAGGGGAACGTTCCCACAT
Organism: Anabrus simplex; assembly: GCF_040414725.1. Taxonomy (NCBI): domain Eukaryota; kingdom Metazoa; phylum Arthropoda; class Insecta; order Orthoptera; family Tettigoniidae; genus Anabrus; species Anabrus simplex. The sequence goes on from NC_090271.1 coordinate 215,891,170, forward strand.
GTGCCAATCGGTTTTTTTTTTTGCTAGTTGCTTTACGTCGCACCGACACAGATAGGTCTTATGGCGACGATGGGATAGGAAGGGGCTAGAAATAGGAAGGTAGCGGCCGTGCCCTTAATTAAGGTACAGCCCCGGTATTTGCCTGGTGTGAAAATGGGAAACCACGGAAAACCATCTTCAGGGCTGCCGACAGTGGGGTTCGAACCTACTATCTCCCGAATACTGGATACTGACCGCACTTAAGCGACTGCAGCTATCGAGCTCGGTGTACCAATCTGAAGAGAAACATATCAAGAGAGGTATCAGGCGTACAAATAGAGATGCTTCGTGCAGCAAGCTTCTTGCGTTTTCAAACTGTCCTGGAAAAGGATGACCACCATTTCAATCACTCTTTGTAAGGTGACGGACGCTGTGTTCACAAAGACCAGGGACATTGTATAACATGGCAATGAATTAAAAATATTTCATTGGAATTGTGTCTTCATTGCTTCCCTTCCCCATACCCATGGTAATGTTCATTTTAAGTTTCCTGTTCATGGGATCGCTCGTTTTCCGTCTAGAGAAGATTAAGTAGGGAAACTTGTTACATTGCAGTGCTAACGCAAATGAAGGCAATGGACGAGAACATTCCCTTATTTACTCATATGTCTCGGGAGACCTGGTGAAGACTGCAGGGGACCGCATTAATTAAACTGGGTATGGTCCCGGCTGTTTATCGTTAATTACGCCTTTGGATATATTACAATAAATACTTCCCTTGGCACAAATTAAACAACTACGGGGTGATACACGAGGTCATCTCTCAAGACTTGAGAAGTATCATGTAAAACCGGAATATACTATATGTTGTTGCCGAATTAATTTACACATTCCCCCACCCCCGTGAGGTTGGGGACGGTAGAATACATCCACGGTATCCCCTGCTTGTTATAAGAGGCGACTAAAAGCGGAACTAGAAGCTCTCAGTTTGGGAGCGTGAATAGGCGACCAGGCAACTCCCCCACGTCACAGGCGAGTCTACCATTGCTTCCATTAACCTGTATCATTCTCTTCTCTTTCATCGTTCCTATCGGACCTCCCTTGGTCAACTCTTGTTCCCTTACGAACCCGGCGGTGTTAGGTTTGCGAGGCCAAGGGAGTCTTTCATTATCATCCGACAATAAAACCCTTTTCCTTCTTTTGCCGATACCCCCATTTCCCGAAGTGTAGGAAGTCTTTCTTGTATTCTTCTGGTTAGAACCAGAGAAACAAGGAAATGCCATTTAGTCCTTGTTTCAATGACGGTGAAATCCTGACATTCACCTCCCCGCAGTAGAGAGGGGGCAACGACTGCATATAAAAATAATATTTTATATGCAGGCGGTTAACGAATGAAGGGACCGATTATCTCCCAGTATAAGGAGATCCTCTATACCAAGTGCCAACAGTCTCTTTGAGAGCGGATGAGTGGGTATGGGTAAGGGCACTCTATTGTCCTGGGAACAAGAAATTGTTCCCAAAAGCGGAGGAACCAGTTTGGTCAGCGGCATTAGGATGCAGAAGGCAATGGGAAACCACTGCATTAAAGATCCTGAGAGATATTCCAATAAATTCACATGGCATGGCTGCAACGTCAAGATCAGAGCTGGCCGTATGGATCATCTACCTCCGTTTGGAGAAGACGTCTTAAGAAGAAGAAGGAGAAGAAGAAGAAGAAGAAGAAGAAGAAGAAGAGAGGGTAGTCGACTAGTTTTACATCCTCTTAAAACAATAATCACCAACACCGCACACTAGCGACCCACCCTGACTTTGCACGGAAGCAATTTTGAATTTATTTCTAGTAGACGATACACGTTCTTTCCCTCTTCATGTATGTAAAATACACAGCTCGTACGACGTTATTCCAAGGCCCTTCAGGCCATCTGCCTGTTAGCTGGCCCCTTCACCATAAGCAGCATTTAAACCAGGGCCTCTCAGGGTGCATGCGCGTGGTGCATGCACTGTGCACGGTGCAAAAGACGACTTCGCTTGGTTGACGAGAGTGCAGATCCCCCACGCCTCGATTTGGAGCAATAGCGCTTACTCTCTCTCTCTCTTTCCTCAGGCCTCTCTCGCTCGCTCCGCCTGTCTCCCGCTGCCCCACTTGCGCCGTAGTACTCCAAATCCGGGCTGAGTTGAGCCGAGTAGAGCCGAGCTTAGCCGAGTAGCCCAGAGACGAAGCGTTGATCCGAGCCATACCGAGCGGCACCGATGCACAGTGCACGGAGTTCTTGCGCCTCGCTCTGCACGCGTGAGATTTTGGGCGTTTGAGAGGCCCTGATTTAAACTATTCCTGCGCTTTGTTACTAAAACTGCTAAATCATTCTAACAATTGTGTGCTGTAAGGGGCAGCTGGTTCATTTGGTACGTAAGAATTGATATCATTATAAGTTAACTACGAACATTAATAGTCGCCTGTTCTCCGTTGCGAATAAAATTGTTTTTGACTATATTACAAAGTAATATAAGGTAAAGTTTGTAGTCATTTTCCTACTTTTCTTCCATTTATAAGCACGGCTGTCAGGAACAGAGCATGCCATATTACAATGATTAGCATAGTTAAGAAAACTCTGAAAAAAGAGAAAAATGTTCTCTAAAAACATTTGTACATCGCTAGAAAGTTGTTTTAAATTTCTATAACACTCGTAAATACTACATACTTTTTAAACTGTTATTCATTTCCGTCATTAATGAGAAAGTTTAACTCACTCGCATTTCTACAAGTAAATATACAAAAGTACTCGATAACGACACGTCGAAAAACCTCAGGCGCTATGTATTAACAACTGTCCTTCTCACTGTTTCTACATATTGTTCATTTTTTTTCTAGTTGCTTTACGTCGCACCGACACAGATAGGTCTTATGGCGACGATGGGATAGGAAAGGCCTAGAAGTTGGAAGGATGCGGCCGTGGTCTTAATTAAGGTACAGCCCCAGCATTTTCCTGGTGTGAAAATGGTGAACCTCGGAAAACCATCTTTAGGGCTGCCGACAGTGGGATTCGAACCTACTATCTCCCGGATGCAAGCTGACAGCCGCGTGCCCCTGACCGCACGGCCAACTCGCCCGGTCATTCACTTTTATACAATATAAAGTACGCCCGAGGAAAATAAAACAGTTCTATAGTAATATCCTGTAACTTTCAATGCCATCTGATACGACAATAAAATATGAATGATAGCTGAGTTTAATAAAGGATAAATAAATTTAAAAACATAATTAACTTTTGACGAGACTACGCACTGAGTTACTATACACTAAATATATAAAGAGAGACTGTGATTTTGTATGTACCGGGTAGTATCAGCACTGGACCAATTTTGAAATTTCATTCACCATTTGAAAGATAATATAATTCCGGGTAACATAGGCGGAGATGTATCATCCCGAATATCAAAGGGTTGTCGCGATAACCGTGATTGAAAGAAAAAAATGGCAGCATAAATCCGAAAGTTTGTATGTTTGGCAGTCTGTGCTTTTCCATGTAAAAACTACTGGACTGATGCGGCTCAAATTTGGCAAGCTTAAGTTATAGCCGATACCACTGGTTAACATCTAGACTATTTACTACCAGGCTATCTTTTCAGTGGACTAGGTAAATCAGGGAAAAACGTACGCTTAGGAACCATAAAATTGAATACTATGCTTAAACGGCGAGTCCTATTGAAAATAGTGTGAACTTGAAATTTGGTTTCCCAGAAAATGTTTGTATGAATTTACTTTGTGTCTAATAGTTTTTGAGAAAAAAGTGTTCTGATACGCATCGGCGCATGCATTATCCTTTGTCTATTTGTCTTAGTTTCTTTCACGTAAAAAGTACTCGACGGACCGTGTTCAATTTAGTAAGCATACAACTGGAACCTATAGTTAACATAATGGGCTACTTACTATTACATTGTATCATACGAGGGTCATGCAGGGAAATAAAATATCAAGCAACTCATAGGTAAAAGTACGCTTGGAACCCTTAAAAAAGTAAATACCATGCCTACACTGTTAGCCTTATTAAATAATGGCGTCAGTGAGTGAACTTATAATTCTATTTCCTGGGAAAAAGTTTGTTAGCATTTTCTTCGTAATTCTAACAGCATTTCAGAAAAATATGTTTTTCTGTGTTTTACTGTCACACTACCTCAAGCGCGCCATGTAGCGAAAGAAAATACGAAGCAAGTCAGGGACCCTTCACTGTGAAGAAGCTGCCTGAACGGTTAGTCCTTTTAAATATTAGAGCACAGCAGACTTAAAATTCGATTTGACAGAAAAAAGTTTATATAAATTTTCTTCGTAACTCATAATTTTCGAGAAAAGAATGCTTTGCTTTGTTTTGGCATATACTTTTGAGGGTTGGAATGTAATGTCCTTACTTTGAACGAATACGAATAGCCACAAAATAGCAGAAACCACAGCATAGTAATTCGAGAACAGTTACACGCATTCACGCAGTTACACGCAGATTTCTGGGGATATATTAAAGACAATGGGTTGGGATATAATACCCTATCTGAAGTACCTATCTGATTATTCATTTGGTAAGCTCCTTCATACAAACAATTTCCAATTTCTTTGAAATCATTTCAGAAAAAGCCCGGAAAACAACAGATAGGGAATCTGACACCTGGCCGACTGCCTTAAATGCAGATCGGTGTTGATTGATTGATTGATCGATTGACTGATTGATCGATTGATTGATGTCCGAGAAATAAAGATAGTTTTCACGTATGCCTTGCAAATATCATTCCATTTTCTTTTGCTAACTTATTTGTTTTACGTCGCACCGACACAAACAGGTCTTATGGCGACGAAGGGATAGGAAAGAGCTAGGAATGAAAAGAAAGCAACTGTAAACTTAATTAAGGTTTAGCCCCGAAATATTAGCCTGGTGTGAAAATCGGTTAACGAAAATATTTTTTTTAAATATTAGGCAATAGACGTAACATTTCAGATAAATTGTTCGAGAAGGTCAAGAAGGTCTTCTTTCCAAAAATATAATTGTTACTTAACGTGGATTCTAACGGCCCTACACGATTAATATACGGTAATAATAATAATAATAATAATAATAATAATAATAATAATAATAATAATAATAATAATAATAATAATAATATACTGCGGGCAGCTCATTGGAATTTTTGTAGTAATAAAGGGCATGAGATACCAGCAGGATTGGTCAGTTCTGGACTGAAGTGGGAGAAGAACAGGTCACTAATCTGCGAGGTTCTTCGCCTGTAATCAGGTGTGGTCAGATAATTCGACACGACACGAGGGCGGATCTAGATTTATCGGCTGACTCCCCGGAGATTCGTGAGTTACTGGGCACCATTAACTGAGCCAAGTGATTGTAGCTTACAGTAGAACAGCCAGCCGCTCTGTAATCATTTGAAAGATGTTCTACAATGGGTTCCAAAGTAATGTATTACAAGGGGTATAGAAAACTTGTTTACAACAATATCAGATAACATTTTCAGAAAACTGTCTGTCAGGCTCTACGCTTAGAAATGACTTTTATGCCGCAAGAGACCAGTGAAAACGAACAGGATACCTGTGACGTGAAATGGTGGTATAGAGACCACGTTTAAAGGAGCGAAGTGTAGAAGAGTCCAGATATCACCACCGGCATACCCATCCATTCCATCCTCATCAATTGCAGGAATGCTGGTTTATTCGAAATCTCGTAGCCATATTTTTTCCAGTCCCAGCTCCAACTTATAAAGCACTGTATCCCCATTTGTGCAGACGTCACAGTAACACAGTTATGAAAACAGTTTGTGTCCACACTAAAATTTGACTAGGAAGCTGCACCAATCGGGTCTCAGTGATCCAAATCCAACCGTCGCTCTCTTGAGTACGCTTTCCCCCGTATTCTTCCAGATCTACACAAGGCAAAGTTCAGGATTCTGCATCACTTCAGATTTCAGGGCATCTGATACAGCCGTGGATCCAAGTAATTACAATTACGCACTGCAATACATACCTTTCAACACCGAACGTCTATGGTGCCAAGCACTGCATTCGGCAGACGCGTGGGTTCCAACCCCACCGTCGGCTGTCCCTAGGATGGTATTCTGTGCTTTCCCCATTTTCACTTCCAGGCAAATGTCGCGACAGTATTAATCGTAGGCCGCAGACGATTTCTTGCACCTCCTTATCCAATTTAATTCACCATCATTCATTACATCCTCATTAACTCCTCAACTGAGGTTGGCGTCAGTAAGGGCATCCGGCCGTAATACATGCCATGTAAATTAATTTTACCTCATCCCCGAAGCCGTATCAAGAAACGGGAGTAATATGTAGACATACAATACAGTATATATCTTGTAGCAACATTGGGGTTAATACTGTACATACGTACGGGAGTGGGATGCTGTCGATCAAGGATGCCCCAAGTCGCGAAATGTAAATATAAAACAACAACAACAACAACGGTAAATATACCATATCATACTTTTAACGGTGGTGTAAAGCCAAGCCTTCCCCATATAGGTCGTTAAAGACCTCGGAGGAGTGGAAGGTAAAGGCTTCCATTATCCGTAACTTTTGCACTAACTGGGTCACAGTGTTCAGGAGTGTGCCCGGCCACCTTTGATCTCAAGAATTAACCTTGTACTAAAAATCGGTTGCAGACTAAGTGAATCCCAGGACCCTGAAGTGAAATGGAGGTCTCGTCTGCAATTATTTTTGACCTAATGGGGAATCGAATCAACGTTCCGCCGGGTGAACCGAGCATATTATTATTATTATTATTATTATTATTATTATTATTATTAAATTCTAAAATATTACATTTATATTAATCAGGATTTATGCGTTCGATGTTTGGTTAGATCTTCAATTGCTAGAATATTAGCCAGTCCCGCAGGGTACGGGTAGCGATTATGCCTCTTATCCGGAGGTCCCAGGTTCGATTCTCGGACAATTCAAGAATTTTAATTATGTACTGAGGGATGGAATGGGATTCATTCAACCTTGAGTTCGAATAAGGAGCAGTCTGATATGAAAGGCCTAACATTTTACATCAAAAATCCCGCGTGTAATGATCAGAATTCGAACGGCGGCAACCAGAGTAGCAAGTTGGTAATGCTGTACTCATCTTTCTTGTCCACATTTCTACAATCACTGATGAAGTAATGCAAGGTGTTGAAAAATGCGTAATCGAATCTCTGCAGAGCCAAGCGGTATTTATCAGAGCTTATATATCGAAGACGTTTGACATCAGGACATCACATAAAATAGTAAATTTTCTGGTACAGTTTTGGCACCCCGGCATTTTTTACAGCGATAGTAGCTGGGGGTACGTTAATGACATAGGAGTACTGTGAATGCATACACACACATACATACATCTTCATTACAGAGTGTTATGCGTTCTAGCCTGTAAGCATCTCTGTATTAGCTAAGTGTATTCCCAATCCTCTATTTGCAATTAGCTTTGTGGCCTCGTTTAGTTTCATACCACTCAGTAAATAATTAAAAACTGATTCTATCTATCGTCTCCTTAGTCTCCTCTCACAGTCCATTATTCTCCTACGTAATTTATTCTCCTCAATTCGCCCCACATGATCCCACCACTGAAACAGGTTTATGTGTACAGCTTCATCCACTGAGTTAATTCCTAACTTAGTTTTTATCTTCTCATTTCGAGTATTCTCCTGCCACTGTTCCCAACAGTCATCATTATCGCTACTTTCACGTGTTACTTCTAACTTATTTATTATTCAGAGTCATCCCAGCTTTCACTCCCGCAGAACAAAGTCGGCCTGAAAACAGAATGATATAAAGAGAATTTCGTCCGAGAACTTATTTCTTACAGAATATAATTGATCGCAAGCGTGAGCACACTGCACTAACTTTGCTGCATCTTGTTTCAATTTCACTTCTAGTATATTACCATCCTGACAGAAAACCCATCCCATATACTTAAATAATTTAAGCAGTTAAATCATTCAGACGTATGCCTAAAAGGTTGATGATGATGCTTGTTGTTTAAAGGGGCCTAACATCGAGGTCATCGGCCCAAATGCCTAAAAGGAGAGATAACTAAAGTTGATAAACGTCTCTCTACAAACCTACTAAAATGATTAAACAATCAGATACTTTTTATTCAAGGAAATTGTGACACAAATGCAACTAGTGGAAATATTACTAGCCAAGTTATAATAATACTGATTGAAGAATAAGACATTTCTGAATGCTGAACATTTTTCCAAAGAACGTGCATATTTAATTTTATTTCGGCATTGCATATTTCATTCTTAAATTTAAAAGAGGAATCAGCCGAGTCAAGAAAAAATACTGCGAAAGTTAACCTCTTTGTCTTCGAAAGACGATGATATATGATCTCCAATAAGGAAAAACTTCGAGGACCCCATCTGTCATTCAGACGGGTAGTTGTTCCAGACTTTCTTCCATGGATGTGTTATTTCCATTAGGAGCTGGTTATGGTTTATGAGACAAGGCAAACAGCTGCGGCTGAGGGATATTGAGGCGGCTAATCCAGTACTTTCTAATGGACTATTACTCTTCATACAAGAAGAGTTTAGAAGTTAATTACAGCCATCGTGAAGAATGAAAATTCCTTCCCCTCCTTCCCTTCTTCTCTTCATCTTACTAGTCTTTTCTAATAATAACTTTTTTCAGAATGGAGTGAAAATACAATATTATTCTCCTTTACTCTTTCAGACACAAGAGAACATTCTTTTGAATGAAGGTTTCAGAGGACTAATTATAATGTATTCCTCTAAAGTTTTAATTTGACGAAACTTTTGATACTTTTGTGAGATTATTTCTTTTTCAACAACCATGAATCGCTTCAAATGATAATGAATATTAATATCCAAGATTTCAAAAATAAGAAGTTACCAGATACATATTCCATGTAAGAGGAATGCTTTTCTTTAGAGAAATGTTCCAGCAAGGAATGACTCCCTGGGAATTTTATTTAAATTCATTCGGATCTCTGTTTCATGGTCTGAAATTTAACAGTCCAGAAATGTAAACGACTGCACTAAGCTCTTCAGGTGGCGCCAATAGATGTTGAATAATGCTTCTCCTTCTCAAATATCTCTGCGTCCGTTAAAATGATCGACATGAGACTAATGGGCTTGAAGAAAACCCGCTCCCTTCTTTTGTGGGTTTATCATTACCGCAGATATCGTTATCAACCATTTTAAAAATGGAACTTTTCGTTTCATCTGCCAGCATTGTGGTGTTAAATTAGTAAATTCAGAAGTATACGAGGAGCTTCAATAAAGAAACATGCAAAAATTAAAAAAGGACGTAGGGGTGCTCTACTGAACCTTTTGAGATAGGGATCCTAGGATTTGAGAAGCCATTTTAAGACGATACGGACTTAGCCTTCTCAATCACTATAACCGTTTTCCAGATTATTATTGCTGTAAATTAATAACTGTAAATAACGTAAAAAGTAAATAGATACGTGTAAAAATTAGCTGTAAACTATCTGTACAATTAGCTGTACAACTAATATTGCATCATCACCATACATTTCGTGAAATTAGTGATGAGTATGAGTAAAGGTACAGCTTCTTGTCCACAGAAAACAAGTCATTGTGCGAAATTTTATGCACGGCCATTTTTCAAATGAAGCAACACGTTTATCTCTGGTAACAGCCTGCTACGGCGTAGCCGTAATTCCACTTCCTCAAGGAAACTGTGAGCCCTGTTGCCTACCATGTTCATCAAAATATGTCTTTCCAAACTGAAGGGACTTTGAACAATGCCATTATTGCCCAAATGAAACAGACCTTTGTTCGCTTTTTGTAATGGTTTACTGTTTGGAATACATGAATATATAGGTAGTAAAGAGTGATGTGTGGGTGATATATCTGACTAAATTTAGTCATTTTATTGGTTCGGACTCATCATCGCTTGCGAACCAGTGTGGCTTGATGGTTTCTTTCTTCATTTTGTCATCAGGCTACTCGTTGTGCATTGACCTGGTTTTGGAGCGTCCTTACTCGTCCGTGATGAAACTTCCAATACTATCTGAACAATGTACACACTCATTCTCATTCACATTATCCATGCGATGGAAAATGTCGTCTCGGCTAAACACCATTTGCCACCATGAACTGAATAATCGACGCTGGGCAATTCTGGACGAATTCATGGCAAAACCGTACCTGGTCACTTTGCTTCTGCACTTACAAACAACATACTAAATATTTTCTAACCATACCAGATTTCTTGCCGACATATGCAACCAACCACCGTCGTATTTGCGGTCTTCTTTCTCTTCGACTAACGACGCTCACATAAAAATCAAGTTTCATTTGCACAATCCTTATACTATTATTATTTCGTACTAGCGAATGTACCCGTGCTTCGCTACGGTATTCTACATTGTATTCGAATATCGAAGTAAATAGTGTGCATGCAGTAAATAAGATTGTTTTAAAATTGCATGTCTCTTAGAGTTATCCGAGAAAGAGCATGGGGAGGTCCCCGTAAGTTGTTTCCAATGTAAAGTGTTTGTTATGGATTTGTGATATAACGGCAGGCTCACTTGCCTACTGCCATTCACAATCGAGTTGGGAAGTTTACATTATAATTGCAGGCCCCATTGCCTACTATGCGGACAGAATCGATTTGGGGAGTTTTCGTTAAAATGGCAGCCCCCCCTTTCCTACTTCCAGACAGATTACAGTTTTTATTATAATGGCAGGCAATTACCCTACTATCACTCGAAATTGAGTTGTGCAGTTATCATTATAATGCCAGGCCCATTTTCCTACTTCCAGCCAGCTTACTGCCAGTCACACCAAGTTGGTGAGTTTCCATCAAAATAGCAGGCCACTATGCCTAATGCCAGTCACATTTTAGATGAGGACATTTCTTTATAATGGCGGGCACCCTTGCCTACTGCCAAACACAATCGGGTAGGGGAGTTTTAAACAAAACTGCATGCTCACTTGCCTTCTGCAAGTCAAATCGAGAAGTGAACTATTCATTACAATTGTAGACCTTCCTTACTAATGACAGTTACACAGGAGTTGGAGAAGGAACCCTTTCATACTGCCAGTCAAAGTCTGTGTGGGGAGTACTGATTACAATAGCAGACCCACCCTTTCTCGATCGCTACAAATCGACATCAGTGAATATATATAGATCGACATACGAAAGTATATGCGTGTTTACAATATTGAAGACCTTCATTTACAGATTAACTGCTACTAAACGTACGTCATATCGACAAAGGATTATACCATAAGACACGCCGGATTTAGTGGCCTAAATGGCTGGTCCTATGATATGTCATCTATTCTTGGGTAAGATTGAGTTAGAAACGTGGAACAGGGTAACGTTCTTGTAAGATTATCTCACATTACATTACTTTTCGGATAATTATGTGACAGCTACATACATAGCATTTGGATCATATATGGCTACTGGGTGGGCCAATTTTCGTGAAGAGTTTGATGATTCTGTATTTCATATAAGTAATCGAAGGTATGAATTATGCATGTGAAAATTCCAAATTGACTTAACATCCATTAATAGAGAAAAATCAAACGTAAAGGGGATACAGATACGGCAAAAAGTCATAAGACCAAGGTTGTAGATCATTCCAAATTGAACGGAGATTGTGCAATCTGTTATGTGATAGGAATTTCCGAAGGTCTGCACCATCATTAAAATTGCCTGCATATTTCGATATTCTTCGGGGATAAAAAGTGAAAAATTTAATGATCTTGGATGTTTTCCGTTCGTTACAGGCTAAAACGTATAATTTTGTCAAATTTCAATTATCTTCTTTTCTTCTGGCAGATTATGCCGCAATCTGGATTTTGGGCGAGCCGGGTAAAAATTAGGACTTTCAGGAAACTAAACCAAAAATTATGCAGATGGTCATTATTACCCCTTAAACGGAAAGCTGTACGAAAATTTCTCCAAAATAGTCAGTGTAGAGGCACACAGTCGTTACGATTTGATTTATATAGATAAGGAATCTGCTCCATGTAAAACACCTTTTTGGCTATGTCCGCTGGACTTAACCTGCAAAACTGACCATTCATGATATCTCCCTTATTAATCCTCCTGACGAAAAAATGCACATGAAAAAAAGGTTTAGAGGTGGAATTCCATCACGTTTGGTCGATTTCCAGTCAGGTTGGTCTTGTTCTGTATATATTGTGGAAGAGTAAAATCACCATTTCGGTTCCGTATAAACCGCCAGTCCATTCCGGAACATGAAATGTTATTTACGTTTAAAACCGACCTTTGGACAGGTGGATGCTAAATATGAATTTTGGTTCGAATGTCTTCAGTAGTTTTCAAGTTGTAAGGAATACGCTTTACACGCACCCGCTCGTGAGTTAAGTCCGATGGGACTTGTACAAAAAAACGGTCCGTTAATGATATCTCCCTTATTAATCCTCGTATCGAAATGATGCACATGAGAAAAAAGGTTTAGAAATTAATTTCTACCAAGGCAGGTAGATTTAAATTAACGTTGGTTGTGTATATTTTGTGGAAGTGCAAAATCACTGTTTCGGTTTCGTATAAACCCCCAGTCAGTTCAGGGATTTAGAAACAATATTTGCCCTAAAACCTATCAAGGACAGGTGTATTCTAAATATGAGTATTGGTGGAAATACATCCAGTAGTTTGTAGCACTCGCGTACATACGGCGTAATTAAGGAAGAAAATAATACATTTAAGAAAGTTGAAAGTAATAGAAAATGAATTATAACTGAGGACAGCCGGATAACGACAAATATGTAAATGCCAAGTTAATGTATTGGAAAATCAAATGCCCCTCAATAAATTATGCTAGTGTGAGTTATGGATATAATAAAGCGGTAACAGAGGAGAAATTTAGGTCCATTGATTCCTAGGTAAACAAATAATAAGAAGATGACTAATGGTGTTATTATTTAATCTATTCGAAGGCGGTTATAACATCCAACGATATTCCGCCAATATCCCGCAGATAGGCCGATTGACGCCTCTCTTGCCTTCTACCCAAGGAACAACCACGAATTTAAAAGCATGATGAGGAAAATGGCAATACGTTACTTCCCTGGTGGCATGCAGTCAGAGACGTTGCCATGGTAACCTGTAGGTTCGTTGTCGGTCTGTCGGTCACTCAATGCAGAGCATGGTACCAGCAGAAAATTGTAAATTTCTCCGTCATGTAAAGAGTAAGGTAAATTATGAACATAACGAAAGTTGTTTATAATGAAGAGACGTTTTACGTACGGTAAACGAAGTTTACAGAAAGAGGAAAACCAGAATGGTTTTCCTATAAACCCCCGTCTATTCAAAGATGTTAAAATGATATGCATATTGAAACGTTCCCCGGGATGAGTATACTCTAAATATGAAGTTTAGTTGAGATCTTTCGAGCCGTTTCGACGTGATGGTGGGAAAACCATTCTGGTTTTCCTATAAACCCCCGTCTATTCAAAGATTTTAAAATGATATGCATATCGAAACCTTCCCCGGGATGAGTATACTCTAAATATGAAATTTGGTTGAGATCTATCCAGTCGTTTCGACGTGATGGTGGAAAAACCATTCTGGTTTTCCTATAAACCCCCCGTCTATTCAAAGATTTTAAAATGATATGCATATTGAAACCTTCCCCGGGAGGAGTATACTCTAAATATGAAGTTTGGTTGAGATCTATCCAGCCGTTTCCACGTGATGGTGGAAAAACCATTCTGGTTTTCCTATAAACCCCGCGTGTATTCAAAGATTTTAAAATGATATGCATATCGAAACCTTCCCCGGGAGGAGTATACTCTAAATATGAAGTTTGGTTGAGATCTATCCAGCCGTTTCGACGTGATGGTGGAAAAAACATTCTGGTTTTCCTATAAACCCCCCGTGTATTCAAAGATTTTAAAATGATATGCATATGGAAACCTTCCCCGGGATGAGTATACTCTAAATATGAAGTTTGGTTGAGATCTATCCAGCCGTTTCGACGTGATGGTGGAACAGACAAACAGACAAACAGACACGAACAATTTTATTTATATAGATTTTGAAGAGCATGTAGATAATGATATTAGGGGCAATTGGCTTTGTTGTGTACTAAATAAATGAATTAATTTCTGTCAGCAGTAGACACGATTCTGCTGGTGCCGATTTCATTTACTCACACGACAGTTCACACCCAGAGGGTTGCCAGTAGCTCGTGGAAATGAACGCATTTGCGTATTTCCTTGACATTTTTAAATATATGGTGTGGAATGAGCGAAGCGTTCCAGTCAGAGTGTGCCTGAAAGGCCAATGAGAACGAGTGTATCAGCGGGACAACGTCCCTGTTCCATACACGCATTATAGCTGTATTTTGTATCTCCCTAGGTTCTGTAGGCGTGTCTGAATAAAACCTCCACGACAATGGATCTAACCGAGTTCTTCCTCGCGTTAATAATTCATTACGGAATCTCAAAATTCATGCGAAAGAAGAAGATAAGTTCTGAATTGAATCATTTCCCTTATTCGACAAAGGAAAGACTACAAGTAAATTATCCCGCAGAAGACTTCTCTGGACTATTGTAGTTCGTACCGTAGCGAAAGATGAAGGTAAGAAGATTACATCGCAAGCAGCTTCAGTTAATCTCTTCTCTTCTGGCGAGCGCTATAATTTGTGGCGTAACAGAAGAAGAACCGAACTGCAACAAATAAAACAGGACCTAACGGAGGGAAATACATTGCTTATGTGGACTTGCCAAAGAATAGGGGAAATATCCACTGTCGTGCGGGACCATCTGCTTCCTTAATTACTCATAATGGAGGTCATGAACTCAAGTTATTACAAAGGCGTGTACAGAATTTATAGCACTAGCAGGGGAGCACTTAATGTAGTTTATGTTTGTAAAACAATATAACTAATAGCACAAACAGTGCACAGAGTTTTAGGCGCAGATAGAAGGAACTTCCTCTTCAGCAATTAGCTATATCTATGTTTGCTTGATATATTGACACTAGATTCATGTATATGCAGCGTTACCGTAGCGTATGGAACTAACTTTAGTGAACTACAACTTTCACTCTAAATGTGAAAAAATATCTCACTGCGGGCAACTCTTTCACGAGGGTTACGGTTATTTAAAATGTACACTTAACTGTTCAGTAATATTTGTTACACAAAGTTTGCGTTTAAGTTGCGCTTACTGAAGGGAGATCTTGCTGAAGTTTATATTTTCTGTAATATAAGTCCTATCTATATGAAATTTTAGCAATCTACTGCTTTGGCTCCAATCAAGAATTAGTTAAAAGTTTTACTAAATAAAGCAACCGTTTCCGAAATTACAGCATTCTTAAAAAAGCCATAGTAAGTTTGACAATGTCACAGGTGTAACAATTTTTGATTCATCACTTCGAAATTATAGGTTAGAAAAGTTAACGGAATAAACTGTAGTATTATTTCTGGTTTCAGATCGTTACCTGTATTTTCAAAAACATTTTATTAGTATTTGGTATTACATCATACATTTGAATTTTTCACACTTTAACACACAATATTTGTGAAAGATAACAATTCTTATTCAAATGGATAGCACATATAAATCACAGGAGAGTAAAACTTGAAAGCAATCAAATTAAAACTATTGTGCAAGAAACAGTTTAAATTCTATTAAGGAGAATTTCGATTTTTCTTGGGATTTTGGGATATTAGGTCACTGGTACCAAGTCTTAAGTTTTTAGGTTACCTGAGAGTGCCTCAGTAATTCATGTTTATTTTCATTGTACACCTACGTTTATACATCATTATACTTCGACTTCCATTTATAGATAGCAATCAGAAGGCTTGCATAATATCCCCTACCGCGGTATTCCTTCTGAAACTAACTCTGGAGAAAGTTGTATCCGACATTCTAGGAGTTTACTAATAAAATGTAAGAAGTTATCTTGATAATTACATTTGTAGATATGTCGGTAGGAATTCGTGTATCTCTGTCATTTCCTTTGTGACTCAAACGTACTTTAATGATCAATCAGACTCCAAGATTTGCAAAGAGAAAAAGTAGTAGTTTATTGCGAAAAGATTAAGACGTGAAAGGAAAAAAGAGAAAAAAAAAGAAACAAACATTCGAAGTGAAGAAAGAATGATGGTTATTATTTTTCTTTCAAGCGGAATGCAATCAATCATTTAGCATCGCAAGAGCTATAAATCACAAAGGAAGGAACTACTGGTGCCGGGCCAAGAGGTATGGGGATGACGGGTCACTGAGGAGGAAACATCCCAACTTCTCCGGCTTCAGAACTGTTCTATTCCATTTCATTCCACTTCAGTGTTAGTGGAATATCTGTATGGAAGGGGGCCCGAAGATAATAACAGCAGGTCGCTGCATCCTACACAACGGCGAGGCACGATTGAGAATGAAAAGAAAAAATAGCAGTAGATGAATGGTTTACTTGTGATATGAACGCGGAACTCCCAAACGCTTAGTTTTACTCTGTTACGCTCGCCGGGTTCGTATGCTATCCTTTCCAGTCGCCCATGGTTCTATCCCTGGCGTTGCCATGGAGGACTGAAATCCTGATGTGAAGGTTTGAACGGTTTACGAATCTCGTGAATGGAAGAAAATTTCTGAGAATATCAGGACTGTAAGAAGCATCAACGTTTTCAGTGCAGCTGTGTGGAAGTAAATGAATTAGTGTATCTCCTTTCTGCCTTACTTAGTATTTTCTTAGCTCCTATCCTATCCTATCCTATCCTATCCTATCCTATCCTATCCTATCCTATCCTATCCTATCCTATCCTATCCTATCCTATCCTATCCTCCTAAATCTCACTGACACACATTACATTCACATATAATCGTAATTCCAATAATGCTATTTATTTGCAATCTATGCTTATGGGATTAAGGGTAGATTAAAAGCAATCAAAGGCATTCATGTTGACAATTCGGCTGCAGTAACAATCAATGGTAGAATGAATTCTTGGTTCAAGGTACTTACAGGCACTTATGTTGACAATTCGGCTGCAGTGAGAATCAATGGTAGAATGAATTCTTGGTTCAAGGTACTTACAGGGTTTAGAAGAGGCTATAACCTGTCACATTTGTTGTTCATAGTTTATATAGATCATCTACTGAAAGGTATAAAGTGGCAGGGAGGGATTCAGTTAGGTGGAAATGTAGCACCTATGTCAACGACTTGGTCTTAATGATTGTGCTGAAAGCCAGCAATTTAATATGTTGAAACTCGAAAATAGGCCTTTCCAATAGCCTTTCCAAGACTAACGTGATGTTAATAGGGAAGAAACCTAAGAGAATCGGATGTCGGACTGGAAATACAAAACTTAAAGAGAAGGATCATTTCTAGGATGTGCATTCTTACAGGATGGTAGTATAGTAAGTGAGATAGAATGAAGGTGCTGCAAAGCTGATTCAGTGAGTTCGTAAATGCGATCAACCGTCACGTTTGTTTCTGGAAGAAAGAATTCAGCTCCCGGACGAAACTGACTTCACACCGAACTGATTTCAGACCAATTTTGTTGTACGGCAGTGAAAGCTGGGTGGACTTATTCATAAATTAGAAGTAACATACATGAACGTAGCGAGAGTGATCGGTTGTACAAACAGGTGGGAGCAATGGTAGGAAGGTTCTCGAAATGAGATAATAATGCTAATTTAGGAATGAACTCGATTGATGAAGCTGTGTGCATAAACCTGCTTTAGTGGTGGTGTCATGTGAGACGAATGGAGCAAGAGAGGTTACCTAGGAGAATAATGGAGTCGGTCAGGGAGAGTAAGAGAAGTAGAGGGAGACCAAGGCGACGATGGTTAGACTCGGTTTCTAATGATTTAAAGATAAGGCCGTGGGTTTAATTAAGGTACAACCCCAAAATTTGCCTGGTGCGAAAATGGGAATCGATGGAAAGCCATTTTCAGGGCTGCTGACGGAGGGATTCGAACCCACCATCTCCCGAATGCAAGCTCCCAGCTACGCAAACCTAACCGCACGACCAACTGGCTTGTTACCTGTTGTGTGGCTCGGGTCAAAACAAGGAAGCAGCTAGCTTGTCAAGACCTTGCGCCAGCAGTCTGATGCGGCAAGACAAACGCCGGTTCTCAATCGCTATAGGCCTACTCTCAAGTTGAAGTATTGTTGGTGTCTCAAAAAGTAATTTCCCGATTTGTGAATTAATTACATGCCTGAATTTTAATAGCTTGAACTTTTTTTTCGGTACTGGCAGAAATTACCGAGTTCCATTTAAATAGTGTCAATATATCTCCGCCATTAATCATTCCAAAGAAAAACGTAGCGTAACATTTTACGAGCTACTCACTTCTATTAATGCTGGGCTGACTAGCTCGGACGGTAGAGCTCTGAGGTTCTGAGCCCAATTTGGCAGGTTCGATCCTGGCTCAGTCCGGTGGTATTTGAAGGTGCTCAAATACGTCAGCCTCGTGTAGGTAGATTTATTGGCACGCAAAATAACTCCTGCGGGATAAAATTCCGGCGGCGTCTCTGTAAACGGTAAAAGTAGTTAGCGTTCCGTAAAATCCCAATAACATTATTAACAATTCTATTAAATAATATGGAAATAGAATATCGAATCTTCACTGGATTAGAAGTTATTTCGATGTAACATCTTAGGTGAATAACCCTGCATGTAAGCATTACCAAGATAAGGTGTGATGATAGCCGTAAGTTGATGATCGAGTATTCAGTCTCTTCAAATTCTCATGTGTATGCAAACATCAAGCGGATCTCTGCACCCCACCTTCAAATAAAGAAACAGCCCGCAAGAGGGTGACGAATATAATGGGGAATCAGCGAATAGCTGGGTACCCAATAAATTCAAGGATGCACACTAATTAATGTGGAAAGACCACACAGAGGAAAGTGTTTGTGTGATTGTGTGCTACCACAAAGCGGCTTGCAAATGGATTTTGTGGGGAACTAAATGAGACTCCGTCTAATTGCCCCCCGTGATGAGCCGGACCAGTCACTGTGATGAGGTTACTGCGGCGTTACAGTAAACAGCTGAGACCAGATGAGTCACATAATTTATACTGATATAGGTCAGACGAACACTTTAAAAAACGAACTATCCTCTCCCTTTCCCTGGGAGTATAGCACGCCAATGTTTACCTCTATTACCTCTACGTTGAGCGTTAGCTATGACACGAACCACTCATGCCTTAATGCAGTACTTCTCAGAGGATGCGCCGCGCACGCTATCATGACCTGAGATTCGCTAGGCGTGGGGCGAAACTTCCCAGTCTTTGTGATGTTGATGGTACAGTAATTAAAATAATTGGACTCAACATTTATTCTTAAAAAGGAGCATGAGAAAAATATTCAAGAGCTTAAACATTTATTTTTAAGAAAATTTGTTGCTTTACGCCTTATAATAAAGAGTTTGGCTAATTAATGAGAAACTTGAGCTTGTCGTTCTTTCGCAAAAGCTCAATTCGTTGTGAAATTGAAGACAAACATATACGCATTTCCTATTCAACAGACAGAAATCACTTACATTTTCTGACCCTCTTATTTCCCTCCATACTGCTTTCACACCGGGCGATCTGGCCGTACGGTTAGGGGCGCGCATCTGTGAGCTTGCATCCGGGAGATAGTGGGTTCGAACCCCACTGTCGGAAGCCCTGAAGATGGTTTTCCGTGGTTTCCCATGTTCACACCAGGCTGTACCTTAATTAAGGCCACGGTCGCTTCCTTCCCGCTCCTAGGACTTTCCTGTCCCATCGTCGTCATAAGACCTATCTGTGTCGGTGTGACGTAAAGCAAAACTTAAATAAAACTGTTTTCATAACTGTTATACAAGGTGTGTCTTATAAACTCAGACCGAACGCACCGTGTTTGTACTCTGCGCTACGGCAGCTGCCTCAACCGAACTTATATCGAGCGCGGCCGCCCTGCTTTAAGCGTGTATACAATAATCTTATATGAAGATGCTGAAGTGTCATCCTTCCTGGGCTATACAGGCATTTTATCTGGTAACCACATTTTGGCTTATGCGAGTGAGTTCTGCCACTGTAATCTTTCTGATTTCATTTGCAGTGTTTTATTTCAATTCCTCCAATGTGTGGGGATTTGTTCGATACATTTTTCTTTCAGTTTACCCCACAAGAAAAAATCACACCCTGTTACATCTGGGAAACGGCGTCAGAATGTCATCTTGGTATGTATGTTCAGCCCGTCAGCGATGCCGCTGGTGGGATCCTCAACAGCTCTGCCATCAGCTGTCATAGATGGCCTAGACATCACTGAAGAGGCGTGCTAGGGAAATGGGGAGTGAGGTAATTTCCCGTTGTTTTTCTCACCGAACCAAAGTTGCTATTACATATCAGCATGTCAAGCCCAGTGAAATGCATACACCAACCGACCCTATGAGCAACATTTTCACACCATTCATAGCAGGGAATGGCTGCATAAGGATTGGCATTACTAGCATCGCTCATACCTCAGTCACGTTCATATTGTCAAAGCCAAGGATAAGACAGAGACAGATCTATGAAAGTAACAAAATTGCTCTAGCCCATGGGCGCCCATATGACAGTTTCTAGAGGGGGCCCAGACCTGGAGGTACGTAGTAATTTTAATATTTTGGAAGATAAATAGCGATTTGTATTCTGTGGTAGAATAACCATGGTATCCGCTGCCTGTTGGTGGTGGACGGTACTACCGCTTTTACGTAATACTGACTTTTAAATCATTTTCTTGAAAGGAAAACACGTGACTACACTAGATTTTTGCCTTTCCCTGAGAGCTAGAGGGGGGCCGCGGCCCCACCTTGCCCCCGGGTATGGGCGCCCTTGCCTAGCCTATACCAGAAGATATAGTGCACTGTAAACACTAGTTTCTGCCAGCAAGGGCAATATCATCTTGGTACCTCTCTGCATTTATTGTCGTCTCGAAAAACATAGATCCAAATATTCGTCTTGCACCTATAGCACACCAAACTTCCTATCGTAATGCTACTACTACTAAACGTTTTCATTCCTCCCCTGAAGGGGGAAGCGGGCCTCTTAGACGGTGACGCCGTCTCTCAGGCCGGGAGATTTGTTACGGTGAAGGAGATGTGCGGAGAAGGTGAGGGGGTGGGCGGCCGTGGCCTATAGATACTACAAACTGTCCCGGCATTCGCCTTAGTGCAGGAGAATGGAAAACCACGGAAAACCATTCTCAGGACAGCCGACGCGTGGGGCCAGGCGTGAAGTCCGGCACTGTGCCCCAGACCCGTCTCCCGAATGCAGTGGCGTAGAGGCACGGTAGAGCCGTGGCCAACTTTCCTCTGCTCGGTTAGCCGGTCAGAGTACAGAGCATATGGGACAACAACGCACTCTCCATCTACCGACGTATCGTAATGAGAGATTTCATGAACACCATTAGGATTTTCTGTACATCAATAGCGAGAGTTATGACTGTTTGCATGACCATTAGGATGAAACCAGAACTTCTACAGTCGAAAATACGGCGTTTCAGTGATAACTGTCTCACCATGTTAACAGCTGAGATTCAGACTGATGCTTGCGAGGTCGAACACGTGCAGGCTGCTTGCAAGGTCAATAACTATGCGCGCGCCTCCCATACTGGAGCTTACGCATCGCAGAGTAAAAACGCTGCTTCGAGGGTCTTAGTTTATATAAGAGACCCTGTACAGTACTTCGAAGCAGACCGTTTCACTTTTGTTATATGTAATCAGAAATTTATCAACAGGCTGCTGAATTTCAATTTTAAAAACAAACAAAATAACAAAATGATGTACATAACACGTGTCAGATTAACGAACTCACAACAAGCCAGAACACGGGAAAAATGGTGCTATGACTGCAATCACACTAACAACTAACTGCTGAAGGTAAGCAGTCCGCGTGCAGTCTCACGCATTGTTACCAACTCGTCCGTTAATGAGCCGTGGGAGCTCACCTCAAGAAAGAGTGTGCGTGAACTATAAAACATTGAAAACCACTGTTTTACTGGATGTAACTGTTGCTGCTAATCACAGCTTGACTCTATGCTCTTTTTTTTTTTTTCTTTCTTTCAGTTGCTTTACGTCGCACCGACACGGATAGGTCTTATGGCGACGATGGGACAGGAAAAATGGCTAGGAGTGGGAAGGAAGCGGCCGTGGCCTTAATTAAGGTACAGCCCCAGCATTTGCCTGGTGTGAAAATGGGAAACAACGGAAAACCATTTTCAGGGCTGCCGACAGTGGGGTTCGAACCTACTATCTCCCGAATACTGGATACTGGCCGCACTTAAGCGACTGCAGCTATCGAGCTCTGTCTATGCTCTTTCAGAGTGACTGATACACTACTTCTTCTTCTTCCACACGCTTCTGGAGTTATGCGTGCGAATTGCGTAGCTTATTTCGACTTGGTCTTGTATTACTTCGTATGAGGTGTTAATGAGATTAAATGAATGGTGTGATATATGTTAGTAGGAAGAGAGAGAGAGAGAGAGAGAGAGAGAGAGAGAGAGAGAGAGAGAGAGAGAGAGAGAGAGAGAGAGAGAGAAACCAGCTGCCGGTACATAGCCTACTCCAGTCGAACAGCACAAGAGTTCTGTTCAAGGCTTTACGACCCCATCCGACGGACGAATCACTGCCATATACCCTCACACCACATGAGCACTGCGGAGAGCTTTGGAACTGAATCCAGGCCTTTGGCACGCAATCTGGTGATTAGAAATTGTATACCACCACCTCTCCTACCCTGGCGGCCAACATTCTGATGGCGAATTTGTTTTCGACCAACGGGACTCGAACCGGATACCCATAGTATATGGCCATATAGACTAAATTCCGGCACCTCGGCGTGTCCAAAATCCGTAATAGTCAGTGGGACGTAAAGCTAATAATATTATTTTATTATTATTTAACAGCCTATTCACTTTATCTTCCTCACGCTATTCGGAGACAATCTTACGTCAATGCCTCTATACCCGCAAAATTACATTGTATTGATTGCAATACTGTAGGTTCATCCCAGAGGACAGCGTTCAGGTGGAACTAAACGGAATTTACTTATTCACTGGACGTGAAGAGACCGGGACTGCAAACACTCTGATGAATGTGGAGAGTTCAGTGTGTCCCTATAGGTTTGATACTGTGTACACCTATTTTGATAGCTCTGCAAAACACCGCTTGTTCCGTAATTTATTAGTTACGGTTAACCGAGTTAAACCCAATACACAAGCTTGTTGGACAATACCAGAACAAACTGATGGTGTTTGACGGACAAATCTCACTCGTTGTGAGGGAGCTACGGTACGCAGTACTGTCAGTGTGACAAATGGCATCGTACACACATAATACTGCATCTCCACCCAAACAAAGACCGAGAGAGGAATTATCTATCATTTGACAGAAGATCCTGTAAACTGCAACTTAGCAATCAACTAGCCTTTGTGTAACCTTCATTGACAGCTTAAGTTTTGTAATAGCAGCAATAATGGCGGAGATGAATGACAGCAATAGGAGACAAAGCAAACCTCAATTAACAGCAACAAACAGTAATATTGTTGTCGGTAAGTTCTAGGAGCGTAGGATGTTGTACGCCAACATATTGTTGTCTTCCACCTCGGCTACCATTGTTTTCCTTCTCTCTTCGATAGGTACCTTCATTATCTTCCTTATGAACAAACCAAACCAAACCCCATGGCGCCAACAGCCCAGAACGGCCCGGGTCTATCAAGCGACCGCTGCTCAGCCCGAGGTCCTGCAGATTACGATCTGTCGTGGTCGGCACGACGAATCCTCTCTACTTGGCTTTCTAGACCACGGCCGCTACCTCACCGTCATATGGCCCCTCAACTGTAATCACGTAGGCTGAGTGGACCTCGAACCAGCCCTCAGATCTAGTTAAAAAAATCGCTGACCTGGCCGGGAATCGAACACGGGACCTCCAGGTAACAGGCAGACACGGTACCCCAACACGATGGGGCCGGCTCCTGATGAACAGCTAAAACCAGTAATTTTGGAGAAATTTGCAAATTTGTGAAAAATATAATAATCGCGAATACCTCTGCTATTGGAAGTCTCCGTGGCTCAAGCAGCAGCGCGCCGGCCTCTCATCGCTGGGTTCCGTGGTTCAAATCCCGGTAACTCGATGTGAGATTTGTGCTGGACAAAGCGGAGGCGCGACAAGTGTTTCTTCGGGTTCTTCCTGTCATCTTTCATTCCAGCAACACTCTCCATCTGCCAGTCAGCAATCATTACCCCAGAGGCGTGCGACAGGCTTCGGCAGCCGGTACAGTTCCGATCCTCGCTTTATTCATTCAATTCCTGACCCAGTTGAAACTGGAAACAGGTTGTGGATTTTCATTTTCACCACCACTAATATTCCGCATACATTAAAAAGACATGCAATATCAAATAGTGGGAAATATATTCTACAAAACGTTTACTATTTTGAGGTTTCTGATACAGAAAATTTTAACGGAAAAAATTTGCATTTCCAGATTTGGTTCCCTTAATACTACTTTACAAGCTGTGTCTAAAAAGTACGGTGAATGGGCCGATATCGCAATGGCACCGTACATGAGTGCGTTTGTGAATAGAGAGACATCTCGGGAAGTACCACGTAGCATTGAACACACGGATTTTGAAGAACGGACGTGGCGCGTCATCAGGAGTCCCCAGTTCAACCCGAAAACGTTTGAAGCAGACGTAAGCACATTTTCTGCTTACGGCTTCTGTTCCGTACATCGCATGCGTCTCCGTCCCCGTTTTTCCCAATTTGTAACAAAACTTTGTTTATGCGTTGGCTCCAATGCGACATGAGTCTTCACCTGCTTCAGGTCCATGTGTTTAACACTCGCTACAGGTCATCATGATATTAGTTCCCCCTGTGGACCAGTGGTAGAGTGTCGGCATCCGAATCCCAAGTTAGCGGGTTCAAACCCGGCCAAGGTAGTCGGATTTTTTAAGGGCGGAAAAATACTCCAATATCGTACGATGTCGGCATGTGACACATTTGGTGTTCACCCGACAAAATTAATTAAAACTCAGCAATAGATGCCCAAGAGATATTCTGTTTACTCTGCCATCTAGCAAACCTAGCGTAAAACAGAACGTCGAAATTGACGAGCAACCAGCTAGACGGAGTCAAATTAAACTGCTTGCACAGGGTAGCTGAGGCATCATTATTATTATTATTATTATTATTATTATTATTATTATTATTAACAAACATCTTTATCCTTTAACGGAAGATTTAAAATATCTACTTTGCTTCCGTAGATTATCTTCTTCTTCTTAATCCGTTTACCCTCCAGGGTTGGTTTTTCCCTCGGACTCGGCGAAGGATCCCACCTCTACCGCCTCAAGTGTAGTGTCCTGGAGCGTGAGTCATTGGGTCGGGGGATACAACTGGGGAGGATGACGAGTAGCTCGCCCAGGCGGCCTCACCTGCTATGCTGAACAGGGGTCTTGTGGGGGATGGAAAGATTGGAAGGGATAGACAAGGAAGAGGGAAGGAAGCGGACCTGGCCTGGAGAAGTGGGAAACCACGGAAAAGCACTTGCAGGATGGCTGGGTTGGGAATCGAACCCACCTCTACTCAGGTGACCTCCCGAGGCTGAGTGGACCCCGTTCCAGCCCTCGTACCACTTTTCAAATTTCGTGGCAGAGCCGGGAATCGAACCCGGGCCTCCGGGGATGGCAGCTAATCACACTAACCACTACACCAAAGAGGCGGACTTCCGTGGGTTATACAGAAATATATAGAAGAAATTGTGTAATAGTTTTATATACATCAGTGAGATAAAGGCATATATTTTTCTGAAAAACGGAACCCATCCGTGTTATTTTGTGAAAATAATTGTCTTATGCTCATATTCTTTGCGATCATTTATAGTACGGTAAATGGTGAAAATTAGGAGATAGCAAATATATTCTTTGACTGGTGGATGGCAAGATGGAATATTGTAGATGGATTCAGACAACAGCTATAATATGTACCGAGGAAAAAACAACAACCAAAAGGGCCAATATATACTCGTAGTCTGTTTGCCACGCGACATGGAACATCGGCACATACAGAATGTATATCAGTCCCATTACCTGCCGTGGGGAAATCACTGCTAAATGACAGGCCTGACTAGGAGGGCGATTGCTCTAGGGAGATGGAATAGCAAGGTGTTGCCCCGTCCCTATCCCCACATGGTCCGTCATACCAGCCTCGGGGACGAATGAATAAGGAAAGTGAAACTGGGTGTTCACTTTGAAGACTTACGGAACCTACCGTGGGGAAATCAGAGCTAGGTGCTGTTCAGTGGGCGACAAATCCACTCCTGCGAGTAAATGCAAATTACCGGCCCAGTTCTTCTCTCCTTTTCGCTTCCCCATGGACCCCTCTCCCCATCCCAACCACTTTAAGCCCATTGTGACTTCTTTTGTCCCTCACAAAATGTGGATTAACAAAGAACATCCGGTATTATAATAACAGCGGAACTGTTGGTAAGACAGACAGACAGACATTGAGCTGAACATCCTTTCGACGTTTGTATACTTGTATGCAATGAAGTTCCGGCTTTGAACAAACAGGGTGAAGCGTGAAAATAGCATTTTATTTTTCCACACACTGGAGGGATCGCGGGTACAAACTGTGTCGAACATGTGAACTTGGCCCTGTTTTAAGACCGGATGCCTTAGATGTTACCCCATGTGGAGTGGTGTACTCGCTACTGCAACGTGGTTGAAATACCTGATACGTCCGGAATCGAAGCCAGAACCCTCTGAACCGAAGGCCGGGATGTGTTGCGAAATGTGTTCAAATTATATTACATGCCCAGGAGTCGAATAATAATAATAATAATAATAATAATAATAATAATAATAATAATAATAATAATAATAATAATAATAATAATAATAATAATAATAATAATAATAATAATAATAATAATAATGATAGCGAGTGGCTGCGTGGTTTGGGTCACATAGCTGTCAGCTTTCATTCGGGAGATAGTGAGTTCGAACCCTCATTGCCGGCAGTCCTGAGGAAGGTTTTACGTGGATTCCCATTTTCACGCCCTACCTTAATTAACGCCACAGCCATTTCC
The DNA here is from genome assembly GCF_040414725.1 of Anabrus simplex. Taxonomy (NCBI): domain Eukaryota; kingdom Metazoa; phylum Arthropoda; class Insecta; order Orthoptera; family Tettigoniidae; genus Anabrus; species Anabrus simplex. The sequence continues at coordinate 215,918,210 of NC_090271.1, forward strand.
TTCCTACTGATAACCCTTTTCTAACCATTAGACCCATGTATGTCGGTGCAGCGTAAAGCAAAATTGTAAATTAAAACATACAGTAATAATGATACTCTATAGGTTTTGGGCTTTTGCCGCGTCAAGAAAATAAGGTGAACTTCTTCACGTTTAGCAGAGCACAGTTCTCTGCGAAACGTAAAGAATTTCACCTTATTTTCTTGACACGGCATAAGCCCAAAAGCCTATACAATATCATGTCTACAAGTACGGGCCATGAAAGCATCAGTGGCAACACAGGAGCTCTTGAACGTGCAACATCCAACGACAACATCCTAAAACACCAGTGACCTCAACCGGAATTGACACAAATTGAGTGCGCATGTTTTGAGACGAATGATTTTTTAACTTATTTTCAGTCAATGCGGTAGAAGAGGGTGTTATAACGGTTCAAATCCTGTCACAATCATCTGTATTATTATTATTATTATTATTATTATTATTATTATTATTGTAAATATTATTATTGTTTTATTCAATTCTATCATCTGATTTCAATACTTATTGATCAATTATCGCTTGTTTCATTCTATTACATTTATTATGTGTAGGTATATGTTAGCATTAAGAAAATGTAGTGTGAGAGATTTACTGCCCAATATAAGATACATATTTATTTTTTGAAACAACTTTTGAGACATTGCATTTAATTTAGGGAGTTCCTAGATCTGCCTGAGGCTATTTCAACACAAACTGTAAGACTTTGGAGCTGGGTTGAAGTGATGTAATAATAATGTTATTTGTTTTACGTCCCACTAACTACTCTTTTACGGTTTTCGGAGACGCCGAGGTGCCGAAATTTAGTCCGCAGGAGTTCTTTTACGTGCCAGTAAATCTACCGACACGAGGCTGACGTATTTGAGCTGCTGATAAAACCAGATGAGCTCTATAGGGAAACTGAAGTAACAGATGGTAGTAGTGATCATGAAGCTGTTTTTGTGGTAGTTAAAAATAAATGTGATAGAAAGGAAGGTCTTAAAAGTAGGACTGTTAGGCAGTACCATATGGCTGATAAAGCAGGTATGAGGCAGTTTCTAAAAAAGTAACTATGATCGGTGGAAAACGGTAAATAAAAATGTAAACAGACCCTGGGATGGGTTTAAAGAAATTGTTGAGGAATGCGAAAACAGGTTTGTACCTTTAAGGGTGGTAAGGAATGGTAAAGACCCACCTTATTATAATAGAGAAATAAAGAGACTAAGAAGGAGGTGCAGACTGGAAAGAAATAGAGTTAGAAATGGCTGTGGAAGTAAGGAGAAATTGAAGGAACTTACTAGAAAATTGAATCTAGCAAAGAAGGCAGCTAAGGATAACATGATGGCAAGCATAATTGGCAGTCATACAAATTTTAGTGAAAAATGGAAGGGTATGTGTAGGTATTTTAAGGCAGAAACAGGTTCCAAGAAGGACATTCCAGGAATAATTAATGAACAAGGGGAGTGTGTATGTGAGGATCATCAAAAGGCAGAAGTATTCAGTCAGCAGTATGTAAAGATTGTTGGTTACAAGGATAATGTCGAGATAGAGGAAGAGACTAAGGCCAAAGAAGTAATAAAATTTACATATGATAACAATGACATTTACAATAAGATACAAAAGTTGAAAACTAGAAAAGCGGCTGGAATTGATCAGATTTCTGGGGATATACTAAAGACAATGGGTTGGGATAGAGTACCATATCTGAAGTACTTATTTGATTATTGTTTGGCCGAAGGAGCTATACCAGATGAATGGAGAGTTGCTATAGTAGCCCCTGTGTATAAAGGAAAGGGTGATAGACATAAAGCTGAAAATTACAGGCCAGTAAGTTTGACATGCATTGTATGTAAGCTTTGGGAAGGCATTCTTTCTGATTATATTAGACATGTTTGTGAAATTAATAACTGGTTCGATAGAAGGCAATTCGGTTTTAGGAAAGGTTATTCCACTGAAGCTCAACTTGTAGGATTCCAGCAAGATATAGCAGATATCTTGGATTCTGGAGGTCAAATGGACTGTATCGCGATTGACATGTCTAAAGCATTTGATAGGGTGGATCTTGGGAGACTACTGGCAAAAATGAGTGCAATTGGACTAGACAAAAGAGTGACTGAATGGGTTGCTATATTTCTAGAAAATAGATCTCAGAGAGTTAGAGTAGGTGAAGCTTTGTCTGACCCTGTAATAGTTGAGAGGGGAGTTCCTCAGGGCAGTGTTATCGGACCTTTATGTTTTCTTATATATATAAATGATATGAGTAAAGGAGTGGTATCGGAGGTCAGGCTTTTTGCGGATGATGTTATTCTCTATAGAGTGATAAGTAAGTTACAAGATTGTGAGCAACTGCAACGTGACCTCGAAAATATTGTGAGATGGACAGCAGGCAATGGTATGTTGATAAACGGGGCTAAAAGTCAGGTTGTGAGTTTCAAAAATAGGAAAAGTCCTCTCAGTTTTAATTACTGCGTTGATGGGGTGAAAGTTCCTTTTGGGGATCATTGTAAGTATCTAGGTGTTAATATAAGGAAAGATCTTCATTGGGGTAATCACATAAATGGGATTGTAAATAAAGGGTACCGATCTCTGCACATGGTTATGAGGGTGTTTAGGGGTTGTAGTAAGGATGTAAAGGAGAGGGCATATAAGTCTCTGGTAAGACGCCAACTAGAGTATGGTTCCAGTGTATGGGACCCTCACCAGGATTACCTGATTCAAGAACTGGAAAAAATCCAAAGAAAAGCAGCTCGATTTGTTCTGGGTGATTTCCGACAAAAGAGTAGCGTTACAAAAATGTTGCAAAGTTTGGGTTGGGAAGAATTGAGAGAAAGAAGAAGAGCTGCTCGACTAAGTGGTATGTTCCGAGCTGTCAGCGGAGAGATGGCGTGGAATGACATTAGTAGACGAATAGGTTTGAATGGCGTCTATAAAAGTAGGAAAGATCACAATATGAAGATAAAGTTGGAATTCAAGAGGACAACCTGGGGCAAATATTCATTTATAGGAAGGGGAGTTAGGGATTGGAATAACTTACCAAGGGAGATGTTCAATAAATTTCCAATTTCTTTGAAATCATTTCGGAAAAGGCTAGGAAAGCAACATATAGGGAATCTGCCACCTGGGCGACTGCCCTAAATGCAGATCAGTATTGATTGATTGATTGATTGATTGACCTTCAAATACCACCGGACTGAGACAGGATCGAACCTGCCAAGTTGGGGTCAGAAGGCCAGCGCCTTAACCGTCTGAGCCACTCAGCCCGACTTGAAGTGATGTAATGGACTGTTTTAACCATGACGTGGGTGTAATACCATGTGACAATATTAGTGTTTATATAAGGAGCAGTCTCCTACAGCAGTTAGTCAGTTGGATGGAGCCTTGGTCGATAGATAGTTATATGGAGAATGAGGCCACAGTTGGTCAGAGAATGAGTTCTATGGAGCCTTGGTCGATGGATAGTCATATGGAGAATGAGGCCACAGTTGGTTGGTTAGTCAGTTGGACTTAGAGCCTTACCACAGTCAGTGAGATGGAGAAGAAGCAGTAGTCGTCAGTGACCAAATGGATTAAATGTTCGGTCGGGTTCTTGTGTCAGTTCGGTGACAGCCGAATACGGAGTCGTCGTAATGCAGACTAACACTTATCAGTGAATTACTTGTGAAGTTGATTGTAAAGTGTGGTTACATTTTCAAGCTATGATATATCCCGTTTGTGAAACTAGAAGGATACGTCAGCATATTACACCTGATACCAATTCAAAGGAATACGTTGTAATAACAATCTAAGTGTTCAAGGTACTGTTAAGAGAAACAGTTAGCGACAAATTTCTTCTACAGATTTTAAATGTCCGGTCAAGATTTCAAATTTAATGCCTAGAGTTTCTTTCCGTTGTAGTTTCAGAGTTTTATATTGTCATTCAAATTATCGCAGCAAGTCTCACCACTTAAATTCAAAATTTAAAGAATATATTTTGTTTAGTACCAAATACAATTAATTGTTTTCTTTCAATGGTAGATCAGATAACCTTAAATTTTAGTTGGGAAACCAAACGTCAATGTCCTTTTACCAGAACCTATACGTTATGCTGTCAAAGTAAGCTTTTTACCTCACACCCTAGAGATATTCAAGATTCTCATCCTAGCGTTGTTACATTTATTTGTAGCTGGTGCCAATGAACAATTGTATGTGTAAGTAATAATAATAATAATGTTATTTGCTTTACGTCCCACTAACTACTTTATAAGGTCTTCGGAGACGCCGAGGTGCCGGAATTTAGTCCCGCAGGAGTTCTTTTACGTGCCAGTAAATCTACCGACACGGGGCTGTCGTATTTGAGCACCTTCAAATACCACCGGACTGAGCCAGGATCGAACCTGCCAAGTTGGGGTCAGAAGGCCAGCGCCTTAACCGTCTGAGCCACTCAGCCCGGCTGTATGTGTAAGTAATCAAGTAAGTATAAAGTGAGGTACTGCGACGATCGAGTATTTTATTTTATGTATATTAAATGTGATTAGAGTAGTTACAGTAACAGTTGAAAGCACCCAGGAATGACCAAATGAATGTGGCTTACCAAAGATTAAATGGGAATAGCACTTTATTTTGCTATTTGCTTCATGTCGCACCGACACAGATAGGTCTTATGGGATAGGAAAGGGCTATGAGTGGGAAGGGAGCGGCCGTGGCCTTAATTAAGATGCAGCCCCAACATTTGCCTAGTGTGAAAATGGGAAACCACGAAAAATCATCTTCAGAGCTGCCGACAGTGGGGTTCGAATCCACTATCTCCCTGATGCAAGTTCACAGCTGCGCGACCCTAACCGCTTGGCCAACTCGCCCGGTAATAGCACTTGTATTCAGACGTTACCTATCGCGGATATTCAAACGTATTACGATATGTGTTTAAAGTGTATTACATACCCAGTCATTGACACCCGCAGATCTTTGAGTACGGTTCCGCAAACTACTTTAATCCTCTTTAAAAGGACTGCATGATGAGCCTCAGCACCACGTGCGGTATTAGGGATCTTGTCCCACCATTCTATTATGTAAGTCATCTCTTAAGCTAATTCTCTCAAATCAAACAGTTCAAAGTTGTGGCAACGCTGTAAATGGAGACAGGGATTACTGGGTGGACAGATACACTTCCTAGTTGCGTCTGCGCAAATAATCGACTGAAACTGAGCCGAACTCGAACGACGGATACCCTCAAACACGCCTAAGATGCAATTCTGGTGTCTTTAACTTTCGGGCGTTCAGGAAGTTCTGGTTATACGCCTCATCTCACAATCATCCATGGGTTTGCAAGACAATTGCATGGCAGCCGACTTCTCACGAAAGCAGCCGAGGCTCAAACATGAAGGAGGTTTGAAATTAAAAATGTAATCTTACTGTGGTTCGGATTCCATGTAAAACTTGCGGACCAATGGTTATAAGGACTGTATTAACAGTCACGTGGCTTTCTTTTTTAAACAGTTTGTTTTACATCGCATCGACGATGCGATAGGAAAGGGCTAGGAACAGGAAGGAAACGACCGTGGCCGTAATTCTGCTGCAACCCCAGCATTTTCCTGGTGTGAAAATGGGAAACAAAGAAAACCATCCCCAGCGGGGTTCGAACCACTATCTCCTGAATGCAAGCTGACAGCTATGTGACTCAGACTGCGTAGCTACTCTCTCGGATCGCACTCGCGGGATGTTATAGTTGGCACGTTTTCTCACCAAGGTGGGCGCGATTCGAATCCTGATCATTGCTTGTCGGACTTTTAAAATTTAAAAAGAAATACGTCCCTGTCGTTAGGATTCGACGAAAAACTGGAGTTCTTGTGGCTTATGATCACAGTTTCGAAAGATATGTAAACAATCCCCTGAAAGTTTGATTTGAAAGCCAGCAGCTGTCATGCTCTTCTCCACATCCTATTGCTCCACAGTTTATAATGTATCAAAATAATGGTGTTGCTGGCATCCAGGCCAGAAAGTTAACAAGTGCCCTTGGGAATGCCTAGAGTAAAATTGACAACAAAAGGAAAAGATCACGAGCTGTACTCATTTTAAGAGCCATTTGCTAGACCAGCTAGACTCGACCTATGCGGTGGAGGTGGAGGCAAGTCAACCAAACCCACAGGCCGCCGCCGCTGCCGCTTCATTTCCATAATCCAATCGGAGTTGGGAGGCGGTGACGTGTGCACCCTGTCGGATGATAAATTCATGAGTACTTCATCGAGTGGCAAATAGATGGTGTGAGGGCGAGAAGCTATGATTGGTTGTGTGAGATAATTCCGTCTTCGTGTTTATACTGCAGTAACATCGCCCGCCCCCTGTGAAGGAAGGAGCTCCGACATACGGAAGAACAGAGCCATCTTAAAGCAAGACAGTAAGCTTGTTAGTTTTACGTAAATGTTGACATCGTGATTATAGCCTCAGAATTTCCAGTTTTGTGCGGAATCCGAGCCATAGGTACGTGCTTTTTAATTTTAAAATTCGCACATGCATTGGTCGGGATTCAAACTCGGCCAGTATCCAGTATTCGGGAGATAGTAGGTTCGAACCACGGCCGCTTTCTTCCAGCTTCTAGGCCTTTCCTATCCATCGTCGCCATAAGACCTATCTGCGTCGGTGCGACGTAAAGCCACTAGCAAAGAAAAGTCTCACGTAACTATCACTGAATATAATGTGTTGTTAATGAAACAATAGATAAGTGCAAGTAATTCTGAATCGTCTCATTTCTTCCTCTAAGTCCAAGCAAAAAAAAAAAAAAAGGGATTGATTGACTCTTACTAGTAAAAACCGAGCTCAGAAGCCGCGCGTATAAACGCCTTTTCCGGCTATGGAGCCAAGTTCTGTATTCGGAAGACGAGTGAGTTCGAAACCCACCTTTGGCTTTCCTGCAGTTTCACTCCCAGGCAAATGCCAGGGCAATTCCTATTCATACGCCACAGCCGATTCCTTCCACCTCATTACTCAATTTAATCCACAATCATTCATTTCATTTTTATTAGCTCCTAAACTGAGGTTGGTGACAGGAAGGGCATCCGGTCGTAAAACATGCCATATAATTTCATTTCACCTCATCCCTGACTCCTTGTCAGGAAACGGGACTAATCGGTAGAGATGCACTCTTACCGGTGAGAGAAGAACCTTGTTAAAACATCCCATTCCTTCGCTTGTTCGCTGTACGACATTACAGCACTAAAACACACCTCTTTGTAGTCTACGATAATGATAAGCATTGGAAAGCAACATTACAGGACCACTGATCGAGACCACAATGTTACAAGTGGGTCCCTTGGGGCACATCAGGAACAACAATCGAATCCAGTAGTGGTTCTGTTTACAGCGCTGTACGAGATAAGAGCCAGACCTTGCAGCGGCCAGAACAGCAAAAAAAGTCGAGAGGATAGTCCACTCCACTCCACTCCGCAAGCATCATCATCATGAGATATTAGTCGAGCTTCATTCGCGCTTGTGATGTAATTCGTTTGAATAAGGGACAAAGGAAGAGAGCAAACACTGAACACCATTACAGGGACGAGTGAATGTGTTGAAAAACACGAGAGCACAGATAAAAGGTGGAGATATGCAATTTACTAGCGTTTAGACCAGTCAATGATATACTGTGAACGGGTAGACGTATTGTATGTGTGTACTAATATTTATTCTGATGAATTACTATCCTATGCTCTCGTGCTGCAATGTGCTCTTTGTAAATTCGAAGTTTATTCGTTACGAATTCCTTTGCTTACGCCGATAGAAGATATTAGCCAATCAAACTAATACCAGATTCAACCAAAAAATCTTAGAAACACATTGTTATACATGGGAAGGTGACTTAGATAAAACTATCAGGTAGAAAACCGGAATAAATACAGTGGATCGGTGTAGAAGAACAGCTAATAAACCTACTAAGTTAATTCCCGCTATCTACAGACCAAAACTGAAAAGAAACTAAGAAGGGTTGAGACATTCAGAAAGACATCCAATTTTTTCCATGTTCCTCTCTTTGCTATATGTTTTATGTCACAGTAACAGTGGTTGGACGATGGAAAGACGGCAGGTTGCCAAGGGAATAATAATAATAATAATAATAATAATAATAATAATAATAATAATAATAATAATAATAATAATAATAATAATAATAATAATAATATAGAAAATATAACAGATACTGAACCCATGACCTTTGTGCCCTAAGAACATTATGCATAAATCGACAATCATTTAAAAGTTGGATTCTTGATAGCATGGATTTGACACGTGACGAGAGGGTGATTACCTTCGGTCCCACGCTCTGGGGTACGTGACGTCAGCCACACGTGTCAACGGCGGAAGAATATCAAGTCATTTTTGTGAACTATTTCAAAGCGCGTGTACATGGCGAACCAAGCCAAGTCAAAAAAAAATATAGTGCCTATCAAAGGGGGTCAATCATCTCACAAATCGAACCCGTAAAAATTTTAAATGTCCATGAACACTACCGCCAGAAATGTAGCAAGCATGTAGTCACTTTCAAAACTCTTGAAATTACAGTTTAGGTAAGTCAGAAAATTTATAGAAATTTTCTTGGCGGCAAAGGGAGATATCCGAAGAGAGGGGGTAACTGCTATAAATATGAAGGGACGCCATGACGAAGTCTCCTTCTCCGGCATTTGTGATACAAAGCGGACAAAAAATTGTTGAGCTGCTCTGCGAAATCAAACCAACGAAAGTAGACTGAGTTCAACTGCAGATTTTAGCCATTGTGGCTAGGTCTTGTCTCCATGAGGAGATAGTTTTCTTGAGTGAAATAATTGTACCAGATAGGACGGTCAAAGTACTGAATAAATTCTAAGGTGATTAAGTAATTCGTGTGCGGAAATAATTATAGTCTATCGTGTGCGCTCAACAAACAAGTGAAGGGTATTTTCTTTTTTTTTATGCTTTATTCCAGGAAACCTGAAGATATATAAAAATGGTTTGTAAAGCCATGAATGTAAAAATGGCTAAATAAAATGCCAGGGTCGCAGGTGAGCCCTATGACTACATGAGGTAGGTGACTTTCCATCTTACTACCTCTTATATCTTGTCTCGTGATCTCTAAAAGTGTATTTGAATGGGGATATACGACGCAGTGCTCACCCCTACGAAGTTTTGTAAATGTGAGAATACGACTAAAAGAGTCATTTGTTTTATTTTCCTCTTGGATAAATTTTTGAAGTCTTGCGAGTGCCGTATAATGTTGTAAAAAGTTATTGAATAGGGTTTCGAAGTGATATCACGTCCAATGTAGATCGTCATCCGTGTGAGTGTACTGCCTATATTTTGTGATGTCAAATTAAGATGTTCAGTCGACGTAAATTTTTCTGTCTGCAATTTGACGTTAATAATAATAATCCATGGTTACTCATTTTCAATCGAGTGGAAGCGCGCTGTCGGGTGAGAACCTAGGGTGATGAATTTGGTCACGGAGAGAAACGTTTTTCTATGCCCATTTTTAAACTGTGTCTGACTGACAAATAAAGATCTAGTAGAATGTTTCAGTCATTTCTCGTAAAAATCAAGTTATTAAATACGATCTCATTTATGCGAAGTTATTCATGAGTAATGCATTGTGCCATATTAGACGTCGAGATTTCTAGTAAGGATTTTATTCCAGTTCTTTGTCGATGATAATTGTGGAGCTGGGGAACAGGGGTTAGTTTGTTGATATGAGATTTGTGAATCAGGTTGGACCTGTCATTGAAGCCGGGACACGGAAGCCCGAGGAATGTTTTATATGAGTTGAGATGAGATGTGCGAATCAGGTTAGAGTCCTGTCATTGAAGCCGGGACATGATAGCCCGAGGAATATTTTATAATGCTGAGAATGGAAAGAAATTCATAGAAATCCATAGCGGTATTAATTGGCGACGCGTATAATTAGTGTGGGCATCTTGAAGCATAATCTGTGCATTTTGTTGGTTAGAATATCGTATTTGTTTAATTATGTCGGCAGAGTTTAAAGGGAGCATTTTGAGAAGTCAGTCAGGTAGAACGAACCGGGTGTTTCATGTAACTGCCAAGCGAACTTGGGGGGGTGAGAGGCCTCAACTGTGATAACGGGACAGGCGTGGAATTGAGATTGTACTGTACTCTCGGCCAGGGAAAACGTTAAAATGCTGGATTTAGTTGAAATTCATAGCCGGTAATGATCTGAGTATTGTGAAATACTGTAGTTGGGGACGTAATGAACATTTGAAATCACGAACTTTGAGTATAAGGAACAGAGTAACCAAATTCAGGGTTGTCCAAAATACAGAGCGATGGCTGTGATGATCGGTTTGTCTGTGAGGGGTGTGCAAAATTCATAAATGGTAATGACGAGATATGACATCGTAATTATATGGCGAGTTGTTTGGTTTGTACGTAGATTATTAGGATATCCAAGTGTTAATAACGGCTAGGACTAGATTACATTTTAAAGTGTGAGATCACGAGACAAGATATATAACTGGACATGAATTATGTAACAATTCTTTTCCAGCCAGATAAACATCGCAATATTGAATTTACATCACAGCTGCGTAGGAATTTGTGAAGAAACCAGAGTCCGCGGAGATAAAACTTGTTGTTCGTTAACATTTCGTCAAATCATTAAATTTATTTAATTATTAAATTCAGTGAAACCGCATTTTGAAATAACTTTAATCAAGCGAATAACTTGGAGATGCATTCTGGAAATTTTAGTTTGTTTTTCTGGGGAATATTAAAAAGTAAAGTAACGATTAAAGGGACATATCCGAAGGAAATGGATTTTACTGCCACAAAGTTTGTGAGCATTGCTATTGTTGTAATTATGGAACTTTGATTGATTGAGCAGTGAATGTGCTGGGGATAGTAAAGTGGAAACTTTGGTCATCAACCGATGTAACTTAATTGTGTTTAGCCTTCAGCCTAGAAACGTGGATGGTCAGGGGGTCATCAACCTCAGTGACTTGGATTAGGGCCATATGCCATTGTAGCATCATTTCCTTGCGGTCATCATCCACAATGACTTTAAAGTAACTTAGAAGATTAGATGTCGGTCCATGACATAGACGCAGGTCACATCGATTCAATTAAGGGTCCATGCCGTAGAACCACTGTGTGGCACACACCGATTGGACGGCCTTAATTATACCCAGAGTCCAGAGTTCGTGTTACGAGGGCTGGACCATAACGAATCACTATGATGGTACATGTGGTCTCACATGGAAGCCGAATTTAAGGATTTCCAGACTTTCCTTTCTTAAATGATGAATAATTGAGACAATGGTTTCTAATAAGAATGCCCATCAGGCAGTTACGAAAGTCTCACACCAGTGTTCTGACCTTTATGTAAAAATGATTGTGGTGTCCAGTGGACACAATTGACTTCTATGATACCATTGATATATCAGAATCTTCCTGAATAAATAGGAATCTTTTAAATAGACCTTTCATTCCAGTAGATAGATTAGAATTACTGAACCCTACTTTTACCTCAGCAAGTGACGAAGAACCCGATACGACCCAAGAGACAGATCTCATGAACTTTGCTGATAGGTAAGAAAGGTAGGTATCCCTCAATATGGACCTAAAGGGTTCAATACAATGCGGAAGAGGCGATTGATATATTTGTATATTTATACAGAATGGACAACAACAGGTTAACCAAACAGATCTTCAAATATCTATGGAACAAGAAGTCAAAAACATCCTGGATTCATGAAGTCAAGAAAGATTTGGAAAGAAACAACATAAGGGAAGAAGAAGCAACAGAGAGAGAGAGAGAGAGAGAGAGAGAGAGAGAGAGAGAGAGAGAGATGTTTATAAAGAAAGTGTTAAAAACGGAAGGATTCCAAGGTCGGTGAGGGAAAGAAAACATGCTCAAAATGGTCCAAGAAGAGGAAAAGGAGGCAGTGAGCACATGGAGTATTGGAAGAAGAAGGAACAACAAATGATGAAGCATTGAAATTGTCTCGTGATCCCTAGAAGACTCTAACGGAGAAATAATAATAATAATAATAATAATAATAATAATAATAATAATAATAATAATAGCTATTGACAAAACAAATCTTTCAGATACTTGGTAGTAGATCTAAAGTTTCTGACAAGTGGTTCCACTTCAACAAGGCTGGACTAGTCGAGAGGACATCTCAAATCGAGCACAGCATCGGTTACAAATCAACAACTTCAACGCCTTCCATGAAGAACAAAAGGAGAACAGTGGTTGGACGATGGAAAGACGGCAGGTTGCCAAGGAAAGAATGCAGATTCTGGGCTGCGAAAAAGAATTCCAAAAATGTGTAACAGTTATTCAACGTGGTCTTTACCGACCCTAAATGAAGATGATAATAATATTAATAATAATTGCATGTGGTCATTATTAGCCCGGTGCATCAAGAATGACCAGGACAGCAGGAATACCAAGTCTCGGAGTCAATGGAATTGGTCGCTTACGATTAAACTCTAACGACTTGGCCGGGAATTTAACTCAGGACTCCGACAGCCCCAAAGGCCAAGATAAAATCCTGTCAGCTATGGAGCGGTACAACGCTGGAATAGGAAAGAGGTAGTACTGGGAAAGAAGCAGCCGCAGCCGCAGCCTCAATCAATGTGGTGGTGAGAATATGAGAAACTACGAAAAACGGTCTTAAGGCCTGGTGACTGTGGGGCTCGAACCTACTACTGCAGGCTCACTCGCTCGGTACTAGAATTCTATCTACAAAGCAATAGATGGATGCAAACAGAATTAATTGCTGAAGCGTATTTTCTATCTGAGCCTTAACTGGACAGCAAACAGTCCAGTGGAATAAACAGAGTCGAACAGAGTGGAAATGGACTAATGTAATCCACTTGGAAGTGTTTAGAAGCTGGAAGGCTGAACAGAAAGAGAATAAAGTTACCATCGACGGTGATAGAGTGTAGTTTACACCGCGCCGGTGAGATTTACTACGACAAATCTTCCTTTCCTTCTAATAAACTGTCTGAGACGGAAGCTATGTTCGGTCGTTACTCCACTGACGAACTCTTATAAAATCCCTGCTTTATGTGGGAAATACAGACACTTCTCTCTTAGAGCCGTTATTTACAATGCAGCGAACTATCCGAGATACTGACCGAGATTTAAATTACTATTATATTGCATTCAAAATATGTTTCTCTTGTTTGGCCTAAGGTCGACTGAATTTCACGTAGCCCAGTCATGACAAGCTCAAATGCCACTAGAACGCATACAGAGTATGGGTGGAAGTTCAGGGCATATGATAAGAAATCAATCCCACAACCTTTAGTTTGAAAGACGAACTACGACACCGCCCAACGACTGGAATGCTTCCTCGCCAACCAATAATTATGTCTGTTGGTCCAACATGCTTCTCCAATATGTAGTTTTTTTTAACTAAAGAAGCTGTTAGTGAACTACCCACTGGTTTTTCACCACAACGCAGAAAGCCAATTGTTTGCAAGAAAAAGTTGAATGTAATGAAGATTACCCCCAGTAAAATACAATGGACGCATTATAAGCTATTGAATGGGGGCTGTCAGTGTCCAGGCAGGAGCTCAAATCCCTGGACTCGTGTGGGAGACAAAAGACGCCATAATGGCGTGCAAATGAGCCTCTAAGGAGAGCCACGGCCAAGCTATTCACGTTCACATACAAACAATGATTGGTCGGTCTGTCGCGTTAAGCTGACTTGATCCAAGACAAGTGGCATCATCCGCTAAGCCTACGATCTTAGTACAAAACATAATATTGTTGTTTGGACTTGGAATATCCTGGTTAACTTCCCCGACTACTTAGTATGGGTGCATACAATTCTCTTTCTGCTGATAATTTCGAATTCGTGACTAAGTTCTACGTTTTTTTCTCGGACGAGGTGTAGAGTGATTAATTCAATCTGCGGTTTTATTTTTGTGAGTTCGTGGATATAAGTACAAAGGGTGTATAGAGGCGGCCTAAATATTTTTTCTCACCTTTCTTCAACCGTTAATTATTCGATAAACGTAGGTATAACAAAAGTTGTAGTAAAAAATATTTTGAGCATTTTTATTCGGTTTATTTCCTGATAGGAATTCACTGGTAGCTACCCCAATTAGAGTGTAGTGTTTGGAACCCTCAACAGGATTACTTGATTCGAGAAATAGAAAGGGTTCAAAGGAAGTCAACACGATTTGATCTGGGCGATTTTCGACAAAAGAGTAGTGTTACGAAAATGTTGCGAACTTTGCGCGGGAAGACTTGGGAGTAAGGAGACGAGCTGCTCGACTAAGCGGCATGATCCGATCTGTCAGTGGAGAGATGACGTGGAATGCATTAGTAAACGAATGGAGTTTTCAAATTTTTGGTAAAGACATTGAAAACATCGTCAGAGCTATTAAATTGCAACAAATAAGTACAACAAAAATACTTTTATGTGTGTAATTGAATGAAAATTACATTATCTGTACAATATGATTTCAAAATAAGGTAGGCCTAGTTCCTTTGCATTATTCCGAAACTTCATTCAATGTGCCTTAAACTTTAAACACGAGACAAAAATTCAGAGTTGTTATATAACAGGGTTAAAAATAATCTAAACGAAAGTGTTTTGATTAGCAATATTCCGATTATTTTGTTCTTCTTAAAATTAAATATCACCGGGCGAGTTGGCCGTGCGGTTAGAAGCGCGAGGCTGTGAGCTTGCATCCGGGAGATAGTGGATTCGAATCCCACTGTCGCCAGCCCTGAAGATGGTTTTCCGTGGTTTCCTCATTTTCACAGCAGGCAAATGCTGGGACTGTACCTTAATTAAGGCCACGGCCACTTCCTTCCAACTCCTAGGCCTTTCCTATCCCATCGTCGCCATAAGATCTATCTGTGTCGGTGCGACGTAAAGCCCCTAGCAATAATAAAAATTAAAACTCAACAATAGGGTGGTCTTAAACTTTTGTTATGTACTGTGCGTTCTCTCGATCGAGAAGCGCGTATTGTTACTATGACCTCGTAATAAAAAAACCAACGAATTCACACTGTAACAAGCGTTAATTAATGAGCTCTGGTCAAAATACAGCAGTCGAAGTTTCAGTCAACTGAGCCCTGTTTCACTGACACATCGCTTTTAACGTGGCCTCGTGCTGTCGGGGAACAAATATTTCTTTCTGGAATACAAGTGGACATTCTTCAGAAAATCAAAAATTATCTATCATAATGCAGGTTCGGCTGAACAACCAACACGCACCCTTCATACCGCCACGTACCCGTTCAAAGTCAAATCTCACTCTAAGTCCCTGGGATTTAACCCGAGACACTCGGTTAAGAAGTCGAGTGGCTAGTCATTGCACTAGCGCGCATCTACAAAACCCACATTCTTCAATTTATCCCAGGTGTTTCTGGAGTCATTGGAATCACTCTTGTTCAACAGGGTTTCGCTTCTTAAAGCTTGCTGTATGTCTTGGAAACTACAAGGTTATTCAGGTTTAAACACCAACCCGAGAATGGCCGACATTCCTTTACATAGTGAATACATTGTGATGACCCTAGTCGTAATTCCTGTAATAACCTAACTTACATCATTCATTCATTCATTCATTTAAGTGTCTAATATGAACTATATTTTGTCTCTTGATTTTTTAATTAACAATCACAATCGACACTCTAATCATCCTCTTTCAACATCTCTTACAAAATATATATTTTTTAAAAACTCTTCAGATATTTTTAGTTTCTACTAGGGTCGTCTCAGCAAACTTGGCTCGTTTTGGGTTTTGGCCAGAGATTTAAGAATGGATCGTCCTTCTTACACCATGGAATGAAATGAAATTTTTACAGTAGAATAAAACGAGATTGGAACGTCAGTCGCCTGGGAAGAAAGGCAGTAGCTACGCTTCTGGGTAACATCAGAAGCACGACTACGGCGGCTCTTTGTCGCTGAAATGGTCCAAGTTTTCCCAGAGCAACATCTTGAAGAGTTCGGCGTCCACGTGACCCTGCGATCCAATTTCAATAGCAGGAAACCAACAGGAACTCAATTAATTTCGTAATTACCGGTCTCATGTTCTCGATATGCCCCAGTGTTTAAACGCATTTCCTTTCTAGTGAGCTGTAATCATAACCATGTTAATTTAATACAGTGAGGGACAGAGAGGCGTATACTAGTTTACTTAATCGCGACATCGGGAGCAATCGGCTGAAGCGTAATTACACGGTTTCTTGTCCTCCAACCTAACCAATTTAATTAAATTGCTACCTACAATAACAGTTCTATCTTCTAGTTGATCCTGCGGAAGTCAAATCGGTTAGTCCAATTTCTTAAAAATAATTATTCAGCCTTTCTGAGCCTAGTCCGGTTCCTTGGCTGAATGGTTCTGAGGGTCCCGGGTTCGATTCCCGGCCACGTCTGAGGTTTTAGTCACTTTCTTTCTTTCTTTCTTTCTTTCTTTCTTTCTTTCTTTCTTTCTTTCTTTCTTTTCCTGTAGTCCTGGGTATTAGGAAACTTGCTCAATGTTCCAGTCTGAGTCAATGCATTACAAATGAGTCCTGATCTGTAGTTTATTTGTGGTAGAATGGCTGATATCTTTCAACTCTGCCACCTGTCAGCAGCACGCAATCTCCACCCTGGTACTGACCACACCTTCACTAATTCAGGTTTCCGGCGACGTTTGGGTAGGGAAGGGGTACGACTAAGGCCCTTATTACACAGGGCAGCCAGGTCGCGCAGCCAGGTCGCACAGCCACTCATCGGGCATGGGCTGTTACGGACGTTATTACACGAGGGCAGCCAGTCGCGCGACCACACTTTGTTGACCTTGAGGCTTCCCTACCCGGCAATCAATCTGGCGACCACTGGTGGTGGCCGGGTGTTGAAATATATGGGGCTTATTTACACAAGGGAGCCAGAGACCGGCAGCCACAGTTTAGTTACGTATAGCCACGTGCTACTGTGACTGTTTTCTTGACGGCAAGTGTTGTCGTCTGCACAAAGCTCATCAAAAAGAGTAGGCCTATAGTACAACCCTTTAGATTGTCTTAAAGATAGAATAGGATGCACATGCACCTTTCTTTTCCTTTTCCCCCTCTTCTTCATCAATAGTACAAGGAGAAGCATATACTCATCACTCATCTCAACTAGTCAATTAATAAACTAAATAATCGAACTCACGAACACTCGTGTCTTCATCACTGGTCAAACAGATACGGTGCAATATGGAACTGTCTAGCTGCTTCACCAGTTGCTCGACTCAAGACAGGTCGGGCAGCCATGGCTGCGCGACCTGGCTGCCCTGTGTAATAAGGCCCTAAGAAGTGGTCTTGGACGTAATTAACGTACAGCTTAGAGTGAAAATGAAAAACAATATTCAGCGCTCCTGATGAAGGGGTTCAAGCTTACAGCTACTCGCCTAATAGACCTTCTCCCCAGCCTTCTCAAGCCTAATAAAGTCGGGGTCAGAGGAGAACAAGAGTTGATCAGTGGAGGTCGGATAGGGAAGATGAAAGTCAGGAAACTGGCACAAGTGGGAACAGTGCCAGACTCAGCTAGGCTCTTTGCGTTCGCCAAGTAGAGATCCCACACTCAAATCTAACTCCAAGCTTATCACTAAGCTCTGGATGTTGAGGAAAAGTCACATTTAGTTCCTGAGGTCATTTTACCTGAAACCTGAAAAATAACTTGAATGACGAGTCCCTGGCCCCGTTTAAAGCAATTTTATGTTGCATATAAATGCATATTTCAGTCAATTTTATTGCTTTGTTATATTTTGCTCATTTTAGTGATATAAGGTCATATTTGGTTATATTTTAAGCATTTTTATTTGAATTGAGGCGTAGTTTTTAACAAGGTACTTGTTATTCACGTCGATTTTCAAACACAGGATTTAAAAATGCTGTAGTAGATGTAGTTTTCTTTCTTTTCCCGAAAGAGATAGGTAGCAGGTTTCGAAGATATGATTCCGAGAAAGAGATGCTGCACTACCTAACGCCGACAAATACTAACAAGCATGTTAATACTTATTATATTTTTTTTTTTTAGGAAAACCTAATGCGAACTGCGTCTCAGGGCTATGATACCGAATGACTGTATATAATTTTATTTTACATACAGTTGCTCTGTCATTTTGCATGATTAAACGTGTCTCCCGTATTGTCGCTAATCACTTTTTGACGCGTTTCACGTTACTGTTGTAATAATCTGATACTTGCTACTTATCCCTAAAATACTGAAGTCATATTATTATACCTCGGATTTTTAGGTGGTAATAGGTTAGAATGCAAAGTAATTTGGTTTGTAGGAAGTGTCATGCAAACTGTTGTACCATAATGTAGGAAGAGTAGCATAAATTAAAGGAGTTCTATAGGCTGTACCCCTAATAACTATGCAAATCTCATAGCATAACCGCTGTACAGTGTAGAGTATACTTGTTATTGGCTTAAGTAAGTTTGCATTCTAACCTATCAGCACCTAATAATCCGGACTCTACATATTATACCTATTTTAGGTCATATTTAGCTAGATTTTAGGGCATATTTGCTTGCATATTTTGTACTTCTTTAGGTCATACATTTCCGAACAACAACAACAACAATAATAATAATAATAATAATAATAATAATAATAATAAAGCAGTCAATTCATAATGCTTGCTCTTTTAAACCAGTGTTGGAACACACATTTCACGTACCGCCTTAAAAGGATATTGGTATCTTACACGAACAATTTACTCATCTTTATATTCTTCTTCTTCTTCTTCTTCTTCTTCCCACGTCTGTTGGGATAGCGGGCGCGAACTGATTTGCGGCAAGAGAATGAAAGAACCTTGCGTAGACAGTTGTACACAATACTGAGTGTTTCTGCGGTGGTTTAGTAAGATACTATTCCTTATTTTTAAAGAAAAGCATATTAATTCAGATGCTTAAATAGTAATTATGAAATGTCAGACGGGGTCTATCTCAAAGAAAGGAATTAACGATCTACAAAGCCGCCTCTGTTACAGGTTGTAAACATTAGAACATTCCGCGGTTCGAGTAATGAAAGGTAATGAAGGTTATATCTGTTCTGTAGAGCCCGCAGCCCATTACAAACTAGGGGCAGATCGGAATGTCCCCCCCATACCACACTAACCACTAAAGCTGAAGCACCCGTTATACGGGAACGTTACGATAAAAATGGCATTTATGGTCAGTGGACGAACTTCCCTATCGATACATGCAAAGTGCATTTGCAAATCTCGTTGGAATATAGGTTATCCACCCTCTTCTCTCTTCCTCTCTTTGTGAATAACACAGATTTATTAAATTGGAATGCAATGTGAGAGAGAACACGCTCTAGCTCTTAGCGTTTACTTCGACATTTATTATCAAGGTAATAGTTGAGGCCACTTCAATAGGGTGAGCGTGAGGAAATGAGTACGTGAACTGAGTTCTTAAAGAACTAGCCTATGTGTAGTCAAAATTTGATAACTGAGAAGAAATGTTGGTAATACTGATATCAGTATTTTTAACAACAAAACATCAGATACCAAATCTTGGGATTCTACACGGCCACAAAGAAGTGACTTTTATTATTACGATGATGGGATTTTATAGGACAACACCGACCGTGGCCTTTGACTGATGTGAAAATGGTAAACCACGGAAAACAAAATTTAGAGCTGCCGACAGTAAGGTTCGAAACCACTATCTCCCGAATGCAAACTCACAGCTACGTGCAACTCGCTCGGTATCAATACCACAACGTTTACATAAAAACACAAAATGGAGGATGTAGATGAAGTTTAACTAACGACTGTTGCCACCACGCATAAACGAAAAGGCCCTACATTTAATAGAATATTATCCAATGGTCAAGCAAGTTCGCTAACTTTCCATGACTTAAGCAAAGAACACACGACTAGCGCTATAATACAGTTTGAACCAAGATTACTGAATTACGAATGCATGAGAAATTCTACATAATATTTCCCTGCTTTCTTCTTTTTCTTCTCTTTGCTTCTCTTTTCGCTGCGTTTCGGGGCCCCTCTGGATCTCGGGTCCTTCTGGATTGCGACTTGCGCGACCCCATATATCCGCCCCTGAATATTAGGAACAATTCTTCTGCACTTAGTTATTTTTATAATACATTACCATGTGCAAAAGTTTGAAGAAGAGCTTCAAGCTGACGCGATTCCAGCTGCTTCTGTAAATCCCATTACGGAACATACAGCAGAGTATAGAGGCTTGACTTAAAACGAGCTGATACCGTAGCTCGAGCAGGGGGTGGGGAGAGGAAGGCAAGCTCTATTCCAGTAGCTGGGGACCATTTAGAAATACATTACGATTAAGACAGGTTTATTAAAGTGTGATGTGAAAAGCAATCTCCATAAAATCCAGCGTTCAGAGCTACCTCCTGGGAAAGAACACGTGCAGACCGCCTTATCTTCACACTCGACACAGATTAATATCTTGCAATCGAACAGCTACAAGTTTCAACGGTAATGCAATTTGTTCACGATTTCCACTTCATCTCTTGGAGATTTAATATAAAGGAATATTTTATGAAATCTTGTAAAAGAAGATTCTAAAACCTGTGAATAGCTTCGATTTAAAGTACTGTATAAATTCTGACGCAGACACATAAAGATGGGAATTGGAGTTTAGTCCTGGAAAATGCAATGTCTTTTCGGTTGACTACCTTCCAGAAGGCTGGAGTTCAAGTCTTTCTGCTGTCAAAATCAAAAGATTTGTCTCCATTCGACACTGACCGACGTGTCTCTTGACCATATAACACTCACTTCAAATTTGTTACAAAAGTTGAATTCAGAGTGAAACCTTGTTTTCGACATTCCTGAATGATTCGCAAACTGCATCTATTGCATCTACGTCAGCGAATTAGTAGGCTCTGCATTCCAATTAGTTTTTTTTTCTAGTTGCTTTACGTCGCACCGACACAGATAGGTCTTATGGCGACGATGGGACAGGGAAGGGCTAGGAGTGGGAAGAAAGCGGTCGTGGCCTTAATTAAGGTACAGCCCCAGCATTTGCCTGGTGTGAAAATGGGAAACCGCGGAAAACCATTTTCAGGGCGCTCGACAGTGGGGTTCGAACCTACTATCTCCCGAATACTGGATACTGGCCGCACTTAAGCGACTGCAGCTATCGAGCTCGGTCATTCCAATTAGTTATATTTGATTAAGAAAGGAAAGTTAGTGTCGTTACTACATTGTTAACTTCAAAAATCTCATTGGATACAGTATTTCAATATGGCTACGCTGATGATGATGATGATGTTTATGTTTTTGATGATGATGATGATGATGATGATGATGATAATAAATTATAGTTGTAGTGAACAGTTTATACCCGGTGTATCAACAAGTCTTAAATTAAAGTGATCAATATATTTCCTGTATATATTCTCCCTTTTGGTAATATTTTTCATCCCTTCATTTCTGGGAGGAAGAATAATCTTGTTCATATCATTTTAATACTGTTTAGTTTGCGCCATTATTAAGCAATACCGCAGGGGAGGGGGATGGAAAAACTGGCCACTTTAACTCATTCTTCTCAAAGAAGCTATTCAACAAGATAGCCAACGGTGATGCACTGTTTTCGATCTGATAATCAACACAAACAAATACACAACACACAAAATAAACAGACAAACCTTTTATCTCATGGTTTCCAGTTTTATTCTGGTTTAGTATGCAGCCGTAGCACAAAGGTTTCCCAGTAACTGCATACCCTATGACTATAGGTCCGATTACTATTCAGATTGATGGGCAACAGAAAATAATTCCAATCGACCGTATTGGCTACGCGTTTGGGGTCGCGTACTCGCGAGCTTGCATTTGGGAGATGGTTGATTCGAATCCCACCATCGGCAGGCCTGATGATGACTCTCCGTGGTTTCCCAGACAAATGCTGGGGTTGTAACTTTGTCAAGACAACGGCCATTATCTCCTCAACTCTACTCTTTGCCGTCCTTGTACCACAGAAAATCCTTTGAATTGTTAGCGCGACGTTAAACTATTAACACAAAAACATCACAAAAAGATTACTAAAACATTTTTACCTCAAGCTGATTTACTTCTTTTCCCAACCGAGGAACGATTGTCAACTATAAGAATGAAGAATGTAGCCAGTAACTTCAGTATTGCAATATAAATTTTCTTGCTCATTAGTTAAGGTACATTTTTCAGTAAAAATGGAAGGGCAGAGAGACGCAAGTCGCTTTATTTGGCGAAGAGAAGGGCGAAGATAAAGTTTATTAAGTTTCTGGAGGAAGTACTTCAATCTTCTTGAAGATGACGACTGGCATTGCGCTAACAATGTGAATATCTGCTACGGAGAAAGACGCTGACTTACAACAAATGTCTTCACTTGGTTTAGCTGAAGTGGAAGGAGCTACCAGTCCCAGTCTTCAAAAAGTCCAATGATACACGCTCGTCTCAAGAAAGATAGATTTACTGTAGGTGAATCAACAACATGGCATTGGCTGTTCCTGTGACAGTGAATATGATATACATGCATTTTGTAGACTGTAAAGATGAAGATCTGTGTCATTTTTTACGACTGCAAGCAAGCAAGCAAGCATGGAGTATTTCGTGAGTGTTAATCTTGTTAGGGACTGTCTACCCCAAGAGGTAAGGATGTACACGGTTCACCCAGAAGGACGGGAGTTCGGTTACTGGTCATAAAACCGAAAACAATAGAAACCAGCTTTCGATTTCTGGAAAGGGATAGCAAAAATCACTCAGGTTAATTCATGGGAATCAAGAATATTGGCAGCGTGGTACGAACCAATAGTTGTGACCTTGTATGCGGAGGACGATGGGTTTAAATCCTACCATTGGCAGTCTTGAAGATGGTTTTCCGATTTTCACACCGGGTAAATGTCCATATCAAGTCTTCCGCGGAACTATCCGTGACCTTCTGACAGCTTCAAAAACGGCTATTCAGTGCCTGCAACAACTGGACATCCCAGTTTAGTTTTCATTTCTTAATTTATGTATTCGTCCGCCTCTGTGGTGTAGTGGTTAGCGTGATTAGCTGCCACCCCCGGAGGCCCGGTTCGATTCCCGGCTCTGCCACGAAATTTGAAAAGTGGTACGAGGGCTGGAACGGGGTCCACTCAGCCTCGGGAGGTCAACTGAGTAGAGGTGGGTTCGATTCCCACCTCAGCCATCCTGGAAGTGGTTTTCCGTGGTTTCCCACTTCTGCAGGCGAATGCCGGGATGGTACCTAACTTAAGGCCACGGCCGCTTCCTTCCCTCTTCCTTGCCTATCCCTTCCAGTCTTCCCATCCCTCCACAAGGCCCCTGTTCAGCATAGCAGGTGAGGCCGCCAGGGCGAAGTACTGGTCATACTCCCCAGTTGTATCCCCCGACCAAGAGTCTGAAGCTCCACGACACTGCCCTTGAGGCGGTAGAGGTGGGATCCCTCGCTCAGTCCGAGGGAAAAACCGAACCTGGAGGGTAAACAGATGATGATGATGATGATGATGATGATAATTTATGTATTCACTTATATTCTATATTATTTCTGTTTTGTATTTTTGTATTTTTTATTCCTATTTTTCTGTATTGCACATATCTTTCTCTATTTCAACTTTGTCTTTTTAATACTTATTCCGTTTTGTAAATTATTTCTTGTTTTTCATAATGTTACTCAATTTGTGCGCGACTTCTCCGGGTCCATGGCTAAATGGTTAGCGTGCTGGCCTTTGGTCACAGGGGTCCTGGGTTCGATTCCCGGCAGGGTCGGACATTTTAACCATCATTGGTTAATTTCGCTGGCACGGGGCTGGGTGTATGTGTCGTCTCCTTCATTTTATTCTCATTACGACGCGCAGGTCGCCTACGGGAGTCTAATCAAAAGACCTGCACCTGGCGAGCCGAACATGTCCTCGGACTCTCCGGCACGAAAAGCCATACGCCATTTCATTTCATTTCATTTCATTTCATTTCATTTCTTTGTGCGCCGCTTAACACGTACCATAAAAAACTTGTACCATAAGCTAAATAAATAAATAAATAAATAAATAAATAAATAAATAAATAAATAAATAAATAAATAATGGAGTAGCCTGCTTAAATTAAGGCCACAGCAGCTTCCTTCCCTGTTCTAGCCCTTACCCATCCTATTGAGGCCGAAAACTTATCTGAGTGCGACATTACACCACTAGAAAGAAAGAAAAAAAGCATCCTGAGAGCAATACCTAGTTACTCCAACCTACTTAGTGCCTAGTCTACGACTAGTAGAACTCTTTACTTTCCACCACTCCAAATGCCTTCACGGCCTGTACGGAGATGGCTTTTGGCATCCGTTAATCTTGCAATCATTATTCAGAGGGCTAATTAATGCCTTAACGTGAGAAGTGGGATCTGTTTTATTATTTTCAACAGGATTCCTAGAACGACTTGTAGAATAGAGAGGACTTGAACGTTAGTAAAATACGTTTCAGATATAGGCTAAGTGACCAAAGGAGTGCGACAGGCTTCGGCAGCCGGCACAATTCCTATCCTCGCCGCGAGATGGGAGCTTCATTCATTCCATTCCTGACCCAGTAAAATCACTGGAAACAGGTTGTGGATTTTCATAAAGGCTAAAAGAGGATGCATTTCTAAGGTCACCACTCAACTCTCATAAGTTCTAAGCCCAAGAGAGAGCTGGCTGAGTGATAGCTCATCATGGACAGCCTATTTCGAAAATTCTGGTTATGAATAATAACGATCATAATAATAGTAATAATAATAATCCAGTCTCAGTTCGGTGGTATTTGAAGGTACCCAAATATGCCACCCTCGCGTCGAAAGATTTATCAACACGTAAGAGATCTCCCGCGGGACATCATTCCGGCACCTTGGATTTTTCTTAAAACTGTGAAATTAATATTCAAATGATAAGAGTTTCTATGGCAGTTAGCAGTGTGATGTGTCCGAATGAAAATGCGCGTATTAAGACGAAAACGAACACCAAATCCCGAGTCAGAGCAATGATAATCAGATGCAGCTAAAATCCCCAGTCTGGATGGAAGTCAACACTAGGTTCTCAAAACGAAGTCCACTATGTTGCCAATTCAGTCAAGGAAACGGATTCCAATCCGTAATTCTTATCAGTTTGCAGAATCGAATAATAAAGGCATTTGTTTTAAGTCTTCACAACTAATTTTCAACAATGTTTGGAGACTCCGATGTGCCGGAAATTTATCCCACAGGCTTTCTTTTACGTGGCAGCAAATCTACAGACACGAGGCTGGGCACTTTCAAATACTGCCGGCCTGAGGAGGAATCGAACCTGCCAACTTGAACTCAGAAAGTCAGCACTCTACTACAGCATATGAGCCCGACTCGAAGAATCGAACGGTGGTCAACGAATTGTAATCCCTTCAAGTAATGGCGGTCGTTTTCAACGGGTAGCTTCACAAGCCGACCATTAGTAATTAATTACCACCCATGGAGAAAGAGAGAAAATAATAGTAATTGCTTTTCCTATAACAATACACGCATATTAAGAAATTAATTATTAGAGCTTGAATACTTTGTCTGCAAATTAACTATTTTCATAAATATTAAAAATATGCTCGGCTGATACGCGATTCATTTAATTTTCAAACAATGTGATTTACGGACGTATTCATTTACGAATATTTGATTACTTCAGCTAATATTTAATACCTATGTAATTAGCGGTGCATATGCAAACATTTTGATAAAATAACTGGGCGCTATGTTCCAGAGAACGGAATTGTAAATGAAACCTCACATTGTATTACACAGAATTGAAATATTGTATTTACGTATAGAGCTAACATTCTTTCCGAATAAATAATTAGGTACATCCATACGATGACGATTCTTGATGTTTCATGGATCGACAAATGTGGTTATTAACTCCCGAGGTAATCGTACTTTTGACGGACGGATAAGAAATCTCTGGGGACACATTTGGGGTTCGTGCGACAAAATTAATTAAAATTTAGCCAAGGACACCCAAGAGGGATTCGGTTTACTTTGCTATCTAGTAGGCCTAGAGTAAACCGGAACGTCGAAACTGACGAGCAGGCAGCCAGACGGCGTCAAATTAAAATGCCTGCATACGGTAGCTGAGGCCATACGATTAGTATATTATTATTATTATTATTACAGTAGAAGTCCGATAGTCCGGCAATTTCGGGACCGGCCCGGTGCCGGATTGTCGGAAATGCCGGAGTATCGAGCGGTACCTCTTACTACGTTATAGGTTAAGGCGTACAGCGAAAACAGCTGTAACACGCGTTTTGCAGTAAAATGTTGATCAGCAGAATCATTAATTTAATAACACACTCTTCTTTTCAAACGTGTTGTTTCTTATTACCATTCCATAATAATGCCGGAGTTCATCGATGTTTTTATGTGTAAGTCTTCCTTTACCATTTAGAGTCTTCTCTTTTTCTTCTGTCCGTTTGAATTTCTGAAGGCATGTTCCCATCCGTTTTTGAACGTGGCCCATACATTCAATTACTGAAATCTGTTTTTTTTAATCATATGGTTGGCTTTCCAGTACTCAGTATAGCACACAGCCTTCTAGGCTGAATATTTCCAGAGATAGAGGTATTTAAGTAAGTCATTGCATAACAAAGGTATGGTATCAGATACATTTTTCACTATTAACTTTGAAATAATAAAAAATACACTTCGATTGGTATCAACAAATAATGCATCAAAATGTTCACGAGAGATCATTATTAAGAGATAATAAAATTTAAAAAAATCCTGGAATCGTGCCGGACCATCTGGCGTTCCGGACTGTTGGATGCCGGACTAATGGAATTCTACTGTAGTATTATCTATATATGATGTGTTAGGAAAACAATGCACATAATGCAGATACAGGGCTTGAAGTAAGTAGGAGAGAGAGAGAGAGAGAGAGAGAGAGAGAGAGAGAGATGATAACCTCTCAGTGCACCCCTGTGTATGAGGGTGGTAAAATACATCCCCGGTGTCACTTGCCTGTCATAAGAGGCGACTAAAAGAGCAACCCGAAGGGGGTTTCAACCGAGGAGATAGGAGTTGGCCGTGCGATTAACGTCGCATAACTGCGAGATTGCATTCGGGAAATGGTGGGTTAGAATCCCGTGACTTTTTATATTTATTCCGTTTTGTAAATTATTTCCTGTTTTTCATAATGTTACTCAATTTGTGGGTTGCTTAACTTGTACTATACCGGGCGAGTTGGCTGTGCGGTTAGGGGCACGCGCCTGTGAGCTTGCATCCGGGAGATAGCGGGTTCGAATCCCAACTTCGGCAGCTCTGAAGATGGTTTTCCGTAGTTCCCCATTTTCATACCAGGCAAGTGTTGGGATTGTACCTTAATTAAGGCCATGGCCGCTTCCTTCCCAATCCTAGACCTTTCCTATCATTGCGTCGCCGAAAACCTTCTATATGTTAGTGGGACGATGCACCAACAGCAAAATAAAAAATTAAAAAACCCGTAAGTTTCTTTACATTTGGGAATAAGTTTGAATTAATACCAATCCAAAACGCATATCATTCCTACTTCTTGAAAGTGGCTGTTCCATGTAGATTACTATTTCAGTTCTATTATTATTTTCAACTGCAGACGGCCTTCATCGACCTGAGAAATACGGTGTTTGCTGCATTTTTCAGGAAAGTGCTGTACCTTGATTTGAATGGATTCTTTACAAACTTCACTACTTCTTGACGCAAACTTGTACTTCTTAGGAGAGGGAATTTATTGCTGTCCACGTAATGATAGCTGATCGTTTTAAATGTTTATCGTTAAAAGTTATCGTAGCTTTTAACACAACATACCGGTGGATAAATAGTGTATATAATAGCCTATCATTCACTTGAGTATACATATTGAAGTATATTTTCCAGGAGCCAGTTGTATAGGCCAGCACTTGATTGTATACACCTCTTGATTGTGGCTACTTGACTGATTTTTTTTTTTTTTTTTTTACAACTGGCTTTACGTCGCACCGAGACAGATAGGTCTTACGGCGACGATGGGAGAGGAAAGGACTATAAGTGGAAGGAAGCGACCGCGGCCTTAATTGAGGTACAGCCCAACAATTTGCCTGGTATGAAAATGGGAAACCACGGCAAACCATCCTCAAGGCTGCCCACAGTGGAGTTTGAAAGCATTACTTCCCGAATGCAAGCTTACATCGCATGACTGACTCCCTCGGTGAAAATTATTTCTTTGCATCATATAATATGGGCTATTCGTATCACTGAAGCTCTAGAAAATATAGAGTTTAAATATATAGTTTATGTAAGAACGAATTTTTTGGTTTTAACATAATGCTGTGTATAAAACCTCAGTTTTTCGAACGGAGCTAAATAAATAAAAGCTATTCTGTGTACCGTAACGTCAGAGTCATAGAAGTTGAGCGTTAATTCAATGGCTCTGATCCAACTAGTATTACGAATTCCAAGCGCATGCATCTATTATTACATTATAGAACCCCAAACAGATTTCTGTTATTGAATTAATTTGTGATTGCTATGCTGACTGCATGGATTGCATCAAGCCATAGAAGGTATTAAGGACCTTGACTCGCGGCAGTAAATCAAAATTTAGCTTTGAATCAAGTTCTGTTGACTTTGAGGGAACGAGACCTTGCTAACATATTCTGTTTGATGCATTACTAAGGTTTCGTGACATGGTCTGCATTGTGGATTCCAGGTAATGTATAATTGAGTGTTTAAATGTCACCGTGAAGACGGTAAAGTTTCCAATAATGATACCCCATGAAATGTTGGTTTAATCCCACCATTACACCTCTTGAGGGGCTGCCTGGCCGAGGCGGTAGAGGCGTGCTCGGTTAACCCGGAAGGACGTGGGTTCGATTCCCTGTCAGGAAGTCGTAAAATTTAAGAAACGAGATTTCCATTTCCGGAGGTGCACATGGCCCTGAGGTTTACTTAGCCTATACCAAAAATGAGTACCAGTACTGTAATTTCTGGGCGCAAAGGCGGCCGGGCGTAGAGCTAACCACTCTACCCCACCAAGTGCCGAGGTTACGGATATTGGAAGCCTTTACCTTCCACCCCTCCTGGGTTCTTCATGGCCTGTACGGAGATGACTTTTACATTTTTTTATTACTTCTCTTGTATCGAGTAGCGGTAAATGCTTATATCCTTCCTCCTGTCTGTTATATCCATTAGTAACATTTCTTGACTTTTGAGAACACGTAATTACTTTTAGTTATATGAATGCCGTATGTTAACGCCCCTTCAACTTCGATAAACTTTAAATGACATCGGAGTGCCAGAGTTTTGGCCTGAAAGTGGTCTTCGATATGTCAGGGCATCTACTGATCCAGAATTATTCATTGTTCGCCAATCCGTACAATTCCACGTCCATATAACTTCAGTACTCAAACTCTTAATAATCCGAGAACATCAATTTGAATACTCGATTAAAATGGCACGAAAATGAATGTCCCCAGAAGGCATATCTTGCGTATTTCAATTTTCTTCTAAAATATATTTTCAATGTTGTTTATTGAACTTGTATAAGCCCACTTTTACCACCTACGTAGTATAAGCGTTATGACCTGCCGTCCTCGGAGGCCAGGTTTCAATTCCCGGTACTGCCAAATTTAGGATTCATAGTAGGGCTGGTGTATGTGGTAAAAATGGTACATACAGCTCAACTCCGTTGGGGGCAAGGTTTAAAAGATTTGCACCTCCAAGAATACAAGGTCATATATTTTACTTCTTTTTTTTTATCAGAAGACTATTTTATTCCCCGATCTGAAATGTAAAATTAATGCTCGGTTTGTTTAGTTTTATACAGATTTTGTTAAACGATATATTTTTAATACCTGTAAGTAAAGAGTTAAATAATATTAACTATACCGCTGATACTCAAGTATTTTCACGGTCTCTTCAATCCACGGTATTCCCTGCGTGTTATAAGAGGCGGCTGGAAGGAGTAACCCTCGGGGCTTACGACTTGGGAGCGTAGGTTGGCGCTCATGCAGCCCATAACCAAGTCTGACACTGCTTCCAATTGCTTGTGCCAGACTCGTCACTTTCACATCCTATCTAACATCACTTAATCATCTCTTATTCTCCTCCGACCCGGACCGCAATAGCGATTCTTTCATTTTCACGCCAATCAGTTTTATTTCGATACTTCAATTCAAGGATGATTTGAGTTTTAAGGGGAGTGGTAAAGCATTTTTAAATTCCTTTTTGCAAATGTTTCATAAAATTATTTCGATTCTGCTGAATGAAATGGTGTATAATTTATTATGATACGCTACCCCTGAAAATTTTTAAACATTTTATAATATGAATGCACAAGTAAGAAATTTTACAACTTCAGGCATGCTTCTCTTTGAAGTTACCTATTTCTGTAACCGTTTGATCTAGAAGGCTGTAGTTTTCACTAATCTGTTTCGAAATTATGTGTGAGAAGTTGTTGGCACTCTCATAACAAACATTCATATAATGTTGACTATGGACTAAGTTGCTTTTAGGTGCTGGCATGGGTAAATGCGTCACTGAACATTGTGCCTTACTTTCAACTCAGTATCTGGAAAGTGACTTGTTTTCACATGTCTGATCCATTATCTCATCAAGTATACAAGCTAAGGAGATCATTTTTAGAGAGTTATTTTATGGTTTAATGCAGCTACTGAACTAGTAAAAGATATTTCTCTTGATTGGTTTCTAACTTAGAACAATTTTGATGATATTTTTTGCTAAAATATGGAACATTAAAAAAATTAATAAATGTACAACTCACTCAATCCACGTCATTCTAGTTCAGTACCTATGGGAAGGTTGTTATTATCAGTGGTAAAAATTCAAAACTTTAAGCTTAATAGTTCCTGCGATATTGGGATATCTCTTATGTCACATTAACATTGTCAAGATAGGTCTTTCCACTCCCCTTAACGAAGCAATTACTGTAACATGATGAAAATTGCTAATAGAAACATATCAGTTTAAAATGTCTTCCCATATAGGTGATCCATATTCGCATTCTTCATCATGGAAATTCGTATGGTATTCACATTTGTGATATCCTTTGCCAAATTACATAGTTATAACCTCAGGTTTAAAACTTGCCTCTGGAGAGGATCAAATAGTCGTAGTGGTCTCTTCTTCTTTACTGATACTTATTATAATTCCGTGTTGATATTGTGGTAGCCTAGTGCAGTCCTTGTAAGGCAGAACCTAGGGGTCGATGACCTTCGATGTTAGGCCCCTTTAAACAACAATCATCATCATCATCATCATCATCCATCATTATCATCAAGGCAGAACCTCGGACAAGGATAAAGACGCTTCTCAAAGTACAAAGATAATGGAAACCACCTAAAACGAAACGGCGTATTTCAGTTTCTCCTGCACGATAATTGTCGGAGGAGAGCATGCACAGTTTAAAGCCGTTTTCCCCGACAGTAGAGTCCGACCGCAGATGCTGGTTGGTTAGCCGACAGACTACAAGTTTCTGCGGCATCCATGTTCGAGGCAGCCCCTTTGAGGCGAATTTGTATGTGTGTCGAGCAGAGGTAAACCGCAGTATCCGATCGCTGGCACAGACACGAGTGCCTAAAGAAAAATTCTTCCCTTGTTAGTTTATATGCAAGCTATTCTGGTAACAGAAATATGTTGGCACTTCTGGAGCTAGCGAAATATAACTCCTGGCAGCAAACGGAAAGATTTAATAACAGCTTTTGAATACTTTCGTACTCGTGTGCACCAAAGCACGGAAATTTTAAAGATTAGTATGCCGATGGTGAGACTTTCCAACCGTACTCACAGCAAACTCCAGCAATTTAATGATAGTTTTATTCAAAAAAGGAAGGTACAGACGTCTCCGTATACAAAATAAAGGCCTCTGGAAGAATGGAAAACAAATCAATAACTACGCCATCAGAGGAGCGATATTTTATGCGCTATTAGATTGCGATTATCTTGAATGTCATCTCGGTCCTCCAGTCTGTACCAACATTTTGTAGGAAGGCTTGCTAAAATAGGAAGGGTCTTATTTTTCGTTTTGTCTACACGGATCTGGCCACCATTCAGTGCAAAGATTAATATTTTCAGACTAGATGTTAGACAAAAGTTTTAACAATAAACACATGAAAAAAACCGATTTGGTATTATATTTTTGAGTACCCTAGAAGAGGAGCCAACAGTTGATCACATTTCATAAGAAATCCCACTAATCCATGCTAGTGCCGACCCAAAATACACTGACTGACAGAGCAAATGCAACACCAAGAAGAAGTGGTCAGAACTTTATGCCAATTGCAGGGTAGACTGACGTCACTGAGGTATGCTCATGATGTGAAATGCGCCGCTGTGCTGCGCACGTAGCGAACGATGAATGGTACACGGCGTTGGCGAATGGCCCACTTCGTACCGTGATTTCTCAGCCGACAGTCATTGTAGAACGTGTTGTCGTGTGCCACAGGACACGTGTATAGCTAAGAATGCCAGGCCGCCGTCAACGGAGGCATTTCCAGCAGACAGACGACTTTACGAGGGGTATGGTGATCGGGCTGAGAAGGGCAGGTTGGTCGCTTCGTCAAATCGCAGCCGATACCCATAGGGATGTGTCCACGGTGCAGCGCCTGTGGCGAAGATGGTTGGCGCAGGGACATGTGGCACGTGCGAGGGGTCCAGGCGCAGCCCGAGTGACGTCAGCACGCGAGGATCGGCGATCCGCCGCCAAGCGGTGGCAGCCCCGCACGCCACGTCAACCGCCATTCTTCAGCATGTGCAAGACACCCTGGCTGTTCCAATATCGACCAGAACAATTTCCCGTCGATTGGTTGAAGGAGGCCTGCACTCCCGGCGTCCGCTCAGAAGACTACCATTGACTCCACAGCATAGACGTGCACGCCTGGCATGGTGCCGGGCTAGAGCAACTTGGATGAGGGAATGGCGGAACGTCGTGTTCTCCGATGAGTCACGCTTCTGTTCTGTCAGTGATAGTCACCGCAGACGAGTGTGGCGTCGGCGTGGAGAAAGGTCAAATCCGGCAGTAACCGTGGAGCGCCCTACCGCTAGACAACGCGGCATCATGGTTTGGAGCGCTATTGCGTATGATTCCACGTCACCTCTAGTGCGTATTCAAGGCACGTTAAATGCCCACCGCTACGTGCAGCATGTGCTGCGGCCGGTGGCACTCCCGTACCTTCAGGGGCTGCCCAATGCTCTGTTTCAGCAGGATAATGCCCGCCCACACACTGCTCGCATCTCCCAACAGGCTCTACGAGGTGTACAGATGCTTCCGTGGCCAGCGTACTCTCCGGATCTCTCACCAATCGAACACGTGTGGGATCTCATTGGACGCCGTTTGCAAACTCTGCCCCAGCCTCGTACGGACGACCAACTGTGGCAAATGGTTGACAGAGAATGGAGAACCATCCCTCAGGACACCATCCGCACTCTTATTGACTCTGTACCTCGACGTGTTTCTGCGTGCATCGCCGCTCGCGGTGGTCCTGCATCCTACTGAGTCGATGCCGTGCGCATTGTGTAACCTGCATATCGGTTTGAAATAAACATCAATTATTCTTCCGTGCCGACTCTGTTTTTTCCCCAACTTTCAACCCTTTCGAACCACTCCTCCTTGGTGTTGCATTTGCTCTGTCAGTCAGTGTAACTGTGAAAGAAGCCAGGAAAGAATAGTAACCTGCAGCTCTCTTCTTCTTGGTTGTGAGACTCACATGGTAGAGCGCTGGATTTCAGAGTTCAAATTGACGGGTTCGATCCTGTCTCAGCCCGGTGGTATTTCAAGGCGCTGGAATACAACAGCCTCGTGCCAGTAGATTTAACCTCGGCGACTCGGAAAACCGAAAAAATAGTTAGTGGGACGTAAAACCAATGACATCATTAATGCTTCATGTTCACGTGGAATGTGGATATGTCTCATACACAGTTATACACTCATTACTTAAAAAAAATGGTGTACAGAATATTTCTTGACAGGAATTACAAAATGTACAATGGAACTGTAATACCTCGAGAACGATTTTGCAGAGCATCGGTATTACCTGGCGAGATTCCGCTTTTAAGAAGACAATAGAAGGTCATTGTAGATCTAAGTTGGTCACAAGAAGAAGATATTTCATGAAGATAAGTGATAAATTTTACATGTTTCTATGCATGAGAGCAATGAAGGTTCTTTCAAATACGACGTTTAAAAACGTATTCCCTTCTCAGGCCTATTAAATTTACATATACAAGAAAATTGAAATGTAACTAATTTTAAAAAGCAAGAGATGAACCGCAACAAAAACACATTCGCGTAGCTTACTCACGATAAATGAATCAGAGCTCAAGCTTACATGAAAGTGTTTCTGTTCGCTAATGCGGAGTTAAGCACCACATGCTCCTAAATTCAAAGGACCTTTGTTGCTTAATCTCCTAGGGGAACGCATACATACATACACGCTCCACTTTGTACCGCATTGTATTAACAATATTATAGCAAGTGCCTCGGTCCCAGGCAAGTGGTGCCAACACACGACGTTATTACGGGAGTAATTTCCTAGAAATAATTAAGTTCTGTCGGCTTTCTTCTCACCAACCTCAACGCAGAACGAAAGATCATAAATCTAATAATTCCTCGTTTATTCAGAAACTGGATATACACAGTGTTAACAAGAAGTTCTCTTACTCCTGAAAATAATAATATTATTGCTGGTTATTCTTATTTTATTTGATGAGTAGCTTAAGATGGCACAGTACGAAAGAACACTTCTTTCTTTAGCGTAAAAGCAATCTAATTATACAAATGCGTTACTCATTCTTTTCTTGGAATCACACAGAGCACTTTTGTTATACGAAGTAGGGTTTAAAATCTGACGACAGTGTGCACCCAGATTGTGGGTTCGATGTCGACAGGTCTGTGACATTATTATTATTATTATTATTATTATTATTATATATTCGTTTACGGCCGTTAGAGACCACGTTAGATAACAATTACATGTTTCTGGAAGCCTTCCTCACAGCCCAGAACTTCAGCATCCTCTCTCTGGCAGCCTGTCTTCTTTCGTCCGTCCACCCACGGTTAAGTTTTGGTTCGTCATGGAATCCCTGAAATCTGACGATCACTGACCTAAACTTTGTTCGGTTTGAGATGTCTTCCGAATTTAGTCCCACCTGTCTGAGATCCTTTCTTACCTCCCTGAACCATTTGTCCGACACTTTAGGTCTGCTGTCTAGTATTATGAAAATCCTTTTCGTTAGTCTCTTCTCATCCATTCTAAATAAATGCCCATAGAATTTAAGTCTCCGTTTTCTCATGGACTCAGTTAGCCTTTCATTGTCTCGGTAAAGTTCTTCCCACCGGGCGAGTTGGCCGTGCGCGTAGAGGCGCGCGGCTGTGAGCTTGCATCCGGGAGATAGTAGGTTCGAATCCCACTATCGGCAGCCCTGAAGATGGTTTTCCGTGGTTTCCCATTTTCACACCAGGCAAATGCTGGGGCTGTACCTTAATTAAGGCCACGGCCGCTTCCTTCCAACTCTTAAACCTTTCCTATCCCTTCGTCGCCATAAGACCTATCTGTGTCGGTGCGACGTAAAGCCCCTAGCAAAAAAAAAAAAAAAAGTTCTTCCCTTCCTCGCAGCCTATACTGTCCATCCACAATCTTTGGACCCATTATTTTGCGAAGGATCTTTCTTTCAAATTTCTCAGCTTCTCTCAGTCCCGCTTTTCCTGTCATTTGGAGGCATTCACTAGCATGAAGACATTCCGTTTTGATCACTGTGTTGTAGTGCCTTAGTTTAGTTCGTCTGGAGATGGTTTTCTTCTTGTATATAGGATATGTCCTACGAAAAGCCGCAGCCATTTTCTCCCGTCTGGTGTTGTTTGCTTCTCTTTCATTTGTTTTCAATTGCACTATTTCACCCAAATACTTAAAGCTATCAACTCTTTCTATTTTACCGTGTTCTGTCTTCAGGTACCGAGGGGCTGTTTTGATGTTTGTTATATATTTAGTTTTTTCGAAAGAAATCTGTAGTCCTGCTTTTTCTGCTTATAGTTTTAGTACATTCAGCTGTTCTATTGCTGTGTCAGTATTCCTAGATAGCAGCGCAACGTCATCAGCAAAGGCAAGGCAATTAATCATGACACCACTTTTTGACCCTCCAATGTATACTTGGTTAAGTAATCCTTTTCTGTCCAGTTCTTTTTCCCACTCCCGGATAATCTTCTCCAACACACAGTTGAAAAGAATTGGAGACAATCCATCACCCTGCCTGACTCCTGTTTTAATTTCGACTGCTTGGACATGGGCGCCCGCAAGGGGGGGGCAAGGGGGGCACTTGCCCCCCCTGGAATTCTAAAGATGTTGATGTTCAATTGTTTAATATCATACTAGATTATTTCATAAACTGAAATTACTGACAGTCAGGTAGCATATGTTATAACTGGAAGTTTCTGTAAACAATTTAATGTTGCTGACGTTATATTGGTTTTTATATTCAAGAAAATATCGTCTGGAAAAGATCCTGCGGGCGCCCATGTGCTTGGAGTTCTCTCCCATGAACTTATTATTATTATTATTA
This sequence comes from Anabrus simplex, assembly GCF_040414725.1. NCBI lineage: Eukaryota > Metazoa > Arthropoda > Insecta > Orthoptera > Tettigoniidae > Anabrus > Anabrus simplex. Next base: position 215,954,708 of record NC_090271.1, read on the forward strand.
TTATTATTATTATTATTATTATTATTATTATTATTATTATTTATATATTTATTTGTTATTCCTCCTCAGCATTTCCATGTTCTTAATTAGGTGACACTTAGGATGTGTAAATGCGACAATTCCGTCACTTAAAGCATCTCATACAGGACAATGCGGCAACACTAGCACGGATTGTCTTGAAATCTATAGCAATTGAAGGGTCATTAAGAGAAATATCATCATTGAAGTTAACAACATGCATTTATAACAACATGCAAGGAGGAAAGCACGTATTTCAGTAAGAATTTTAAAATATTTTAAAATTAAGCCTGAAATCTACAGTTTTACGTCGAATCCGAACCAGAGGCACGTCACAAATTCATGGATTGGGATTCAAACCACAGGCACCTTGATATTCACCTGCATACAAAAGTTTCCCCATTTTTCTCAGTTTTAAATTTCCACTAACTACTTCTACGGTTTTCGGAGACGCCGAGGTGCGACGATATTGCCCCGCAGAAGTTCTTTTAAGTGCAGGCAAATCTACTGGTACGACGCTGCCGTATTTGAAAATCCAGCAAGGCAAGCTTTCTGCTTTACGTGACTGCTAACATCGTGATCTTAGCCATGCGACCTCCAATTTTAAGTGAAATCTGAACCCCTGGGATTTGACATTTTATTTTTAAAATCTGCCAACGGCCGTAGCCGTGTTGAAACACCGGATCCCGTGAGATCTCCGAAGTTAAGCAACATTGGGCGTGGTCAGGAGTTGGATGGGTTGCCACGCGATGTTGGTGGGGAGTAAGGGAATGGAGGAGCGGAAAGGAACTGGCCACCCTACCGCACGTAAACTCCGGCTCAGGAACACCTCTGCGGAGGTTCGGACTTGCCTTCGGGCAGAATAACCCTTACCTCCTTTACCTTTAAAAATCTCACATCCATTGGCCGCGATTCAAACCTTGCTGAGAGGCCAGTGACAGTCTCAACCGGCTATCATGCCCCCTGATGCCGTATTCGAGCACCTTTAACACCATTAACGAAAGTGTCAATTTAGTTTCCAACTCAGGCCAAGATCATTCGATAGAGCATTAAGGAGTGTATGTTCCCACAATTCTGAGCGAGGAAATTCACACATTTCATAGGTACAGGGCTCATAATGCAATTGTTATAATGCGTTCCTAAATTTATACAATTTTGCTTCTAATACACAGGATAAAACTAACCATGTGAACCATGAGACCTTGCCGCTGTGAGAAGGCTTGTGCGTCCCAATCAATAAATATAATAAATCAATAAATCAATATTGATCTGCATTTAGGGCAGTCGCCCAGGTGGCAGATTCCCTATTTGTTGTTTTCCTAGCCTTTTCCTAAATGATTTCAAAGAAATTGGAAATTTATTGAACATCTCTCTTGGTAAGTTATTCCAATCCCTAACTCCTCTTCCTATAAATGAATATTTGCCCCAGTTTGTCCTCTTGAATTCCAACTTTATCTTCATATTGTGATCTTTCCTACTTTTATAAACGCCATTCAAACTTATTCGTCTACTAATGTCATTCCACGCCATCTCTCCGCTGACAGCCCGGAACATACCACTTAGTCGAGCAGCTCTTCTTCTTTCTCTCAATTCTTCCCAACCCAAACATTGCAACATTTTTGTAACGCTACTCTTTTGTCGGAAATCGCCCAGAACAAATCGAGCTGCTTTTCTTTGGATTTTTTCCAGTTCTTGAATCAGGTAATCCTGGTGAGGGTCCCATACACTGGAACCATACTCTAGTTGGGGTCTTACCAGGGACTTATATGCCCTCTCCTTTACATCCTTACTACAACCCCTAAACACCCTCATAACCATGTGCAGAGATCTGTACCCTTTATTTACAATCCCATTTATGTGATTACCCCAATGAAGATCTTTCCTTATATTAACACCTAGATACTTACAATGATCCCCAAAAGGAACTTTCACCCCATCAATGCAGTAATTAAAACTCAGAGGACTTTTCCTACTTGTAAAACTCACAACCTGACTTTTAACCCCGTTTATCAACATACCATTGCCTGCTGTCCATCTCACAACATTTTCGAGGTCACATTGCAGTTGCTCACAATCTTGTAACTTATTTATCACTCTATAGAGAATAACATCATCCGCAAAAAGCCTTACCTCCGATTCCACTCCTTTACTCATATCATTTATATATATAAGAAAACATAAAGGTCCGATAATACTGCCTTGAGGAATTCCCCTCTTAATTATTACAGGGTCAGATAAAGCTTCACCTACTCTAATTCTCTGAGATCTATTTTCTAGAAATATAGCAACCCATTCAGGCAATCAAGCAGGCAGCTGAGCGGGTAGGTATCTGCCGAGATCCCAGACTAATGAAACGTTCACAGAAAGGGAAGCAGCTTTTTGGAAGTTGCAAGGACGGCAGCGTGGATGACTGAGCGATAAGGCCTTGTAATAACTTAGCTATGTTGATACTGTTACACGGCTAAAAGCAACGGGGAACTATGACCATAACTAACTCCCGAGGATATGCATCCCTCTCTGTAAGAATTAATGATGTACTGGCGATGGTCCCGAGTAAAATATTCTGGAGATAAAATAGTCCCTCCTTCAGATCTCCGGGCAATTATCAGTGACGTTCTGTAAGTCAGAGCGTGGAATGTTAGAAGTTTCAATCATTGTAGCAGGTTGTAGAATCTGAACAGAGAAATATATCGATTAAATACATCTATGCCTTCACGTTTGAGTCAGTTTTCTTGCGAACTCGTGAATCTCCGTCCCTAAAATGTTTGCTATGGATGCTTCTCAGTAAGTTCTACGAATGGAAAAGTAAAAGTGTTGACAAGTGAGGTCTGGTAGAAGAGATGAGTCTGAAGAGCCTGACACAAGTAAGTGGAAGCAATGCAAGACTTAGATGTAGAACCAGTGGCTGCCAACTCAAGCTTCCAAGTTGAAAGCCTCCGGGAGCATAGTAATAGGGTTGGACCGGCGTACACTCAGCTCTGCGAGGTCAAACTGACGAGCTATTGATATGGGAGGCTGCAGACTCAGCCAACGAAGCCAAGATATCGAGTCGTACAAGCGTTCGTGTGACACTCCTACACCTGTAGGCCAACTGACTGGGTATAAGTCGTCTTTGTAGACCCAGATCCTTTAGGTTTCACGGGCCATACATATTTTAACCTTGGTTTGGTACGTTCCAGTTCGTGTTCCACATTTAAGTATTTTCAAACACCAGTCTTTTGATATAATACGTCTTCCTTCCCGCTACCATGGACGGAGCCATGCAGCAAGAATCCATGCTTTAAATCTGAATATGACTCGCTCTCAAATATTTGACGAATGTTTGGAGATAATCAGGTCTCTAAGGACTCCGCTAAAACTACAGAGAGGCAAATAAGCTCTAGTAAATGTACACCTTTCTCTTTACAGCAGCGGAGAATGAGAAGACTTGGAGTACAGATGTCTGGTCCACCTGAGACGTACACTTTGCTGCTCCTTATCACCGTCAGCTGGATCTCATTACAGGGGTTTGAATTTCGACACAATAACTCGGAGAAGAGTTTCTCTACTAACTGAGAAAACGACAAAAATACCACCCCGAGTGCAAAATATTGTGAACTTAAAAAGACGGAAAGGAGGATTGTCATTTTATGTGATTCCTGATATAGTGATCATTGGTACATGAAATCTTAATCATAGGAACCTGGTGTGAAAAATCTTGCAATCCAGGATTCGAACTAAGAGCAATGCAGTAAAGAAGGCAACCTTTCATTTTCAAGAAGAAACTTTATGTATATAGTTCCGTAAGAAACACACAATTGCAGGAATTCGGTACATCGTACAACCGTGGGAAAAGTCTCATTCTTCACAATGAACGGATTTCCATGGTTCGTGTTTTATATAAAAATCCTGAGCTTCAATGTCAATTCGAAAACATTATTTTTGATACACAAGTTCAGTACTAGTTTCAATGTAGTGAGTTTAAGCTTCTCATTTTCAATTTGACGGCCGGGCGGAGGTCTTGAAACAGTCTAGCAGGAAGGAGAATCACGAGGCGAGGTTCGGACAAATAACGGCAAAAGACTGTGAAGTTGCACCATTCGGATATGGGATTCAAATCCCTTTTCCAATAACGGTGATCCTGAGAAAGAATTCCTCTGATTTACTTTCTAGTTTTGTTTAAAGTCACATAAGAGCAGTTAGCTTATCGTCGATGGTAGGATGGGAAGGAGCTAGGACGACCGTGACCTTAATTAAGGTAGAGCATGAGCATACAAAAATAAGGACAAAGGATGAAAATAGGGAGACACAGATAACCATATTCTGGACATACGACTGTGTGGTTTAGCCCACTATTTTCCGAATACAAGCTTAGATTTGCACGATCCTTACCATGTAATTAATTTGCTCGATACCGCGCACGTAAATACGAGTACAAGGCGACCGAGAAAAATATATTCTGATGTTCTCAGTCCCCGAATAAAACAACCAAGACATTTCAGATATTTCCATGAGACAAAAACATTTGCAATGAACGACACGAACGATTTTATTAGCACAATGTTTAGATGAAAGAAAGAAAGAAAGAAAGAAAGAAAGAAAGAAAGAAAGAAAGAAAGAAAGAAAGAAAGAATTTACCAATATTTTGTTAGGCGCAGAGATCGCCGTGTTTTGATATTTAAAGACTTGTCTTGACAAGATACCTCATAGTAGTTTCGTACAAGTTACACGGACGCCATCAAAGTCAACGTGACTGAGTTAAATCATTGTCTCCATTTGGGGAACAAATCTTTATCGACTTAACTTTCCACGTCACTTGCTAGCAAAGAGACATTTTAGAGCTTGTACGTTAGGATATTGGGAAATTTTATAACGGATCTGCTCTGCAATGGACAATAAAATGTCACCGGAAGAAACATAAAGGAGTTTTGAATTCATAAACGGTTTGACACAAGAACTAGAAATAACCTTAGCAGTATTTTGTAAGCTAATACGGACTATAATTTTTATCTACGATTCGATTCAGGTAATCCTCCTTTTATTGGCATTCAGCCATAAAATGATATCGCTCAGAAGATAGAAAAGGGGCAGGATCGTTACTCCAAAAACAACCTCACAAGCACAATCTGTAGACAACAAACTATAAAACAGCTATGCGTTACCTCTGCTCGATCGTAGTTAAAGTGATTGTACAGGGTTTCTGACATGTATGAGCAAATTATCTAAAACAGTAAAAGCAAAGCAAAGTCATCACCGTACAGGCCAAGAAGGCCCTTGGAGTGGTGGAAGGTAAAGGCTTCCACTATTGGTAACCTCGGCACTTGATGGGGCCTTTGCCCCCAGGAATTAACCCGGTACTCATTTTTGGTGTAGATTGAGTGAACCTCAGGGCCATATGCATCTCCGGAAGTGGAAATCTCATTTCTTAAATTTTACGACTTCCTGACGGGGATTTGAACCCACGTCCTTCCGGGCGAACCGGCCAGGCAACCCCTATCTATCAGTACCGACGAAATAATACATACATACATACATACATACATACATACATACATACATACATACATACATACATACATAGAGGGCCGTGAGACTTAACTTCGCCACATACAAAGGCATCAAATAAATAACACATTTTCATAATAAACTCTTATGCCTTTCAGCGTTCAGTCTGCAAGCCGCTGTGCATTAACTAAGCTCCTTCATAATAATCTATGAATATATATACATATATATATACACACGCTTTGCCTTCTTCCAGTTTTTTTTACACTCCTACAAGATTTCTGGGATCATTTATGTTCGTCGATATAATGACTATGAATTCTAAGAAAAAATTCCAAACATCTAAAATCACCGGCTATCTACTACATCTTACTACGCCATTTTTTAAAATCTACTTGTAAATCCGAGTTTACTTGGATATAACCTTCTTATGATACAGCGCGAGTTAGTGTCCATGAAGTCTAATGGTTAATGGTTTTAGTATTTTTGAGACGCTGAGGTGATAGATTTTTGTCGACTAAGAGTTCTCCTACGCGCCGCAGTTATTTTCTTGCTATATGTTTAACAGAAACAGGTCTTATGACGGCGGAGAAACGGAGGCGGATCGAACGTAGGAACAACCTTAAGGCATGTTTATCGTCTGTAATTCAGCAGACATACTTACAATACTTCGGCTATAAAAACATTACAAAGAGCAAAACGTTGTTATAAAAACATAAACTGCCTAGCCATATTACAGCAATAAAACAAATGTAACTTCACTTAATTCCAGAGGGCAAGTATGTCTCAAACATATAAGAAAAAATATTCTCTCTCTTATATATATTCTGTACATTGCTCAGAATTTAAAAAAATAATATTTCTGTATCGGTCGTGTCCACAGTAACACTTTTTAATTTTCTCTCATGTCTGTCTGTCTGTCTGTCTGTCTGTCTGTCTGTCTGTCTGTCTGTCTGTCTGTCTGTCTGTCTGTCTGTACGCGAATCACGAGAAAATGGTTGAAGAGAATTTAATGAAAATCGGTATATAAAGCTGGGAAATGAGCCACTACAATCTAAGCTGTAAATAATTTTATTGATGCTGAGTGAAATGTTAGTTTAGGGGAAGGCCTAAACTTTAATTATCAAATTTTTATCTTAGTAGAAGTCCTATCGATAAATAATACACAACTTAAGTTAAACAGAATTAAGTTTACGAACATTTATGTCTTATATATTTTTACCGCACCGGCTATGATAAAAGAGATATTCATGGATTTGGATTTTTGTTGCGAAGTTCATACCAATGCCGTGTCACGAGAAAATGGGTGAACAGAATTTATTGAAAATTGATATATACAGTCGGGTCGTAACAAACTACAGTCTGGAATATAAATAATTTTATTCACCCTGGATGACATGGTAGTTTAGGGAAAGGCACCTGTCTTACAGCGTGTACACTACTTGACCTAGAATTCTGTATACAATATAGAATTCCGTGGCCAAGCACGGGTAGATCAGCTAGTAATGTTCTAAAGGGAAACTCTGTAACCGGAGCGTACTTCTCCAACCAAATAGAAAATGATTTTCTGTTGAAAATACTCTTCAACATAAATCAATATTGGCAACCGTCACATACAGCTATTAAGGCCATACTAGGCCACGAGCCCAACTCCCCCCCCCCCCCCCCCCACACACACAGAACTCACATAAGCACTTATCGCACTTACGCCCAATCAAAACCCCAAGCTTTCCTAGCGTACACTCAGAGGACTTGCACTCCGAAGGTCGTAGTCTAACAGCCTCCGGTCCTAAAGAAACCCCTAACTAGACAAGTGAATTATCAAATAGATAGTGAGAGCGTATCACTGGACTCAGCCACCAAGACTAGGTTTAAGAAGGGGAAGGTACAGGAGGGGGAACAACCAATGCGAAAATAGTAATATGACTGAACAAATAATTATACACAAGCCTTTCTCGAATTATCAAGCAAACTCACTTTCAGTGTCCACAGAGTGTTTTCGAGATATCGATAATATTTCGGATGCTATGCCTTGCTGTGCTATATTTCGAGATTATCGTCGTCATGGAAAATACATCCGTGACACTGGCACGGAAGCGACCGAGGCTTTAATTAAGGTGCAGCCCCAAAGTTTGCCTGGTTCGGAATAGGGAAACCGCGGATAACTATTTTCTGGGGTGCCGACCAAAGACTTTAATGTTACTTATCTAGACTCACAGAGCGCGCTGATACTATGAGGAATATTGGACACATTCGCGCATCGCCATGTTGTGGGCACTTCAGCTTTGAATGTATGAGCACGTGATAATGTTTACATTTCCCTGAGTACTTTCATATTGAATTGTGTCGGTTAGTGAGTCTGTTGTAGTATTATATGTGATGGAGTGATATATATTGCCAAATGTTTTCGGTGAATAAGTGAGAGCTTTTACAGTAGGCCTACCAGTAGTTAAAATGATGGGCAATATTAAAGGAAAGTTAAGTTAGGCCTTATTTGTGGAGTGGAAAATTATTCAAGGATGGTGAACCCTTGTGAAGCTTATAATTGTACAGTTCGATATCAGAAGGAATCTGGTATGTCGTATCATGAGTGGAAATTGAACTGTTAAGTAATTATTTTCAATTACCATAATAGAACGGTAGATTCAGAGAACGTATGGACATGAAAGTTTTGAATGTGTAGGCTTCTCATTATTGGCCTTTTTCCCATTATTGAGGGATAATTCTTAAGAAATAAACAACTATTCCGAAAAAAAATAAACATGCATATTTTTCTTACAGACTGTGTACTAATAACTGGAAAAATCATGAGCCTAGAATCCTGAAAATATGGTTGATAAAGCTTGATAAAACCTGTCTAGTTTCAGGGCAATGTATTGCTTCAAATTATTAAGCATTATCTGAACAGTTCTTTATAGGTAACCTACTGAAAATCTTAATTTTTCCTTTTTCACACTTGTTTTGTAGTAAAAGAATGCTTAAACATGTTATTCAGAATTTTTTACTAGGCCCAGGTCTATAAAATGCTCATTACAAGACTGAACTACGTGGTCTTTTTAAAAGTTATCAATTTCATGTACCGGTATAAGATGATTTTCTGTTTTCGCGTACTGTTCTTTTAATTTAAAACATGTTAGTGAAGATTGTTCAATAACAATGCAAAATGTGTTCAGTTGTTATGTGTGCACGGTAGTTGGTGTGGGCTGTGTCATTATCAATTATTTTGGAATGGCTATGTTTCCCTGAGGCCATAATGAGACATAGTCGGACATTTAACGAGAATTATGTGACAGAACACACACACAGACTTTTCACACTTCACGATCCATTTTTTATAACTTCATACCTCGGATTACATCCTTGTATACAACTTCTGTCTAGCGTTTGATTTAAAAGTAGCAATACAGTGTTTTTATTTTGCGAATGACAAGAATATCCGTACGGATCTTCTGTTTCCTACTGCGGCCCCTTTTTTAAATATTTTCGATGAACCTAATTAACATTCGTCCTTACCGTGTTATCTCGTGTCATAGAAATAACAATAAAATCGGCAGGTGTACTCATTCGTCTGTTAATGTAAGTTAATGCATGTATTCCGTACTACGATCTCCTCGGCAAGCTCAGGAGTGCCCTCAACATGGCGGTAAGCGCATGGACATCTCTTCCCCAGTCACATGCTACTGCGCAGCCAGCGCTGTGGGGCCTTGGTGCAGACAGTGGAGTTCGAATCCACCGCCACCTGAATACAAGCTCACAGTTATGTGACTCAAAAAAAGGCGCAGCCAACTAGCTCAGTGTACACATACTGAAACGAAGCTGGCATATTTGAGCACCAAAACTTTACCGACATGAGTTCAGCGCTCCGACATCTCTCTCAGTCTATCCCAACCATATTATAATTATGCGGAAAAGTATCAAGGGTTGGTTTTCTTCAAATGAAATCAAATGAAGTGACTATAGCCGTTAATACATTCACTAAACAGAAACTAAGGAAACAACAAATCACAGTTATGTCAGTTTATCAAAGAGCTCACAATGACTGTTGGAGGAGGAACTTTGCACACTATGCTCTAACACTCGTCCATCTGTGAGCAATTCGTGTCTTCGAACCTACTCACAACGCCTCCTATGACTTTACACTGTGGCTATCCAACGTCAAGTGGCGCAGTGTTCGCAACCAAGAATTTAAAACCAAGTACGGCGGTTCTATGAACTTGCGATGCATCCTGTATCACTATCCGTAGTCACGTAGTACGCTTAAGTGGCGTCCACTCTTTTCAATATATGGCTGTCGGTAGTTGACCGCCGTGAATGTTAATTCACCGTTCTTCAGAGCATCAACGTATACTGAACTATATTGGGGGCACAATAGGTCAGGCATATTGGTATGTCATAAAGTACAACTCTGAAATCATAATGTCACTGGAGGGTTCCAAACTATCGCAACATGCTTTCCGCTTTAATATCGTCATATATCGAAGGGGTTTAAAAAAAAAAAAATCCGTACACGGATAGAGGTAATAGTGCGAGCGGAAAGGAGTGTCTGGTATTGTTAAGTTGTGAGGTCCGTGATGGAACGCGCTATTTTGAACCTACGTACGCTTGGAGTATGCAAGGTGAACAGGTAAATACAGGTCAGAACCAGTGTTCTTTATCTCGGCGGAAAAAAAGATTATCCTGAATTTTAGATAAGAAAAGAAGCCCAGCCTGAACTTTGAATGTTCTGCAAATGTCCTGAATTTTTACTATTGTTGGGGAAAAAATTATCTTCGCTGTAATTTGGTTCAGAAGCAACTTTCGAATTCAATCAATATTTTGTTTAAACACATTTAAGCTCTTTAGGCCTTTTTGAGGAAAGCAATGGGAAACTACCTCACTTCTCATTTCCCTAGTACGCCTCTTCAGTGACACCTAGGCCATCCATGACAGCTAATGGTGGACCTGTTGAGGATCCAACCAGTCTTCGGGCTGAATACCCAACATACATAGACATTTTCAGTCGTGAAATTACCAGCGTTTCGCCCCGGTCTAGCAGTGGGCTCATCAGTTGGTTTGCTACACCTTTCCAAGACACTGGCCGCCAGCACATGGAGACGCCTGCTTCCCCAAGTGCAACGACGTTACTACGTTGTCCTACACAGGAGGCTTGCAGTCGTGTCTCAACGGCGCACTAGCAGCCAGCGCCTCGGAAAGGTGTAGCAGTCCAACTGATGAGCCCACTGCTATACTGGGGCGAAACGCTGGTAATTTCACGATTGACAAGCTTAAATGTCTTTAACATTTGCAATCGATAAAATTAAACTATGGTTTCCTTCTGGGAACTTAATTTTTCATATTTTCATTAAAAGAGCAGTGGAGAATGGCCTCATTATGACAGAGTTTGTGATTTGCTTGCCAAGTCACAATAAGCACGATTAATTATTTCTGTATATTTGCGATAGGGAACGATAAACGCTACCAGTTCGTTTAAGCTTTGCCATTCCTTTCTTTGTCTGTGCTGTTGCTGAACCTTGTTTTCTCTCTCCTTTGTGCTTATTAATGTGCTCTATAAGTGATTTCTAACAAAGTCATTTGAATGTAACAATATAATTTTAAAGTCATGACACGCGTTCCTTTTTATAATTGTCACGTGAATAAAGGTGATCAACGAAGATTTCACGATCTAATAAGTATGACTAGTACTAAAAGTAATATAAATATAAATGATGTGTAGTCCTAATTGTACAAAATAAGCCCAGTTTAATGCAATTTTGTTGTGCTATTAACACAATATACTGAAATCGTTAACAATCGGTCTGTGCAGTGGGAGGTATGAAAATATATGTATAGACTTCCCGCATCAACATTTTCTGAATTTTTATGTTACTGGTATGGAAACCCTAAACATCACGCGTTCATTTTTTGACATAATTACCGAAGTTACTGAACATTTTCTCACAGCATAAAATGAGTGTCTCCTCCCCCTGAGGGTAGAAACTGACGCCCTGTTCGCAGAACAGCTCTAATTCGGCATTACACGTCTGTTCTCCCGTATAATTTCATCAATTGAATTAACTAATGTGGCTGATGTTGTTTGACGGCCACCCCACTTTGCGTCCTTCACAATCGCTCGAGATTGGAAATTCACAGCTTCACTTCCACACGCTGAGACAGACATCACTTTCTCCCCGTATACATTCTCCCTTTCACACCAGACAAATGCTGGGGTTGTATGTTAAGGCCAAGGCCGCTTCCTTCCCACTCCTAGAGTTTTCCTATCCCATCGTCACCATAAGACGTATCTGGGTCAGTGCGATGCAAAAAAGTCTATTTCTCAGTCCTGTTCTCATTGTCAATATACTCTGTGTACTAAAACGATTATGTCAACAACAGCAGTAATTTACAGAATGAGATCAAATATGTTTGTTCTACCCTTACCCATTGTCCCTCATTCGCTAAATACAGTGAGTTCATTCATAAAGTCTATATTTGTCGTTTTCGTGACAACGGATTGTACTATTTTACAGATTACTTTTGAATGTTGGATATGAAGAGGGTTAAAAGAGGAGTCATACGGTACGACTGCTCAGTACTTACGTGAACGGACAATATTGCACATTAGAGAGAACTGCCTCGCTCTGGATTGAATTATCGGTTTTGCATTTGACAGCCCGTTTCTCTGGTGCCGTCAGCTATAAACATGACAGCAATGTTGACCACTCCAGAGCATATTATCCTTGGTGACCAAGAGACCTCTGGGTTTCCAAAGAGATTAGATATTACTACCAATCTGTTTCTTGTGCGATTAGTCACAGGATACCTTTAATAAATTAAGCTTGATAAGAAAGTAAGAGACATGAAAGGCGCAAAAGTTAAGTGGCCCTTTTTCTATTACCCAATTTATTACACGTGGGAGGTTGAAATGGTAAAGTGGGATAGTAATTGGTTTCTCACCAAGCCCGTTTCGGTTCGAATTCAAGCCAAAGCACGTGAAATTTTTAAAAATGGAAAAACTACATTCCTGAGAATCGGATTTCTCGTGAAAGTGAAATGTCCCGTGGCAATAATGAACTTAAGAACATTTTCATAAAACTTAAAGACCGCTTTTTGATATTTATATCACGTAGATATCCAAGTATTATACAGCGACGGCTATTTAGTCCATACTATTTTTTCCTGTACGTTATAATGATTTTACGCCCCACTGACTACAGTCATTTTAACGTTGCATTAACTCACATAGGTTTTCGACAATGATAGATTAGGAAAAGGCTACCATTGGAAAATTAGCATCCGAAGCCTTAGTAAGATATAACTGCGGCATTTGGCTGGTATGAAATCGGAAATAATGGATAAAATATTTCCAGGTTTGCCGATTGTGGGCTTCGAATCCATAATCACTTGAGAGCAATGTTATACCACCACAATCTGTAATGTGTAACCAACTCACTCGGGTCAAAGTTATTATTATTATTATTATTATTATTATTATTATTATTATTATTATTATTATTATTATTATTATTATTATCATCCCATGGTACTTACAACACACAGCCCATAAAGGACTCGTCCTGCCAAGATGATTATTGCCCAGCTAGACAGCCTATAAGTAGGTTAATAGTTTCAAAAATAGTAATAACAGCACTATTAATGATAAACAACTTAAATATTTTAACAAAAGGATTAGAAACAATAACCTCATAATAACGTTTTTTCTGTACTACATATTTGCTTTACGTCGCAACGACACATACAGGTATTATGGTGACGATGGGATAGGAACATGAGTGGGAAGGAAGCGACCGTGGCTTTAATTAATGTACAGCCGTGGCATTTGCCTGCTGTGAAAATGGAAACCACGAAAAACCATCTTCAGGGCCGTCCACAGTGAGGTTCGAACCTACTCTCACCTGAATACAAGCTGATAGCTGCGCGACCCAACCCACGAAGCCACTTGCTCGATCTCATAATAACTAAAGCCGACAAAGTGACCCCACTAGAATGCGACTAGTAGTATGTTAATGATAGTACGACATATAACAGCCACCAGAATCAATCGCTGACGAAGAGCCTAGAGGCGAGGAATACTAACTTCTCCGTCATGCGGAGAACTGTATAAAGACCTTTGTGTTATGAATGATGTGGACAAACCTGGGGGCTGTCTAATAAAGAGAAGTAAGTAGTCCCTAGGAGTCGCTACAGAGAATGGCTTTTAGTACAGCTTGGTAGACATATCGTTAATTCAGAGTGCAAATCCTGCAGATACAGGCACTCAGTGTAACGTGACATCTACTGTACATCTGAGAGATTAACGCTAGAAGGCCTTTCTCTTTGCTTCAGCGGCACAGTATTGTTTCACTCTTCGACGAGTCGGGTAAGCACGTTTTCTTTAAATTTAAAGTTCTGGTTTGTGTCATTCAATTGATTGAAAAGACGTAATTAATATCACAAGAAATAAAATACAACAATTTCTTGTCTGGGTTATTCAGTTTGCGAGCTATTCTTGCATCCTGTTAAATAATTAAAAACGTGAATAATTAAATAAATCTATATAAATAAAATTGTAGGGGGTCCGCTGTCTGTAATTTCTTCTGTTTTGCCAATTTTTCAGATATTTATCCGTTTTAGGTCAACTCAAGACCGAATCGGTGGTTTTTACGTTTCGTGTCTGTTTGTTTGTCTGTTTGTCTGTTTGTCTGTCTGTCTGTCTGTCTGTCTGTCTGTTTGTCTGTTCCACCATCACGTCGAAACGGCTGGATAGATCTCAACCAAACTTCATATTTAGAGTATACTCATCCCGGGGAAGGTTTCGATATGCATATCGTTTTAAAATCTTTGAATACACGGGGGGTTTATAGGAAAACCAGAATGGTTTTTCCACCATCACGTCGAAGCGGCTGGATAGATCTCAACCAAACTTCATATTTAGAGTATACTCATCCCGGAAAAGGTTTCGATATGCATATCATTTTAAAATCTTTGAATACACGGGGGATTATAAGAAAACCAGAATGGTTTTTCCACCATCACGTCGAAACGGCTGGATAGATCACAACCAAACTTCATATTTGGAGTACACTCATCCCGGGGAAGGTTTCGATATGCATTTTATTTTAAAATCTTTGAATAGACGGGGGGTTTATAGGAAAACCTGAATGGTTTTTCAACCATCACTTCGAAACGGCTGGATAGATCTCAACCAAACTTCATATTTAGAGTATACTCATCCCGGGGAAGGTTTTGATATGCATATTATTTTAAAATCCTTGAATAGACGGGGGGTTTATAGGAAAACCCAAATGGTTTTCCTCCATTTTCTCTTATACTATTGATTTTCTGTAAACTTAGTTTACCGTACGTGAAACGTCTCTTCATTATAAACAACTTTCGTTATGTTCGTAATTTACCTTACTCTTCACATGACGGAGAAATTTACAATTTTCCGCTGGTATCATGCTCTGCATTGAGTGACCGACAGACCGACAACGAACCTACAGGTTACCATGGCAACGTCTCTGACTGCATGCCAGCAGGGAAGTAACGTATTGCCATTTTCCTCATCATGCTTTTCAATTCGTGGTTATTCCTTGGGTAGAAGGCAAGAGAGGCGGCAATCGGCCTATCTGCGGGATATTGGCGGAATATCGTTGGATGTTATAACCGCCCTCGAATAGATTAAGTAATAACACCATTAGTCATCTTCTTATTATTTGTTTACCTAAGAATCACTGGACCTAAATTTCTCCTCTGTTACCGCTTTATTATATCCATAACTCACACTAGCATAATTTATTGAGGGGGATTTGTTTTTCCAATACATTCACTTGGCATTTACATATTTGTCGTTATCCGGCTGTCCTCAGTTATAATCCATTTTCTATTACTTTCAACTTTCTTAACTGTATTATTTTCTTCCTTAATTACGCCGTATGTACGCGCGTGCTACAAACTACTGGATGTATTTCCACCAAGACTCACATTTAGAATACACCTGTCCTTGATAGGTTTTGGGCAAATATTGTTTCTAAATCTCTGAACTGACTGGGGGTTTATACGAAACCGAAACAGTGATTTTGCACTTCCACAAAAAATACACAACCAAACTTAATGGAAATCTACCTACCTTGGTAGAAATTAATTTCTAAACCTTTTTCCTCATGTGCATCATTTCGATACGAGGATTAATAAGGGAGATATCATTAACGGACCGTTTTTCTGTACAAGTCCCATCGGACTTAACTCACGAGCGGGTGCGTGTAAAGCGTATTCCTTACAACTTGAAAACTACTGAAGACATTCGAACCAAACTTTGTATTTAGCATCCACCTGTCCAAAGGTAGGTTTTAAACTTAAATAACATTTCATGTTCCGGAATGGACTGGCGGTTTATAGGGAACCGAAATGGTTATTTTACTCTTCCACAATATATACAGAACAAGACCAACCTGACGAAATCGACCAAACGTGATAGAATTCCACCTCTAAACCCTTTTCTTCATGTGCATTTTTTCGTCAGTAGGATTAATAAGGGAGATATCATGAATGGTCACTTTTGCATGTTAAGTCCAGCGCACATAGCCCGAAGGGTGTTTTACATGGAGCAGATTCCTTATCTATATAAATCAAATCGTAACGACTGTGTACCTCTACACTGACTATTTTGGCGAAATTTTCGTACAGCTTTCCGTTTAAGGGGTAATAATGATCATCTCCATAATTTTTGGTTTAGTTACCTGGAAGTCCTAATTTTTACCCGCCTCGCCCAAAATCCAGATTTCGGCATAATCTGCCAGAAGAAAAAGAAGATAATTGAAATTTGAAAAAATTATACGTTTTAGCCTGTAACGAACGGAAAACATCCTAGATTATTACATTTTTCACTTTTTATCCCCGAAGAATATCGAAATATGCAGGCAATTTTAATGATGGTGCAGACCTTCGGAAATTCCTATCACATAACAGATTGCACAATCTCCGTTCAATTTGGAATGATCTACAACCTTGGTCTTACGACTTTTTGCCGTATCTGTATCCCTTTTACGCTTGATTTTTCTCTATTAATCGATGTTAAGTCAGTTTGGAATTTTCACAAGCATAATTCATACTTTCGATTACTTATATGAAATACAGAATCATCAAACTCTTCACGAAAATTGGCCCACCCAGTAGCCATCTGTGAGCCAAATTCTATGTATGTAGCTGTCACATAATTATCCGAAAAGTAATGTAATGTGAGATAATCTTACAAAAACGTTACCCTGTTCCACGTTTCTAACTCAATCTGACCCTAGAATAGATGACATATCATAGGACCAGCCATTTAGGCCACTAAATCCGGCGTGTCTTATAGTATAATTCTTTGTCGATATGACGTACGTTTAGTAGCAGTTAATCTGTAAATGAAGGTCTTCAATATTGTAAACACGCATATACTTTCGTATGTCGATCTATATATATTCACTGATGTCGATTTGTAGCGATCGAGAAAGGGTGGGTCTGCTAATGTAATGAGTACTCCCCACACCGACTTTGACTGGCTGTATGAAAGGGCCCTTCTCCAACTCCTGTGTAACTGTCATTAGTAAGGAAGGTCTACAATTGTAATGAATAGTTCGCTTCTCGATTTGACTTGCAGAAGGCAAGTGAGCATGCAGTTTTGTGTAAAACTTCCCTACCCGATTGTGTTTGGCAGAAGGCAAGGGTGCCCGCCATTATAAAGAAATGTCCTCATCTAAAATGTGACTGGCATTAGGCATAGTGGCCTGCTATTTTGATGGAAACTCACCAACTTGGTGTGACTGGCAGTAAGCTGGCTGGCAGTAGGAAAATCGGCCTGACATTATAATGATAACGGCACAACTCAATTTTTAATGGTGGTAGGGAATTTGCCTGCCATTATAAGAAAATCTCCTCGACTGTAATCTGTTTGGGAGTAGAAAATGGGGCCTGCCATTGTAACGAACACTCCCAACTTGATTGTGACCGCGCAGTAGGCAATGGGGCCTCCAATTATAATGTAAACTTCCCAACTCGATTGTGAATGGCAGTAGACAAGTGAGCCTGCCGTTATATCACAAATCCGTAACAAACACTTTACATTGGAAACAACGTATGGGGACATCCCCATGCTCTTTCTCGGATAACGCTAAGAGACATGCAATTTTAAAACAATCTTATTTACTGCATGTACACTGTTTACTTCGATATTCGAATACAATGTTGAACACCGTAGCGAAGCACGGGTACATTTGCTAGTATTAATATAAAAGCCACCGGGCGAGTTGGCCGTGTGGTTAGGGGCGCGCAGCTGTGAGCTCGCATCCGGGAGATAGTGGTTTCAAATCTCACCGTCGGCAGCCCTGAAGATGGTTTTCTGTAGTTTCCCATTTTTACACCAGGCAAATGCTGGGGATATACCTTAATTAAGGCCGCGGCCGCTTCCTTCCCATTCCTAGGCCTTTCCTGTCCCAATGTCGCCATAAGACCTATCTGAGTCGGTGCGACGTAAAGCAAATAGCAAAAAAAAAAAAAGATATAAAAGCCAAAGAAAATAATGTTAATAATTACGAAAGCATAAAATCTTGGGAAAACAAAATCTATATAAATAAAATTGTAGGGGGTCCGCTGTCTGTAATTTCTTCTGTTTTCCAATTTTTCAGATATTTATCCGTTTTAGGTCAACTCAAGACCGAATCGGTGGTTTTTACGTTTCGTGTCTGTTTGTTTGTCTGTTTGTCTGTCTGTTTGTCTGTTTGTCTGTTCCACCATCACGTCGAAACGGCTGGATAGATCTCAACCAAACTTCATATTTAGAGTATACTCATCCCGGGGAAGGTTTCGATATGAATATCGTTTTAAAATCTTTGAATACACGGGGGGTTTATAGGAAAACCAGAATGGTTTTTCCACCATCACGTCGAAACGGCTGGATAGATCTCAACCAAACTTCATATTTAGAGTATACTCATCCCGGGAAAGGTTTCGATATGCATATCATTTTAAAATCTTTGAATACACGGGGGATTATAAGAAAACCAGAATGGTTTTTCCACCATCAGGTCGAAACGGCTGGATAGATCACAACCAAACTTCATATTTGGAGTACACTCATCCCGGGGAAGGTTTCGATATGCATATCATTTTAAAATCTTTGAATAGACGGGGGGTTTATAGGAAAACCTGAATGGTTTTTCCACCATCACTTCGAAACGGCTGGATAGATCTCAACCAAACTTCATATTTAGAGTATACTCATCCCGGGGAAGGTTTTGATATGCATATTATTTTAAAATCCTTGAATAGACGGGGGGTTTATAGGAAAACCCGAATGGTTTTCCTCCATTTTCTCTTATACTATTGATTTTCTGTAAACTTAGTTTACCGTACGTGAAACGTCTCTTCATTATAAACAACTTTCGTTATGTTCATAATTTACCTTACTCTTCACATGACGGAGAAATTTACAATTTTCCGCTGGTATCATGCTCTGCATTGAGTGACCGACAGACCGACAACGAACCTACAGGTTACCATGGCAACGTCTCTGACTGCATGCCAGCAGGGAAGTAACGTATTGCCACTTTCCTCATCATGCTTTTAAATTCGTGGTTGTTCCTTGGGTAGAAGGCAAGAGAGGCGTCAATCGGCCTATCTGCGGGATATTGGCGGAATATCGTTGGATGTTATAACCGCCCTCGAATAGATTAAGTAATAACACCATTAGTCATCTTCTTATTATTTGTTTACCTAAGAATCACTGGACCTAAATTTCTCCTCTGTTACCGCTTTATTATATCCATAACTCACACTAGCATAATTTATTGAGGGGCATTTGATTTTCCAATGCATTCACTTGGCATTTACATATTTGTCGTTATCCGGCTGTCCTCAGTTATAATCCATTTTCTATTACTTTCAACTTTCTTAACTGTATTATTTTCTTCCTTAATTACGCCGTATGTACGCGTGTGCTACAAACTACTGGATGTATTTCCACCAAGACTCACATTTAGAATACACCTGTCCTTGATAGGTTTTGGGCAAATATTGTTTCTAAATCTCTGAACTGACTGGGGGTTTATACGAAACCGAAACAGTGATTTTGCACTTCCACAAAAAATACACAACCAAACTTAATGGAAATCTACCTACCTTGGTAGAAATTAATTTCTAAACCTTTTTCCTCATGTGCATCATTTCGATACGAGGATTAATAAGGGAGATATCATTAACGGACCGTTTTTCTGTACAAGTCCCATCGGACTTAACTCACGAGCGGGTGCGTGTAAAGCGTATTCCTTACAACTTGAAAACTACTGAAGACATTCGAACCAAACTTTGTATTTAGCATCCACCTGTCCAAAGGTAGGTTTTAAACTTGAATAACATTTCATGTTCCGGAATGGACTGGCGGTTTATAGGGAACCGAAATGGTTATTTTACTCTTCCACAATGTATACAGAACAAGACCAACCTGACGAAATCGACCAAACGTGATAGAATTCCACCTCTAAACCCTTTTTTTTTTTTTCATGTGCATTTTTTCGTCAGTAGGATTAATAAGGGAGATATCATGAATGGTCACTTTTGCATGTTAAGTCCAGCGCACATAGCCCGAAGGGTGTTTTACATGGAGCAGATTCCTTATCTATATAAATCAAATCGTAACGACTGTGTGCCTCTACACTGACTATTTTGGCGAAATTTTCGTACAGCTTTCCGTTTAAGGGGTAATAATGATCATCTCCATAATTTTTGGTTTAGTTACCTGGAAGTCCTAATTTTTACCCGCCTCGCCCAAAATCCAGATTGTGGCATAATCTGCCAGAAGAAAAAGAAGATAATTGAAATTTGAAAAAATTATACGTTTTAGCCTGTAACGAACGGAAAACATCCTAGATCATTAAATTTTTCACTTTTTATCCCCGAAGAATATCGAAATATGCAGGCAATTTTAATGATGGTGCAGACCTTCGGAAATTCCTATCACATAACGGATTGCACAATCTCCGTTCAATTTGGAATGATCTACAACCTTGGTCTTATGACTTTTTGCCGTATCTCTATCCTTTTTACGTTTGATTTTTCTCTATTAATCGATGTTAAGTCAATTTGGAATTTTCACATGCATAATTCATTCTTTCAATTACTTATATCAAATACAGAATCATCAAACTCTTGGGCCACTCAGTAGCCATATGTGAGCCAAATGCTACGTATGTAGCTGTCACATTATTATCCGAAAAGTAATGTATTGTGAGATAATCTTACAAAACCTTTACCCTGTTCCACGTTTCTAACTCAATCTGACCCAAGAATAGATGACATATCATAGGACCAGCCATTTAGGCCACTACATCCGGCGTGTCTTATGGTATAATCCTTTGTTGATATGACGTACGTTTAGTAGCAGTTAATCTGTAAATGAAGGTCTTCAATATTGTAAACACGCATATACTTTCGTATGTCGATCTATATATATTCACTGATGTCGATTTTTAGCGATCGAGAAAGGTTGGGTCTGCTGTTGTAATCAGTACTCCCCACACCGACTTTGACTGGCAGTAGGAAAGGGTTCCTTCTCCAACTCCTGTGTAACTGTCATTAGTAAGGAAGGCCTACAATTGTAATGAATAGTTCCCTTCTCGATGTGACTTGCAGAAGGCAAGTGAGCATGCAGTTTTGTTTAAAACTCCTTTACCCGATTGTGTTTGGCAGTAGGCAAGGGTGCCCGCCATTATAAAGAAATGTCCTCATCTAAAATGTGACTGGCATTAAGCATAGTGGCCTGCTAATTTGATGGAAACTCACCAACTTGGTGTGACTGGCAGTAAGCTGGCTGGCAGTAGGAAAATGGGCCTGGCATTATAATGATAACTGCACAACTCATTTTCGAGTGATTGTAGGGTAATTGCCTGCCATTATAATAGAAACTCCTCAACTGTAATCTGTCTGGAAGTAGGAAAGGGGGCTGCCATTTTAACGGAAACTCTCCAAATCGATTCTGTCCGCGTAGTAGGCAATGGGGCCTGCAATTATAATGTAAACTTCCCAACTCGATTGTGAATGGTAGTAGGCAAGTGAGCCTGCCGTTATATCACAAATCCGTAACAAACACTTTGCATTGGAAACAATGTACGGGGTCCTCCCCATGCTCTTTCTCGGATAACGCTAAGAGACATGCAATTTTAAAACAATCTTATTTACTGCATGTACACTATTTACTTCGATATTCGAATACAATGTAGAATACCGTAGCGAAGCACGGGTACATTCGCTAGTACTAAATAAATTACTTTAGTTAGCATTCTTTGTTGTTTGTTTAACGTTGCACTGTCGCTAAAATACATATCTGTGTCGGTGCGGCGCAAAGAAAGAAAAGTTATTTTAACAATGGAGCATAATTGAAAGAAAATAAAATAAAAGAAAAGAAAAGATGACTAAGATGGCGGCAAGTTATAGAAAAGGAGTACAAACTGTAAGCAATTTTTAGAAAATAAAGCTGCAGGAATTTTTACAGAACCGTGATAGAGGAGTGGACCTTCAAAATGTAAATGTATAAAATAGTCTTCATATGAAGGGTTAGACATCGCACATGTACTGTGGTCAAAAAGAACTGAAAAATGTATAATTACTGGTACAATGCATAACAAGTTATTCCATAAATTTTCGCTAAATAAGTCTATCCGCATTTTTCGATTTGTCGTACGTGTTCTCACCTCCGTTAGCCCGAATAATGGGAGTTTACTGTTTAAGAAACAAAATCCATACGACTTATAGAAAACAGCGACCTAATAATAAATAGCGCGATGAGAGGAAGATTGAGGACATACATACTTTCTTGTTGAAGGGAAATATCTAGCTTCCAACCCGGATGGTGCGGCTGCGATTCCAGACTCTGTCACTCATTTAAGACGGGGTTTTATAGTTTCATTGATTTCTTCCCCAAGGTGAATCGTTCGGAAATTTCAGGTTCGAATCCCGACAGTAATAGCGGCTTTCAGTTTCAAATGTCTTGGATTCAATTCCCGGTCGAGCCGGTGATCATAGCTGCGTCGATTTTATTCCCTTGCTTCAGCGAATAGATGTTTGCGTTCGTCTTAAAACATACCTGTTCATATGCACACAATATATCACAGAGACACGCAATTGATAACACATTCTTCCATACAGTATTGGTGCCAGGAAGGGCATTCTGACGTGTAACTGGGCCGAATTCACATCTAGAGTATTGCCGACCCAAAAAATTGGGGAAGGGTCAAGAAGAAGAATAACGTTGACAGTACAAAAGTTTCTCACACACACGCTAGATCGATGGGTGTGGTTGTCCAAAGCCCCTAAAATTAATAACCGACATTAAAACATAATCGCGTCTTCGTATCTATATCAGAGAGTAGAAGCTATAATGGTAATATATGCGTGTTTACTGGTAAATAGAAAGGGCATTCCAGGAAACTAAAATGCTCTAAATTGTGCCTGTCTGCACTTCGATGCTTGCCCCTTGATGTTCCAGCAGTAGCAAAGGGGAGAGGGCAAGGAGGAGTTAGGAAGAGCAAGTGGAAAAGCCAGAGACTAAAGTTACACCCAAACTTTGTCTGAAACAAGCGGTGTCTTAGTTCTCTCAGCTTGGAATAGGAAACTTTGCAGAATAGACGAATTGAGTTTCAACTACACACACACACACACACACACACACACACACACACACACACACAGAGAGAGAGAGAGAGAGAGAGAGAGCTTGCTCAAGTCTAACATGAGTTGACTATAAAGTTGTTTGAATCTCCACACATCAGATTATCCCTCGTCTAGCCTTGTTAGATCAAGTGGCTGACATCTGTAGACATTCGATAAAGTGTAAAACTACATTTTATGAAAAAGAGAAAGAAAGGTTGCCATGATATTTCGAGATTCTTACTAATCTCAATACTTATAAAACTCAACGCCTGTCTGTTACCTAGACCATTTCCCAAGGAAAGTTTCCGAGTTTTAAATATTAAACTGTAATCAAAGGAAGCCAAGCAGCAACGGTTTCTGTGGAACAACCAGAAGAAAATGCCGCCATGGGAGCATAAAATGTTCAACAAAAAAAGGCCAATCTTTAAAATGACTCCCACAATTTTTTATATTTCTTAACAGTAGAAACTCTGCACTGGGTACGGAAAGAGCATTCCTGAAGATTTGCTTAACGCTGCCTAAACCACTAAAGATATCCTCAAAATATGCTTAAGGATTATCTAGTATAAAAGATTCTACGAAAAATGTCGCGAAAGGTAGCCCACAATGACAGTTTTATATTACCCTTAGCGGCAAAGGAAACGACAGGATGTTGTTACGGTGGGCAGAGCTGTAATTCTTAATTTTCTACCATAAGCTGACTGTAAAATGATAACTTCTAATGCTGTAATCAAATATGTGTCTGAAATTCATTATTTGCAATTTCGTTAAGTTTGGTTAGCGTAATTAAGATGCCCTGTATTAGAATCGCAAAATATAGAAATGAGTAAAACTATACTACAACTAATAAAACAACTATAAGTGAACCTTGCTACCTTGCTACCTTGATTTCGACCTAACTGCCACGTCACAAAAAATATCTGTTGTTGCTACCTTGACGGCTCAAAGGAAACTTCAACCAAAGCCACGGCGGAACAGAAGACTAGCTGCCGAACGGATAAAATTATTAAGGTCGCCACGGCACTAACGGGACCTCCCACAGACATTCGAGGTTAACAGAGACTACGTCAAAGTCTTGGGAACTTCAAACCCTACTTAACTATGCGCTACAAGACCAGAAAACTTGTTATCAACGTGATAACGGTCGTGAAGGTCTGTGATGATACGCTAGACTACAGTTCTAACCTTAATGCTAAATTATTCTTAACTGATCAAGAAACTAAGTACAGAAATGAGTAGGAATATTCCAACAGAAGTGACGAGAAAACGTTGAATCACCATTGAATTAATATCCGTACTTTCCAATACAGAAGCATCCTATGACTGGAACACTCCACCCATTCCTTTACAGGATCTCACCACACAAAACTTCGGTAAATGTGATGGAAGTAACTGTTAGTGTATGGATGAGTTATTAGAAAACTGTTTTTCCAGGCAGTACCTGCTAAACACCATTCCTATCAAGCATCACTAACTTGTTTTCGATTGTCTTGCGGGTTGCATACTAGAAATGAATAAGGTGTCAGCATAATTATGCCTGCCGCTATAATAACTTAAAACAAATTAAACACCATTCAC
Source organism: Anabrus simplex (assembly GCF_040414725.1). NCBI lineage: Eukaryota > Metazoa > Arthropoda > Insecta > Orthoptera > Tettigoniidae > Anabrus > Anabrus simplex. Next base: position 215,979,446 of record NC_090271.1, read on the forward strand.
AGTATGGCTAAATGTAATGGATACAACAGCACATTATAAAGAAAATCATTAACAAACATAAACACCAACCTTCAACCACCTTAACAAAAGAAAAAAGGCTCACAACAATTTTTTATCGACTTTTACGTTTAATAATAAACAACTGTACCAAATCACAAACGTATTTAAAAAGCATGATGTCAAAATAGCCTTCAAAACTTGTAACAGAAACACAGATATTTTACACAATACCAGTTCTATTAATCAAAGTAATAAGTTAGCAAGTCAGGTGTTTATAGACTCAATTTTAATAATTGTGGCACATCTTATGTTGGTCAAACAGGTAGGAGCTTCCATACAATATACTTAGAGCATGTTAACGCCCTGAAATATAACAGATTTTCGGGCATGGGACAGCACATGGGTGATACTAACGATAAGTTCACTAATATCAACCAAGGCATGAAAATTGTTAAAGTTATAAAAAAAGACCCCTACTCAATATTACGAAAAATTGTTTTATCCATCTGGAACTGTTTTTCAATCCTAACTTCAATCTAAATGAAATTTCAGAGAAATCAAACATTTTATTTGAGCTTTTAATTCTTATCTTTAGTAATCATGTCTCAGATAAAAAAAAGTATTCTTTCTTTTATAATATCTTTAAATTCCTCTCTCAGCAGGAGTCTTTCCCTCCCACCTTCCGCCCGTCCCCTTCCCTCCCTTCTTTACACCACCCCTCCTCTGTCTACTTCTTTGTTTACATTGTTTGCTTCCTGCAAGTCAGCGCTTGTGCCCTATCCACCCCTTTGTTTACATGGTCTGTCTGCTTTCTTCAGCATGTCCGTGCTTGTTCTACATCTGACATTAGATGTACTGTACATTCCACTATAGGGGTGAGTCTCATAAATAATGTTTCTCCTTTTTAATATCTTTTATGTATGTTGATTCATTCCTAATTCTGTGGCTTGGTTCTAAAAGGGCCAATGTCAAAAAACCTGTTTTTTTTAGCTATGAGCATTTGAAGTTTTGCTTATAGTTTTCCAATGATATTTTTCAACAACTAACTTTAAATAACTTTATACTTTCTTTGTGGAAGTCACCTGATTAAACGCTAATTTTTTCTATCGTATTCTTTAAAAATTACCAGGTCTCTAATCTTTATTGGTAATCTAACATTATTGGCAAGGGCTTATTTAATTAAACGTTAACTGTTCGTTTAGTACTTAACAGAGACATTGGCCCTTTTAACATGTTGCGAGACAGGATAAAACGCGTTTGTATCAGTTAATATCTCAATTTCGATAAAAAAAAAAATGGCATTGGCTCTTTTAGAATCAAGCCACAGAATTATGGCTATCATTTCCGGATTTACTTCTTTGCTCGAGGTCCTAAGTCAACTTAAAGACATCATATTATGACAAAAAGATCACAACCACAATTTTGTTATCATTTATATTTTAATGTTATAATTATTCCTGCAATATTGTCTTTGTCTGGTTGTCATATGTTTTAGTTTTAATTTTTATTTGGCTGAAGATGGCCACGAAGTGGCTGAAACTAGTCGCAAGAGTGATGTAATATTATTTTACCGGGCGAGTTGGCCGTGCGGTCAGGATCGCGCAGCTGTGAGCTTGCATCCGGGGGATTGTGATTTCGAACTCCACTGTCGGCAGCCGTGGAGATGGTTTTCCGTAGTTTCCCATTTTCACACCAGGCAAATGCTGGGGCTGTACCTTAATTAAGGCCGCGGCCGCTTCCTTCTCATTCCTAGCCCTTTCATATCCCATCGTCGCAATAAGACCTATCTGTGCCAGTGCGACGTAAAGCAACTAGAAAAAAATCATATCCCGACAGCTCAAAAAACGGAAAAATTATACTGCGGTCCAGTATTTCATTGTAAGAGGTGAAACTCTCCAGTAGTGTCCGTACCGCCAGAATGAATTCGTACCCGTCAAAATGATAAAGTAGGGTTACGGTTTCAGTCACTTGGGCGTCCGTGTTTTGTACTCATTTCCGTTATGATATGTTAAGAATTGTTCATTACTCACTATTTCACAACGCTTTCAACCACAAAGCAAAGCCATCTCCCAGTATGGCTATTTGTAACCTCGTACAAATATTTGGTTAATGCACCTCACGACCTGCTCACCTGATGAGCTAAACTGAGCACTGTTCCTGCATTGCAGGAAGCGATAGCCCTTGGGTGATTTACAAGACTGTTTTATTAATTTACTTTGAGTGGTTACTTTTACACTCGACCACCAATGTTCCCAGAGATTAACTTCCAATTAGCCAAGACATCCATAGAATCGCATCAACCAGACTGAAATCCAGACACATTCCTCTGCTGCTAGCTCAAATCTGATGAGAGAAAATGATTCCGGATTGCGAAATTGGAATGAAGAACACAGAGGCAAGGCCCCCCAAATGAATGGAAATCGATCTTCAATCCTACGCAGCCCCGGCCCGGATTCCATCTTCCTCGCAATATATGCGTCCCACTAAACAGAGTGCGCACTGGGAGTGGAAAAGGTGGCTTTGAGATGCATTCTTGGGGGCTACGACCTTGACCAAGCTGTGACTGCGGGGGAGAATTCCAGACTATGCAACACATCACCTTCAGATGCCAACACAGAACCCTATCCACACAGGAGTTGAGTCAATTTACCAACAGACCGTCTGTGTAGCTAATTACGACACAGAAGACGAGGTACCATCTATGAACTTCTGACAGTCAACAGTGCCTATTCAGTTGCTGCAAAAATAGATATCCTAGTTTAGCTCACAATTTTCACCTGTTAGTTTAAGTATTATTTCTTTTTATCTCTTTCAATTTTTATATTATTTATTCTCTTTCACTTTTATATTAATTTTGTTTTGTAAATTATTCATTGTGTTGTCATCACGTTCTTTCATCCTCAACTTGTGCGCGGCTTAACTTGTACTATAAGTTAATTCATACAAGGTCAACCAAGAGTAATGTACGGACTGACTGCATTAACACGAAATTCACATTAACACACAAACAAAGCAAGCCTCAGGCAATATTACAAACCAACAGGAGTTAATTCGCCAATAGGCCGTCTGTGTACCTAATTACAATACAGACGATGCGGTTTTGACTGGAACAACACATGGTGCAAATTTCTTCTCCTTTACTGTCACCAACACTTTGGTTGGATTCATCAAAGAGAAAATATCAGTGCGTGGACATTTAATTTTTTTTGTATTTGCTTTACGATGGGACAGGAAAGGGCTAGGACTGGGAAGGAAGCGGCCGTGGCCTTAAGGTACAGCCGCAGCATTTGCCTGGTGTGAAAATGGGAAATCACGGAAAACCATCTTCAGAGCTGCCGACAGTGGGGTTCGAACCTACTATCTCACGAATACTGGATACTGGCCGCACTTAAGCGACTACAGCTATCGAGCTCGGTGGACATTTCATCTAATGGCAGTATGTTCAATAAACGGTTTGGACAGGAAGAATCTCGTACAACATAAAAATCGTCCAGTGATCTTTCCGGTCAAGAAAATTTCCTACAAAACAATAATGACTAGCAATATTTTAGTCCAGTTTTATTGTTTACTTTTTGCTACTTGTTTAATGTCTTACTAACACATCGAAGGTTTTCGGCGACGGAAGGACGGGAAAGGACCAGGATTGGAAAGGTAGCGGCCGTGGCTAAGGTACATCCTCAGCCTGGTGTAAATATGGAAACCCACGAAAATCCATATTCAGGGCTGCCCACGGTGGGATTCGAACCCACTATCTCCCGAAGGCAAGCTCACATCTGCGCGCCACTAATGGCACGGCCAACTCACTCGATGGGATGCTTTTATTTAGAACTTGATTAATATGAAATGAACCGACATTCATTGTTGAATAGATTTCTATACTTTGGTGTTATTTATAAAATCTTTTCCTCACAGGTTTTAAACGTTACACTTTTACTGCAGTTAAAAATAGTTTTTCTCAGTTACCTAGTTTCGAATGATTTCTACGAGTGTGTTGTATACAAAAGTATCTCTCACGGAAACGTTGAAATTTAATTATTTGAGCTTGAATGAAATAACTTTTATACGAAAATATTTTGGGTCAAATATCCAGATTTATTTAATTCATTCATTAATTCATTTTTATTTAGGGGATCTCACAATTAGATCATATAGCCCTTGGACAAAAAGAATATAACCGTCTTTGGAAGAATTGTCTTTTGCGGAAGTCTCCTTGAAAGCAAAACTTTGGACGACATATCTTGGAAGCAATCTCCTGTGCCGAGTTTTGATCCCATAGCCTTGAACACTGGAAGCGATCGTGACAGACTGGAATGAAGAATACAGGGGTAAGGACCCCAATGAATGGAAATCGATCTTCAATCCTAAGCAGTCCCCGCCCGGATTCCATCTTCCGCGGAATGTATGCGTCCCACTAAACAGAGTGCGCATTATTGACCAAACCAAGAATGAAGCTATTCCCATGAACTATTAACGGGACTCGCTGATGTGATCAATGACGCCTTCCCTCTCTCTCTCTCTCTCTCTCTCTCTCTCTCTTCGAGGGTAGCTTTGCTGTAGGAGAGCGTGAATTAGGTGGTCTTCGAATATCACAGTAGTATTCGTGAGTTGGAACAGAGAATGCTGTTCGGGATATATCTGAACGATTCTAAACGAAATTCCATGCTGACACCATCCGCAATGAGGACTCTTGCTCTACGTCGTAGTAAATTGCGTTCGGTAATCCGCATGGCAATTCTATCCCACTTCTCAAAACAGGCTTTCCAACGATCAGTGAGGGCGCATGGACGATAGTGTTTCAGACTTCGTTTCAAAAGTCCGAATGCATGGAAATCCACAGGACTGGCATCACGGACCGACTACATAGCTGTGTGGTCAGAGTTTTGGCCTTCGTACCTAGAGATTGATTCCCAGATTAATTGTGGGAGTTTAATCGTAATCGGTTAATTTCACTGAGTATTTGTGTTGTTCTCAACATTCTTGCACTCTTTCATAACTTTTCTACGCTCGGCAAAGAGATCTCTTATTGAGAATGAGAAATATCTTCAAGAAAACCAACAATGAGCAAAGACATCAAACGTCAGTGCGGTTCCAGAAAGAAACTACAACTGCACTTAGAGTCATGATGCCGTGGGGTTATAGTTACAAAATGATAGAACACATGTGCGTGTGTGGTGTGCGCATGCAAGACTTGTCATTGTAAGGACACCGATACAAGTGAATTATGTTAATATTCAGACTGCAGTGAAAATTCACGGCCTGTTTCCAGTCATTCGACCGGGTCAGGAATGGAATGAATGAAGCCTCTACCTAGCGGCGAGGATAGGAATTGTGCCGAAGCCTGTCGCACTCCTCTGGGGCAATGATTAATGAATGACAGATGAAATGATATTGGAGTGTGTTGCTGGAATGAAAATATGGCACGGGAAATCGGAGTACCCGGAGAAAAACCTGTCCAGCCTTCGCTTTCTCCATAAAGTTCTCACATGGAGTGACCGGGATTTGAACCACGGAACCCAGCGGTGAGAGGCCAGCAAGCTGTCGCCTGAGCCACGCAGATTGCAATACTATACAAAATCTTACATTAAAATAAAGAACAACAACAATACCAACAACATCAACAGTGTTACAGCGAATGGTGTGTTGAGTTTACAAACTAAATTCCAAATTTCGAGGTGTCTTATGAAATACACTGACTAACAGAGCAAATGCAACACCAAGAAGGAGTGGCTCCAAAGGGATGAAAGTTGGGGAAAAAACAGAGACGGCACGGACGAATAATTGATGTTTATTTCAAACCGATATGCAGGTTACACAATGCGCACGGCATCGACTCAGTAGGATGGAGGACCACCGCGAGCGGCGATGCACGCAGAAACACGTCGAGGTACAGAGTCAATAAGAGTGCGGATGGTGTCCTGAGGGATGGTTCTCCATTCTCTGTCAACCATTTGCCACAGTTGGTCGTCCGTACGAGGCTGGGGCAGAGTTTGCAAACGGCGTCCAATGAGATCCCACACGTGTTCGATTGGTGAGAGATCCGGAGAGTACGCTGGCCACGGAAGCATCTGTACACCTCGTAGAGCCTGTTGGGAGATGCGAGCAGTGTGTGGGCGGGCATTATCCTGCTGAAACAGAGCATTGGGCAGCCCCTGAAGGTACGGGAGTGCCACCGGCCGCAGCACATGCTGCACGTAGCGGTGGGCATTTAACGTGCCTTGAATACGCACTAGAGGTGACGTGGAATCATATGCAATAGCGCCCCAAACCATGATGCCGCGTTGTCTAGCGGTAGGGCGCTCCACAGTTACTGCCGGATTTGACCTTTCTCCACGCCGACGCCACACTCGTCTGCGGTGACTATCACTGACAGAACAGAAGCGTGACTCATCGGAGAACACGACGTTCCGCCATTCCCTCATCCAAGTCGCTCTAGCCCGGCACCATGCCAGGCGTGCACGTCTATGCTGTGGAGTCAATGGTAGTCTTCTGAGCGGACGCCGGGAGTGCAGGCCTCCTTCAACCAATCGACGGGAAATTGTTCTGGTCGATATTGGAACAGCCAGGGTGTCTTGCACATGCTGAAGAATGGCGGTTGACGTGGCGTGCGGGGCTGCCACCGCTTGGCGGCGGATGCGCCGATCCTCGCGTGCTGACGTCACTCGGGCTGCGCCTGGACCCCTCGCACGTGCCACATGTCCCTGCGCCAACCATCTTCGCCACAGGCGCTGCACCGTGGACACATCCCTATGGGTATCGGCTGCGATTTGACGAAGCGACCAACCTGCCCTTCTCAGCCCGATCACCATACCCCTCGTAAAGTCGTCTGTCTGCTGGAAATGCCTCCGTTGACGGCGGCCTGGCATTCTTAGCTATACACGTGTCCTGTGGCACACGACAACACGTTCTACAATGACTGTCGGCTGAGAAATCACGGTACGAAGTGGGCCATTCGCCAACGCTGTGTCCCATTTATCGTTCGCTACGTGCGCAGCACAGCGGCGCGTTTCACATCATAAGCATACCTCAGTGACGTCAGTCTACCCTGCAATTGGCATAAAGTTCTGACCACTCCTTCTTGGTGTTGCATTTGCTCTGTCAGTCAGTGTAGATTGAACAGATCTGTTGGTTCTACACTTATTACCTCTCGGAATGCTTATTTAGTTTATTGTTTATTTTCAGTTTCGGTTTATTTTCTTTTTGTAAAACTTCCAGAAGGTGTACGTGCGTGTCTAACCCCAGTAACCCCCTTGGCTACGACCTTGGATTATGATAGAAAACGCATGTGTCACTGAAAAGACATAGTACAGAAATAAAAACGTATTAAACTGTTTCCTACTGCTTTCCTTAACAAACATTCTTTTACTGACCGCACAGGCGTCACCATCACACCACTCATCATAGAGACTGACTGTGTTACGAAAGTTATTATTAGCCTCGCTCATATCCAGAGTTCGTGCGTGAGTCACCTTATTCCACAAATGAACTTACTGTAGGTATACACGGAGGAAGGTGACGTCATGACGAGCTCCAGGGAGTAAACAAATAAGTTCAGAGTGTGATACAGGATTGTAAGGGGGCATGACAATAATACAGACAACCAAACGTACTCTGCAGTACAACCATGAACCGCTAGCGTTGTGCCAAGGAATATTTTATTACAAAAGAAGATACCACTTCATTTTTCAAGGTTTTCCGAAAAAAAAGTGTAAGGGCAGATTGAAGTCGATTCTTTACGAAACACTACAATAGCAAAAGACACAAAAATGTATTCAATCACGCCAAGAAAGTCCCTCAATATCAACACCAGATCTAGAAAATCGGAAAGAATTTTACCTATACTAGACTTAACTGAAGTTGGCGTCCGACAGGTAAGGTTGGAGGGAAGAGCATTACACGTGCCATTTCACGATGTTGCCACATTCCAGCATTCCTTTCTACATGCTCCTACCCCTCGCTTCCGGCTCACTTGTTCCCTCCTTCATTCTGACCGCTGTGATCTGTTGTAGACTACCTGGCCAGGCGGTGTCGTTCCATTTGCGATCACTCTTATACAAACAATCAGGTTCTTATCAGTGACAGTGACAGGTTTGGCAACTCCCAGCAAGACGAGCTGCCCTGAAGTTTTATCTCCATGGCAACCGCAGTCGCCCCACCCTCGTTTCCATGGCAACCATACAGCCACTCCCTTTATCCCGCCTCGGCAGGCAGTAAACGGACCTCCCTCTAAGAAATGTCAGACACCAACTCTTATTATTAGCAGTATACATATGTGTACCGATGTTGGTTCATGCCCATATCTCTTTCAACAAGGATGAAAATAAATATTGTTGAGATTTTCTTTGAAAGTACACTGGTAAAAGGGTTCGCAGTACAAAACCAGATAATATGAGTTTCATTTGACGAAACGATAGATGTTTGGGGCAGTTTCGCAGGAAACGTTACTGTGAGGATTTTGCTGCCTTATTGCGTTCAAAAGAAAACGCTAACCACTAGAAAAATCAAAAGAAAAGGTTAACCGTGCGATAAGAGAAAACTTCCTTGAAAATTCGATACAGGGGTATTTGGTGTCTCACTGTATATGAACGGCATGGTATTCACGAATGATGACATGTTCCTCTTTCCTTCTGCCACGACCAGCAAAACAGAGTGATCTGTACTCAGAAACGAGTCCTGCTCATATATCTCCACTTCAATATTGCCAAAGCTAAATATGAGACGACCAGATCGAGTAAAACAACTAACTTGTTCCGGGGAAGCATGATAGCTTAGTAACGTCATTGGCTTTGCACAAGGTTACCACTTCTCAAATCCCAGCCAATGCATGTGGGGTTCCTAAATGATCCATTTTCTACGTATGACCGGAGGTCTCGTAACTATGATCACGATATCAACATACACGTAAAACTACCAGTTTGCATGTTTGTCTTGCTTTAGCCCTTGTCAGTAAACACTGTGCATAGTGAACACTGGAGTATACATTCATAATAATACTAACAAACTGAGATCGCCAGAGAAGTTTAGTTATAATATTCAACAGAGCACAAACAAAATTCTTCTCAAGTACAAATACACATTAACGAGCAGATTAGCATTATATAAGTAATTAGTGATGAACTTTGGACTGAATATTTTCACCTTTAGTAAATGGGAGGTCAGGTAAAATTAAACAACTCGACATGAATGAAAACATAATTCACTTTTTTAAAAAATCTCTCTGCAAAAACAAATAACCATATCATTTAGCCTCAACAAGGGAAGCAGAAATATCTGCGGCAATGGTATGCCCCCGTAATAGAGTTTAAACGAAGTTCCATCCAGTGGGCAGTTTGGAAATAACGCAACCGATTACAATTAGTGGCTCGAATTTTATTGGTAAATTTTGCGGAAAATAACACAAATCTGTTTGCGCTTAATTATAAATAACTTCTCTAAATACAATGCGACCAATTTAGGACAAGTGCGATTCAAATATGCAGGTTAACAGGATCAACATTATAGCGATCGACTGTTTTGGCGGAGAAAATTACTTGTGCCTGGAGTGAAATTAAACTAACACTCCAAACAAGGAATTAACACACCAGGCGATACATGGAGCGCAAAACTAAAATAGCACGTCACGACCTCGGCAAGCGTAGCTCAGAGTGGTCGGAGCAGTTCTCTGGAAAGGAGTAAATCTCTGCTTCGATGTACAATGTATAGACTGTTTAGTAATGCGAAATATCTCAATAAAAGACGCATATGAGTAATAATTTCAAAAAGGGGCAAGAAGGGTCAAAGCAAAGAGCATCACGTTAATTTTGTTTCGAAGGCACTGTCAAAGGCACTTGAAAGTCTGTAGATTTTTTCTGTTAGAGCTACCGGTAGGATTCATACGAGAGGCCAGAACCAAACTTGCAAACTTCAGTGCCTGAGCGGGGAGAAGGTCATACTGCAAGCTACGGCTGGTGTATTCATTGCGTGTAAACACTGACCCCACGGGGTTGGGCTATCAGTCGAACACAAGTTGTTGGAACGTTGTCGTAACATTTCATTTTTATTAATGTCCGACTCGTTGGCTGAATGGTCAGCGTACTGGCCTTCGGTTCCGAGGGTCCCGGGTTCAATTCCCGGCCGGGTCGGGGATTTTAACCTTCATTGGTTAATTCCAATGGCCCGGGGACTGGTTGTTTGTGCTGTCCCCAACATCCCTGCAACTCACACACCACACATAACACTGTCCTCCACCACAATAACACGCAGTTACCTACACATGGCAGATGCCGCCCACCCTCATTGGAGGGTTTGCCTTACAAGGGCTGTACTCGGCTAGAAATAGCCACACGAAATTATAAATTATATATTTTTATTAATACGGTATTTATAAAAGGAACAACATGTTAACTCTTCGGAATAAATAAACTTTCCAAAGATTTAAAATACATCCGTGTGTATTTTCCACTAATATCACAAGATTTTAGGATCCGAAGGTTTATAAAGTAACAAAAAAAAACCTGAAAACACAACTAAGGTATAAAAATAACTGCATTAATTGATATTGAAATGATATATAGACAGGGGCTTCATTCATTCATTCATTCATTCCTGACTCGGTCAAATGACTGGAAACGGGCTGTGGATTTTCATTTTCTGTCGTAGACAGTGTATGACGAGGCATTTTAGTGCACAGTGCATAGAAGGGAAGCACGTTGACAAGCTTGCTTGGACGTCACCTTACCTCTACTGCACTGGATTTGTTTACCAGTCGTGAGTCGAATGCCCCTAGCTGTGAGGAAGGTAAGGTTAACCTGATTTATTTTTTTGCAAGTTGCTTTACGTCGCACCGACACAGATAGGTCTTATGGCGACGATGGGACAGGACAGGGCTAGGAGTGGGAAGGGAGCAGCCGTGGCCTTAATTAAGGTACAGCCCCAGCATTTGCCTGGTGTGAAAATGGGAAACCACGGAAAACCATCTTCAGGACTGCCGACATTGGGGTTCGAACCCACAATATCCCGAATACTGGATACTGGCCGCACTTAAGCGACTGCAGCTATCGAGCTCGGTGACCTGATTTAAACAACGTACTTACTATCTAGCGATAAATTAGGCATTAGTGGGTAAACTGCAAGTAAACTTAACATTATTTGATAAGTATAATAAGAACCATATGGTCTCAGCTAACTTGTGCAGATATTTTGATTTGACGCCGTTTCGGCTTCCTACGGTAAAGTATCGACGTTCTGTTTTACTCTACTGAACTGGAGAGAAAGCGGGATTTTACCGGGCGACCTACTTCTGAATTGTTAATGCATTTTACATTAGTAGAGTATATGTGCAGTATTATTGTCTTAGAAGGATTACAGTGGTTTAACACCGAGTGAATGAGCGTAAATAATAAGGATCAGATAATCTCCGGCGTCATAAAGAGGGTAGTGAGGAAGGAGAGAGTGTAAATATCCAGATATGTAAACGTTTTGATGGAGAATACGTTTATGATTTTAAAATAAACTGCATTATTCATAAATTACAGTTTAACATAGTCTTCACCGGGAGTTCCACCTGGTTTGGGAATATGAAAAATTATCTAGCAAATCCGCTTGCATAGAACAATGTGCTACCCGCATCAGTGTGGCCTAGAGCATAGCGCACAGGTGTTTCAGATTAGTGTGGGAACAAAGCTCTATATATCAGCTGTGCGGAAATCCAGTCGGGACTGATTTGATTCACACCCAGAACTGCATATTCAGCATGTGCAAAAATGAAATGGTATTCAAGAGATATTCCTCTCCAGGGTTCTATTTAAAGATGATAATTCGCTACTATTCTAGTGAAAGAATGTCTCAAAGCTTCTCTACAATGTCCAGCCAGAAAATGTTTTCATTCCTTACAAGAACAACTTTGTTTATTTGCTAGAGGTTTCACGTCGCATTAACGCATACAGGTTTTCGGTGACAATAGGTATGAAAATGGGGAACCGTCTTCAGATTAGCCACTATCGCCTGAATTCTAGCTTACATTTAGTTACACGACCCGTAGTACGCAGTCGACTCGCTGTTGTAATTAACGCTGTTTTGTTGGAAGATTAGTTCCCACATAAAACCTACACTCTATCTGGAGCCAGATATTGGTCTACGGCAGGGCCTCTCAGGGTGCATGCGCGTGGTGCATGCACTGTGCACGGTGCAAAAGACGACCTGGCTTGGTTGACCAGAGTGCAGACCCCCCCCACTCCTCGATTTGGAGCAATAGCGCTTACTCTCTCTTTCCTCACGCCTCTCTCGCTCGCTCCGCCTGTCTCCCTCTGCCCCACTTGCGCCGTAGCGCTCCAAATCCGGGCTGAGTTGAGCCGAGTATAGCCGAGTAGAGCCGAGCTTAGCCGAGTAGCCAAGAGACGAAGCATTGATCCGAGCTATACCGAGCGGCACCGATGCACAGTGCACGGAGCTCTTGCGCCTCGCTCTGCACGCGTGAGATTTTGGGCGTTTGAGAGGCCCTGGTCTACGGCATCGAGAGAGGAAGACTTTGGATATTTCAATCGTTGGCCGGAGGTAGTAGGAACGGTATTAACGAGATTTATTACTGACAAGAACAGGTATGAACAATGTTAGAAACGTATTCATCGCATTACATAGCGGGGTTTGAAGTGTACGGGGAAGGTGTTCTATTGACGCTACTAATCGACAAAGGGTGACAGATGACGAGCTGCAAGGTCAAGTTCGGGTATTCCATGCCTGCTCAGCCCGGTGGAATTTGAAAGTGCTGAAATACGCCAGCTTCGTGTCGGTAGATTTACTGGCACATGAACCCATGTGGGACTAAATTCCAGCACTTCGGCGTCCCCGAAAATCGTAAAAGTAGTTAGTGGGAACCAAAATCAATAATATTATTATTATATGCGATCTGTTTGTTTTAATTTCGTGTGGCTGTTTCTAGCACGGTGCAGCCCTTGTAAGGCAGATCCTCCGATGAGGGTGGGCGGCATCTGCCATGTGTAGGTAACTGCGTGTTATTGTGGTGGAGGATAGTGTTATATGTGGTGTGTGAGTTGCAGGGATGTTGGGGACAGCACAAACACCCAGCCCCCGAACCATTGGAATTAACCAATGAAGGTTAAAATCCCCGACCCGGCCGGGAATCGAACCCGCGACCCTGTGAAACGAAGGCCAGTACGCTGACCATTCAGCCAACGAGTCGGACTGCGATCTGTTAAAGCTATTATTGGCCCAAACGGTACTGGAAGACGATTCCATATGCTTGTATATCTTTTACGTTGAGCAAACATATAGGCAGGTAACAACGAGAGGTTAATTAGGCCTACGTCTTATCCAGCCACATGCCATACACAAGGACAATTAAATCCTTTCTTGATGAAGCATCTGCAATTTGCAATGAGAAACTTTTTACACCTCGAGTCATTCGTGAGGCGACAGAAATTGCTAAACACACCAATAGTTTTAACAAAGGCGACGGCTATATACTGAGTAATGTAGATCATAGCTGCCCACCATAGTTAGCCCTTCAACACTTTTCTCATTGGACACCGGTGGTCCTAGAATGAAATGTTTTGACAGGGTATTTCTATCTTGAGTCTGGTTATGTGCAGATTTAGCAACGCCACCTCGCAAAGCCCATTTGAATTCACCCGCGAAGCGATCAGATTTGGCAAAATTCAGCAGCTGATAAAATTACAATGGCGCGAGATATCGAATTACGTTTTTTTCACATTATTTATCAGCATGATAAACCTTTTAACGCTCATATACCCAGTTCGCGTTGTTTACCGCCACCCTATATAAAATTATTCACGTCGGGCTGAGTGGCTCAGACGGTTGTGGTGCTGGCCTTCTGACCCCAACTTTGCAGTTTCCATCCTCACTCAGTCCGGTGGTATTTGAAGGTGATGGACAGCCTCGTGTCGGTAGATTTACTGACACTTTAAAAAAAATCTCCTGCGAGACAAAATTGCGGCACCTCGGCGTCTCCGAAAATCGAAAATGTAGTTAGGAGGACGTAAAGTCAATAAAATTAAATTATTAGAATTATCTACGTCCTAATATCCGCAGCTGTATCATTTAGTGGTCAAGGAAGTCTGCGTTCTAAGATGATGATGTTTATAATTTTGATTTTGATTATTATTAAGTTCACCTCCGTAGTGTAACGGTTAGCGCCATTAGGTGCTGTCCTCGATTCCCGGTACCACAAAAAATTTAGGAACAGGAGGAGGGCTTGTATGTGGTTAAAATGGTACATGCAACCCACCTCCCGAAGTGTCGGATCCCTTCCATTTTTTCTCTCTGATTAGTGTTAATAGAGGATGGTTGCCTAGTCTTACTTCCTCCTAAAACAGTAATCACCACCACTCCATTGGAGGTGTGCCCGAAAAGAGCTGCACCACCTTGGGATGAGGACACGAATATACTTTCTTCTTTTAAATTTGTTTCCTACCTCCACTAATACATCGAAGGTTTTCGGCGAGGGAAGGTTGGGAAAGGCCTGGGATTGGGAAGGAAGCGGCCGTGGCCTTAATTAAGCTACAGCCCCAGCATTAGCCTGGTGTGAAAATGGTAAACCATGGGAAACCATCTTCAGGGCTACCGACGCTAAGATTCGAACCCAATATCTCCCGAATGCAAACTTACAGCTCCGCGAGCTTAATCGCACGGCCAACTTACTCTGATTATTATTATTATTATTATTATTATTATTATTATTATTATTATTATTATTATTATTGCTAGGGGCTTTACGTCGCACCGACACAGATAGGTCTTATGGCGGCGAATTATTATTATTATTATTATTATTATTATTATTATTATTATTATTATTATTGAAATTATATGTCATTGTGTGTGAACTCATGTACTGAACGCAAGATAATATAATTACTGAGAAAGTGCTTTATTCATCCACACCGCACGAGATAAGATTGAAAAATAAAGAAACAAAAACGAAAGACGGGTGAATGAAACTGAAAACTGATGTGAGTTCGTCTGAAACCCCAGTCCAAATTTCGAATGTATTCGATGCTATAAAACGAGCCAGAATTCGTGTACGACGACGGTGTGAGAATCGAGATATGTACATGCTACATTTTTATCCTCAAAGCAGAGTACAAACAAGTGTAATTCAGAACACAGCCTTGATTCGACGGGAAACCAATGTTTAAATTCTAATTGAAGTCGCCCTCTACGAAGCCAAGTCGAACTGCATAATGCATTGCTTAAGCCTTGCTGAGTCTTCGTGGAGACAAGTTGGATACAATACACTTCTAACGAAGACTCGAGCAACATTCACTATTCGAGAAACAATGCATGGACGACAAGACAATGAAATTAGCTGACAAATGCAATCCACTACTGAGATGTTAATTCGTCTTGTTAGCTCGCTCATTCGCTCCTTACAACTGAATGCCTTATTGGTGAAATAGCCATGTTTGCACAGTCGACACTGCTACTTCACTCCTACATGAAAGGCAGCGTATGTAATTAAACACAGTACAGTCTACAGAGTTTCTATACAGGACACCGACACGGAGAATCAATGAATCATGTGACGCGGTTTGGAGAGAGGACATTTTGCATAAAGAACTATAAAATGTGTCATAAATTCTAGCAATTTTTCACTATTCTTCAATAATATTATAAATAGTTAATACTTACTGTATATAGACGTTGTCTGAAAGCAAGTAACAGAACATTTATGGGCATAACGTATTCATGAAAAGGGCACGAACGGCCGTGATTCAGGCACTTGGATGTAAACTCGAGTGTCCTAGGTTCGAATTCTGGCGATTTAGGACGATATTTTCTATGTAGAGCGAACTGGCCATGCGGCTATTAGCTTGCAATTGGGAGATGGTTTGTGGAACTCCACTTTCTGCAGCCCTGGAGATGGTTTTCCGTGGTTTCACATTTTCACACCAAGCAAATGCTAGAGATATACATTAATTACGGCGGTTGTTTCCTTCACAATCCTAACCGTATCCTATCCCACCATCGTCATAACATCTGTCTGTGTCGGTGCGACATAAAACAGTCTAATAAAAATAATATATCAGAATTGAGATCCCATGGTGGAGCTAACTATGGCTCTCGTAAGTTATTAGAGTAACCGTGGAGGTGGTATATCGCCCTTCACAATATTGTCCCTTGTCACTGAAATAGTCACAAAAATTACATTAAAAGCAAAGTGAATAATATTTGTGCTTAAAAGACATTAATTGCAAAGCCGCACAATTCTGAACTGAGGTAGAATGTGAACAATAAAATTATGAAGGTAAAAAATGCAAGTTTGCGGCTACTATAAAGGGATGGTAGTTATTTACCGCCGGTAAACTGGTTTGCTTCACAGCCCAGAAACTCGCAGAGTTTATTATTAGCATTAGCGTTTGTGTAAGCTCTCTCATCAATTGCATTGTAGACTAGTTAGAAAATTAACCCTAATTATATTAGAGAATAATCCTTTGATACGTAACTCACATGTTCAAAGAGAGAGAGAAAGAAAACTTGTCAAGACCAAGTCAGAGCTGAGAAAAAACACAATTATAATTATTCTTACATATGATTATTATTATTTATTATTATTATTATTATTATTATTATTATTATCATCATCATCATCATCAGTTTACCCTCGAGGGTCGGCTTTTCCCTCAGACACAGCGAGGGATCCCACCTCTACCGCCTCAAGGGCAGTGTCCTGGAGCTTCAGACTCTTGGTCGGGCATACAACTGGGGAGAATGACCAGTACCTCGCCCAGGCGGCCTCACCTGCTATGCTGAACAGGGGCCTTGTGGAGGGATGGGAAGAGTGGAAGGGATAGGCAAAGAAGAGGGAAGGAAGCGGCCGTGGCCTTATGTTAGGTACCATCCCGGCATTCGCCTGGAGGAGAAGTGGGAAACCACGGAAAACCACTTCCAGGTTGGCTGAGGTGGGAATCGAACCCACCTCTACTCAGTTGACCTCCCGAGGCTGAGTGGACCCCGTTCCAGCCCTCATACCACTTTTCAAATTTCGTGGCAGAGCCGGGAATCGAACCCGGGCCTCCGGGGGTGGCAGCTAATCACGCTAACCACTACACCAAAGAGGCGGACTACTAGTAGTAGTAGTAGTAGTAGTAGTGGACCTATGCTGCTCCGCATAATTCGTTATAAATAGGTCAGATAACTCGTCTTCATATGCCTCTCGTAGTGATATTGTTTTGCCTGCACTTTTCGGTAGTTTTACATACATTTAATACCGGTACTTAATAACTGAGGGTCCGCCTGGCCGAGGCGGTAAAGGCGTGCTCGGTTCGCCCGGAAGGACGCG
This sequence comes from Anabrus simplex, assembly GCF_040414725.1. Classification (NCBI taxonomy): domain Eukaryota; kingdom Metazoa; phylum Arthropoda; class Insecta; order Orthoptera; family Tettigoniidae; genus Anabrus; species Anabrus simplex. The sequence goes on from NC_090271.1 coordinate 215,996,739, forward strand.
GGTTCGAATCCCCGTCAGGAAGTCGTGAAATTTAAGAAACGAGATTTCCACTTCCGGAGGTGCATATGGCCCTGAGGTTCACTCAGCCTACACCAAAAATGAGTACCAGGTTAATTCCTGGGGGCAAAGGCGGCCGGGCGTAGAGCTAACCACTTTACCCCCATCAAGTGCCGAGGTTACGGATAATGGAAGCCTTTACCTTCATGGCCTGTACGGATGTGACTTTGCTAACTTAATAACTGACTCATTCGTAATGTAATTTATAGCGCTTCTTTCCACAAAATATTCACGGTGCTTTGAACATGCCGGCGTATCGGGATCTTTAATATTTTGAAACGATCTTGCGCGAGATAGTTCAACAAACAATTGGCCGTGACTGTATTCTGGTGCGGGTAAGTAGACCCCCCCCCCCCCAAGTTTTCAAGAGTTTGTCCCTGAGATTTGTTAATGGTCATACAGAAGGGTAGTCGACTTCATGCCTTCCCGTCTGCGTACGTCGACTGTTTTCCCCTAGCGGCATCTAAATTATTAGGAACGTTCTGCCATCTGTTGAGTATATCTAGAAGCTGAGGAAGGTCAGAGAATCAAAGAGTATCTGGCAGAGAACAGTATTCTTCCATGATCAGAGGATGTGTATACTCTCTGGCTTGGCAATCAGTAATAAAATAATGGCTGCATACAATCGCATTATTTAGGATAAAAATCACACAGAATATTAGAGAAAGGTGTTAATTGCTTAACAACCCACGAAGAACAAAATGTATTGCGGGCTAGTGTAAGCCTTCTCCTGCAATTATTGGAGTGGTCATTTAGTGGTTTGATTTGAGGAGTACTCAAAGTTGACTGAAACTTAAGAGACCTATCAATGTTTGATGATTCACCGGCAGGTAATTCCGGAGAGAATAAAAAAAAAAGCAAATAGCTCCAGTAGAACGGCCGGATGGTCTGAATAAATCTATTTTAGCAACCTTCTTAATATATAGATTATTATTATTATTATTATTATTATTATTATTATTATTATTATTATTATTATCATAGAGCTGAAAACTAAACTTTGGATACACCGAACCCGCGCAACGGAGTACTTCGGCGCCTATGCTCAGTGTGTTCTACTTAGACTGCTTCTTATTCATTATATGACGATGTTAGAGGAGTCTGCTCTGTGTGACATAAAAAAAACAGGAGTATTTGTTGCAATATTAAATATTTAAAAAAAAGGATGTCCACCTCTGTGGTGTAGTGGTTAGTGTGATTAGCTGCCACCCCCGGAGGCCCGGGTTCGATTCTCGGCTCTGTCACGAAATTAGAAAAAAGTGGTACGAGGGCTGGAACGGGGTCCACTCAGCCTTTGGAGGTCGACTGAGTAGAGGTGGGTTCGATTCCCACCTCAGCCATCCTCGAAGTGGTTTTCCGTGGTTTCCCACTTCTCCTCCAGACAAATACCGGGATAGTACCTAACTTCAGGCCACGGCCGCTTCCTTCCCTCTTCCTTGTGTATATCTTCCAAACTTCCCATCCCCCGCAAGGCCCCTGTTCATCATAGCAGGTGAGGCCGCCTGGGCGAGGTACTGGTCATCCTCCCCAGTTGTATCCCAGTTGTATCTTAAGCTCCAGGACACTGCCCTTGAGGCGGTAGAGATGGGATCCCTCGCTGAGTCCGAGGGAGAAACCAACCCTGGAGGGTAAGCAGATTAAGAAAGAAAGAAAGAAAGAAAGAAAGAAAGAAAGAAAGAAAGAAAGAAAGAATACAAAAGAATTCTAAACACTTATGAAAGCACCAAAACAACACGAATTTGAAATAACTCTGGAGTAAAATGCAAAAATACCCTTTGCCTTTCCAGCAAAAACAACAAAATGACCTATAAATAAAAAGCGATTTGGTCAATTTGCTTTCAAAAACAAACTACTTATTTCACTAGTTAGTTGTTCATGCCCCAGAATCTAAGTTTGTACGTTCGAATCCCGGCAGAGAAGACCGTTGTTTCAGGATGATCAAATAAATGTAAGAGATGCGTGCCAGTTGATTTACTGGCACTGGAAGGAATTTTATTCAGGGAAAAATTCCAACAGTCCGGCGTGTCTTACCACTTACGAAGTCGAAGTGATGCCAAAGGCATTATTGCCTTATTTATGAGTGAAATTTTCTCTAATTCCACAACAAATAAATGACCGCATACAAAACTGTCATCAATACTTTCGAATTACTATACTTACTTTCCTCATAATTTCCTGTGTGAGTGTCAGGATTGTCACAATGATACAAGCAATGGCAAGAGTTAATTACAGGGGCCAATGACCTGGATAATAGGCCCTGAAGGTTCGGATGTTAAGGAAATGTAATATTTCTTTCCTGAACTCATTTTACCGAAAATCTGAAAATAATGTGTCAATAGTGGATGTCTGACCCCATTTAAAGCAATTTTTATTGAATATAAATCCATATTACGGCCAATTTTATTGCTTTGGTCATATTTTGCTCATCATAGTGTTATAAGGTCTATATGGTTATATTTTGAGCATTTAGGTTTAGAAGACATGAACCCGAGAGAGAGAGAGAGAGAGAGATATGCTGTACAGAGGTACGCCGACATGTACCATAAAGTATGCCATCACTTCGGTTTTTTGTTCTTTATTTCTGAGAGAGAACTGAGCCTCAAGGCTCTGATAATTAATGTACCGTATAAAGTTTTAACGTTCTGGAAATCTGTCAGTTTGCATGAATAAATGTGTCCACTGTGTTATCGCTAATTACTTTTTCGACACTTCAGACGTTTAGCATTATTAATACTCTTCCTACCTATCCATAAAATGCTTAAGTCATATTTTACCTCATTTTAGGACATATTTACCTAATTTTTAGGGCATATTTGCTTGCATATTTTGTACTTCTTTAGGTCATAAATTTCCGAACCCTAATCATCATCATCATCATCATCATCATCAGAGTTACAAGTACAAGTAGGCCTACCAATGTGACAGAGCGATTTGGTTGTGCCGTTACAGTCGCGCAGCTGTAGCTTGCATTCGGGAGATTGTGGATTCGAGACCCACTGTCGGCAACCGTGAAGATGCTTTTCCGTGGTTTCCCATTTTCATAGCAGTCAAATGCTGCGGATGTACCTTAATTAAGGCCACAGTCGCATCTTTCCCACTTCCAGTCCTTTCTTATACCATCGTCGTCGTAAGACCTATCTGTGTCGGTGCGACATAAAACACATTGTAAGCCTACGAATGTAAGCATCACGTATTGCCTTAACACACACAAAGGGGCTGTAGACCGTGATATTCCATATCCGGTGCATGACGAATATTCTGCCTGTTTCCAGTCATTCGACCGCGTCAGGAATGGAATAAATGAAGTCCCCATCTAGCGGCGATGATTCAAGAGGACAAACTGGGGCAAATATTCGTTTATAGGAAGGGGAGTTAGGGACTGGAATAACTTACCAAGGGAGATGTTCAATAAATTTCCAATTTCTTTGAAATCATTTCGGAAAAGGCTAGGAAAGCAACAGATAGGGAATCTGCCACCTGGGCGACTGCCCTAAATGCAGATCAGTATTGATTGATTGATTGATTGATAGGAACTGCGCCGGCTGCCGAACCTATCGCATTTCCCTGGGGCAATGATTAATGACCGACAGATGGAATGATATTGGAGAGTGTTGATGGAATGAAAGATAACCCGGAAAACCGGAGTATCAGAAGAAAAACCTTGTCCTGCCTCAGGTTTGTCCAGCACACATCTCACATGGTGTGACCGGGATTTGAACCATACAAGCCAGCGGTGAGAGGGCGCCTGAGCCGCGGAGGCTCTGCATGAAGAAAAAACGAGGGTTTAATCTGCAAAAGCAATCTCCATACAGGCTGTGAAGACTCTTGAAAGAGCGGAAGGTAAATGTTAACTCTATCCATAATCTCGGCACTAGGTGGGATAGAGTGGTAAGCTCCAGGGATTAACTTGGCACTCATTTTTGTTGTGGGCTAAGTGAACGTCAGAGTCATGTGCCTCTACAGAAGTGGGAATCTTGTTTCGAATTTTTTCAGCCTCTTGACGGGAAATCGAATCTATGTTCTTCTGCCGTCTCGGCTAAACCATCCCTGGCTTGAATTTGCACACAGCAATAATAACATACTTTGCGGTACTGTAATATCCAGGTCAATTTGTCAAAACAATAGTTCTTACAAACAAACGTTTCTTTCTCGATTCTTTTATTTCATTCCAACTTCAATGCATAACAATCAGTTTAGTGATGATAAACATCTTCCAGGACACCACTTCGAAGCTATGAATAGCGCATTGTCAAACCTACTTATTCCTCAATTTCGTATTCATGTTATGACTTCAATTTCAATTCCAGCCCTCCATTCCTTACCTTTAATATAACTATAAAAAATGTATTTTGCATTCAAATAACGCAAATAATGTTACAGCTTATTCGACATGCGGCAGAGCATCTAAGTGTAACGCAGAATAAAATAATAATAAGAGAAAATAGAGAGTTCATGTCTAAAAAATGAGCGAGCATGTATCTCTAGAAAGGCACATCTTTAATATTCTGAGCTGAGAAACAAACAAAACACGAAGCATGGATGAAATAAAATCTTCTAAAGGAAAAAATAAATTTTCTCGTTCTGCGGCGATAGGGAGAGCGAACAAAAGCTAGAGTGGGTAGGGTCACGACCGGGCATGAGGAGTATGGAGATAATATAACTGTGTCACGTACACTCTATTTTCAGTTACATAGTTCAGTGTAATATGAAATATAAGAACAAGAGGGACGCATATTGATATTGACTACGTGGCACGAGTCGTGTACATGGGAAGCTAATACTTGGGGGACGGAGGGTTCGATCCTCAAATTTGGCTGCTCTGAAAATGGTTTTCCATTTTTACACCAGGAAAATACAGTCGCTGTAATTTAAACCATACATTTTTCGTCACTGGATAGTGGTTGAACGTCGCACTGACGCATGGAAGGTTTTCCGCGATGCAATTATAAGAAAGATAGGTAGAAATAACGAAAGGAAAGAAGCATCCACGGCCTTAATTAAGGTAATTGTCTATTGTGAAAATGAGAAACCATACAAACTATATTCAGGGCTACTGACGGTGGGGCTTGAACCAACCTCCTCCCAAATGCAACCTCACAGCTACGTGACCCGAACAGCGAAGTCAACTTATTCGATATCTCCTTTTAAATTCTCTAAGATGACACCAAAGAGTTCGAATAGAATAGCAGGTGAACTAACAGCCAGCTTGGTTGAGTTTCTTCCAAATAATGATGAACGCATCGTACTTGCGATTTAGTGATAAAGGAATTTGTCGCACATGTTATGAGTGGGAATCGAACGTCCGAACTACTACACTTTTCAAAGCAACATTGTCCGATGGAGTTACACAGTTTACATCTCTTCATTGTTGCCAGCACTTTTAAGAAGTATCGTTATCGTAATTTTATCCGGTCGCGTAGTTAACTGGTCGTTGGTCCAAGGGGTCCTCGGTTCAATTCGCTGCCGGGTCAGATATTTAACTTGTTTACTTCCTCTGGCTCGGGGACTGGGTGTTTGTGTCATCTTCAATAGTAGATTTCATACCTGGTAGGGCTACATCATCATGGACGCGCAGATGGGCTTCAACTCGGAAGACCTGTAGGCTTCCAGGATATCTCTGGAGGCCACACGCCATTTAAAAAATACAGCGATTTTTCAGATTTCCAGATTTTATATCCTCGACGATTGGGACTGGCCTTCGCTTAGAGAGGGACCAAGTATAGAAATTCTATACAGATGAAGGAAAGAAATACCGAAATATAAGAGAAGAAGGAAAGGATAGGCTAATTATTATGCAGCTAGCAATGAGCAGTTCATGTAGTTACTTTTCTCAAAATGTCCAAACTTGCACAGTAGATAACAATACCCTGGTACAGTTCTCTCAAACCATCCAAACACAGCGAAAAGATTGGCGCCATACGATGCAGTAAAGCTTTACTGAAGAGACGTCTGGTCTTATAAAAGAAAACATTGCGTCTCGTCAGTCTTGATGCAAGCAGGGCTCTCAGACGTCTCCCTTATCGAGTAATCAAAGTTGTGACTCTGGCTGTCTTGTGCCTTCCTACAGATCACACTCATTTTTAGAGCTAGCGAAATCTCTTTTGCTAAGCCTGAGGAGAAGCAAACAACGGGACTATCAGCTCTACAAATGTCACTGAAAATCCAAGCAGGTGCGAAGATCCTTGGTCATAACATAAACATATCGACTGAGTACGGCTTCAATTAAAGATTCCATGAACACGTCATTACTATATCAGGAGCCATTAATCGTAAGGTTAAAAAACTCAATTAAATATAAGGGGATATAACAAATTACTTTTTCATATTTTGTATGGAAATAGTTTTAAACGAAATTAAATTACTGTAATATGTAACTATTACAAGTAATGAAAATCATTTTATTTTCCGTATTGAAAGAATATCAATAATAATATAAGATAATTTATTGGACTCCAACCTATTCAATACATTACAGGATGTTAACATTTTTAGTTAAACATCGTTAAAATGGAGACATGTTTCGCCCTCCATGTGGGGCATCATCAGTCATATCAAAGCACCTCAACATGAAACCAGACGTCTGGTTGAAAATTATGAACATAATATGTAAGAAAGAATACATTAAAAAACACGTACAAGGTCCTATCCTAAACGAAATAACAATAGACTAGTTACACATAGCAAAATACGCTAGTGGTTTCTTAATATTAAAATGAGGCCATCATATGTACAGTATAACAATGAAAGTAATCAAAGTCTATATGATATTGAGTTCGATGGTAGTTCTACGTAGTATATACAAATGTTGGCAAAATAAAATACAATTTATAATTACTGTACACTTATTTATAATTGTTAAAATTGATGAGGTAAAACATTCCAATTTGTCTATTTGTAATTTGGCTCCAACCAATCCTGTAATGTATTGAATAGGTTGGAGTCCAATAAATTCTCTTATATTATTATATTATTATATGTAACCATGTAAAGCGCGGTGCCCGAGGCTAACAAGTGGGTATCTAACAAGAGCGTGATATCTGCTTAACACTGGATGGGTGACAAGTTTAGAGATGAATGAAAATATTGCTGCAGTTCAAGCCATTCCCGTTCGATCCTTAGGTGGTACCCGGTGAAGACCTGGCTTCTCGGAGACTGAAAATCTGGGACAGTGTGACCGTGGAATGCTCATTCGGAACTCACAACACCACATTGTAAGGTCAAAGATAGCTGACGGTCCGAGGAAGAAGGGCTGGAAAGTAGAAGAGGACATTTTCTGCCTTGCTATGAATGGGCCAACTCGGAGAGTTGACATGATAGCCCCTAGGACTAATACAAAGCGAGATGTGACTGTAGATCCCACAATAAGATGTGAGTTGGAAAATGAACAGGATACAGAGATACATCAAGAAAACAAGAGTATGTATGAACCCACAGTAAATTTCTTCACAGACAAATATCACTGGAGTCAATCAAGGTTTATGGTCTTTTACTGGGAGTTCGAGGTGCCATACGAAGGATTTTTTGTAAGAATTTAGGAAGATATTCGGCTTAACATCTTCTGTTAAATATGCGATTGTAGTGATGGTACTGAAGAAATCCTACCAAATGTTAAATTACCATCTCAATCGAAATATATGAGAACGATATCTTATAGGCATTATGTAACATTTCTGTTAGTGAGTATACTGAATCCTATGGGCTTACTTCATTGGAAGGAATATTTAATGTTTAAATTAATAATAATAATAATAATAATAATAATAATAATAATAATAATAATAATAATAATAATAATAATATCGCCTCAGCTATCGTGGTGCGCCGACAACAAATACACGGATGGGCAAAGATTTTTGACCGTCCTCCAAAACTCGACTACCTCAGTCGAGAGCCAACCTGCGAACTTGGTATCATGAGTCACTTTGCCACGGTTTCACTGAGTCAGCTGTACAACAATAATAACAATGAATAAAATGCCTTCAGTCATAACTCACAATAGCAATTGTTGTTCCAGTAACACGACCAAATTATGTGATATACTTACGGCTCTGTCAACCAGCCCGCCATGATGCACATCTGTTTCCACCCACATTCGCAAACATCACTACTCAGCCGACCAAGCGTTGCCAAAACAAATCGACAGGCAGGTTGACGATACCTAGACTACACGCTTATCACAGGTTAATTTTATTCATAGTTACTTTGAACGTACGAGATAACGTGGCTCAATTCCCTTGGACACAGTGGTGAGGAAGTCTCAGATTAAGTAATTCACCTCTCTTCTTGTCATTAGGTAATATTTAATCATTTTTGCGTATTCAGTTTTCTGCAATGATTTTCTCGTTGTCTTACCTCCCACGACTTTATTTACCGTCGGTATGAATAAGGCTATCAAAACTCCTTCGGGACAAAATCACGCCCAACCTTTACCAGCACGATCAAGAACTATACTCCTCAGAGGCCAATCCAGTACTACAGTATCGCTTGAAATGGATAGTAAGGGAAGTGACGTTAACCAAACAGCATTATTAAAATAATGAGCTGAATCATTTCACTTGCGGAATATACTGTATTGAAGTTTGTTATGTACGTATTTAGTATCTCCAAACAAGCCAAAGTCTCTTATATTAGACCACAGTCCTTGATGATCCAGTAATACGACATGCGCTGATTAGCAGAAACTCTAGCAAGAGCTATTCCAACGTTTTCAAGCTACATGACAGTAATTAGGGCTGGTATTTTTATGACACGATATGTTTATATGCTGGCGTGGCTTTTGCATCTCTACTTTAACTGAACTATGTTTCTAGTAATTGCGAATACAAAGCTGAGGTTTGAGTCTCACCCAGTGCAGGTAGGATCCCTGGAACGGGAAGTCATTTTACGATAGATCGTATTCCATGCAAAACTGTTTGTTGTTTCAGGAATCACAAGATAAACAGCCGTATAGAACTCTAAGCTTCCTTGCTTAATTTCATTTTCTTCTCATTTGAGGGCCGTTAAATAAGGGGAATCTGTGTATACCTATAAGTTTCTTCCGTTAGTATTCCTTACTGTATACGTTTTTCCGTACACGTTGTTCGGATGAAAAGGGAGATGGGCGGAAATATTCCAAGACCTGCATTACTACACCGGACCCACTCATTAGTCTTTCCTAACGTTTAACGAGTCGGAACTCTTATTTTTTGTTTCTATGATGATGTTAATCCCATGGCACATCTGCTCATTAAGGGTCAAAAGGGACTGCTGTCCAACCATATGCAGAAATAGGAAACTTATATGTGAAGACATAATCATCTGTATTGCTTGACTTTCTAAACTGTGCCAACCTCAGCCAGTCACGCCAGGAATTGAATCCGGTTAAGAAACCTCTGCGTTTTTCAAACTTATTCTTAAACCACGGCACCCTAACACTGGCTAGAATTGTTAACAGGCATTCGCAATGCCTAAACGTGACACCTAGGTCTCATGGGCCATCCTCGTGATCTAGCAGGAATAGCGGGTCTGCTTCTTGCCCGATACCCTGTGTTCGATTTCCAGTTAGTCCAAGGATTTTATTTCATGAGTGAAGGCTGAATGGGGGTTCACTCAGCCTCTTGAGATCAACAGAGGACCTGCCTGATACGGAAGGCAGTAGAGAGTTGAGGATGCAATCATGCTGACTACGTGACACTTCAATATTTCCTAGCCATCTGGCTGGGCAGCAGGCCAGTTGGGATTTCAACCAAAGCAAACGAGATTTAGGAATGATAGCTCAAGTTCCTATGGTTTACATTCCACGTAAGACTGGAGGTCCCGTAGCCGTGATCAAGATGTCAATAATCGCGGAAAACTATGAGCTTGCCTTTCGCCTTCCACTTAAAATAGTAATCAAGATGATGATCATGATCATCACCCTGCACAATGAAGCGATAACCGAATGCCATCTCACTAAGGCGGCCATAGTCCGAATTCCGGTCAAAGCATGCGGTATATTTGTAATGAAAAGTGACATTCCTGTGGTTTGGATTTCACATGAAACTGGAGGTCCTCTGACTATAATTAATACATCAAAAGTTACGTAAAACGACAAGCTTGCTTTTAAAATTTTCCATTCGTTCTTGGTTCGGCGGTGTTCCGCTTGTGTAGTTGGCCCTGATAAGGGCGGCCAATGAATGGTTTAAATGTTCTAAATCCACTGCACATATCAGAGCAACAGCACTGGTAATAGCAATTATGCAAATTTTGGCGCAACAATCCTCCAGAGCTAATATGCTATTGATCATCAATAGCCTGTAAGTAATTGCATTTTAAAAACTCAATCGCCTGAACGCTGTGTATGCTCACGCTCCATTGGGTTCCTCTGCTTTCAAGTATTAATTACTGTACCGCGGAGGAGCAGCACTGATTGCCCGTTATTATGATCATCAAACGTGGTGTGTGCTTGTGGTCACAATGGTAATACAATCCATTATTTTATAAGCTTCTGCAAATACTATCTACTCAAATTCCAGGGTAAGCCAACCGGAAACCGGGGCAGAGATAGAGGGAGAATAATGAAACGTTACGCACGCGGGTCATACACTGTTTTAACATTCTGAACACAAAAGTTATAAGGTAAAAAACAACAACCTAGATATCAGTTCTGTATGAGAATATCTGGGAAGTAAAATAGGAGTGGTTTAGTCTCGATGATTTTCGAGACAATGCTGAGTGACGATTCTTCTATTTCTCTATTCACATCACAAACGGTAATTCAAGTTTTCTAACACATTCCTTAACTCTGCCCAAAATACAGGATGTACGTTAAATAGTAGCTGAGGTGTGAAATTGTACTAATATATTGTAATTTATGTCACAAATATGTAAAGATAATAATGCTATTAGCTTTACGTCCCACTTACTACTTTTACGGTTTTCGGAGACGCCGAGGTGCCAAAATTTAGTCCCGCTGGAGTTCTTTTACGTGTCAGTAAATCTACGGAAATGAGGCTGACGTATTTGAGCACCTTCAAACATCACCAGACTGAGCCAGGATCGAACCTACACAGTTGGGGTCAGAAGGCCAGCACCTCAACCGTCTGAGCCACTCAGCCCGGAATTATTATTATTATTTGAGTTCGTTTGGGCAGCCTGAGGACCACGGTGCTTGTAGTTTAGAAGTATTGTTGTTGTTGTTGTTGTTGTTGTCGTCGATGTTTACCGCTTCTAGTGTTCTTGATGAAGGGTTTGGTTGCTGCTATTTTCTTGATAGCTTGAGCTTTTCTGTTGGCCCAGTAATCCTTCATTTTCTTGCTAAACACTATTTTGCGTTCCTCGGACTATTTCCTGGACACATTGTGGTTTGCTTCTGTAAGGGATGTTAGGAGGTGTCTGGTTTCGATAGCTGAGCGGTAGTTACTTCTGTTAATTATTATAGCAACACTAATACTAAGTTCTGCGTGATCCTTCTCTACCTGCTGGATCCACAGGGATCCATTGGTTTTACCCTTGCTGGCTACTTTGAAGAACTGGACAGTCCGTGGAAGTCCATTCTATACAGGTGTCTGTAGAAAGCCAGTCGTCTTCTTCTGATGATATCTGTGAGGGTGTCTTGGTGTTAGTAGAGTTGACATGACCGTGCACTTAGGGGCACGCAGCTGTGAGCTTGCATCCGGGAGATAGTGGGTTTGAACCCCACTGTAGGCAGCGCTGAAGATGGTTTTCCGTGGTTTCCCATTTTCACACCAGGAAAATGCTGGGGCTGTACCTTAATTAAGGCCACGGCCGCTTCCTTCCCACTCCTAGCCCTTTCGTATCCCAGCGTCGCCATAAGACCTATCTGTGTCGGTGCGACGCAAAAAAAAAAAAAAATATAGAGTTCACAGTTTGGTTCGTACCATCGCCTTCCATCTGATAGCATCATTCGTCCTAATATCTTTCTCAGGAACCACCTTCTTGTACTTTGAGAGCTCTTAGTGGGGTTTGCTTAGTCAGAGATAGGCACTCTGACTATTGCGTTATAGTGTCGTAGTTTGACGTTCATCAATAGGTGAGGCGTACCGTTTTCTGCAGGCATGGCATGCTTTGTCTAGTTATTATTATTATTATTATTATTATTATTATTATTATTATTATTATTATTATTATTATTATTATTATTATTATTATTATTATTATATGTTGGACATAATTAAAGGAATAAAACTGAAATGCTATTTTTTTTTGCTATTGGCATTACGTCGCACCGACAAAGATATGTCTTGTGGCGACGATGGGACAGGAAAGGGCTAGGACTGGGAAGGAAGCGGCCGTGGCCTTAATTAAGGTACAGTCTGGTGTGAAAATGGGAAACCACGGAAAACCATCTTCAGGGCTGCCGACAGTGGGGTTCGAAACTACTATCTCCCAAATACTGGATACTGGCCGCACTTAAGCGACTGCAGCTATCGAGCTCGGTAAACTGAAATGGAACGGACACGTGAAGGATGACAGATGGCAATTCCCAAGATGATGCTAAACTGAAAAGTGGAGAACAACGGCAAAAAAGGGAAATGCTAGGGAAGAGGATGGTGCACGAAAGAGCATGGCTACAAGCTAGAAGATATTTAAGTGGAGAAACTGAAAGAGAGAGACTTGTAGATGAGTAAAGTAGATAGACTTATGGGTTGTATGACAAATACTGCATTGCGGAAAATTCCTTATACAATTATCTTATTATTATTATTATTATTATTATTATTATTATTTAATTGTTTCCACGTAATTGAACACAGTTCACACTGATAGATCCCCTTTAAAGGCTACACAGCAGAATGTTTAAAAACATTCTATTGTGTCAGAAAGCGTAGAATGAATTTACAAATCCGATTTCACACATTGATTCCAGTACTATGTACAATTAATTCATTTACCCGAGATCAACAGTAGTCACAGCAGTGAAAACTAATTCGAACACAAGCCCAGTTGGATGTAAAGAATCAGATCCAGTGTGCATGAATCTTGTTTGATGTTTAGAGTAAAGTAAAGACTTTGTGTGTGATATGCTTTACGTAGCGTGTACCCTGGAGGGCTCTACGTAACACTCGAATGTAAATAACGAGGTAGAGAATTATTTCAAGAGAATGCATGATATTTCGCTCGCAATGAGCGCATTCAACGCGGGAGATCTACACTCACGAATACGACGATGCTACAAGTGAACGGGGCCATATAATCGTTTTATGTTGCTACAAAAAATAACTACAAGTCCTTTCAAGAAAATACCACTTTGACAGCATTACTTCAATCAAACTATGTATCTACAAAATGCCTTCAGAGTATAAAAGTAGTGTGTCTACAGGTTACAGTAAAATCAACATTATATTGATTGAACACGATCTGCAGTGCAGAGGACTGCATATGAAAGCAGTGTGCATGGCTGTCAACAGAAAATAAGTAAAAAATTTAAAACAATTCACCATATATACTGCAACTTGTATATAGGATGAACCGAAATTCGCGCACTCGGGCGATGCGAGTGCGACTCCTCACATGTCTGCAATAAAAAAAAAAAAGAATGTGTGTCACAAAAGTTCGTCCTGCGAGTATATCCGGCAGAAAAAGGACGTTGAAGAGTGGCAGTCTGGCAACACTGTAACCACATGTAGGGTAACTACCTCTGTCAGCACATATACGCCGTGCTGTACAGTTGGTACAATGGATAGAGTTTTGGGTTGGCATGCAGGAGTTCGAGGGGTCGATCCTGGCTTGAGGCGTATGTTTTTTATTTCATAAATGTAGTCCAGGTGGTATGGTATCTAGTATCTTAATCGTCAACAGCGAATAAATTTACGCCCACGACGTGGAAAGGGCGTCTTTCAAAGCTGACCAACGAAAAAGATTGTTCGTCCATTTCTAGGATCGTAGTATGTACGTGCAAATGGTTTCTAGCGGACCCGCTGCAATCGCTGTTGTCGATTAATATGCCAGATACGATACCACCTGGACTACATTTCGTTCGTTGTCGGTTTTTCCCTCGGACTCACCGAGGGATCCCACCTCTACCACCTCAAGGGCAGTGTGCTGGAGCTTCAGATTCTGGGTCGGGGATACAACTGGGGAGGATGACCAGTACCTCGCCCAGGCGACCTCACCTGCAATGCTGAACAGGGGCCTTGTGAAGGGAAGGGAAGTTTGGAAGGGATAGACAAGGAAGAGAGAAGGAAGCGGCTGTGGCCTTAAGTTAGGTACCATCCAGGCATTTGCCTGGAGGAGAAGTGGGAAACCACGGAAAACCACTTCCAGGATGGCTGAGGTGGGAATCGAACCCACCTCTACTCAGTTGACCTCCCGAGGCTGAGTGGACCCCGATCCAGCCCTCTTACCACTTTTCAAATTTCGTGGCAGAGCCGGGAATCGAACCCGGACCTCTGGGGGTGGCAGCTAATCACACTAACCACTACACCACAGAGGCGGCTGGACTACATTTACGAAATAAAAAACATACGCCTCAACACAGGATCGACCCCTCGACCTCCTGCACGCTAACCCAAAACTCTATCCACTGCACCAACTGCACAGCACGACTAATATGTGCTGACAGAGGTAGTTACGCTACATGTGGTTACAGTGTTGCCAGACTGCCACTCTTCAACGTCCTTTTTCTGCCGGATATACTCGCAGGACGAACTTTTGTGACACACATTCTTTTTTTTTTTATTGCAGACATGTGAGGAGTCGCACTCGCATCGCCCGAGTGCGCGAATTTCGGTTCACCCTATATACGAGGTTTGGAGCATAAAGTTATTTTGTTAATAAGGAAGCCACACTTTCCAGCGTCGACTCAGTAAAATGTAACTTAAAGCTCTTCAGCATATGGAACACACAAGTTAAATATAAATAGGCCTATTATACTACTACATACCGGTAAAAATTATTATTAATATTGTTATTATCTTGTAGATACATCGTGTTGATTGGGAGTAATGCTATCAAAGTGGTAGTTTCGTGAAAGGACCTGTAGTTATTTTTTGTAGCAACACAAAACGATTATGGCCCCGTTCACTTTTAGTATCGTACTCGTGAGTGTAGCTCTGCCGCATTATTATCCCCTATTTAATAATACTTTTTTTTTTTTACAGGTATGTTGCAGTATAATATTTAGATTTAACCTGTGTTCGACAGAATTAAGAGCTTTTAAGTTACATAAAAGTTACTGCAACTCTTTTTCCCCCCTCACATTTTCACGGTGCTGCCATACACTGGTCTTGGAAAGCATAACACTTATAGTACATGGAAATAGCACGAGATCGTTGTGCGTTGGACAGGTACAATCGCGATCACAAGAATTCCGGGTGGAAAAGGAAACGGGTAACGTTTGGGCGAAGAAATTGGCCAACCCTGAGAATGAAGGAGAAGCAACCAAAGCAACGTCACAAGTGTTCGTCTTCCAGGAGGTGGCGGCTTGCGACAATGCGCACTCAACTCCATTTTTCTCGGGAACTGATTAAGATGTTTCTATAGTTAAATATTCTGGCTATACTACCTTTTCCTAATCAAGGAAAACAAATAATTAACTGTAGCTGAATTGCGATGAAGTGTGTACGATGTAATACTGCCCCAATAATGGCACTTCATTGTTTGATCAGCGCTGATAACTTCATGGGAACGGTTTTCCAACCGCCCTTGCGTCTCTGATGATGATGATAATGATGATGCTTGTTGTTTAAAGGGGCCTAACATCGAGGTCATCGGCCCCTAATGGTATGAAATGAAATAACAAAAAATTCAGATTCATCCACTGACCAAAATGAAATAAAAAAAATGTCATGAAGAATGAATGGATGGACATGAACCCTACGAAAAACAAACAAACAAACAAACAAACAAACAAACAAACAAAAACAGTGGATCAGACACAAAAATATATCGTGAATAATAGTATTACTGACCAAGGGACCACTTATAAAGCACAATGATGCTTAATGTCAATAGGGGTGGAAAATCCACGACTAAGGCCCCACAGAATGGTACATGTCGCGAGTAAAGTAGAACCATGGTATTTGTCATTTTGGGGTACTAATCAAAAGTAGCGAAGACTCACGGTGGCCCACACAAGATGGTACTACTCACAAGTATTGTACTTCGTACAGGTAACGCAGACCTATGGTGTTTCGCACACAATGGCGCCACCTACAGCCAACGCAAAACGATGAGTTTCCTCACCTAGGTGTACTAGTCACGGGTGCCGGTCCCAAGGGCACCGTGGTGTTCCTCACATAGTGAGTACTAATCACAGGCAACGCAGACCCACGGTGTCGCTAATATAGTGGTACAATTCACAGGCTACGCCCAGACCCGCGGTGTTGCCCACATGGGTACAACGCACGGGTACTGGATTCCACCAGGCCAGGCTTTTTACTGCAACTAATCACAAACCTATTTCGTACCAAGTTAGTGATACTACTCGCAAGTATATGCAACCCATGGTGTTCCCCGCATGATGGTACGAATCAAGAGTAGTTTCATGGTTCTAATTCATTCATCCCTTGGTCGCCCCTTTCAGTCGCCTCTTACGACAGGCAGGGGATACCGTGGGTGAATTCTTCGTCTGCCTCCCCCACCCACAGGGGGCGTGTGTTTGGTCCGCGAGAGGTATTTTATTTCCATCAAGTCTGCCGGCAAGCCGGTTAGGACCTCCCTATCCGCCACCTGGGACGCGCCACGTGGGAGTACCACCTCTCCCCCTGCTACGCCTGCGTAGCAGGTTCGTGGCCTTGCGTCTCTAATAATCACACTTATTTAATGCCAGCTTATTTTTATTTTGTTTTTTAGGATAAAAATTATTATTATTAGTAGTAGTAGTAGTAGTAGTAGTAGTAGTAGTAGTAGTAGTAGTAGTAGTAGTAGTAGTAGTAGTAGTAGTAGTAGTAGTAGTAGTAGTAGTAGTAGTAGTAGTAGTAGTAGTAGTAGTAGTAGTAGTAGTAGTAGTAGTAGTAGTAGTAGTAGTAGTAGTAGTAGTAGTAGTAGTAGTAGTAGTAGTAGTAGTAGTAGTAGTCCGATGACCTAGATTTAGGCCTCTTTAAACAACAAGCAGTAGTAGTATTTAACAGGGCCTGTATTGACAAAAATAAGGGTCGTTCTTTCTTACAGTGGTTGAGCGCGATACCATTTGATAATGAAGTCATAGTCGAGACCACTAACATTTCAGCCAGACCTCGCACACAAGAATTACAAAGAAACTGGAGAATTTGACCCTCAATGAGTTGACAGACACAGTACGTCTATTGCCTTGAAGGAGCCAGTGGGACGTGTGTTTCTTTCATGCTAGATATCCTCGCACTTCGTTTCCTCCACCTCCCCTCACTCTTCAGATATGTACATTTGTTAACGCGTCTAATGGATTTCTTGCCTGGAACGAATATTTCTGGCCACGAGATACTAAAGAATTCGAGTGTACCACACGCAGGGCGATGGGACTGCATTAGTAAGCCAGGCTTCGTGCAGAATAGATATGACAAGGGAATTTCAGCGCCGGGTCCTGTTTCATAAAATTAACTAATAGTCTAATACCTAACAGTATTAGTACTCATAAGATAATTATTAGTTAGCCAAATTCTGTTTCATAAAGATTTACACATGACTAATAAAATATCTTCACTCATAATATTAGTTATTAGTCAGCTGATACAAGTGGAGGTTACAATCGGTCTGATGCATATGTTTATGGTTTGTGTTTATTCCTAGCAGTAGGCTAGTGCTTGATACAATCGGCTATTAATCCATATGTTTGATACGCTCACTTGATACTTTCGTTGTTGTGACTTTGATAAATATGAGAATGGATAAAGGAAGTGATAATAAAGTGAGAGACGAAAGTTTGTCTGCGGAAAGTGACTGGGCACACTAGAACCCTCCTTGTTCTTTTTACTTTTTAAATTTTATGTGCTCTTAAAAATCTCTATTGAGATGGACTAGCAAAATCTTGGTTTACTACCCCCTGTGGCAGGGGGGCGGTAGAATAACACCCACAGTATCCGCTGCCTGTCGCAAGAGGCAACTAAAAGAGACCCCAGGGGCTCTCAATTTGGGGGCGCGGGTTCGCGACCACTTTCTTGTGCCAAGCTCCTCACTTTCATATATCGTATCTGACCACCCTTGTTCAACTCTTGTTCTTCTCCGACCCTAACGGTATTAGGTTGCGAGGGCTAGAGTCTTTCATTTTCACGCCTTCCGTGGTCCTTCTCTTTCTTTGGCCGATACCTTCATTTTTCGAAGTGTCAGATTCCTTCAATTTTTCTATCTGATTAGTGTTATATAGAGGATGGTTACTTAGTTGTACTTCCTCTTAAAACAACAATCATCACCACCACCATCTTGGTTTACTGGTGGTATAAGTCAAGATTTTAAAGGATAGCTGGCGTCTCCGAGCAGAGCTGTACTAGGGAAACACAATTATACTGTGTACCACTACAATCCGTGGATTGCAATGTGAAACTGCTGTTTTGAGGTTATGATTCATTCCTTGCAGTGGAACATTCTATTACCAATCCTATCAAGCAAATGTCCAAAAGTTCTGTAATCTAACCTAAATCTCTCATCGTATTCATATGCTTGTTACATACCAGTACAGGATGTTCTTGGCCTAACATCTATTGAACGGTGAATACCTACGCTAGTTCCTCATCACTATTTGAATCAGAGTAGACCATCTCACAGATCTTGACGATTTAATGCAAAAATATGGTTTCACTAATAATATAATTATGAGTCAAAACACACTCATGGCAATAATCCCAATAATATGAGTAACGTTTATTAGTAACGTTGTCTTTGAAACAACTAGGCGGTTTACCTTCTACAGAGGCAGCTTTTGCTGTTTAACTCTTCTTTGGCTCTCTACACTATCGAGTTGCATGCATGTAACTTATTGATTAAGTACGTTAAAAGCTCGTAATCTAAAATCCATACTCATGGTTCAAGCAGGGGAACGGTCTCCCAATCGGTCAAATTTATACTTTTGTCGTCGCAGCCATCGCAGTGACTGGCTCACGTTTGTCCCATATGTGAAGGATATAAAACGAGCTTTGTGACTTTTCAAAGTTTTAAAGAATAGTGCATTGCGCTGTTACAACGGCTACGTTCACGTCATGAAGTTTTACCCAAGGTACGCGCGACAAACCGAGCCATAGATGGTCGTTGCGAGACTGTTCTACCGCGACAGGTAGCTTTCCCGTAACCTAACACAGTGTGAAAGGTACGACAAGAATGTCCCATATTACGATGGCACCATTTAAATCATATTATATGCAAATAATTGTGTAGTAAAGACAATCGCAAAAAATACGTAAAATCAAAACACATTCACGGGGGAGGTACATTTATTTTTCATTTCTACAAGGTCTACTTGTCTACTAGAATTCAGCAACAAGCACTGAGATTTTTCAAAGGGAGCTAACTCTTTATGAAAGCAAGTTATTGTGGGAACTTTGGAAGGCTCGCGCACAACTGTATATATTACAACCTCCTCCTCCTTCCCGGCCATTTCCCAATTATCTGAGGGTCAGCACTTAGTATGGATGTAGCACATTTTTACGGCCAGATTCCCTTCCTGACGCCAGCCCTAAGTGAAAGGCTGTATTCACTATTGCGTGTTACTGTGGTGATTTTTAGTGCACCGGGCGAGTTGGCCGTGGGGTTAGGGGCGCGCAGCTATGAGTTCGCATCCGGGAGATAGTGGGTTCGAACCACACTGTCGGCAGCCCTGAAAATGGTTTTCCGTTGTTTCCCATTTTCACACCAGGCAACTGCTGGGCCTGTACCTTAATTAAGGCCACGGCCGCTTCCTTCCCATTCCTAGGCCTTTCCTGTCCCATCGTCGCCATAAGACCTGTCTGTGTCGGTGCGACGTAAAGCAAATAGAAAAAAAATGTGTAATGTTTTGTCTCTAAATTAAGATGAACTTTTTTCTTCATCTTATTCCAATAATTTCTGGGATCGCTGGAGGCACCCAGGTTTTTTGGTCTTAGCTAGGGATTAAGGCCGGATAATCAATCAATCAATCAATCAATCAATCAATCAATCAATCAATCAATCAATCAATCAATCAATCAATCAATCAACACTGATCTACATCTAGGGCTGTCACCCACGCGGTAGATTCTCTAAGAACTAGTTACTTCTTAAAATATTTCATAGAAGTTGGATATTTATCAAACATCTCTTTTGGTAAATTATTTCAATCCTTAACTTCTCTTCCTATAAACGAGTACTTTCCCCAGGTTGTCCTCTTGCATTCAAACTTCCTTCAGATCATGATCTATCCTACTTTTAAAACTCCATTCGAACTTGGTCGTCTATTAATGTCATTCGATGTCATCTCTCCGCTGACAGTAGGGACCACACCGCTTAGTCTAGCAGTTCATCTCCTTACTCTCAAGTCTTCCCAGCCGAAGTTTTGCAACATTTTCGTAACACGATGCTTTTGTTGTAAATAACCCAGAACAAATCGTGCTGCTTTCCTTTCGATCTTTTCCAGTTCTCAAATCAGTAATCGTGGTGAGGGTCCCATAAACGGGAAACATACTCTAATAATTTGACCCCAATTATTTGGGCCATCTCTTTTACATCCTTTCTACAATCCCTATACACCCTCATAATCACATGAAGAAATATGTAACCTTTATTTACAATCCAGTTTATGCGATTACTCCAAAGATCTTCCCTTTTATTTAGACCTAGTTACTTGCAGTGATACCCACGAGATACTTTTTTTTTTTTGCTTTACGTCGCGCCGACACGGATAGGTCTTTTGGCTACGATGAGGGAGGAAGGGGCTAGGAGTGGGAAGGAAGCGGCCGTGGCCTTAATTAAGGTACAGCCCCAGCATTTGCCTGGTGTGAAAATGGGAAACCACGGAAAACCATCTTCAGGGCTGCCGACAGTGGGGTTGGAACCCACGATCTCCCGAATACTGG
Source organism: Anabrus simplex (assembly GCF_040414725.1). Taxonomy (NCBI): domain Eukaryota; kingdom Metazoa; phylum Arthropoda; class Insecta; order Orthoptera; family Tettigoniidae; genus Anabrus; species Anabrus simplex. The sequence continues at coordinate 216,017,711 of NC_090271.1, forward strand.
ATACTGGCCGCACTTAAGCGACTGCAGCTATCGAGCTCGGTCGAGATACTTTTACCCCGTCAACACAGTAATCAAAACAGAGAACATTTTCCTCTCGGTGATACAGCCTGAAGTTTCACCTCGTTTACCATCATAACACTGTCTGTTGTCCATTTTATAATACAGTCGAGGCCTTTTTGCTGTCTCTTACTCTATACATAAACATAACCTCTGTAGTCTCTTCCTGGGTTTGCAGGCTTCTCAACAAGTCAACAAAAGGACAATAGTTTAAAATGGAACATTGCACGTAAAACAAATACGCCTTATTTATTACTCTATGCAGTATGACAACTTCAGCAAAAAGCCTTATCTGTGATTCCAATTCTTTACTCATATCACTGCTATACCTCTATGAAAACGTAACGGTACAATAAAACTGTCCTGTGGACCCCCTCCTATTCATTACAGGTTCAGATAATGCTTCATCTATTCTAATACTCCGAGTTATATTTTCTAGAAATGTAGCCACCCTTTCAGACACTCTTTCATCTAGTCCAATATCCCTAATTTTTTGGATGCTGTTCCTGACACGACATTATTTTTGAGATGGAAATCTAAACTCACGATCGACTGCGATTCCAGCCTCATCTTTCCAGGTGAAAAGCCAGCTGAGCTAACCAAGCCCACCAGTTAATATAAACATAGACTCTGTAGTCCCTTCCTGGGTTTTAAGGCTTCTCAGCAAGTTAACAATGGCACAAAGACGCCTTTACTCAGATATTTCTTTTCCAAACGCATAGTCTAGTGTTGTAGGTTCATACATGTTTTCTATCGGGTTCTATGAAATATACATTAAAGCATTTTAATCGAAGAATAATCGATAACTCATGCTTCTTAATTCTTAAAAATAATGTAATGCGTAAGGTAGTGAAGGACAAAATACTATTGCGATCACATCTATATCCTATATATAATAAGAGTTTTGTCTGTACATTGCTCAGAATTTGAAAATAATGGTATTTCTGTATCGGTCATGTCCATAGTAACAAGAAAATGCACTTTTTACTTTTCCGTAATTTCTGTCTGTCTGTCTGTCTGTCTGTCTGTCTGTCTGTCTGTACACGCATCACGAGAAAACGGTTGAAGAGAATTTAATGAAAATCGGTATGTGAAATCAGGGGATGAGCCTCTACAATCTAGACTATAAATCATTTTACTCACGCTGAGTGAAATTGTAGTTTAGGGGAAGGCCTAAAATTGAATTCTCAACTATTTATGTTATTAGTGGTCTAATGAAAATCGGTATGTGAAGTCGGGGGATGAGCCTCTACAATCTAGACTATAAATCATTTTACTCACGCTGAGTGAAATGGTAGTTTAGGGGAAGGCCTGAAATTGAATTCTCAACTGTTTATGTTATTAGTGGTCGTATTTTAAAGAAAATGGGTATGCAAAGTTGGGGAATAAGTTGCTATAATCTAGGCTATCAATAATTGTATTCATGCTGAGAAAAATGGTAGTTTAGGGGAAGGCCTAAAATATAATTCTCAAATATTGTTGTTATTAGTAGTCCTATCTTGATGAAAATCGGTATGCAAAGTCGGGAAATAAGTCGCTATAGTCTAGGTTGTAAATTATTTTATTCACGCTGAGTGAAATGGTAGTTTAGGGGAAGGCCTAAAATGTAATTCTCAAATATTTCTTATTAGAGTTGTAATCGATGAATGCTACATAACTAGGGTAATATAGTATTACATTTCCTATTATTAATGTCTTATACATTGTTACCGGACTGGCTATGATCACAAAGATATTCATGATTTTGGATTTTTGTTACTAAGTCCATATCAGCGCCGAGTAACCAGAAATGGGTAAACAGTATTTAATGAAATTCGGTATGTAAAGTCGGAGAATAAGAAACTACAGTTTATGGTATAAAATATTTTACAAATCACGGAGTCGAAAGGAAACTAAATGTGAAGGCCTACAATATAGAAAGCTCATAACATTGATCAACAATAACATTGCATTGACCATTAATTGTCGTGATGTGCTTTGTGTCATCTGTTGCCCTTCATCTCCGGTAGATAGGATTACTGCTGCGTACATAGTATTTTTTATTTGATTTACGTCGCACCGACATAGATAGTGTTGTATGTCCGGCGCTCCCTTCTCGCTCCGCCAGCCAGCTACACGCGCGCCAAGTGTCATTCTTCTAGCCTCGACGCGCAGCCCTCAGTGCGCGTGCCTGAACAGTCGTGTGTGTACTATAAAGAGGAACTCCCAGCCTGTCCAGATGCCCACTTGCCCCGGTGTCCAGCTCCAGAATACACCCTACGTCGAGCACGGAGGCTACTCCTCTTGAAAATGTGCTTCGACCAGGTGGACTGAATTTCTGGCAGTACGAGGTCTCACCTCTGGTCACCGCTCCTCTTCCGCTGCCCATATCCAGTCATACTATTACATACCGTTATATTTCCCTAATTAATGCAAGCTCCCTTGGTTTCGCCAAGTAAGAATTCTTCCAACATTGAACTTGCCTTTATGAACTCAACAAGGAAGGACTTTCCAAAACATTTATGTCAGTACTTCTGATAGTTTTCGACTATCGACTTTTCTTATCACAAGGACTATCTTTTCGAGATAGAAGTGGATGTAAATACTATAAACTTGTATATAGTGTACAAAAGATAGACTCTTTCTCAAGATTCCTAATTCATTTGCTTCAAGTTAAATTTCATTTTTATTTGTGTAAATAGTGTATTTTGCATTTGAAGCGAATAATAAAGTTGTGTTTTGTAAATCTCAACCTTGGTTACAACAGATAGGTTTTATGGCGACGATGGGACATGAAAGGGCTAGGAGTGCCTTAGGCCTTAATTAAGGTACAGGCCCAGCATTTGACTGGTGTGGACGTGGAAAACCACGGAATACCATAATAAGCGCTGCCGACAATGGGGTTCGAATCCACTATCTCCCGGATGCAAGCCCACAGCTGCGCACCGCTAACCACACGGTCAACCGCCCAGTCATACAGAGTGTAACAGCCTGCCTGAATATTGATGGGAAGTAGCTGGGGAGTAAGATAACTTTCTTCTTTAGCATGCCATTCCCCTGGTTTATAAATTTTCTGATACTACTGGTACGTAACACACTGGATCATCATAGCATTCGGGCTATTTAATCCCTACTCTGAGGCACTGATTGGAATGAACAGTGTGCATATTTAGCGTAATAATGGCAGATGAGTGTTCATGGCAATCTGTGGCCTGGTCATCCCAGCTCTGGAACTTTGGACTATTAGATTGGCATCGCAATCTAACCGCAGCACTGTTCGTTAAGTGATAAAACGTGCGGCTTTCCATTTGATCGAGTATTTTATACGATAGCACTGCTTTTAATCGCTAAATTCATACTTACGTTTTTTTTTTTTGTAATGACCTATGTTGATTTCAGGTTAAGAAAACCACAAAGTCAGTCTTTCTGAGAATCCCGTAGCGAAGCACGTGTACATCAGCTAGTTACCTTATATAAAACTAACGATAGAATTATATTTGTTAGGTTCATGAAGGACATATGGCAAGCCACCCATACAAAACTCTATAGTACTATTTACAGAGTGCACTGGGAAGCAATTTACGGTACTGTAAGCCAGTTATCCAGAGCCGATAATAATAATAATAATAATAATAATAATAATAATAATAATAATAATAATAATAATAATAAGCAGAAGAAGAAGAAGAATGAGAGGAAATACCTACAACGCCTTTCATATATCTGATTACGTGCTTTAATGCCTAATTATCACATGTAAAAGGCATATCAGGATTACTGGGATCAGACGTAGTGTGTCGGCCTCCGGATACCAAGATGTACGTTGAGTGCTCAGTCCGGAGGATTGGTTTGATCCTCAACACGTCCATCATCAACTGTCATAGATGGCCTAGAAGTCAGTGAATAGGTTACCAAGGATATCGGGAGTGATGCAGTTTCATCTTGTTTTCCTCACAGAGCTAGACGTTACTATTACACATCAGTCTACCAAGCCCACTGAAATTCAGACACCAACCGACAACATTTTCACACAATTCATAACAAGGACTGGATGCGTACGCTCATAACTTGGTCACTTTCAAATTGTCAAAGCCAAGTAAGAGACTGAGACAAGTGAGCGACATTAACAAGTTTGTTCTAGCCCGTACCATAAGACAGCAAAGATCGCAGTTGAAATTCGGCAGAGGTAGACGGAATTTTGAATGGTGGAAAAAGTCCATTCGACATGTTAAAGATCTTTGGTTACACATTTGGTGTTTCCTTGACAAAATAAATTACAACTCAGCCACAGGTTGACCAGCAGAGTTTTGATACAATAAAACGGATCATCAAAATGGACAAACAGGCAGCCTAAAATGGCGACAAACAAAACATTCCTGAGGCCATACTCTTAACACATGCTTTGTTTACTATTCTTGCTAGTGTTGTAGCTGTCAGTGACGTTTTCATTAAATTTTTAAAAAATTATTCATCACAAAGTGATTGAGAACTAGCTGTTAGTTTTAAAATATCCTGTTAAAACATGCACATTCACGTCTCGTTAACGAGATATTGACCAGCTCTCTATATAATACTAATAGCTAATGGAACTGACTGGCTACGTGCAATTTATTGTCAAAAATGACATAACGAGCATAATACAAATTGACGGCGATTTTTCAATTACATTAAATATATCTCTAGTGATTATAAACATAGAAGTGGCTTTTTGCATAAGGATCCATTTTTAATTTTGTTTTACCGGCGGTGACAGTGTGCATTAGAATCACTTACAATAGTCTTGTCACGAACAAACATATTTAACCGCAGTCAAAGACAATTATTCGAAAGCACTCGAATCGCGCTTTACACAAAACCTGAAGGCAAACTTCAATCTGTCATATGCAGGCATTACAGGCTTTCCTTAAATCATGAAACGATGTAAATAAACAGTTATCTGCGGATAATTTTTTTAGTATGATGGTGGTTGAATCATCGTAGTTACCTTCTTCTATCAATGAATTGTTGTAAAATACTGTCAGGAACATGACAGGGTGTTGTTATCTTGTCGATTACACAGAGACGAGGGAGTTGGTTTCGCGGTTCGGGTCAGCTTTGCAATCGGTAGATAGTGGGTTCGAATGGACAGAAATCAAACATGACAGCAATATTAACGCAATAAAGCTTGTTTTTATAACGTACCTACGTAAGTAGAAATTCAAAGAAAAAGTTGTTCACCATTAATATTGATGCTTTATTATTACAACTAGCATTTGTACCAGTTCTTCGCACGGGATTTTGCAATGGATTATATGTTTCCTTCATAAATTTACGCTAAGTTACGTGCCTCTGTTCAACTGTTTAATACGCTATGTTAAACTGATATTGTTCTACGAAAGCACGTGGCAGTAAAGTGAAGCACGACAAAGGTGAAAAAAGTAGAGACAGAATGAGGACGATTACAGAGCTTATTGTACGGTACAGTTCTTGGTCCGAAGTTGTGCGAAATTCTCCCTGCTTCTCGGTTACATATAGTTGTTTTTCTGACCACTTGAGTAGCGCTGTGGCTCATGAAACCCATCGTTCATGACAACCTATTTTATTACCTGTTCTATCGAAAAAGTAAAATGGCTCTTTAATTCTTTCCGTCAACCCACCTTGAAGTGACATGCACCAAGTATTCCACGGGACTTGGAGAAAAAATCCATTTTTTGGTAAGCATCTCAAGTTATTTAAGAGCCTCCGTGGCTCAGGCGGCAGCGCGCCGGCCTCTCACCGCTGGGTTCCGTGGTTCAAATCCCGGTAACTCCATGTGAGATTTGTGCTGGACAAAGCGGAGGTGGGACAGGTTTTTCTCCCGGTACTCCGGTTTTCCCTGTCATCTTTCATTCCAGCAACACTATCCGGTATCATTTCATTTCATCTGTCAGTCATTAATAACTGCCCCAGAGGAGTGCGACAGTTTTCGGTAGCCGGCACAATTCCTATCCTCGCCGCTAGATGGGGGCTTCATTCATTCCATTCCTGACCCGGCCGAATGACTGGAAACAGGCTGAGGATTTTCATTTTTATCTCAGTTATTTAACGTCGTACGATAAATATGTATACGACATAAAATACCGTCACGGAAATAACATATACCTAAACATTTGTTATATACAGCCTTTTGATAGAGCAAATTTAGCCCAACTCCAATTGACAGCTTGAGTTTATATGCGCCTCATAACACTATTTTGAATGAGTAGATTACAAAGTACACCCGCTTCTGGGCTAGGTCCGCTGGGACACAGACCGCAAATCTGCCACCTAGGCGACTACCCTAAATGCAGATCAGTATTGATTGACTGATTGATTGTTTGAAGCCAAAAAACTCAACCATCCATTAATGGCATCACCCTTATTAATCCTCCTATCGAAAAAGTGCACATGACAAAACCTTTTTGGAAATTGATTTCCATTAAGGTTGGTCATGTATATTTTGTGGGAGTGTAAAATCACTGTTTCGTTCTTCCTACAAAATCCCAGTTCAGTCAGGTATTTAGAAGTAATATTGGCCCTAAATCAAAGGACAGGTGGATTATAAATATTAAGCTTGCTAGAAATATATCCAGTAGTTTCCTAGTTATAAGAACTCAGACAAACAGACAAACCGACAGACAAGACACCAAAGCTACAAAATATTCAGATGGCCATTAGACCTGAAACGAATACGAAAAATTCGCCAACATATTCAATGTACAGACACACGGTCGTTACGATTTTATGGGATAACATGGGATAATTGACCCGCGTATAGATATCGTGTAAAACTGTTCTCTAAAGAGCAATAGGTTTCCAAGACACACGGCTGAAATTTGTCGTAACAACTTGGAGAATTTTTAGAATCAAGAAGGCTCTGAGTGAGCGAGAGATTAAACGATCTCTGGTATATATTATTAGTGCACTATCTTGCAGTGAACCTTAATGCTACGAGTGTCTGTCACTAAGTAGAAAAGGACTGACTGAAGAACTGGAAGTCAGAGAGAGAAGGATTCTCAGAAAGATCCCAAGCACAGAAATTGAGGGGAATACTGGAGACGTCACAATTCAGAAGTCCGAGATAAAGAGGCTCTTTGACTGTGCCAAGGAAACGAGGGTAGCTTTCAGATGTCATGTGGCAAGATTGTCTCCCAACGGATTGACAATCCGCTTGCTCACTTTCTGGCCAAAATCCGTAGCACCTGGCTGGTGGAGATTGAGAAGGGACATAAAAGAACCAGGGATGACAAACTTATAAAACAGACAGACTGTGAGACATTTCTTGAAGCAAGTCCGTGGTTTTCAGGAAGAAGAAAGCTACATCGAGAGAAGATGCGACGATACTGGGCAAAGATCGAATCTCAATGGCTGAACAAGCGTGGACCCAAGTAGCTTATTCGAATGAAGGATAAAAACATTAAAGTAACACAAAACAAACTAATTTTATTTTCAACCATTCAGAAGAAAAATACACTAGAACAGTAATTTGGCTAGAGCCCACAATGGTAATATTATTGCCCTGAATAAAAGAAACAGTCAAAACAGCCACCCATTTGCATTTTAAAGTGTTTATTTTCAAGAATAAATTGTATTCCATAGAGGAAAGAGAAAGTGTTTGCTCTGTTTTAAGAATAAAGCTCTAACATTTTAATATTCCGTGTACCGCATATTTTCCAACAGTTACGAGCAAACAAGTGCACGGACGTCCTTTGTAACTAAGCTAACTCCGTATACAATAGTACAAGATTCAGAACCTGCAGCGAGTGTGTTTCCTAGAGCTATTAAAATCTATTTATAACAATATGTGCTTGGTCCACCTTGCCAATACATTTCTATAATTGAAAATTATTTATTCAAACATGTTTCAGGAACATAGTTCATTCCCTTCATCAGCGAAGTCCAATCAAACAATAAAAACAATATAACACTACCTTTTTAGCCCAAATTTTAAAGAATTATTATATCATAATTAACCATATCAATGAATAAACAAACATTAGCGAAATATTATGAAAATTATCATTATATAAAATTTTAATATTTTGGTGATGTTGAATGAGAATACCTTAAATAAATTTAAGAACTTCAAGTATTATCATCTGTTTTTCTTTTCTTCCTTATATGATTAAACGCTAGTTTATACAACGGGTTCTCATCTGTACTTCTTTCATTTAAACTTGATCCAAAGTGATTTTTTTAAGCAACATACATTTCTAAACTTTCTAAAATATTCATCAATTTTCCCGTTTTGGCCGAATGTATTAATTCCATCTCATTAGAAATGCCTCTAAATTTATTATTCTTTTCAACCATATGCTCTCCTGTTGCCGACTTTTATATTTGACTGCATTAACATTTTCTTATCTTATAGCCAAACTTCTTCCAGACTGTCATATGTATCACTGTCTACATGTTTGGCATGTCAATTAGTAAATTCCTGAATTATTAAATATACCTTTATTCTCAATTTTATCTGAATCGAAAATTATCTTATTAGTATTATTATTTATTATAAGTTTTGTATGCGATGTCGATGTTCCTTTTACTGAAAATTTTAGCCAGTTGCTTCGTTTGGTTCGGATATAGGTTACCCGCACATAAATTTACGGGCATGTAAATCAAACGATAAAACCGGTCAGAGATATCATTTCAGAAAACACAACACTCTGCATCCCAGAGAGGCCGAGATATGTTGGTGAGAAAGAGAGTCGGTGCAAGAACAGATGGTTCGTTGTCGCCGAAATACTCAACCCCGTAAGTCAGGAAGTGCAAAAATTAGTTTATTTAATTATTTTTGACACCTAGTGGAAATGATGATAAATTGTTATGTCCACTGAACGAAAATTAACAAGAGAAAAACTGATTATAGCCTAACCAGACAAGCAAATTCGAAGCATTAAAAGTGTAGTTGATCTGCACTATGCATGCATCCAGAAAGCACGGAAAATGAAATCATTTGGACATTAGATTTTACGAACATCAGTAAAACAGTTCTGACATAAAAGTATGAGGATAGGATTTTTACAATTACATGATGATGCTTGTTGTTTAAAGGGGCCTAACATCTAGTTCATCGGCCCTTTACAATTACACTGAATTACTCAAATTACAGAAACTTCTTGTCACTGAAAAAATGAAATGGCGTATAGCTTTTAGTGCCGGGAGTGTCCGAGGACAAGTTCGGCTCGCCAGGTGCAGGTCTTTTGATTTGACACCCGTAGGTGACCTGCGCGTAGTAATGAAGATGAAATGATGATGAAGACGACACATACACCCATCCCCGTGACAGCAGAATTAACCAATGATGGTTAAAATTCCCGACCCTGCCGGGAATCAAACCCGGGACCCCTGTGGCCAAAGGCCAGCACGCTAACCATTTAGCCATGGAGCCGGACTTGTCACTGAAGAAAAATAACGACAGCCTTTTAAATTTAGTGCTCCCCTACATTGAAATCTTGCTCTATCATACTTCAACTGAGCTCAGTCTGTCCAGTGTTGTCGTAAGCTAACTGCGCGTAATTTGTAGAATATCCAACATAATAATGCAACGGTCTTCCACAGTATCCACCGTAACAAAACACATTAGTGGACATGACACGGTTTGCTCCGGTCGTTGCAGTGGATACAATACATTTGACAGTCACTTTCCAAGCCTCATTTACACAAAGAAAACACACGGTTTGACATAATTTGAGCTCACAGCATGAATGAGCTCATGAAAAACTACATGAAAACGCATCATACTCAACTTTCTCCATGGGTGAACATAATATGGTGTGCAATGTTACTTCTCAAATAACATGCACGAAACAATATATTTCCGCTTTTATTAATAATGATCATGCTATATTTATTTCAACTAGTATATACTCATGAAGACATTCCTAACGTTAACTACGAAAGTGCAGAGGATGAGGGCACTGTTAATGAGCTAGAACAGCCCCCGCGCAAATACCGTTCTTTCCGGATAACTTTTCCTCAGGAGAGGCTTAGTCATGACCGATCTGTTCGTATGCATGTGCATTATTAGAGATTCCACGAAACTAATAAAGCTAGAGTTAAATTAATAGTATATTTTTGTTAGGTTTATTTTTAGTAATAATAATAATAATAATAATAATAATAATAATAATAATAATAATAATAATAATAATAATAATGTTATTCGTTGTACGTTACACTAAATACTTCTACGATTTTAGGAGACGCCAAAGTGGATTTTGTCCTATAAGAGTTCTTTTACGTGCCAGTAAATCTACCAACACGAGGCTGACTTATATGAGAACTTTTAAATACCACCGGCGAAAGCCAGGATCGAACCTGCTAACCCGAGATCAGAACAGTAAAGGTTAGTCAGAATTTAGTACAACGACCTCATTTTCCTGCAGTTTATGAGGAAAAGTCTGGGATAAAAGGCATTCAACCGCCTTTTCATCTAAAGCTCGCCGGGCTGAGTGGCTCAGATGGTTGAGGCACTGGCCTTCTGACCCCAACTTGGCAGATTCGATACTGGCTCAGTCCGGTGATATTTGAATGTGCTCAAATATGTCAGCCTCGTGTCGATAGATTTACTGGCACGTAAAAGTACTCATGCGGGACAAAATTCCGGCATCTCGGCGTCTCCGAAAACCGTTGAAAGTAGTCAGTGGAACGTAAAAACAATAACATTAATTAATTATTATCATCATCTAAAGCTACCTTAGTGGAACAGCACAAATCAAGGGTTTTCTAATTTTTAATCTGGAAACAGGAGTACAGTTCATTGCTACGGTGTGACAAGCGACAATATGATGATTTGCTATTTATTTGTTTGTTTCCTATTATCTCAACCCAATGTAGGCAAATATGGCAAAACAGTAAGCCTATATTAATCCGAGATTATCGTTAATTTTGTTCGTGTTTGGTATTTAATAACGAGAAAATATTTGAAAATGGGATTTGAAAAATTACAGTAATTCCAGTTTTAAATTATTTTAATTATTTAATGTAAACTTATTAGAAGACATGAAATTACAGCACGTATACCACACTAAGGAGGATTTAAAATTAACGACATGCGAGCATCGCCATACTGTTCTGTGCAATGCGACTACTTCATATGATTCATGCACACGGATTAAAGTACTGAATGGGTAGTAAGAAAGAAAGGGAGTGGGAGATTGTATTAACCGTTAGTTACTGACGTGTCCGACTCATTGGCTGAATGGTCAGCGTAGTAGCCTTCCGTTCAGAGGGTCCCGGGTTCGATTACCGACCGGGTCTGGGATTTTAACCTCCATTGGTTAATTGTATGTTTAGTACAATGAGAGGATGGAATAATTGACTTCAGGACAGACCAATCAACTGCAGACTTTCTCAGTGCTTATTTCATAGTGTTCAGGTAGTATTACTTAGTGCACTAAAGTAAGTCTTTCAAACCAACATCATTATTTCATTTTTAATAGATTGGTAACTACTTTAGACAATGTGAGCCAACGGTTATCAATCCTTCGCACCATACGTAACCTCCGTCTTGCATGGTGGGATCACACAATGCGCCATTCCAATTTAATGAGAACTGTGGCAGAAGGCTTCATTGCAGAAAAACATCCACGAAGAAGGCCTAGAAGTACCTTCCTTAAAGAAATTCTAATTGACATCCAGGCATAGAATTATGTTTCAATGAACGAAGCGGCAAATGACAGGATGATATGAAAATGTTTCATGGCAACTGATCAGTCTTAGGACTGTGAACCAATGAAGATATAGGCCTATATGAAAATATTTTGTATAGAACTGTCTGTACCCATGAAATTTGGTAGTATTTTTTTTTTAATTGTGCGTCTTGCTGCCAAACATAAGAAGTTTTTAATATTTTCTGGTTTGCTTCAGATAAAAGGAATAAAAATAAAACACTTTTTATTGCGAAATTTTAAAATATCTTTGTTTTTGACTATTTTTTAATTCGACCAGGCCGTGCGGTTAGGGGCGCGCAGCTGTGAGCTCGCATCCGGGAGATAGTGGGTTCGAACCCCGCTGTCGGTTGCCCTGAAGATGATTTTCCATGCTTTCCCATTTTCACACCAAGCTGTACCTTAATTAAGGCCAAGGCCGCTTCCTTCCCATTCCTAGGCCTTTCCTGTCCCATCGTCGCCGTAAGACATATCTGTGTCGGTACGACGTAAAGCAAATAGCGTATTTTTAATCGTGATCGTTGTGACCACACATCGGGAGCTAAGGGTTAATTCCATGAACAGAAAAAAACAGAGCCTGCAGATATTTTGTCTATATACGAAACGAATGTGATGTAGGTTAGGTGACATCCCCGTACTCGTCAAGAGTCGAGATGGAGAAACCACGGAGAATTACTTTCTGAGGATGGAATCCTCCCGTTTCAGTCCCTCAAATCCATCATAGATGCGTGGCAGAACAAGGAATCGAACCCGGGTCAACAAGGAAGGAAGTTATTATGCTAATCCACAGCGGAATACATTTCCAAAGAAAATGAAGACGCCGTTGTATCACCACCTCCTAGGTTTAATAGAGTGACGGCTGCACAAAAGGGCAAACTGTAACACAACACAACACAACACAACACAACACAACACAACACAACACAACACAACACAACACAACACAACGGATAATCCAGTTTCTAGAAACCCGCGTCCTGCTGCTCGCCTGTTATGTATTACCTGTGCGTAGACTACCTAATTAATTATCCTCTCCCCCTCTGCTTCTAACCCTCCATGTCCCTTGGCAAGGGCATTAAGGGCTATCCTGGTGTAGCGTGTTAACACCCACTTGAAGTAGCCGCTGAGCTCTGTCATATGGAAATACGACACAGCGCATGCTGTGTCATATTACAAGAGCACTCCACTTGAGCCCAGTTCGTGTTTCTTCCTTGTGACACAGTTTTTACAACAGACAAGTGCCATGTACAAAACGCTGTAAACTACTAATTACATTTCATAGATAAGGTAGGACAAATACAGGGAGGTCCTTGAATCCGTACTTATGCATCTACGCCCTTTCAAAAGTGGGCTGTGAATGCCGAGAAGTCGCGCGCCGGATGTTGGTGAATTTGCCGCGATGAGTCATGAAGGAGGACCATATCAAATATATCGTGATCCGGATAAGTTATAATTCTACTTCGTGTACACTGATAGTAATATTTTTTTTTTTTTTTTTTTTGCTAGTTGCTTTACGTCGCACCGACACAGATACGTCTTATGGCGACGATGGGAAGGGAAGGGCTGGGAGTGGGAAGGAAGCGGCCGTGGCCTTAATTAGGGTACAGCCCCAGCATTTGCCTGATGTGAAAATGGGAAACCACGAAAAACCATCTTCAGGGCTGCCGATAGTGGGGTTCGAACCTACTATCTCCCGAATACTGGATACTGGCCGCACTTAAGCGACTGCAGCTATCGAGCTCGGTGAGTAATAAATTATTATTATTATTATTATTATTATTATTATTATTTTACCATTTGCTTTACGTCCCACCAATACAGATATGTATTATAACGACGATGGACAGGAAAAGAGTGGGAAGGAATCGACCGTGACCTTAATTAAGGTACATGCTCATCCTTTGCCTGTCCGACTCGTTGGCTGAATGGTCAGCGTACTGGCCTTCGGTTCAAAGCATCTCGGGTTCGATTCCCGGCCGTGTCGGGGATTTTAACTTTCATTGGTTAATTCCAATGGCTCTGGTCTGGGTTTTTGTACTGTCCCCAACATCCCTGCAACTCACACACCACACATAACACTATCCTCCACCACAATAACACGCAGTTACCTACACATGGCAGATGCCGCCCACCCTCATCGGAGGGTCTGCCTTACAAGGGCTGCACTCGGCTACAAAAAGCCACACGAAATTATTTTTATCATGTGCCTTGTGTGAAAATGGGGAACCACGGAAAACCATCTTCAGGGCTGCCGACAGTGGGGTTTGAACCCACTATTCCCGAATGCAAGCAGACAACTGTGTGACTCAAACCGCGAAGCCAGTCACTCGGCCTGTATGTTATTGTGGTAAAAAAAATGAAATGGCGTATGGCTCTTAGTGCCGAGAGTGTCCGAGGACAAGTTCGGCTCGCCAGGTGCAGGTCTTTTGATTTGACTCCCGTAGGCGACCTGCGCGTCGTGATGAGGATGAAATGATGGTGAAGACGACACATACACCCAGCCCCCGTGCCAGCGAAATTCACCAAGCTGAATTGACTGATTTTAGACTTAAAAGACATGGGGTGGGCTGTATCTTCTACACGACCGCAGGTGTTTATGCGTGACAACGCTTCTGAATAATCAGTTAATATGCTAGTGGCATTGAAATGGAATGCAGCGGCGGTGTGCAAACGACTGGGTACCGGGCGAAGGTACCAGAAGTAGGATATGAAGCGCAGGGTTACAGCGATGATGTGCCAGGCAATTGCCTCTCAAAGTCGTCGGGGCTAGCGTATTGTAGACGACTGAGGATGAAGGTGTCTTTGACGAAACGCACGAATTTGGGTTTGACGGTAGCATAGACCTTTACGTCGCCGCAGGGCACAAGGGGAATATCGGAGTCCACGCTGATATTTAGCGGCACGTACCGGCAGTTGTGTATGAACGGGAGGAGAGCCTGGCACATGAGCATGGCGATCTTCTGCGAAGCTGCATGTGATGGATTTGAGCACGAAGGCCAAATTGGATCTCCTCGGTGATCACAGGAACTTCAGCGAGACACACATCATCAATTGTGCGGATGTGCATGGCCTTGCTGAAGAAGCTGACGCCCAAAGGAAATTTATTACAAAGTCACTGTGTGTGTTTGTTATTCATATTTCTTGGTTATTTTATTAGTTTGTCTGTTTACGCACAAGTATTGCTAAGACCAGATGAGCCGTTTTTTATTGTGAGATACAATAACTTATCTGGCTTGTCGCCTACTAACACGGATGGCTAATTATATACACCGAGGATGCACTGCGTATCATTCCATGCCAGTCGGTACATGTGCTTATTTAAGTCGAAGAGAGAGCAACTTCTGCCCTAATCTTCCCAAGTCTACCACAATGGTGCCATTATGACGAGAGAATCTTTTTTCAATGATACACACGTCACGGCTCGGAAACTGCATTCAGAAGTCACTACGAAGCAAATTAAGAAATTCTCACATTTTCTATCCCGTTTAACTTTGACCCTAAGGATTGTAGTACAACTGTTGTGTAAGCATCATGTCGGGCTCTATGGTATCCTACATGGAGGTGGGGCGGTCGAATGATTTGGCTTGAGACTTGCGAATGTTTTGGTTTTACAATCAATTATTTTTGTTTGGTATTGTATTAACTACTCTGTTTGTTTATGGACGAAATGACACCAGAATTGTTCCGATCAAATGAGTCATTCACTGGTTCGACGTGCACTGGTACCATTCAAAATCAGAGGTTCGGGGGAACAGCCCCCACGCCAACTCCTCACGGCCTAATGACATCAGCGCGATAAGATTATACAAATATTATGAGACATGTAGACGGAGGACCGACCTTTCCAGTAGTACATTTATGTTAAACGTGCTGCTTATTCTTAAAGGGTAACTGTCACGGACCCAAGAACTAAATTTCGTGACGCTCACCCTCCGAGCACGAGTGGCTGAGTTTTAAGACGTAATGTTAATAATCTTCAACGTACCAGTCAGTCAGTAAACATGGATATCTAGCATTTAAGCATTACGCAATGCTAAATCACTGTTTCGGTATTTGAATAGGAGGACAGCGCGTAACCCGGCTGTATACTGTAATAAAAGCAGTTCATAGAATAAAATTGCTTCATAAAGATACAGGCAAGGAGGGTCAGCCAGGAATTGTTGGCTTTACGCCAGATGAACCGAGATCGACTCTCGTCATTGAAATCTATCTAGTGAGGAAAAAACACGGCGATAACAATATCATGCCACTATGAGGTCGTACATTTAACAACTGCCTGATTTATGACGTTGTTCAGCCATTTAATTACAACATTATGTCCGGATCCATGGCTAAATGGTTAGCGTGATGGCCTTTGGTCACAGCGGTCCCGGGTTCGATTCCCGACAAAGTTGGGAATTTTAACCATAATTAATTAATTTCGCTAGCACGGGCGTTGGATGTATGTGCTGACTTCATCATCATTTCATCTTCATCACGACGCGCAGGTCGCCTACAGGAGTCAAATCAAAAGACCTGCATATGTCAAACCGAACTTGTTCTCGAACACTCCCGGCACTAAAAGCCATACGCCATTTCATTTTCATTACAACATGATCATGTCGACTGCAAGTTTACAACATTCTGTAAGGTCTTAGAAACACGTCTAGACGACATTTATTCTTTAACAACATGTGCATGCTATTTCTTACTTTACTAGGCCAGACTTGCATTTTAAATGCTTGCGGCATATAATAATGATTTCTGTTTGCCTTAGCTTTAGTCTAAAGTGAATCCTGGGAAACCATGGCTCGAGAACTACGAATTTCATTTTTGTGTCCGATCAGCGGGAACACTTAGATGAAGCTGGTAAGAACAATATAAACTGGCTACACTTCAAAGATGGATTGTTTCGCCAACATTTTTGTCAATGGATTGCCTAGAGCCAAATTTCTTAGAGAAAAAGTTCACAAATGGATGTTGCTTCTCAGGAATGTTCCCCTCAAAATAGCCTTCATTGTTACTGTATAATTACACAAAAAGGCATTGAAAATTCGGGCTCCCTCGGATGTGGAACCCGAAATGGAGTCTTTGCACTAAAAATTGAACAAGACGAAGAAATCGTGGTTCTACATCTAATCAAAATGTCCGACTCGTTGGCTGAATGGTCAGCGTACTGGCCTTCGGTTCAGAGGGTCCCGGGTTCGATTCCCGGCCGGGTCGGGGATTTTAACCTTCATTGGTTAATTCCAATGGCCCGGGGGCTGGGTGTTTGTGCAGTCCCCAACATCCCTGCAACTCACACACCACACATTACACTATCCTCCAACACAATAACACGCAGTTCCCTACATATGGCAGATGCCGCCCACCCTCATCGGAGGGTCTGCCTTACAAGGGCTGCACTCGGCTAGAAATAGCCACACGAAATTAAAATCTAATCAAAATGCTCAGCGTTAATACGCTTATTTAGTGACGATTTATGTACATACACTTATCACCGGTACTAGCAGGGGCTCCGAAGACAAGTGAGTAGTAGTTTTTGTTTGATTAAGATATCAACATTAGAGGAATGCAGTCGTGATGAAGAGGTAAGGTCCACCAGTAACGTAATTCTGAAATACATGTGCTGTTTGTTCTGAGTAGAATGCACTTTAAAGGGGCTGACTGCAAACAAACTTGAGGGTTTAACAACGGTGCCATATTGCCATTTGAACAGACCAATATTACTGCAAAAGATTTATATAAATAAATAAATAAATAAATAAATAAATAAATAAATAAATAAATAAATAAATAAATAACAGTACACTCGAATTAAGATTGTAGGTAGCTCATCGTCTGGCTCCTTAACTGAATTGTCAGCGTAGAAGTCCTCGGTTCAGGGGGCCCTGTATTCGATTCTCGGTTAGGCCGGAAAACTTCCTATAATTAATTCCCCTGGTTCGGGAACCGGGTGTTTGTGTTCGTCTTAATATATTGCTGTACGTCTACACACAACACCCCATACTACCAGCCACCGCAGGAAGACGGAATAATCAATACATCCCTCCGGATAGGGTTAGCATCAAGGACACCCGACCATAAAACTGGGCCAACCCCACAACAAGCAGCGACCCAATAAATAGCGAAAAAGAATAAAGTGCCCCATTGCATCTATGAGACACGTCCACTTCTTTTCCTTTTTCTACTTTTAGGTATTTACCAACGATTAAGATTATACTATATTTTACTTAGATTACAGGCTTAACTTCCAAAATAAAAAATGTGACTTAAACATCTAGATGTCATTATGTGCCACAAGGTTTGTAGCATCTTTTAAAACCAAAACCTCACCTTCATTAGGACACATCACAACGATGGATGCGGAACTTCATTGAATGAAAATTGTGAAATCTGCTCTAGTACGATTTACTGAAGTGAAAAGGACAGTAGAGCGGTACAGCGAGTGCTTATGGGCTGTTTATCTAATGCAATAGTGTCGCCTAATATATGATTAATATGAGCTGTAATAATCGACTTTCTATTAAGAGTGGTAGGTTAGTGTTACACATCACCAGAACTGAACAGGATTTTAACTGGCTATTTGTAAGAGAACGTACCACTTGAATGAACTGTAATACAACAAAATTTCGTTAGGAATAAATCCGGCATTCGAATTACACGCAATCCAGTTAGAGGACGGTGCAAAAATATCGGAAAACTGTACAGTGGGGATTTGAAATCCTATGTGGGGATGTAAATGTGTTTGAACCTGTAAGCCTTCTGGTTCGTTCGTCAATATTCATGGCAAGCGGTGAGCGGCAAGCAATCTTCAATTAATTACAGTTTCTATCGGGCTGGACCGGGGGAGGACAGGCACTTCCCACTCCAATAACCACAACCTTTTCAGCCTCGCACAGTTTCGGAACTAGGTCTTCCCTTATCCACACCATTATAAAATAACCATTTTGTATTACACTGGCCGTAAATGAAATCCCAAGACCAAGAAAAGGAATGCAATTTAGGTTAAGCAAATTTTATAGGTAACATACTTATGTGATTAAAGTTTCTAGCTCAAAGTTTCAGGTATGTGTGAGAAGACATGTGCCATGGTGGTATATTAATAACCACCGTGGTCGCCAACATTTTGAATGCAAGCATACAACCGTGCTCTATGCCATTTTGTTGGATGGAATTCCACGCCAGTTGCACTTGTCAATCAATCAATACTGATCTGCATTTATGGCAGTCGCCCAGGTGGCAGATCCCCTATCTGTCGTTTTCCTAGCCTTTTCTTAAATGATTTCAATGACATTAAAAATTTATTGAACATCTCCCTTGGTAAGGTATTCCAATCCCTAACTCCCCTTCATATAAATATTTGCCCCAATTGGTCCTCTTGTATTCTAGTGAAATCAGCAACGGTTAATGCTGGTATTGGATGACGCTGGATTTTTCTTCCAATATCGTCCCATACGTGCTCAATGAGCGAAAGGTCTGATGACCTCGCAGGCGGACGCAAATGGTCGACACACTGTCGAACACGTTGGGTCAGAGCAGCGGTATGAGGACGAGCATTATCCTGTTGGAAAACACCGTCAAGAACTACGAATCGGTTCGACTCCAGTGTTGGCAGTCATCTTGACTATATATTTTTCTCAGTGTATTTATGAAATTGCTGAAAGAAATCCTGCGGTAATTTCTTAATTCAATTTCACAAGCACTTTGTTTCTATTCCTCCTCTTCAAAACTTACAGTTATACCATGACAAGCGCAAGAAAATCATTGAATATCTTAAACAAATGCACTAGTAACGCTAGAATTATACCTCACTCTTCCTGGCCCTGTGAGAAACGATTTTATTCTTCCATCACCGTCCGAAAGTAAGAGTAAGTTCGAAATTTAGAAAAATATAGGATCAAACTCTTTTCTATAGAAATCATGTGCAAGTACTGCCCGTTCGAGTGATGACGTATGACTGTTCTTCCAGTTTCGTAGAGGAGGGTATACTCTTCACATCCGAGTGATTACTCCAACTAGATTTCGTCAAATTGTAAGACAGCAAAACTTGCATATCTCTGGTTCATTTTTTCTACCACGCCGCTCGGAGGCTGAAATCGATTTTTGTAAAAATAAAAGGGGGAAGATTATTTTGTAAAAAAATTAAAAGAACTGCTTCCACAAAATTAAAATGGACAACAATGAAGGAGATAATAATAGGTCCCAGAAAAATAATAATAATCAGGAATAAAACTATCATGTCCTTATTATCAAAAATACTTATCGTTGTCCTGCATCAGCAATAAAATTCAACTTCATAAATAGATATGATATGCATTTCCGCATAATTATATTTTGGAGCATATTTTCCAGTCGGGCTAAGCGACTGAATGGCTGGGAACGGGCACGGTCAGAAAAGTATCGAAGTGATTATAATCTCGATATTTAAATTACAGTATCCGATAGCTCAAAAATTAGGTGGCCAGTGATTTATCAGAATACAGATACATTTGATCTTTGTAAGCTTTAATTATATTTATAATACTGAGTACGCCAAGAGCTGAAAGCTTGTGTTATGGGTTCGAGTCCCGAATGAGATTTCTTCTGAATGTTCTCGTTCCAGTCTTTGATAGGAAGTTTGGGAGTAAGGTCAACGGAGATCTCTGAACTCCTAAACTATTAATTTTAACTTCCCTGTCGTCTGAAGTGAATGATCACGAGTGGCTATGTAAGTCGGTAAATGCACCACGAAGTGATAATGACAACGAAAGACACATGTTGGCAATTTCTTATTTCACTTGTTACACCACGCTGTACACTCCTTGTTTTGGAGCCTCGCAACCATTTCAAACAATTAGAGGTTACATGGCCAGCCACATACAGGCCAATAATTCTTCAAAGAACGAGGGGCGGCAGCCAACTCCATGCATTTCACGTCCGCCAACTGCAGCGGTTTTAAGTTAACTCATTACAGAACACATTCGTTTTCCAGCTTAGTAATTAGAGAACAGGCTTGCATACTGACGAAACTGGCCTGTCGATAACGTGCAGTAGTGTTCCCCCGTTGGCACCCAAAGTCTTATGTATGATTCGCGGCGTCTATGGACTTCTTTGAATGCAAAACGTGTGAGATGTGAAAAGTGCTTCTAAAACGTATTCGACACTGTCAGATATGTTAGCCCTCTCTAGCTTGATATTAGATAACAGGGCCGAAGGTAAGGTTTTACCAACGGATTGAGACGTTTCGAATCGAATTAGTGTATGTGAAATACCTTTCGAAATGAATACGTGAAACACCTTCACCTTTGTGACGTTTCGAAACGAATACGTGAAACGCCTTCACCCTTGTGACGTTTTGAAACGAATACGTGAAACGCCTTCACCTTTGTGACGTTTCGAAACGAATACGTGAAACGCCTTCGCCCTTGTGACACTTTCGAAACGAATACGTGAAACACCTTTACCTTTGTGACTTTTCGAAACGAATACGTGAAACGCCTTCGCCCTTGTGACGTTTTGAAATGAATACGTGAAACGCCCTCGCCCTTGTGACGTTCTGAAACGAATACGTGAAACGCCTTCGCCCTTGTGACGTTTCGAAACGAATACGTGAAACGCCTTCGCCCTTGTGACGTTTCGAAACGAATACGTGAAACGCCTTCACCTTTGTGACGTTTCGAAACGAATACGTGAAACGCCTTCACCTTTGTGACGTTTCGAAACGAATACGTGAAACACACTTGCTCTTGTAACGTATGGAAACGAATACGTGAAACACTCTTGCTCTTGTAACGTTTGAACGTTTCGAAACGAATACGTGAAACACTTCTGCTCGTGTAATGTTTGGAAACGAATACGTGAAATGCCTTAGCTCTTGTGACGATTCGAAACGAATACGTGAAAACCTTTTGCTCTTGTAACGTTCGGAAACGAATACGTGAAAACCTTTTGCTCTTGTAACGTTCGGAAACGAATACGTGAAAACCTTTTGCTCTTGTAACGTTCGGAAACGAATACGTGAAAACCTTTTGCTCTTGTAACGTTCGGAAACGAATACGTGAAAACCTTTTGCTCTTATAACGTTCGGAAACACTTTTGCTCTTTGTAAAAGGCCACGGCCGCTTCCTTCCACTCCAACCCCTTTCCTGTCCCATCGTCACCATAAGACCTATCTGTGTCGGTGACACGCAAAGCAACTTGTAAAAAGAAAAGTATTTGGGTTTAAACCTGATTTTTAAAGCTGCATACTGTTCTTAACCCCACGAGGTTTCTAGCTGAAAATTGCTTCCTTTGATCCATGAAGATTCGATGGATAATAATTCCCTAGCGATCTGAAATACACCGCACTGGAAACTACTTTCACGGTTTTTGGAGACCCCGTGTTACTGGATATTATCCCGAAAAAATTCTTCCACGTGCCTGTAAAGTTATCGTAAGGAGGCTGACGTATCTGAACACCTTCAGATACCACCGGACTGTTCTGAGATAGAATCCGCCATATGAGCCACTCGGTCAGGTCGGACGACGGAACAAGTAATAATTGAATGACTTGTGGACTGCGTTACACGAATAGACTAAGAAATGTGTGAAACTGCAGTGTATTTGGCTGGATGACTTTCTTTTCTGTATGATTAATGAGTCGTTAAGAGATGGAGGCGTTTTAAAAAATAAGCAAAGGAATATATATAAGAAGTACTACTTAAGTAATTACAGTAACGTACAAAAACATGAGCCAATTGCATAATATTAATGAAGCTGGATAGTAGGGGAAAGTTTGTGTAATGGGGGGGGGAGGGGGGAGAGTGTTTTTCTTGTGTGCTCTTAGAGAATTATTTATAACACATTATGTATAATTAGGAAAGTCTCAATAATGAGCCTTGCGAAGATTTTAGAGAGGATTTCAGAGAGCCGTTATTAACAGAGAGGGAGCGCGATAAAAGTCGTCTATGAAGGAGAGATGGGAATTATGCACTGCGTATTCATGTAAGTGGTGAGCACTAGATTTATCAGTTTATTTAGGAACAGCCTTTTTGTATGTTCATAATAAGTACGCAATATAATTAATTTAATTAAAATATATTATATCCCCATGTTGTACAAACCTAGACGGATTTTCTCTCCATCTGATGTTTTAGAACGTATATTAATTTCTGAACAAAGTTCTTTTACATACGATGGCATGAAACTAGCTTTCCCTAAAACATTTGAACCAGACTGTTTTAACATTTGTTAAAAATTGAGACGACGTTTCGTGATATACAGATAGCGGAACATAACAAACTCTCTTTATCAGTTTTCTCAAACCACAAGTATAACAACCGAGAACGACGTTTTTTGGAGAAAACTATTTTCATCCCACCTGTGTACGGAATGATTAAATATTACACCAACAACGCTTAGTATGTTGAGCGGGATGGCAAACTAATCGATTTTCAAGGTGAAATTCGTGTCCAGAAATGCATGGTGTAAGGATTGTGGGGAATCAAAATTTGAAAAAGGTTTGGATACTGATGGGCGTGCGTACTATATTTTGCCAAGAAACCTACACTAACCCTAGTAAAATATCATATCGAGAATTAAATTACTGAAGATGTTCGACTTGTGGACGTCCAACTTGATTGCACAGCCAACATCGGCTGTGCAGAGATTGGCACACATGGTCAAAGACGTCTGGCCTTATGCTCGGAATTTCAGTCGTTGCGTGGATTCTTGCGACGAGGTCCTGGAGTCTCATACGCCATGCCTTTGATGGTATTACAAATAAAAGATGAGAAATGTAAAATCTAAACAAACTTTGACGCCCAACAACGTCTAAATTATGTGGATCCCTTCTTGAATTTGTCATCCTGCACAGCATACCAAGCGTTGTTGATATTAATTTGAATCCCTCTGTTTAGGCTATTCTATGTGATGTCACTTAGATTTAGCAGTGGATAGAAAACATGTATTTTTCTTCTTTATGTGACGTTATTACCTAACTGCGGGATTGAAAGTGATTTTCCCAGGAAGATGCGGGTACGATTCTTCCTTAGAAAGTCGAACAAATTGGAATGGAGATTTCTCCATTTGGAGAGTCACATTGTCCTGAAGTTCATTCAAGCTACGAGAAATAAATAACAACGTTATTATTATTATTATTATTATTATTATTATTATTATTATTATTATTATTATTATTATAACTGACTGGTGTGGAAATGGTTAATCCTGTTTATAAGCAAAGTTAGAATATATATAAGGTATACAAGACGAACTACTAGAGTAGATACCATCCGAAGTTATTCTAAATAGATTAACTCTCCAATTATTGGTGATAGTGAGCCAGACGTCTCTTAAACTGCCCGTCCCATTTAGAGACGAACCTAATTTCAGTAGTACGGTGCGTATGGTTGATATTAACTGACGCCTGTTGTGAAGGTGTAAGCAGTTGTGTTATATGATTAGTATCAGCACTTTGATGCAAGAGAACTTGAGACAAATTTTTTATTTCCAACATTGTCGACGTGAATCAGTGTTGTCTCCAGGTTGTGGAAAAAAGTCCCAAACATCCATTCAGTAGCAGATCGTCATTGCGCAACCCGTCTGCACAAAACAAACAACAGTTCAAGGACGATATATACGCATATACAGGATGAACCGAAATTCGCGCACTCGGGCGTCACAGCCAGCAATAAAAAGAATGTGTCTCACAAAAGCTCGCCCTGCGAGTATATCCGGCAGGAAAAGGACGTTGAAGAGTGGCAATCTGGCAACACTGTAACCACATGTAGGGTAACTACCTCTGTCAGCACATAATAGTCGTGCTGTACAGTTGGTGCAGTGGATAGAGTTTTGGGTTAGCATGCAGGAGGTCGAGGGGTCGATCCTGGGTTGAGGCGTATGTTTCTTACTTCGTAAATATAGTCCAGGTGGTTGGTATCTAGCATCTTAATCGTCGAAGGCGAATAAATTCACCCCCACGGCGTGGAAAGGGCATCTTTCAAAGCTGACCAATGAAAATGATTGTTCGTCCATTTCTAGGATCGTAGTATGTAAGTGCAAATGGTTTCTAGCGGACCCACAGCAACTGCTGTTGACGATTAACATGCCAGATACCATACGAGTATGTCTCAACCCAAGATCGACCCCTCGACCTCCTGCATGCTAACCAAAAACTCTATCAACTGCACCAACTGTACAGCACGACTAAGACGTGCTGACAGAGGTAGTTACCCTTCATGTGGTTACAGTGTTGCCAGATCGCCACTCTTCAACGTCCTTTTTTCTGTCGGATATACTCGCAGGACGAACTTTTATGAGAGACATTTTTTATTGCTGGCATGTGAGGAGTCGCGCTGCGACGCCCGAGTGCGCGAATTTCGGTTCATCCTGTATATGCTCGCACAGCCACTAATCTGTGCCACGAGCTTCGAAACACCACGGGCGTTACTGTAAATATCTAAACTGTACGCGATACACTCCATGATGTATTCACGAAGACCACTCACGGCTTCTTCAATTCGACGACATCACAGCGTGGTTTACGTTCGATGGGCTAGAGCACGTCAGACTTGGAAACGAGACGAATGGTCCAGAACGTGGTTCACTGACGGTCTGTGAATTGGTTTCACCCTGGTAACAAATCTCTGCGCATACGGAGGGTGAAAACAGGAACGTTACAATGAATCACTCTCAGTAGAACGTTACCAACAGCTTGGAGTTTCAGCTCTATTCTGGGCAGATATGATATTCGGCCCCCGTACACATTCAAGGACACGTCACGACCGCAGAGGACGAACGAAACATTCTCAGACCGACAGTAAGTGGTTTTGCAGAGACTGTAAGGGAAGCATGATAGCTCGATAACGCTCGAGAAAGTGCAGCAGCTGTGAATGGATGCATGGAGGGACGTGGGATCCTTAGAATGGACTGGTCAGTGTCTTCCTCGGACGTGAACTGCAAAGAGCATAAGTGGACCTTTTTTTTAAAGATTAATTTCCAACCGGTCCACCTCTGTGGTGTAGTGGTTAGCATGATTAGCTGCCACCTCCGGAGGCCCGGGTTCGATTCCCGGCTGCCACGAAATTTGACAAGTGGTATGAGGGCTGGAACGGGGTCCACTCAGCCTCGAGAGGTCAACTGAGTAGAGGTGGGTTCGATTCCCACCTCAGCCAACCTGGAAGTGGTTTTTCGTGGTTTCCCACTTCTCCTCCAGGCGAATGCCGGGATGGTACCTAACATAAGGCCACGGCCGCTTCCTTCCCTCTTCCTTGCCTATCCCTTCCAACCTTCCCATCCCTCCACAAGGCCCCTGTTCAGCATAGCAGGTGGGCGACGTACTGGTCATTCTCCCCAGTTGTATCCCCGACCAAGAGTCTGAAGCTCCAGGACACTGCCCTTGAGGCGGTAGAGGTGTGATCCCTCGCTGTGTCCGAGGGAAAAGCCGACCCTGGAGGGTAAACAGATGATGATGATGATAAGGAATTTCCAACCGTCAACATCCACTACTAACGATTCAGGTCCCAAATGATGCTGTCATCGAGGTGTGGGACCGTTCGCCTAAACAAATGTTCGATGATTTAGCACTGAGCATTCAAGTTTGCCACAGGGTACATGGAGGACCAAAACTTGATTGACTCCTGTGACTGCATTGAAATGTTTTGACTGAGGAGGTTCCATTAATCTGTTTGGTTTAGTCACATACTGAGTGATTTTCATTTAATACATTTACGTTGTATTTACTACTCTGAGTTTTATATTTAAAAATCGGTTTCACCTTTACACAATCTGGTGCATGTTTAACCGTTTTTGATTTGTGTTACACTGTCGGTTGAACAATGGTTTTTATATATTCTCATCTGTACCTGCTTCTGGATCTCCTTTTTTCCTGTTACTAAGTTGACCATACACTTGATTTGCCTTCTGGATATGAAGGTTCATTTCTAAGTCTGGTTTTCAATCTGAGGTGATTTTTGTTCCCAGGCATTCATATCTGGTAACTTGTATCAGTTAACTGTATTACTACGCTAATCAGTTTTAAATTCTCATTACATACCGAGTGCCCAAATATTAACTGTATAGTAATGAATACGCCTTGCTACCAGTTTTATTGTCTCTCTCTCTCTCCATGCTTGTTCCTCCTCACCCCACCCTGTCGTATGTTATGCAGGTAGGGCAGGTGAAAGAAGTAGCGTACGTCAGGCGAAGTGCTCTGCAAGAGCTGGGCAATTAGTTGTACACCATGTCGCTCGTTTGTCACGAGGCCGCCTGCAGCTGGGCACGCATTGTCACGCGTTATTGATAACGTCGCTCTGTCCGTCCGAATACTGAAGAGGTTAATCACTTACTACAACAAATGTGAAGAGGCCACGACAATGCTTTGATACGGTACTTGCTGACATGCACATGTTGGGAATTAAGGAGGGAAATATGCCGTGAAATATCTTTGCAGTAGGATAGAGGGTATTCGCATATTCTAGCAATTGATTCAGCTACCTATTGGCACTTCTATATTAGAAACAGTTTTTTGCTACTAGTTGCTTTACGTCGCACCGACACAGATAGGTCTTATGGCGACGATGGGACAGGAAAGGCCTGGGAATGGGAAGGAAACGGCCGTGGCCTTAATTAAGGTACAGCCCCAGCATTTGCCTGGAGTAAAAATGGGAAACCACGGAAAACCATCTTCAGGGCTGCCGACAGTGGGGGTTCGAACCCACTATCTCCCGCATGCGAGCTCACAGCTGCGCGCTCCTAACCGCACGGCCAACTCGTCCGGTAGAAGAAGGAGAAGAAGAAGAAGAATTTTTTTTGTTAGGGGCTTTACGTCGCACCGACACAGATAGGTCTTATGGCGACGATGGGATAGGAAAGGCCTAGGAGTTGGAAGGAAGCGGCCGTGGCCTTAATTAAGGTACAGCCCCAGCATTTGCCTGGTGTGAAAATGGTAAACCACGGAAAACCATTTTCAGGGCTGCCGATAGTGGGATTCGAACCTACTATCTCCCGGATGCAAGCTCACAGCCGCGCGCCTCTACACGCACGCCCAACTCGCCCGGTAAGAAGAAGAATAAGAAGAAACAATTTTACGAGGTGCTTTATATATAATCTGTACCTATACCTATATCCAGGAATGTGTGATCCGACTTTGTTATATTTAATTTAACTTAGTGGATGCTACCAGACTTTTATTCACTTTACAGCAGCATTCCTTTGATACATGTCACAAAGACTCTTAAATTAATATCACCTAACTAATTAACTAAACTCATTTAATTTACTCTAGTGCAATATGCGTGTTCGTTTCGAAATGTCACAAGAGCAAAACTGTTTCACGTAGGCCTATTCGTTTCGAAACGTCACAGAACAAAACTGTTTCACGTATTCGTTTCGAAACGTCACAAGAGCAAAACTGTTTCACGATATTCGTTTCGAAACGTCACAAGAGCAAAACTGTTTCACGATATTCGTTTCGAAACGTCACAGAACAAAACTGTTTCACGTATTCGTTTCGAATAGTCTCAAGAGCGTGTTCGCTTCGAATAGTCTCAAGAGCGTGTTCGTTTCGAAATGTCACAAGAGCAAAACTGTTTCACGTATTCGTTTCGAAACGTCACAAGAGCAAAACTGTTTCATGATATTCGTTTCGAAACGTCACAAGAGCAAAACTGTTTCACGTATTCGTTTCGAAACGTCACAAGAGCAAAACTGTTTCACGTATTCGTTTCGAAACGTCACAGAACAAAACTGTTTCATCTACTCGTTTCGAAACATCACAAGAGCAAAACTGTTTCACGTACTCGTTTCGAAACGTCACAAGAGCAAAACTGTTTCATGTATTCGTTTCGAAACGTCACAAGAGCAAAACTGCTTCACGTATTCGTTTCGAAACGTCACAAGAGCAAAACTGTTTCACGTATTCGCTTCGAAACGTCACAAGCCCAAATGTGTTTCACGTCACAAGACCAAGGGTGATTCCGTCACAAGACCAAAGGTCCTGGAACCTACGTGAAATATTTTTGCTCTTGTAACATTTCGAAACAAATATGTGAAACATTGAAAACCATCTGTTTACTTATATAGTGTATTTGTATATATTCTAAAGACGCTTTTAATTTGAAGTTTTGCTAGTGATTTTACGTCGCACTTACACATCGAAGGTTTTCGGGGACGCAAGTATGCGCGAGGGCTAGGACTGAAAAGGTACAGCCCCAGCATTGCCTGATGTGAAATGGGAAACCACGGAAAACCATGTTCAGGGTTCCAGACGGTAAGATTTGAACCCACCATCTCCCGAATTAAAGCTCACAGTTGCGCGACGCTAATCGCACAGCCAACTCACTCGGTCTATGTTACGGATGCTACTCCTAATGAAGCCAGTTCCGTTATGAATGGTGTAAAAATATTATTAATAGGGTCGGTTGGTATGTGCATTTCAGTGGGCTGGGCAGACTGGTAAGTAATAGCTACTTCTAGCTGGGCGAGGAAAGAAACTCACTCGTTATTTATTTTACAGGCCCGTTCAGTGACGCCTACATCTGTGACAGCTCATGGAGAAACTGCTGAGGATTCAACCAGCTTTCGGGCTGAGCACTCAACATACATTACATACGTGCATATTCTCCCAACCAATCGTAAGACCACCCAAGCGGCGTTTTCACTCTCCGATACGTAAGCTCCAATATTGGAGGCGCGCGCATAGTTCTTGACCTTGCAAGCAGCCTGCACGTGTTCGACCTCGCAAGCATCAGTCGCCAGTCTGAATCTCAGCTGTTAACATGGTGAGACAGTTATCATTGCAACAACGTATTTTCGTATGTAAAAGTTATTTTCTACGAGTAGGTTCGACGGGTAGGCGACGCATTCGCTCAACAATTTCCTGGTGAAGTGCCACCTTTATAGGTACATCCCTGTAATTGTAAACAAATTTGAAACTACTGGCTCAGTGCTCAATAAAAACCATGAGCGCACACAAACAGTCTTAACAGAGGAAAAATTAGACGAATCTTGAACGGTCACCGCATAAATCACTCACAAAATTAGCACAAGGAAGGATTTCGGTTTCCTCTGTACACAGAGCTACAAAGCTGTTACACATCAAACCGTACAGGTTTACATGGGCCCATTGTTTAAAACCTGCTGATCCAGCCACAAGTGTGAGATACTGTGAGTGGTATTTTGCATCATTGAATGATCGTTTTGTGTTCTTTTCGGATGAGGCTTGGTGTAATCTTAATGGTCTTTGAACAGTCAAAACTCTCGCTATTGGTATGCAGAAAATTCTAATGGTATTTATGAAGTCTCTCATTATGATAGGAAGGTTTGGTGTGTGTTAGTGCAAGACGAATAACTAGGCCTATTTTTTTCGAGACGACAGTAAATGCAGAGAGGTACCAAGATGACATGTTGACGCCATTCTTCCATCAGCTAACGCAAGAAGAAAAATAATCGCGTGGGTGGTTTCAACAAGATTCAGTCCCTACTCATAGAGCAGAAGATTCCCTTCTTACAATCTCGGAAGTGTTTTCAGAGTGAACAGTGCTGGTCTATTTCCCCCCCTCGTTCTCCAGATCTAACAGGGTGTGATTTTTACTTGCGGAGTAAACTGAAAGCAAAAGTGCATCGAACAAATCCTCACACACTGGAGGAATTGAAAGTAAACTTTACGAATGAAATCAGAAACATTGCAGTGGCAGACATCACTCGCGTCATCCAGAATGTGGTTAACGGATAAAATGCCTGTATAACCCAGGAAGGACGGTACTTCCAGCATCTTTTATACTGTAAGACAGGGCCTCTCAAACGCCCAAACTCTCACGCGTGCAGAGCGAGGTGCATAGGCTCTATGCACTGTGCATCGGTACGCTTCGCCTCAACTCGGCTTGACTCGGATGGTGTAGTGTGCTGAGAGCGACGAAGCGTTTGGTGGTAGACGACGTGTTTATCAGTGAAATAGAAAAGCGCACGACAACAACATAATAATGGAGCAACCTGTTTCGAAGAAAGCAAAGACTTCCGAAAGTCCATTTCAATCGAACTGGGAACTTTCGTATTTTTTTTGTTTGTTTGTCGTGACGATAACGCCAAATGCTTAATCTGTGGGACGATAATTACGTGCGTAAGAAAATAATCTATTGAAAGACACTACAACAGACTACATTCGGAAAATTATTGTGAAATCATAGGAGACGTCAGAGAGAAAGAATTAAGGAAGTTGAAACAGCTTGAAGAAGAGCATTCTATATCTACAAATGAGTTTTGTTCCAGTACTATAGCATTTTCATTTTCATTACGGGTTCTGCATTTTTTAAAATTATGTTTACATTCCTCTCAAACATGTATGTGTATTTCTAATTCGCTTTTTTAATTTTTTTAATAACACTGGTAACCTTGTCCCATACAACTGTGCGTCTTCGCTCACCACACGTACACATTTCGCAGTGGGGGAGAAACAGCAGTGAAGGTGAGGAACGCGGAGACAGGCCGAACGGGGAGACAGGTGTAGGGAGAGAGGAGTGGGGGGTCTGCACTCTGGTCAACCAAGCGAAGTCGTCTTTTCCACCGTGCACAGTGCATGCACCACGCGCATGCACCCTGAGAGGCCCTGCTGTAAGATTTCATATAAGGCTGTATACACGCTGAAAGCAGGGCGGTCGCGCGTTACATAAGTTCGGCTGAGGCCACTGCCGTAGCGCAGAGTACAAACACCTTGCGTTCGCTATTAGTTTATATGGGAGACCTGTACATACATGCATACATACTGTACATACATACATACATCAGATCAAATATTTCAAGTTAACAGAAACTAAAACGCGAGGATGCTAGTGTGCACGTTAACATGTTCTGGGGGTTTTGTTCTTGGACAAAAACCTTCATTTCTTCCGAAGTGATTTAACATAACATAAACTATATCCTATCGGTTCAGAAATGTTATCGATTATTTCATATCGATCTCTCTCTTCCCTCTTGTACGATCGACAACACTCAAGTAATCTTAAGGGGCCCATAGACGTGCAATATTATTGCGCAAAATGGATTGTACAATATGTTGTTAGCATCCTACAGACGTACAATATTATTGCACAAAAATCGAGTTTGTGCAATAAATAGAATCGTGTGGAGATAGTATTGATAGTTGTGCAATATATTGTGCAAAGCGGTCATAGACGTACAATATGCGTTGCAATATAGTCAGTCCATGCCGGTATTTTATTTGGTGATTATATTGAGTGACACTGATCTTTGCTGCGTTTTGATCGCCGTGGGCGTAAGTGCCAAAAAGAAGCAGAAACGGAAAAGAAGCACAAGGGCTAAACAGTGGTTTCTAGACAGAGAAAAGTACACTCATGAAAATTTACTCAATGAACTGAGAAAATGGGAACCAAATGATTTTCGAAACTTTCTGCGCATGAATGGTGAATTGTATGAGGAACTCCTCGCTTTGCTCTTAACGTCCCACAGAGCCGGAAGGCCATGGTACACTTCGACAAACTCCAAAATAAACTTTTTCTCCTCCTTTTTGCCTGCCATGACGATACCTTCTCCAACGCTTGTTGATACCAGCTGGCGGGAGGACGGTATATTGCACAATATTGCCAACACACAGCACAGAATTTTGCGATTTACGCAATATATTTCAAACTTTCTTGATTTCGTACAATATATTGCACAACCCTTCAATATTAAATACACACTATCAATTTTATTGCACAAACCCCGATATTGCGCAATAATATTGCACGTCTATGGGCCCCTTTACAGAAATTGCAATGATAAATAATCACACCTACGCAGAAAATCATAAAGAGCCTCCTATACATCTAAAAGAAAACTATATTCACGTAAATAAAAATCCTCTACTGATATCCCAGCAGGTTTACTTAATTTTCGTGTTATAAACACGTTGCATACAAGTCCTTTGTGTGTTCGAGAATGGAATTAACAATTAAAAACAAATCCACACGTTCTAAAGGCAAGTAGGTGAGGTGGGGTATGGGGGGGGGGGGGGCAAATGAACGTTCAGAATTACCAACGAGGCTAGAAGACAGCTGAGAAGACTGCGTCACCGGCAATTCTTCCACTTTAAAATCGATGAACAACAAAGAGAACGAGGAAAACAAACACGCAATTATAGCGCACTCCATACAAGACAAAGAGAATGTCACGTAGAGAATAATTTAAAGCACACAAATGGAAATAATTAACACACACTGACATTCTACCGCGCATACAGTATATAGAAAAATTAGCCATCCACGGTTTATAATAATAAAAATATTTTTACGTCCCTCTAACTACTTTTTGACGCCGAGGTGCTGGAATTATGCTCCGCAGGAGCTCTTTTACGTGCCACTAAATTTACCGCCACGAGGTTGACGTATCTGTCCACCTTCAAATACCACCGGACTGAGCCAGGATCGGACCTACCAAGTTTGGGTCAGAAGGCCAGCGCGTTGCAGCGCCTCAAACGTCTGAGCCACTCAGCCCGGCTCCACGGTTTACTAGGGGCATGCTCGTCTCTTTCATTTTTCCGCTGGGCTGAGTGGCTCACACGGTAGGACTCTGGCCTTCTGATTCAAACTGGCGAGTTCGATCTTACCTCTGTTCGGTAGTATTCGAAGCTGCTGAAATAAGCCAGCCTCGCATCGCTAGATTTATGGGCAAGTAAAAGAACCCTTTCGGGAAAAATTCCGGCACTTCGGAGTCTCAGAAAGCCATAGTGGGACGTAAATAATAATGCTTTATTTTTACACGTTGCTTTACGTCGCACCGACAGAGATAAGTTTTACGGCGACGATGGGACAGGAGAGGGTGGAGCCCCGGCTTTTGCCTGGTGTGAAAATTGGAAATCATGGAAAAACCATCTTCAGGGCTGCCAACAGTGGGGTTCGAACCCACTATCACCCCAATACTGGATACTGGCCGCACTTAAGCGATTGCAGCTACCAAGCTCAGTATATTATTATGTCACGGTGTGAGTTATTGCAGTCATGTACTTCTACGTGAACCATGCAGAACGGCGGCGTGGCCAAGTGAATGGCACTGAGGGTCAAAATACCAGTTACTAAGGGCATCTCGGACATAGTCCGAAACGTAACCTTCCATGTGCTCAACTGGCTAGGAATACACAATCCACCAGTCGATTAACCGTTGCTGTGCTCCGAACCCATTGGATTGGGAGGTTCTGCTTGCATTCTCGGCTCGTTAGGGATTGGAATAACTTGCCAAGGGAGATGTTCAATACATTTCCAATTTCTTTGCAATCATTTAAGAAAAGGCTAGGAAGACAACAGATAGGGAATCTGCCATCTGGGCGACTGCCCTAAACGCAGATCAGTAGTGGTGGTTGTTTTTGTTTGTCGTCTTAAGTTCATGGTTTGGAACAGCCTCAAGAGGAGCTGTCTGTTATGACAGGGATCAAATCTATTCGTTAAAGCCAAACTATACCACTGAGAAAGTCAAGCCGCTAACCCCCAGTCACCAAAAATTGTGTACGTTACTTGGGTGGATAGCAGGTCCTCTTCTTCTCCTTCTTCGTCCTTATTTACGTCGCACCGACTCAAGACAGCATGCCGCGCCTTTTGTTCTGAATAGCACGTCGGAGACCATTGAAAGAACGGTTAACATGAATCTTTTGTCCTCATGAATTTTCGCGAAAATTGCAGTCACCAAATCTTCTGTGATCACAGATGGTCGACCTGAGCGTTCTTCGTCACGAACATTTTCACGGCCACTTTCGAACTCTTATTCATTTTCGCACTTGACCTTCCCTCATTGCAATAGTACCATACACCTCACAAAGCTGACGATGAATGTCTGCAGCCGACATGTTTCTTGAACCCAAGAAACATATCTCATACCTGGCGGGCGATTCGATAATCTTGCTCATTTTAAAGATACACAGTTCAGCGTATAGGTTAGCTACACACTTGTTGCGGCGCGCACGCTATATACCGGATTAGATGAATAAAATGGCCCCTACTTA
Organism: Anabrus simplex; assembly: GCF_040414725.1. NCBI lineage: Eukaryota > Metazoa > Arthropoda > Insecta > Orthoptera > Tettigoniidae > Anabrus > Anabrus simplex. The sequence goes on from NC_090271.1 coordinate 216,052,343, forward strand.
AAAACATACCTCATACTGAGCCACTGGGCTATAATTCTACACTCCCCAATATTTGAAAAATATATTGTTTTTAATCACGGAACTCCTATTCCACAATCGAAAAAACTGACAGTACTACACGCTAACAGAGACATGACAATAACAAACAATTTATTCTTAAAACCATACACGGCTAAAGACCAAATACCTGATTCTAAAAAAAAAATGAAGGAGAGGAAAAGCAGGATGACTGAAAAGTATTTACTTGTATTATCTGACACTAATCTCAAACATATGATGGTTTAACACTGCAAGGTAAACATTTATTTATAATTCACAAGTATCCTCATCAAAGGCATGCAACCGCTTATTCACCCTTTCTCACCCCTCCTATTGGGATTTTCCGAAAACAAAACAGTACGTGTTTCTTTGTTTTTAAAGGTTATTCTAAATACCAATTTTTACATCTGTATACTTTTAAAGTTTTGAGATATAGATACACTCATTTTAAAAATTCACCACCCTTTTCACCTTCTCAGCGATGGAATATAAAAAAATCCTCCCTTAGCGAGCACCAACATTGTAATAAATGTATCCTCGAAATTTCATTTCTTTATGTCCAATAGTTTTGGCTCGGCGATGATGAATTAGCCAGCCAGTCAGTCAGTCAGTCTGTTAGTATATGTTCTTTTATATATATAGATTTCTATCCATTCGTTTATCAAGTTAACTCCCTCAGGAATACCTAGTTTCCTTTCTTCCAATTTTCACCTCTAATCTCAATATTTAAAGAGATCTGAGAGTCCCCCAGTATTTAGATTGATAGAATTCTAGTATAGGTACCTTCAGGAGGCTATATTAAAAGTTCAGACAACTTATCCAAGTTCTTTCATGTAGTAACGTCGCACAACATCTCTAGAAAGATGAAGCAATTTTCTAAGTTTGAAATCCACTAGGACGCTTTGCATGGTGCAAGTCAATTTGTAGCTGTTAAGGTCTCAAATCCCATCATCCACCGCGCACTGTTTGATCTCATTCCAGCCACCGCAAAGGTAACAGCACATCGTGACAATGCGGCGCTGGGTGGGCTTATAGCCTCGACGATGATTATTTTAGTTCCTAGATTAGACTATAGTTCATACCAGCAGGATACCGATAACATATCTTTACTACCTGCAACTTCAGTTTGCATTTACTGTATGTATCTGAGTCATGAGACAATATTTTACCCGCAGTTGCCCAATTCACATGAGAATTTCTTCCTTTAACTGCTTTCCGTCACGCAATGCATGTTAATAACGTTGATATCCAGGATTATATCTAGTGTCCTTTAAACAACGCAATCATGCCGACCTGGAATGATTCCATACAAAAGAAAATAATTTATAACGAGTGGGCTCGTGGTACGGGTCTTGTAGCTGCAAGCTTGTATTCAGGAAATCGTGGTTTCGAACTCCGTCGCCACCAGCCCTGAACTGTGGTTTTGCTATTTCACACGAAGGATGTAAAGCTTACCTTACCTGAGATCTCAACTGCTACCTTTCACATTACGCTTTAGTTGGCTGACAACACTATCTATAGGCCTATAAATAGAAAAATACATGACGTCTGAACAATATGAAAACGATGACTCGTTTCTTTTTAAAATTTGCTTTACGTGGCACCGGTACAGATAAGTCTTATGACGGTGGTGGGATAGGAAGAGCTAGGAACGGGAAGGAAGCGACCGTGGCCTTAATTAAAGTACAGAACAGGCATTTGCCTGATGTGAAAATGGCAAAATACGGAAAAACACCTTCATGGCTGACACTCGCTCGGTCAAAGCATTACGATGTCATATACAGACATTAGAGACCACCGGCTCAATTTCTGTCCGTCTGTATGTATGTATATGTGCATATTGCAAGTAGTGACATTTAAAATAAAATATTTGCAAACTTTGTTGAAGTTTCAAGTCATATAGTCAATAAAATTGAAGCGGGTTGCTCATTAAATTGCTTGATGACAAAGTTCGTGGAAACTAACATTTGTTTTCGTAAAATCTTAAGATGAACATTGACGTGAGTAGAAATCTTTGATTTGTAATATTTAAGTTATTCTTAAATATTAGCTATTTAATTTTATAGTTAATACAGGTTTTTATCAAAAATGAAGCTGTTAATGCTTGTTACATGTAATAAATGCACACTGTTTGTGTGTTTGTTTGTTTGTTTGTTTGTTTGTTCGAACATCACGTGAAAACGGCACGACATGCTTTCCCGAAGATATTTTTATAAAAGGTCAGTTTCATTTAGAAAAACGAAACTCGCTTTATATTTAATTTTGAACATTTCCGTTATGCCAGATTTTTAATAGAGCCAATCCTGATTGACATAACTGCGAATTATTTCCAAAATAGAAAATATTGAGGAACAAAATATGAATTATCCACACTCAGTGTTTCTTGGGTTATGCAAAAAACTATACACAAAATAATTACGTAACACTATTTTCATGGCTTTTCACAAGCCGTGTGAAGGATGGATACTAGTCATTTATAAGTTAAACGAACTCTGAGTAGATCCCAAGAACATCCTGCGGCATTATTTTATCAAATTTTATTCACAATATGACTGATATCGGGACGCATACTCTGCTTTTGATTACACATTTCTTTCTTTTTTCTTTCTTTCTTTCTTTCCTTCTTTCTTTCTTTCTTTCTTTATATTTATTTAGAAGTGATGGGGACATGCACGAAATACACCAATTTACACAGATTGTATAACAATATCAAATACTAACAATAAGATGGAGGAAAGTTAATATTAACAAGTTCTTTAGAAATGAAATAACAAATAAATAGGGAAAACAGCTATAATCGTGTCCATATCAAGAGTATAAAACGTTCTAGCTGGGATGTCAGCAGAGAATCGAGAGCTTACTCCTTAATCAGTATTCACTTAGTTTAGTTTTAAAGAAATAGTAGGGAATGAAGGTATCAATTTCATGTAGGAGATTTACTGTTTTCTTGATGTCGGAAGAATATGGAACTGTGTTGGAGTGTTAAGCGCTCACAAAGTACATGGATTAGTGGTCTATTTCGGATTCTACGAGGATAAACATTCAACGGGAAATGAGGTAACAAAGGTATGCTTTTAGAAATATCGTTAATAATTGTATGAAGACAGCAGAGATGTGTGTACTGCAGACGTTTACGCATGACAGAATTTCTGAAGTACTGAACTGTCTCAAAACAGTATTACGGCTTTCACAAGGTAGGTAAAGAATGAGAAGACGCGGTTCGTTCTATTAACGATTGTTGGGGCAGATGATGACTAAATCATGGAGGAGAAATCAATGATAAGAAGAACGTAAGTACAGAAGTATTATTTAATGGACTATAAGTCAGGAATTTCAGTAAATCTGAACAAAAATCCAAAATCCAAGGGACCTCATGGTACGGAATGTTATTGGTGAAAATTAAGAGAGAAATGAAGCTTACAGTAACTTGAGGAAAGTAGAAAAGCTTGTGAGGAAATGTTATGGCCTGACCCACATCACGTTGGTTGCCCTTATAAGGTAACATGTACCGATAACCCCACTCCTTCTCTGTAGCCATCATTAAGTCTGATATCGTCTAAAACCAATTACTTCACTCCAGTCTTGACATATCCTGCGAAATCCAATCAATCATTCTTCTTTGCAGACTATTAGCGTAACTGAAGTATCGTTCAGAATGGAAACGGATTTGTCTTAACAGGTTGTTATATAGAACATTCAATAATTTATATAAAAGCAAGTGAATAAGTGCATTTTCACGTCAGTGGATTTCCTATTCTGATCACTTTTACATTAATACCATATAAGCCTCTCCTGCTAGAACGCATACTTCATTGGCTTTGAGATATTATGTTCTTTATTTAATGCTGTTTTATAATGGCTATGGTAGCAATTACTATAAAAAACGGCAATTAATTAGGGTATAAAAAACTACATTCATGGTCACATATTCAATAGTGATTTTATAAATGATAAATTGATCTGTTATTCTGCCTTTGCAATTTAGTATTTAAATTTTAATTGCTTTTCAATAGTTTTGCTCTTTTATTCTGATGTTTAAATTTGTTTTGTCTGAATAGTACTCTGATTTATTTTGATAAAATTTATGCATCCCGCTTACCGTAATTGGAGATAATTCCTTTCATAACTAAACTTATTTATATTTGACTTCAGCAGTGGCGAAGTTCGGGCTCGGGGCCCTCTCTTACGCTTAACCACGTACATTACAAGATAATACATATATAGAAGAAGCGTACTATTCTATAAAATTAAAGATAACTAAGCTAAAAATTAAAGAATTCGAGAAGATATCGCCACTGCACCGGTGAAACCTCGTATTCCACAATGTTCTCCCCATCAATTACTTTTTTAAAGACTGGTCACGCCTCCCAGCCACACATGGATAAGCTGATTTATCCCACAAACCTTTGAGAGAGCGGTTCTATGCGAGGCCGAGCTCTGTTGACCGAAATGTAGAATTCGTTCAAACACTGATGGCAGTCAAAAGCTCAAGGTGATGGTGTTTCCCCCTACACTACAGTTTTCGGGAACAGGAACGCGTTCCTTTCCATATCATTTAGCTCCTAATTACTTATTCTCACGGTGGTGAATCAAATTCTTTCTGGAACTTCATACTGATGGAATCTCTTCCTAAATAAAATATCGTCGCCATAAGACCTATCTGTGTCGGTGCAACGTAAAGCCCCTAGCAAAATAAATAAATAAATAAATAAATAAATAAATAAATAAATAAATAAATAAATAAATAAATAAATAAATAAAAATAAAATAAAGACGTTCGAAAGAAACCCAGCTCCTCTTATTAAGGGCGAGGCATTTTACATTTCTACTGTACATACTGCACCATTTATTTGCGCGTTTTTACAGTAAATAAAAGACTCATTGGAAAGAGTAAAGGGTCGAAATATTGTAACTTCCATACAAATTCTGGAAAAGTCAAGCATTATCGGATATCACTTATAAGCAAAAAAATCCGTGACGCAACAGCTCATTAGCTGCTGCCCAGAGAGATGGCCTGCAGATAATGGAGTAACACGTGATCAGTGTAACATACTCAGCCATATTGGTTGGCTATCTTCAGCTGCCTCTGGTGTCAGACAGCTCCTCAGTTGGTCTCGCGAAGCTAAGCGCCCCCTATTCCAGCTCTCAATCAAGAATTAAAATTCATGGTTGGGAATCGAACCCGGGACCTTCGAGTAAGAAGCACGCACACTACCCTCACATTATGGAGCTGGCATATCAATTTTAATATAGAAACACAGCTACGAGTTACTTCACTTGTTTAATGATGTATTTAACTGAAGCATGGAGAAAGTTGCTCCATTTCAATAAAACATCCACACATCACACGACAGCAGCGATCAATTCGGCTTTGGGCTTCCGCACAATTCTTTAGGTGTTCGTGAAAATATTTGTATTACAGTTTAGAATAACTGTTAAAATTTTAATGCTCGAATCTATTAAAATAATTATCAAAATAAAAATGAATACGAAAAAGAAACGTTATTATTTTAATTAAAGGCTTTAATTATTTTTACGTGTACCACTTGCACTGCAAAGATACAAACTGCCATATGATTTAGCTTTACATTCCAATTTTTATTTGAAATCTAACAAAATCGCCGTCAATAATAATAATAATAATAATAATAATAATAATAATAATAATAATAATAATAATAATAATAATAATCATTTTATTGAATGTAATAAATTCCAAAAACAGGAAAATAAACTGGCTGGAGGAAACAAGAGGGAACTTGAATTAATTGAATATCATGGAAGACGACATGAAAAATCGCAGTCTTCAGAACTTCAGTAAATAAACACACATTAATGGTCAAAACTAGCAGCAGGATTGGTAAAAAGTGGTCAAAAGAATGGAAGAGGCAACACGGTGGGTTCATGAAGAGATTATGGAAGAATAGGAAGATTGAAGTCATCAAGCCAATGAGCAAGTTCCAACGCGTAACTAAATAATAATAATAATAATAATAATAATAATAATAATAATAATAATAATAATAATAATAATAATAATAGTAATAATAATAATAATAATAATAATAAGTGGTAACTTATATTCAGTCGGAGGCGTATGATCTCTGAAGGCTTATTTATTCTGCAGTTTATTACAATTTTCGCTCGTAAAATATTTGTTTCCAGCTTTACCCCATCGAGGAGGTACTACCACAGATGAAAAGCGTTTTAAGTGTTCCTTATGACTGTCAACTGTAACAGTTGATTTAAGGAGCAAACAACCTCTTAACATTACTCGGCCGGGCTGAGTAGCTCAGGCGGTTGAGGTGCTGGCATTTTGACCCAATCTAGTCAGGTTCAATCCTGGCTCAATCCGGTGCTGAAATACTTAGGTTAGATCCTGGCTAGGTCCGGTGGTACTTGAAGGTGCTCAAATACGCCAGTTTCGTGTCAGTAGATCTACTGGCACGTGAAAGAACTTATCCGGAACTAAATTCAGGCACTTCGGCGTCTCCGAAAACCTTAGAAGTAGTTAGTGGAACGTAAAGCCAGTATTATTATTTATTATCATTAAGAACGAAGGTAGAGATATCATGAAAAGAAGAGCTAACGAGATAAGATCGAAATGTCTCCAGTCGCTTACGTAAGACAGCAAAAATATGACCTCAAGAATCAAAACTGAAACGTCTTCGTTCAGATTGGTATGATTATTTTGCTTCGTGCTAGTTATCGAAAGAACGTACGGTCCCACAGGCAAGAGCTTTCCTGTTTCAGTGGAGACACCCCATACTACCAAACCTCCATGTGCTGTTCTCTACGTTCTCTGCTTGAAAAAGATTCCCACTCCATCTGTATGCTAATGTGTGACGACAAAGAGCACACCATTCTAGCGTAAAATTCTTGTTACACTCTCAAATTAAGATTGAAGATTTAAACAGACAGAAACATGGTAGTTCTTTATGCCACGATGCATACATTTTTTCAGCTTCTTTCCTGAAAAAAAAAGAGGGAGAGAAACAAATCTGCTGCGAAGAGAAATGAACAATTCACACGGGAGCACGAGATATGACACTGCCGCTTTGACTTCACTCATCACACGAACACGGCTGTGCTACTTACGAGGTAAACGAGACCATTTCTCTCCCGACTACAGCCGAGCTATACGCCGGATGGAAACCAGTGGCACGTCTTGCTAATAACTTATATTTAAACTGAATGTTACTAAGTAAACAACGAATCTTATTATGAATTTCGAAAATAGATGCTTGTTATACATACAGTTCATCGTATGATGTTTATTTTATACCCCAAGTTTGGGACATTTTCTTGTTGTATCCTATTAATTCCTCTACGGATATATCTGCCATTCATTATCCCCTGAATGCTTACTTAGCAATCAGTTAAAATGTATGTTAATGTTCCTTCAACTGGAAGAAAAAAAGCAATTCATTTGTAAATGTACTGCTAGATTTGCATCTAGTTGCCAGAAGGCAGTGTATACTAAAATTCAATCAACATTGACAATCTGTTATGAACACATTTTCACATTTTGATTTATATTTGATAAAACGTGGTAAGTGATTTTAAATAATTTATTCACGTAATTGCGATGGTAGATGATGGCCTCGGAGTCGGCGATGATGTCCTCTATTAAAAAAAAGAAACACCTTGAGATTTGAATGTGAAATACCCAGTGTTGTCAGAACGTGGGCCACGGATTGATACACAGTCCTCGCGCGCCGAACAGAAGGCCATGAACAACGAACTGGCGGCTCCCGTAGCGTTCCAGAGATGTTTCTCTCAGGAAAAGAATTCACCCTTCATAAATACTGCTTTTCTCTTGATTGTCCTGCGCAGAGTGGTTTGTATTGTTTGTTTCATAACGAATTGTTGGATCAAGAATATATGCCACGCGAAAAACTTTCTAGAAATGAACCGTATCACGAAATTTACTGGAGCCATGTTCATCCACTAAGTGCGAAGTTTCAAGTTGTCAGTGGAGAGAAGGCGATGAATGCTATTAGTAGACCAATAAGCGAGAACTTAGCTTTTAATGAGAAGAGAACTAAAGGGAGAGTTCCTTATCCTGTGAATAATAATAATAATGATAATAATAATACTAATAATAATATGAAGGTAAAGATGCAATTCAAGTGGACAAATTGGAGTAAAGATTCATCCACAGAACGACGAACAAGGGATTGGAATAATTTATGAGAGAAATGTTTGATAAATTCCCAAGTTCTTTGAAAACATTTAAGAAAGTGCTAGGTAAACAACTGATAGGGAATCTGCCACTTCGGTGACAGCTCTAAATGCAAGTCATTGATGACTGATGGATTGATCCACCGCCTGGACCTCTCCGAAACACCCATACCATACATTCATCAAGAATTTGTTAAATCAATGTTTTACTTTGTGATGCATCTGATCAATGAGAAGAGAACTGAAGGCAGAGTTCCTTCTCCTCTAAATAATAATAATAATAATAATAATAATAATAATAATAATAATAATAATATAAACCAGAAAGTGTCTATGAATCGAAAATTCTAATTCTGAAGAGAAAAACAGTCATCGAAAACATTCAGAAACAAACAAGAAATCAGAAAATACACAAACATTCACAGTGACATTACAAAATGTACACTAACATTTTACATACATACATACATACATACATACATACATACATCATCATTATAGACTGTTATGCCTTTCAGCATTCAGTCTGCAAGCCTCTGTGAATTTACTAAACGTCGCCACAATCCTCGATTTTCAACTAGTGTTGTGGCCTCATTTAGTTCTATACCTCTTATCTTTAAATCGTTACAAACCGAGTCTAACCATCGTCGTCTTGGTCTACCTCTACTTCTCTTACCCTCCACAGCAGAGTCCATTATTCTCCTAGGTAACCTATCCTCCTCCATTCGCCTCACATGACCCCACCACCGAAGCCGGTTTATGCGTACAGCTTCATCCATCGAGTTCATTCCTAAATTAGCCTTTATCTCCTCATTCCGAGTACCCTCCTGCCATTGTCCCCACCTGTTTGTACCAGCAATCATTCTTGCTACTTTCATGTCTGTTACTTTTAACTTATGAATAAGATACATTGAGCCCACCCAGCTTTCGCTTCCATAAAGCAAAGTTGGTCTGAAAACAGTCCGATGTAACGATAGTTTCGTCTGGGAGCTGACTTCCTTCTTACAGAATACTGTTGATCGCAACTGCGAGCTCACTGCATTAGCTTTACGACACCTTGATTCAATCTCACTTACTATATTACCATCCTGGGAGAACACACAACCTAAATACTTGAAATTATCGACCTGTTCTAGCTTTGTATCACCAATCTGACATTCGATTCTGTTGAATTTCTCACCTACTGACATCAATTTAGTCTTCGAGAGGCTGATTTTCATATTGCACCTATTTTCAAGTTCCAAGATATTACACTGCAGGCTTTCGGCACAATCTGCCATTAAGACCAAGTCGTCAGCACATTTTACAGACGGGTAAAAAGAATGAACCCTGACAGACTCACAATATAAACAGCTGAGTATCAAAATTAAGTTCCCAGGAGGAAACCATAATTTAAATTCATTGATTGCAAACTTTAAAACATTCAAGTTCTTTAGGCATTTCCAAACATGAAATTACCAATGTTCCGTCCTAGTGTGGCAGTGAGGAATCATCAGTTTGATTACCGCATCTTTCCAAGACGCTGGCGACTAGTGCGTCGTTGAGACACCACTGTAAGCCTCCTAATTTCACGATTGAAAAGATTGAAAAGGATTGAATGAGCTTGGAATGTTTTAAGCGTGAAAATAGGGAAATGTACACTGTGAAATAGATCAGATAAATCAAAACCGAATATTTAATTGACAGAAGTCACAGGAAAAGAAATACATTCAAAACTGGTAGATCCAAAATTCATAAATGGCAGGCTGACCAAGAGGACAAACCGAAGAAAATGGTCGGAACAACCTGGACTAACGTAAGAAAATGAGTGAATTAAATATGAGCACAAAAGAAGGCAAACAAACGCATCTAAGTTCTTTGTATAGTCCTACGAGCTTATTCGCAACTAATAGTAGATGATTATTATTACATGCCTTTGCTGGCGAGATGTAGTTTTTACAGTGCACTGTGTCTTCTGGTATGGGCTAGAATAAAATTGATACTTTCATTAACCTGTCTCAGTCTCATCCTTGGCTTTGACTGAGGTATGAGCGATGCTAATAATACCATTCTTTATGCAGTCACTCTCTGTTATGAATAATATGAATATATCGCTCATAGGGTCGGTTGGTGAACGCATTTAACTGGGCTTGACAGACTGATATGTAATAGCAACTTCCGGCTCGGTTAGGAAAGCAACGGGAAACTACATCATTCCTCACTTCCCTAGTATGTCTCTTCAATGACGCCTAGGCTATGACCGCTGTTGGCGGAGCTGTGGGGGATCAAACCAGCCTTCATTCTGAATATCAAACATATATTATTATTATTATTATTATTATTATTATTAAAGGTCACTTTCACTAACATAAGTTATATGACTGAAATTGGTCCAGAAAATGGTGTTCCTGAAAGCACCAGTAAATTACAGGTCGTGCCGTATTTAAATACTTTTTAGTGCAAACCGATTGCCCAGGGATTCGATTCAGTCTCTCATGAAATAACGACTGTGTTGTTCCCACTCTAAATGACATAAGAACAATAATTTTCCAGTCTACTTAATGTTAAGTGTCTCCAACACATTCTTTACCACTGCAAATTTCTTTCAGGTCAATAGTTGTATTTAGTAAGTAATGTTTAGCTTGACAAAACAATGTCCATTCATTCATACCTATTATGAGCCTTGAGTTGTAATGTGCGGCAACAGTATTTATATTAATGTCCGGCACCATGGCTAAATGGTTAGCGTGGTGGCCTTTGGTCACGGGGGTTCTGGTTAATTTCGCTGGCACGGGGGCTGGGTGTATGTGTCGTTTTCATCATCATTTCATCCTGATCGCGACGCGCAGGTCGCCTATGGGTGTCAAATCAAAAGACCTGCATCTGGCGAGCCGAACTCCCGGCACTAAAAGCCATACGCCATTTCCATTTATATTAATAATACGTCAAGGTAATTTCAGTATCTAGGCTACTTCAATAGAAACCAATCAAGTCCGAATCAGGGGAGGAAGTCCCACCACATACGGGGAAGTCAGCAGGCGATGTCGCGACAATTCTCTAAGGCAATGACAAATGATTACACAGTGTAACAAGAAAATAACCCTCTTGTCCTTGGGTAATAATGTAAGTATATTACCAATCGAGAAAATTAAAATTATTTCCACCAAACATTGCTTTCATCTCAATGACTTCCATTTCTTTACACTGTTTGATTTTTAATTTTTATGTTCATTTATTCAATTAACTTTTAAGCAGAAACCTAATTTAATGAAAACCTACAACCTGTTTTCCAGTCATTGACCGGGTCAGGGATGTAATGAATGAAGCATATATAGGCTGTTAGTACGATGGGGTCGCCACTCCCAAAGTGATATATTAATGAGTGATAGATGCTATGAAATGAGAATGGAGAGTGTTGCTGGAATGAAAGATGACAGGGAAAACCGGAGTACCCGGAGAAAAACCTGACCCGCCTCCGCTTTGTCGAGCACAAATCTCACATGGAGTGACCGGGATTTGAACCACGGTATCCAGCGGTGAGACGCCGACGCGCTGCCGTCTGAGCCACGGAGGCTCTAAACCTAATTTAAATTAAATTTAAGTCCTGAAATACGTAAAATATGTAAAAAAAAAAAATGTTAAGAATAACTTCACATTCTCTAAATCTTAGACTTAACCAATAAAGAAATCAGTTATTTCCCAAGGACAACTGGTTCCGCGAAACCCCTTTCTACATATGTTTTCAGTAACATAAATGTTAATTTATGTCAGTAAGGCTTGAACACAACATGCAACAATGAAAGCATTACGGCCAAGTGTCGCAACGACTGTATGTGAGGGCTTATGTTAATACTCATCCAAACATTTTCGAAGTGTACTAAAATCGTGTGGGGTATAAAAATGTTACACGATGAACCTTATAGTTATTAGGTAGATAAAGTTTGGAAGGGAGTCCTGGAGGTTTAGTTTATCTCCTTTATTTTATATCACATAAAATTTCGATCAGAAATATTACTGTTCGAGTTATTAGTCTTGGACTATGATACAGTATCCTAATGACCTAAATTCGATTATGTCAGACAGGTTAAACTAATTCGGGATGCCTCAAGATGTTTCCAATCAATGAGGCTTTTCCAATGGAACATGAAAGGTTCTTTAAACGTCTCTACTTTTTATCCGTCCTATCTCTCAAATATTCATGACACACTTATAATTCTACGTTTTAAATAATTCACTCCTTCCCACTGCACTCTGGATCGTAGTTTTCTTTAACTATTACAATCCACACGAAAATCGTTAAAACATGTACATGGAATATTTTCCTACCTTGTGTTTGTGCTCACCTCTGTAGTCGGTTCGAGTCTGTCATAGGCATAGACAATTAATTGTCTGCTGCTTTTAACTCTATCACCGTAGCATTTCCATGCTAAATTATCATAATTATTTGCTCATATTAGCCAAATGCACAACGTAAGTAAAAATACTCAGAACATTTTGTTAGAAATCTAATTATTATCCCTTGAAACAGGCCAGTAAAAATTCATCACCATAAAATAATTATGAGAATCTGGGATATATCGTCGTTGTTCGGGCTAAACGTTATATCTCACAATGCTTTTTCTCATTCATTATTTTCCTAAAGACTGGTCACATCTCCTACTTAGTCCATCAGAACAATATTATGTGTTCATTTTCATTTGCTTACATATAAAGGAAAATGAACCTTACCGTACCGCACTCTAGGAACGTATGTTTGCATGACTTATTTACGCATCCCTACAGTATAATGTAGTTAAGGTTCATTTTCATTTACACGTTAGCATACGAAAATGAGCACAACAAAAATTGTTCTGATGGACTGCATATCCGTATGTGGCTGATAGGCATGACAAGTCATAAGAAAATTAATTGTTAGATCAAATAATTAGGATCCCTTCTCAAGTATACTACGATTTAGCGAAACTAATAAATCTTCTTCGCGTACCGACCCATACGGGAGCCTAGCGGTCCATGTAGTATTGAGGTCTTTGTTTACTGCAGACCAAAATACTGTAGTTCGGAAGATGACGTGTCAAACCAGACCCTTTGATATTTCAGCCAGGAAATCTGGCGTCTTCCAGCTCCACACCTAAAGGTAATTTATCTCACATGATGTCTCATTACATGTTGATGTCCAAAATATTCAATCTTACTCTTCTTGGCCATTTTTACAATTTCTTGGTCTTTTGTTAATTGGTCAGTCAAGGAAGTTCTTGATATAGTTCTACACCAACATATCCAAATAATATCATCATCAAATCCCTGCTTTAATATTCCATACGCATTTTAATTGTACCGTCTACGTTTATTTTTAAGGTATAGACGAAAATGCAAAGGCAGTGTTATGGGCTTTATCCAAATTATTTACAGAATATTTCTCTGAATGCTTACGTACACCTTACTTTCAATGTGTTATATGTAGCTTCATAAATCCATAAAATACAGACCCAGTCGATAAATAATCTCATTTTACCTTTGTTCCATAAAATATATTAACAGAAAAGTTTCACTTTCTTTCTTCATTCAGATAATTAAAACAAATGAATTCAAGATGTAATGAAATTCAAAGTTCAAGAGGATTAACAAGCAAACGTTTAAAAGGTTACTAACCCTCATAAATTATAGAGTTAGGGATAATGGTAATTCTTCCAACACACATTTGTCAATAAAAAAGTTGGAGGAGAGAAATTCACAGAAAACTTTACAGTCATGAAGGCTCGGGAGCAAATCGGACATAATTCATTAAATTTTAAGCACTACCTTTTTTCTTACATTGAGGATATTCGTTTTAAGAATTTTTCTCTTATCATATTTAATGTATTTTTATTCCATTTTATTTTAATTTAATGTTATCATTCATCATTATATATTATTATTACTGATAATGTAATTAAATTCTTATTTAATGTATTTATTGTAATCTAATACAATATAATTTATCTCGGCACCCCCTACTGATTGGAAAAATACCCCCTGTCGTCCATCAAAGTGATAGGGTTTCTCCTGAGAGTGGGAAGTACATAAGCCCACCTCTTATCACGGCCCTCAATTACTGAAATCTTTATGATTAGCACCGCCTTCACCCTAAGTGACGAAAATAATGGTACGTTCGTTTGGAGACGTAATTTCAACAAATCCTGAAGCTATCACGATTGCTCAACTTAAGATAATTAATATGGTATTCTTTCGTTTGTTTAATGACATGATGTGAATTATTTGTTAACCACACATTTAGCTTTGCATTCCGTTGCTAATGTTTAATTGTCTTATTGAACTAACTTTTTATTCTGTTTTGATCCGAATGAACCTGATTCTGTATAATGCTAACATATTTTGAAAAGTAATCCTTGCCTTAGGCAACCTTCAACTTAACAGAAATAACAAAGTATTGTTTCAAACTTTAAACAAATTCGCAGTATAACCGCCCCTTCGATTTCCAGTCATTTCCTATGACAACCAGCGAATTAATTAATTAATTAATTAATTAATTGATAACGCTTTGCCAATTTCAAATATTGTATTCCTGGCTATAAATCGACAGAAATGAAGTAGTGAAATAAACGTCGGCCGTGTGCAAGAGAGGAAACAAAGTCACTAAATACATTACTGTATAAGGAAGACAGTACTGATATCGGAATTTTGAAAGCGTGAATCCGATGTGTGCATGCAGCCGTTCGCATAGAAAAAAGTAAATATACGATTATTAGGGTGAAAATTATTAGTAAACAACTAATTTCTTAACATTAATAGAAGAGAACTGCGCTGATTCGATGGATATGGTTTCGGTTCCAGATGGTGATAATAGTTTAAATACGGTAGTCATAAAAATCATTGTTACAGGGAAGAAAGAAATGTTAAAATTATTCCTTCCCTTCACGATTTAACATCAACTAAGCGAGCTGTCTACATGATTTACAAGAAAAAATACCATATTAACAGTGATTTACATCCTCTATTGAGAATAGATCCGAAGAGGCATTCAATATTTGTTATTATTATTATTATTATTATTATTATTATTATTATTATTATTATTATTATTATTATTATTGCCAATCTGCTTTTAATAGTTGCCCATAAACCTGTATACTAAGAATCATGTAAAAATTAAAGAAGAATGTAAAATTATATTTGTACAATGATGGTACTTTCGAATGAAAAATAATTGAAATATAAGTAGGGAAGAGAACGTCAAGAATATAGAAGTATTATATCTTTACATCAATATCTCGTCTGTATTACTTTTGTAAGTCATGAATAAATTGTGAGGAGACTGGAATTTATTTTTCTTATGTAGCTTAAGATTTTAAGAAACGTCAACATATTTTTCGCAGGTAAACACACAGAATGTGTCGGATATAATCTAATTTAGTTAAAGAAAATGTAAAATGATTAGACAAAAATAACGTTTCAGTAACAGTTTCAGAAACTCAGCGTGAAATGATTTGTTGGTTACACTTTATAATAAAAAGCAAGACGTAAGATGCTACTTTATCAGTAGAAGAAAGAAAGAGAGTAAGGATTAGATGTTATTTATTACCAAGGTAGGTGCTGTTGGTTAACACCCAAAAGACTTTCAGCGGGTCCACCATCACCAGTAGTGGTGGTTCGATTCACACCATGGGGAACAACACTGCACCATCCTGGCGGAGTGGAGGAAATAAATGTAGCACTAGAGCACATGCACCACTGATCACAACACCACCTGCACTAAGATATGCACTATCACCAACTAGTAGCACCACAACGCACCTCTTGCCCGCTCAGGGCGCGACTGAACCAACCCGCCGACCGACGGCGAGCGTCCAATGTCGCTACTGGGCTCGCGGCGCCGCTACGCGCCAACTCAGCCCAATCACAACACACGCTCATCTCTACAGCATCCCATCAGTGACAGGTAATTATTCATTTACAAGGTAGAGGATTTCTATGAAGAAATGGCTGGAACACTTTCCCGGAGTTTCTCAGATGGTTACACTTCCTGCATTCAGAGTTCCTTTGAGGGTGAAGGTGAGTATGTGTTGGAACCCGTGATATTTGGTTCGAATCTTTGTACCGACAACGGCAATCCCGAACAGAAGATGTCCTAACTCATTTTCGGAACTGTCAATACAGCACGTTATTTTAGGTTCGAGACGCTTATCCTGATTCCAGGCTCGAATAATTGACGTCCACTCACAATGAAAACTAAATGTAAAACAAACAAAGAAGTTTGCGATCTAGATGGAACAATTATCAATGATTTACATTAACATGGACGTTATTATTACCACTAGGCGATAACATGAATGTTTCTAAACAACAAACTTTCATGTTTGTGTAAATGTGATTTGGAAACATTACACAGTCGGAAAACATACACTGATTGTTCGTTTCACGCTTCATGAACTGTGCTAACAACCGACATTTCATTCTCAATGACCGTGACTATAACCAGCTATAAATATGTGACAATGTACAATCCTTTGACTAGATGTTATGATTTTAGTATAAAGGGAAACCCTTGTCTATAAGACGAGAAACATAAAACATAAAGGCTGAGTATTCCTCTCTTTTTTATCAGATGTCATAGTTTTGTTAATTTGTTATTTTTCTTTTACACAGACTTTCATGTTAATGTATAGTAATGCATTGTGAATGAAGATTGGCTTCTAATGCTCCTGGAAAATCTTTGTGTGTTTATGATTTCGATGTGAATGGGGCTTTCCAAATAATAGGCTAGGGCCTACATTCCCACAACAAATATTCAGCAACACATGCTTCCTAAACACATGAAAGTACGCGAGGCTGATAAAGCAAAGATTCGTAAGTCGCTGATGAACCTACCATTGACAACAATACCGAGCGAGTTGGCCGTGCAGTTAGGGTTGCTTAGCTGTGAACTTGCATTCGGGAGATGGTGGGTTCGAATCCAACGTCGGTAGCCCTGAAGATGGTTTTCTATGGATTCCCATTTTCACATCAAGCAAATGCTGGGGCTGTACCTTAATTAAGGCCACGGCCACTACCTCCCCATTCCTAGCCCTTTCCCATCCTTGCGTCCCGAAAACCTACGATGTGTTAGTGCAACGTTAAACCACTAGCAAACACACAACCGAAAAACTAACAAAAATATTGACAATATAAAGTTGGTGGACTAAAAAGAAGTGAAGCAGGTTTGTCCCATGGTCAACATTATTACTCGTATTTTCCCTCCAATAATAATAATAGGCCTAATAATAATAATAATAATAATAATAATAATAATAATAATAATAATAATAATAATAATAATAATAATAATAATAATAATAATAGCAAGAAAACAATGCCATTGTTTCACGCCCCAGTAACAACCTTTCAAAGAAAGCCGAAGTTTAGGAATTTTGTCCAACAAGAGTTCTTTTACAATGTCGGCAAATCCACCAACACGAGACTGACGTATTTTTTTGAGCAACTTCAAATATCCGAACTGCGCTGGGATACAACCCTTCAACTTGGGTTTAGAAGGCCAGCACCCCACGCCCGGTAAGAAGAATAAGAAGAAGAAAAGAAAAGCAGGGCGACATGTACCAATCATTATGATATAATTTACGAGGAAAATATTAAAATATACGTACAAAAAGATCAGAACTCTGTTGATAAATGCAGATTTAAGTCAAATATCCGTAAAAAATAACTTATAGGATAGGAAATATCACAAATGTGATTTTTAAAAAAAACTTCCTAGAGTTCATGGTTCCGACAAGATGAAGAAACATAACTCAAGGAAAGTGTATTTTAACATGATCAATGTATAATAATAATAATAATAATAATAATAATAATAATAATAATAATAATATAGACTAATAATAATATGCTTCACATTCCGCAGTGCTGTAATTTTGCTCTGAAAAGTACGAGTAAATTTAACGACATGAATATCTCACATAACTATCTTGGCGTCAACTCAATGACCTGGGATTCGACTCCGCACCCTACCCAGCAATGTCATGACGTCAATCTGCAATGCGAGTACAGTATGGTTACGGTAAGCCTGGCAGGCTCATTGTCGATTACATTGAAGACACTGAAGTGTAAAACCTTGTAAATTGCACGGGATTTATCTTGTCCTTCACATTCTACTGTAGATGGGTCTAAAAACTAGTGCCGGAGGAAATTTCTCCCGAATCTAGCTGAAATGTGCTACTTACTCTGTTACACTCCTATCTTGTATCAAAATTCAAAAATATTGAAAGCACTTACCTCTTGTTCATATCATGGCACCTAGTCATAAGAAGAACATACTTCTAAATTTGCTATATACAGTACAGTATTTTTTCTTTAAATTTCAATTTCGTTCCTAAGTCTGAATTTCAATGCCAGCTCCAGCGTGGCGGATAATTAACCCGGACTATTGGTTTGGGGACAAATTATGCTGCAGTTCGCGCAAAATAGCGTTCAAAAATTCGAACAGTGGGCCCCGCAATAGCGGAAAAAAGGAATAAGAAGCAAAATATATTATTATTATTATTATTATTATTATTATTATTATTATTATTATTATTATTATTATTATTATTATTATTATTATTTCGAGACTTCTCCTTCTTTCAGTAATTCAGTTGAATGACTGGTTTGCCCCTGTGATGAGTCTTCTCCAGCTGGGTCGATCCTGCGCAGTACGTTTTGCGTCTGCATTGCTCCTGCATCCTGAGTTCACAAGAAATGCCATCATGAATGTCGTTCTTGGTCTTGTACAAGGGCGTTTCCCTGGTATTTTACCTTCCAAAAAAATTTCTATTAACACATTCCTACGTCGAAGCCTATGTCCCATCCAAGGAAGTTGTCTCTTCCTAATCTGACTCAAACCGGGCGAGTTGGCCGTGCGCGTAGAGGCGCGCGGCTGTGAGCTTGCATCCGGGAGATAGTAGGTTCGAATCCCACTATCGGCAGCCCTGAAGATGGTTTTCCGTGGTTTCCCATTTTCACACCAGGCAAATGCTGGGGCTGTACCTTAATTAAGGCCACGGCCGCTTCCTTCCAACTCCTAGGCCTTTCCTATCCCATCGTCGCCATAAGACCTATCTGTGTCGGTGCGACGTAAAGCCCTTAGCAAAAAAAATCTGACTCAACAGCTGTCTCTCTTCTTGGACAATGTTCAATACCTGAGAGTTGATCTTCTCCACCCAACTTATCCATAGTAGCCGACGCGAACACATCTCAAAGGCTTCTAGCCTTTTGACATCAATCTTGGTTAACGTCCAGGTTTCACCACAATACAGCGCAACAGACCAAACATAAGATTTCATTACGTAAGGTGAGGGGCACTGTTTTCTGACATAGAGGGGACTGTTTATCTCTGAAAGCAAGCTTTGCTATTGCTATTCGTGTTTTTATTCCAGCGTGACACTGAAAGTTTTCTGTGATCATCTGGCCAACGTATTTGAACTGTGCTACCGGTTGTAAAGCTCACCACTGATCATGTGCAATGGACGTGGGTCCCTACTAAACATCATTACTTTTGTTTTATTAATATTGATTTTCATACCAAAATCTTTAGCTTTTTCATTCAGCTTTAGCAATATTTTGGATAAAGTTGTTAGACTACCCTCAACTATAGCTTGATCATCGGCAAATTTGATGGTCTGCATTAGTCTCCCTCCTATTTTCATCCCAAGCTTGGTTTATTTTTTTATAGATTCATTGATGATTTTCTCAGCAAAAACGTTCAACAAGAATGTCTCACTCATTTCATTATCTGTACAGGGGCTGTTAGTTTTAGATACAAACACCAATAAATGGAGTTGGGTCGACGTTGTTCCTCGAGGAATATCCTCCCTGAAGTTCGTTAGCCTCTACTGGTGTGCATGTGACTCATACATTCCCGGATGTCCGTGTAAAATATTTGAGAGTACATGCAAGAGAATGGAGGAGGAGCTGCTACTCTAGAGAATATTGAGCTTAAGTGAGAGTGCCAAGTAAGACAAAAGATTTATGGCCACTTTGGGCTAAGCAGCAGTAGTAGTAGTAGTAGTAATAGAAAGCAGTTCTTTACAGATACAGCCTTCACTTCCACTGCGATTTTACCCTCGGTCTTCAACCTGGAGGATGCAGTTCTGACTCCCTCTGTACATAAAATCCATGATATAGCTTGTATAGGTAAAAATAAAGAGGCATATTCTCTTTCTTTACGCAATCAAGCAGAAGTATGAAGGATTTCAGCGGATTAACCTCACGCTAGCTGAGATAGGTTTTCGGTGGCAATATGATTGGAAAGGAACAGAAACGGGAAGGTAACGGGCCTGGCCTTAATTTAGGTGTATCCATGGCATTTGCCAGGTATGAAAACGGGAAACCACGGAAAATTCAGGATTGCCGATGATGGAGGTTTGAATCAACCATCTTCGGAAGATTATAATAATAATAATGATAATATTAATAATATAATGTTACTAGTCTTTCGTCCCTCTAATTTCTTTTACGGTTTTAGGGGATGCCGAAGTGCCGAAATTTGTCCCGCGTAAATTATTTTACGTGCTCTCGTAAATCTTTTTTTCT
This sequence comes from Anabrus simplex, assembly GCF_040414725.1. Classification (NCBI taxonomy): domain Eukaryota; kingdom Metazoa; phylum Arthropoda; class Insecta; order Orthoptera; family Tettigoniidae; genus Anabrus; species Anabrus simplex. The sequence goes on from NC_090271.1 coordinate 216,073,106, forward strand.
TTTTTGTTTTTGCTAATTGCTTTACGTCGCACCAACGGGCGCTTCTTTCCTACTCCAAGCCCTTTCTTATCCCATTGTCGCCATAAGTCCTAGCTGTGACGGTGCGACGTAAGGCAATTTTTTCTTAAAAAAAAAGAAAACTTATTTCTTCTTCTCCTTTGCCGTCATATCATTTGTTGTTTGTTGAGCCTACGTTGTACTAATAGGCCTATTTTTCTTAATATGTATATGTTTAAGCATCTACGTTAATATCGGGAAAAATCTACATGTTACCTTCGGTAACAGTGGCTCTGAGTTGTTGAGTAGGAACTACAACGTTGAAAGAGTCTACTCCGCAAAGTCATCATAGCTTCGAATTAAGGTAACTTTTGCGTTTCTGTCCTTAAGGAAAACATAAATTTACGGTTGCCAGTGAGTGTTTTGTTGGGACCGGGCCGTGATGTCTCAAAGGTTGCCTACGACTTACGTTTTACTCTAACAGATGGCAGAGAAACCGAATCCCATTGGGCGACCTATTAATTTTGTCGGCAAAACACAAACACCTTTTGCAAGCCGACAGTGTTGACGAGTAACAAATTGACGTTTCCCACCCTTCAAATATGCCACTACCTCTGCCTCGCGTTTGAACCCATTACACCGAGCTCGATATCTGCAGTTGCTTAAATGTGGCCAGTATCCAGTATTCGGGAGATAGTGGGTTCTGATCCCCTACTGTCGGCAACCCTGAAGATGACTTTCCGTGGTTTCCCATTTTGGACACCAGATCAAATGCTGGTGCTGCAGCTTGATTAAGGCCACGACCACTTCTTTCCCACTCCTAGCCCTTTCCTATCCCATCGTCACCATAAGACCTATCTGTGTCGGTGTGACCTAAAGAACTTGTAAAAAATGTTGAACCCATTACCTTGCGATTCGGAGGCTGACACTACCAATGAACCACTAACTTATTTAATGTGACAAAAGAAAAGTTGGCAAAAGGACATATCTCAAGGATCAAAGTAAAAAATAAATAAAAAACAACCTTCGCGCGCACATGCACTCAACCCCCCTCCCCTTCCCTGACTCTCTCCAAAGACCTTACAGTATAAGCTACGAATGTGATTACTGAGTGAGTTAATGAAGATTAATGAGTTTTAGAACCAGAAGGGGTCACTAGGCCATTCGTTTCCCGAACAATAATAAAGGTAGCGCACAGTAAAACAAAAAGAAGAAAAACCATATCAGATTGGACATGCGGAGGGGAAGGTTCCTTTCAAAATAGAAACAAAAGTTACGTTTTACCTCAGCCTCACACTCACTGGCAACCATAAATTTACGTTTAACTCAAGCACAGAGACGCAAAAGTTGTTTTTAATTCGAAGCCAAGGTGACATTGCGGAGTAGTTTTTCAACGTTCTGGTTCCTACTCAACAACTCAGAACCACTGTTACGAAGCCGTAGACCTACTGTTTTAAAAAATTACGGTTTTTCACGATTTTATCGTAGAAACTTACATATATACACATTAACAAAAAAATAGCCCTATGAGTACAACGAAATCATCAAACAACAAATAGTACGACGATGACAACGAAGAAGGAGAAGAAGAAGAATGCCAACGATTTTGTTTCAATCGCAGACTGTGCTGAAATCAAATATCTTGGAGCATGAAAAGATGTGATGTCACTAGAGATGAAATCTACGAGGATTGAGAATGTCATTTGCTTTACGTCCCACTAACTACTTTTTAAGTTTTTCGGAGAAGCCGAGGTGCCGGAATTTAGTCCCGGAGGAGTTCCTTTACGTGCCAGCAAATCTACCAACACGAGGACGACGTAATTTGAGCACCTTCAAATACCACTGGACTGAGCCAGGATCGAACCTGCCAAGTTGGGGTCAGAAGGCCAGCGCCTCAACCGCCTGAGCCACTCAGCCCGCCAACGAGGATTAGATGTCAGGTCGGGAATATGAACCTGAAACAGGTGGATATTTAGAATGTGTATTCTTCCAGGATGGCAGTATGCCAAGTGAATGTCAAACAAGGTGCAACAAAACTAATCCATTGAGTTCGCAGTTGCGATCAACAGTTTTCTGTAAGAAACTTCCTTTTACATTGACTTCACTGTACCAGGAGTGAAAGCGGACGAACTCAGGAAATCTTTTTCGTAGGTTAGCACTAACTGACATGAAAGCAGCGAAAATGGTTTCTAGTACAAACAGGTAGGAACAATGACACAGGTTATTCGAAATGAGGAGGTAAAGGCTAAGATAGGAATAAGCTCAGTGTATGAAGCTGTACGCGTAAACTGGCATCGGTGGTGCGGTTCAATTTCGACGTTCTGAGAAATGAGAAATCGATTACTGTAGTGCGATCTACTGCTGCATTTGTAATTAATTTTCTCAGGCAAAAACCAAATGTATCACCAGAGATATTTTACCTGCAGATACTGCACGATCTAGAGTGTCGAATGGGATTTATTCCGCCCTTAAAAATCCGACTTCTACCGTGTGTTAACCCGGATCGGGAGGCAGGCATTCTACGACTGATCCACATTACTTATGATGTACTACCTACTGTATTACAGAATCATAATATTCACACCTCGGAAATATAAAACCATGTGTATTAAAACATGATTATTCCTCTAGCATTTACAACAACAAATATTTTCAGTGGCGTTTTGTTAAATAGTGAGCTCATCGTTGATTCAATAAGTAATGACAATCCCACGAACACGCCCTACCTAGATGTCACACCTGGAGCTCAGCCTTCTTCTCTGCCCTCAAAGTTGCTGTGTAATGAAAGCTATTAACATTTCAAAAGTCTCATTTACTTTGAGGGCGTTCCCTGCTCAACCCACTGCATTGGTAATGAAAACTTCCGACAAGGGAAGAACTTCTTAAGCTTTGAAAACCTTTCAACGGAGTTTATACCTCTCACCAGACCACGTGAAACTTCCCGATGGGGCCCTGTTCAGGTATAATACGCAGAGCTCGAAGGGATTTCACTTTATTTTCAATAATTTTACCTATTTTGTACTCTCTAGTATCAGAATGTGGGACAAGAAGTTAATAGGTGTATTTTCGAATGTAAAGAAACTCATTAACGCCCAGTAATCCTTAGAAAAGTAATAATACAGAGGCATAAGGAATTTCATATTACTGCTGCCATTGATGCCTTCACTGCCCGTACTTATAGACTTGATATAGGCTTTTGGACTTATGCCGTGTCAAGAAAATAAGGTGAAATACTTTACGTTTCGCAGAGAACTGTGGTCTGCGTCATCAGAAGAAAATCTCGATTGTCCACGAGAAAGGCTTCTTAAGCAATGAACTTTGAATTCAGACATTATAATAGAAATGGAAATGGTACGTTCATTCGTCATCAGATGGCTCCCCGGACGCAGTACAGCGCTAGCGTTCGAAGCGGAAACTGACGAAACGATCAGAATCAGTTTAAGAGGGTCACATAACATGTGTACGTAACATATGACATTGACAGGTGTATGACATTGACACAAGCCTGGACTGAAACATTTGGCGATGAGGAGCGTACGAATTTGTAAAACACCAAGCCGAAATAACAATAGTGAAGGGACAGGGAAGGGAAATGCCTACGCAAATCCTTAATGGCTGGCAACTTAATTGATAGCCAGTATCGCTGTTGAAATTGTTAGGATTTCTACGTATTTCCACAGCTTCCCGTATAACCTGGACCTGTAGTGTCTAGTGTGGGTAAGAGCTCGAGCATCTTGGAACATGACATCATGACCCGACGATAGAGAGTGCTCAGCTATTGCTGATTTGTCTGACTGGTTGAGACGAATATTACGTTCATGTTCCTTGATACCGGTGCCAATGGACCGGCATGTTTGGTCAATGTATACCTTACCGCAAGTACAGGGAATTTCGTATACACCAGGATGTAAACGTGGGGACAATTTATCCTTGGTTTTACCCAGACTGTGAGCAATTTTAGTGGTGGTGCCAAACACCGTTTTTATGTTGTGTTTGCGGAAGACTTTAGCAATTCGATCTGTGGTGTTGTGAATGTAAGGCAAGTAGCACTTCTTCCTTCCGTGAGCTTTGCTTGGTCGTTTCTCTGGGATGCATGGCTCTATGAATCTGCAAATCGCTGTAACCACTACCCTTGAACGTGTCCATCTCCACCTGGATACTTGATGACTCACAAATTCGTCTCACCCTCTTGCAAGTGTCGTGAGAATGCCTTGTTTTTGTGCTGGATGCAATAGCAATAGCCTCCTCCTCAATATGCTCCATAAAGAAATTAGCTACTACGGGTGAAAGTGGAATTCCCATAGCCACTCCTCCGTCTGTTCGTAAAAATTCCCACCCGACAAGAAATAGCTGGAGTGGTCAAATAGCTTAGTAATGTCCTCAGGGAACAGGTGTTGCTTCGGCGCCCGTCAAACCTATGATATGGTGGAGGTACGTTGATGATACATTTGTGGTCTGGACAGAAGGTCATGAGAAACTACATCTATTTCTAAACCACCTAAACCAGCAACATCCTTCAACTAAATTCACTATGGAGATAGAGTCAGACGGATGCCGTCTTTTCCTGGATGTTATCGTAAGAAAGAAACTGGACGGTTCCTTAGGACATGCCGTCTATCGTAACCCTACCCACACAAATCGCTATCTTCAAGAAGATTCTCGCCACCATTCAGCACAAAAACAAGGCAATCTCACAACACTCGCTAAGAGGGCGAGACGAATTTGTAACAGCTTTGTAGCTCTGTGTGCAGAGGAAACCGAAATCCTTCCTTGTGCTAATTTTGTGAGTGATTTATTCGGTGACCATTCAAGATTCGCACCAACGTCGTCTAGTTTTTCCTCTGTTAAGACTGATCGTGTGCGCGCATGGTTTTTATTGAGCACTGAGCCAGTAGTTTCAAATATATTTACAATTACGGGAATGTGCCTATAAAGGTGGCACTTCACCAGGAAATTGTCGAGTATAATTACCTGACGACACTTATGTAAGTTAGGAACTGAGGCTTACGAAAGTATTCCTGTCTAGCAATTTGAGAGGCCTTAGATTTGAGTAAGACAGTCGAGCATTTTGTTCTTATTGCATATGTCACATACTAATTTTGTTATCCACAATTCAGTCTTAGTGATATTAAATGCAAATCTGCTAGTCTAATGATAATGTATACGAAACATTAATACAGTCTTGAGATTTTTCTTATAATAATAGTCCTTTCACATGGTCTTTAGAATTGGAAAGAAACTCAGATTTTATTCAAACAAAAGGACTGTTTGTACAATAAATTAATAGCAAGTACCAGTATTTGCATAACTACTTAGATCAGCCTAAAAAGTGAACTAGAATTGTAACAGAAAGGCTCTGCCTTGGCGAGCAAAAAAAAAAAAAAAATGCGGCGTTTGATCTTGGAAGCATCACGCTGTTTGTTCTTAAAACAAGGATGTTATCTTTTTTAAACTGGCAGCGTTCGCTGAAGAATCTTTTAATGAGTCATGCAACTTCAGTGAAGTAACAAATGGCCGTGAGAAACCAAGGCCACTGGAATGTTTAATAAACCCTTGTATTAATGTTATGAAAAATATGATTTTGGTAAGTTATATAAGTCCAACATATCACAGTCCGATATATCTAAAATTCAGATATAATTCTGTCAATAGTGCTTCCCTGAAAACCAGTGTGCTTCTCGAACTTCCAACCGCTCCTTTGTAAGCTCTGAAAATCCCATGCCCCTTCCCCTTTCCGTTATTGCAAATATTTTTTTCATGCATTTGAGTATAATGTAGAAGAAATGGGAGGAGTTGTTAATTCACAATAGTATACTAATTTTAACAAAAGCTAATACGTGTGGCTGAACCTAGAATGTAAATTGAAATATATAAAAATAATCACACGCCAACAAAGAGTCAATATTAGGCTGCAGCTTCTAACCCAGTGTGTTAGCCTGAAGATAAATTTAAATAAATATGTAGCAAACTTAATTAATTGATCCGGTCTAGTCACATTAGTTTATCAGGAAATATTAAAAACAGCAATTTGCTTATAAGAATATTAATTGAATCTAAGCTTTAGTACATAGAAACTGGGAGAAAAAACTGGAAGAGATATTAGGGAGGATGAACAAAATGATTTTAACGAAACACACCCTAAAATATTAAGCCACCAGGAAAATCTTTGATCTATTTATTTGATCACACGATTCATTTCATTGTGAGTAAATTATCTATCACGTATTTCAGTTTAGCAACCACTGCTCAGAAGTAAAATTCCCTTGAAGAATACCGTGATAGTTTACAAAGTCGATTTTGTATGACAAAGTATTTCTTTTAAATAGGCTCCTAACAACCAAGAAATAATAACCGTAAATGTTGGAGGCTGTAAATTAATACAGCTGGTATTTTGCAGAAACATCAGGAAATGACCAGTGCAGTACTCTCCGAGGTATGATATTATTATTATTATTATTATTATTATTATTATTATTATTATTAAATAAGAGCATAAGTTTAAATATATCAAATATTAGCGTTTGACCTTCACTTCACTATCCTATAATTCCATATAATGAATAAAAATATTTGGAGATGAGTTAAGTTTTACATTAGTACATGGCCACGGGGCCGCCAACATACGAGTAAAATGTACCTGCTGCACTGACATGCTTTGTCTCTACTCGTTGAACCTGCTATTGTTGGGTTCTCTTTTCTGAACTTTTATTCTAGCGCTGTCTTCTGCATTCCGATTGCATATGACCTTGCCACAACTGCGTTAAAGGACTACTTTACAGTAAGAATGAAAAGGAAGTTATTGAGATATTATTATTATTATTATTATTATTATTATTATTATTATTATTATTAAAAATATAACACAGCAACAAAAAGCATCTATCATGTGAATATCATGAATATCGATATGGTCAAGAGTTTGCTGTGGCTAAAAAATATCGCTCAATTATTGTTTTTTTGTATTAATACTGGTTTAACGTCGCATTAACACATCGACGGCTTTCGGCAACGAAATAATAGAGAAGGGCTAGGACTGGGAAGGTAGCGGCCATAGACTTAATTAAGATACATACCAACCATTTGTCTGGTATGAAAATGGGAAACCACGGAAAACCATTCCTAATAATTAGTCGCGTAGCTTGAGATTGCATTCGGGACATGGTGGGTTCGAATCTCACCATAGACAACCATGAATGGGGTAAGTGAACAAGGTTCTTTATTCTCTTAGTCACTTATTAACACAACAGTGTCTAAGCTGTGTTTACAAAGGAAGTGAACAGCGAGTTGGCAGTGGTACCAACAAACAGATTGCACTTTCCTCTTCGGTGGGAGGATGCATAAATCTACGTTAAACAGTTTGGGGCTGGAGAAACATGTAACCAAAACTCTGCACAAGTGGGTGTGGCATTTTCATAGCCATGCCATTAGTTAAACCTTAATTAGCGACCCAGATCTGCTCCAAATCTTACACAGTTTCACAAGATATGCAACAATAACATCAAAAACAAATTGTGATTAGCGATTTCTGATTCAATCTTAAAACACATCATCCAAACAGATGAATACCAATAATAATATTGATAAGTATCGATGAACTAAGGTACTTTGAAAGGAAATGAGTTAAAATATTAAGAGGTAAACATTATGCACTCTCAAGTCGAGAATTATTATTATTATTATGATTATTATTATTATTATTATTATTATTATTATTATGATCAACATTTTGTTTTTCTGTCCGACTGCTTGGCTGAATGGTCACGTTCCGTCCTGCGAATCAGAGGGACCTGGGTTAGATTGAGGCTGTGCCATGGTTAATTCCCCTAGCCCGGGAACCAAATGTTTATGTTGGGATTTGTCAGGAAAGGCATCCACCGTAATACCGGACTGAGACAACATGTGCCATTCAACTCGCATCCACGACTCCCACAGCGTGTAGAAAATGCGGCATTATTATTATTATTATTATTAATATTTTACAATTAGCTTTACATCGCACTGACACAGATAGGCCTTATGGAGACGATGGGGTAGGAAAGGGCTAGGAGTGGGAAGGAAACGGCCGTGGCCTTCATTAAGGTACATCCCCAGCATTTGCCCAGTGTGAAAAGAGGAAAGCACAGAAAACTATTTTCAGGGCTGCCACAGTGGGGTTCGAACATATTATATCCCGGATGCAAGCTTACAGCTGTGCACCCCTAACGCCACGGCCAACTCGCCCGGTTTATTATTATTATTATTATTATTATTATTATTATTATTATTATTATTATTATTTTGGAATGCATTAAGTCTGCTGATAGTGTTGTAGCTGGTTGTATTGTGGGATAGTTCGGCGTGGAATTTCTGTGCCTCTTAGATAGTGCTTCTGATAAGTTCACCCGCATACACCCCAGCGTCAGTGGGTAGGGTCTGACACATCCCACTCTGATGAGTCTAGTGTCAGACCTAAGACGAGACGCTGGTTAATAGAGCAAACGCCGGCAAAGCCTTACATCTGATCTGTTTTGTTCATAGTACGACGTGTTTGTCAGTCACTCTAAATTAACATTCAACGTGCTCCGTGGCTAACTGGTTAGCATACCGTCCTTTGCTGCAAGGTGCCCACGGTTCCAATCCCGGACCAATGATTAAACTTGCATTGGTCATTTCCTCTGACTCGGGTACTGGGTATTGCATCCTAGGTAGGGCCTCATCCCCACAAGCGCGCAGGTCATCCAGATCTGATCCGTACCGCTGGAGGACACATGCCATTACAAAATGAGTAGGAGAATGAGAATAACAAGGATGTTCGCTAAAGAAAACGTGAGCAATGGTGGGCTTCCTAGACTTACCATCGGTATAGGCAGGCAAGTATTGACCACAGGATGTCGAACAGTAAATGTGACAGAAAGGTTAGTGGAAGATATGCCAGACTCAGTTGTGAGTATCAGTTCTATGCCCGTATGTTTTGAGCTTCTAGGCGGGGGATGTGGTTAAGCCAGCACAAGGAAGTAACCAGATACAATTTGGAACACATATTCACCTCATTCAAAATTAGAAGAAATGTTGCAAATTTTTACTTACGTTCATCATCATAATCATCACCATCATAATTATATTCGCTGATTATTCATAGAAATTTCTAACTTCTTTGAAATCATTTAAGAAAAGACTAGGTTAAAGATTGATATAGAATATGCCACCTGAATGACAGTCCTAAATGCAGATCATTGATTGATTGATTGATTGATTGATTGATTGATTGATTGAGTGGATAAGTATAATAAAGTATACCGTATGGGCCTACTGCGATTCGAACAGGCTTTCAAATAGTGACAAGTGTCAGCACACCGAAAGTTGCGCTTACCATTGTGAACATCCTGAGGGGACAAGAGAAGAAAAGGTGGAAAGTGTCAAAGAGATAACGAACATGAGGAAGATATTGCACGCTCATTGTGTGTATCGTGCAAATAAGATCATATTGTCGGCAAAAGTTGTTTTGGAAAGACTTGGTCAAACTTGGCCTTGTAACACCTGCTGATACGTAGTAGTATTTATTTCCTTTTGTGGAACAGAGAGACGGCAGTTTCTAGCTCTGAATGACAGGTAAGAAACTTCACTTCACTTCACTGCAGGAAACATTACTTCTCAGCATAACTCTCAAGTCCAAAACTGAAAAATATCATTCAATGATAAAAATAGTACATTATTGTGTTTTATCTTTATTATCTATTTGTTTCTATAATGTCTCTGCTACTCAATATACGGTGTTAATCTGATCGCTGATAAAACTTGAGAGTATCAACAAACGAGAATATTTTGAGGACTGGAAGAAAACAGAGGACTAGCAATGAAATAAATAAGAGTCAGAATTAACCACAATACGACGAAAATATTTTAAAAGCTTGTAGTATCAGTTCCAAAGACTTCCTGTTGCTCATATTAATTTATATTGGATAATATTATTTGATTCTTCCTATTGTTTCGCAAGTGAGTTAGACAAGTGTGAGTGTTTAAATGGCCAATTTGAAGGTAATTTAATTATTTGGCTATGAGTGCTGTGTTTACCCTAGACATGCAAAATGATTAAAGAAATTATATACATTCGAATAGATTTGAACTAACCATCAAGGAATTAGCCAGCATATTTATCACAATTCCATCTTAAATATACATAATAATAATAATAATAATAATAATAATAATAATAATAATAATAATAATAATAATAATAATAATAATAATAACATCGTAACAAAGAGTAAATGCGGTGCGGAATGGCTAAAAGAGGTTCAGAGGGACCTACAACAGATCAACATAGCGAATCTCGAGGACCGCACCAAGTGCCGAAATAAAATCACAAATGTAAAATTTGAATCAAGAATATCACGACAACCTGGGAAAAGGTGGACAGAGAAGCGGAACAGGAAGCATTCAGAGAGGATGGCGAGATTTGGGAAGAAAAGAGGAAAAACGCCCGAAGGTGAAATTACGTATTAAAGTTCAATCGCTCTCCTTAAGGGGAACAATCGTGTAAATAAATAAATAAATAAATAAATAAATAAATAAATAAATAAATATTGACATCACTCTATACCGAAAGATCAGTCCGCCTCCATAGCGTAACGTTAACACTATTAGCTGCCATCCTAAAAGGCTTTGGTTGGATTCCCGGTAATGCCAAGGATTTCAGACTGGCAGGAGGGCTCCATTGTGGGTGTGCCTGAAAAGAGCTGCACCACCTCGGGATGAGGACAAGAGTTTACTTATCGAAAGAACAGCCGAGGGTGAATCGAAAGTAGATAAATATTATTCATCGTGTTTAGGTTTATATACGGTGCCCAAAGTACGGCTTACGTCACTTCAATCGTGAACAAAAAAAGACATCAAATAATTAATTAAAAAATTTCTACTACTACTACTACTACTACTACTACTACTACTACTACATAATTACAAATCAGTAGTTACACTCGACTGATATTAAGTACTCAACAGATTAAGAATTAATCTTCAGCAACTTGTGTACAACAATATGAATCCCGAATCAGATGTACAGAAAACCCGCATTCTCTACAACAGGAAATTTACCTGAATAGAATACATTTACGAGTAACATTTATATCTTCACTCTTGAGAAGAATCCACCAGGTGTAAGCTGTTTACTCTCGGACAACTTGTATAACATGGAGTGTGTGTTCGAGAGTGAGGGTGGGGTTGGAGAAGAGAGGTAATAGCACCAACAGTGGTAGGAAAATACAAGGAGGGTTGATGTATTTTCTGTTGTCAGGAATTGATGTGCTGAAGCGGTTCATTTCTCTTTGTTTGCGAAGGCAGCGCAATGAACTCCCATGTTTCAGGCAAGCAAAAGGCGTGACCGGAATGGCCACGACCATCCATGGGACACAATTACAATCCCTTAACGGTTCGGATTCAGAGTAGTGATCTCCTGCGTCCTCAATATCCTCTCCCTCTTGATGCCAAGATTGTTGAAGAACAGAAAATGCTTCAGGAGAACACAAGCACTAATTAATCGTGCGAGTGGCCCGGAGTGGGAAATGTGTTACACCAACCTGTGATCTACACACATATTTTGAGCAATTCATAGATACTGGTTCAGGGGTTGGCATAGTATCTCTTTACTCGGGTTCCATTTCTGGCTCAGTTATTTAAGCGAAGTTATAATGCCCTACATCACATAACTTTAATTTTTCCTCGTATAATAATAACAATAATAATAATAATAATAATAATAATAATAATAATAATAATAATAATAATAATAATAATCGCCGCGATGAACTGTTTCATTTTCTTTTTCATTTATCACTTATGTCCATTGACGGTTACTACACGAATGTTTCTTGTCATGATAGTGGATACAAGGGCGTTATCTTGAGTGTAAATTTACAACTGAAATTTTCTTCTTCTTATTATTATTATTATTTATCGGTTTAACCTCGGACTCAACGAGGGACCCCACCTCTATCGCCTCAAGGGCAGTGTCCTGAAGCTTCAGACTCTGGGTCTGGAATACAACTGTGGAGGATGACCAGTATCTCGCCCAGGCGGCCTCACCTGCTATGCTCAACAGGGGCCTTGCGGAGGGATGGGAAGATTGGAAGGGATAGACAAGGAAGAGAGAAGGAATTGGCCATGGCCTTAAGTTAGGTACCATTTCCCTGTAGGAGGAGTGGAAAACCACGGAAAACCACTTCCAAGATGGCTGAGGTGGAAATCGAGCCCACCTCTACTCAGATGACCTCTCGAGGCTGAGTTCCAGCCCTCGTACCACTTTTCAAATTTCGTGGCAGAGCCGGGAATCGAACAGGGGCCTTCGGGGGTGGCAGCTAATCACACTAACCACTACACCACAGAGGAGAACCAACTGAGTTTCTCAATAAATATTATGTATTTATTATATTGTATTGTTCTGGAATTACAGTGTTTTGTAAGATCATTCTTGTATTAACGCTTCAAGGAGATACGATGGATTCCCTTGGATTACGCCAATAGTAGAAACATTCGAAACCGAAATTTCGCACACCAAGAGCATCGCGCGAAGGCAGTTTTGCCACAGTTACTTGTCACTCGGGAACGAAACGTAGTTAACATTACTGAAGATTCCACGTGTTGGCAATAAGTTTGCGACAAAACACGTATAGCGGATCATTTTTCTAAAAAACTGACGCTTGCAATTAATTACGAATCAATGCGTGGATTTTTATTGCGTCGCGCCGAGTCGTGCAATGAATGTAGAACAACTGATGTTTTAAAATTAATTTACCAAGTAGAACATACTTAGCATAATGGTTAACGCGCTCGCTTCGTAATACGAAGTGTGCAGGTTCGAGTCTTCATCTTGACGAATCTTTTTTATTTCCATTATTAGCGTTGTGTTAATCTGTATGCCTCTTTTCATACGTTCTTATCACAATATTATGTCTACTAGGAAAATTGCTTTATATGTATGCTACTTATAGCAAGTGATGTTATGATTAATAGCACATAGGACTGTCGCCCAGGTAGCAGATTCCCTACTAGTTGTTTACATAGTCTTGTAAATTATTTCGAAGAAATTGGAAACTATTCCATTCCCGAATTTCTCTTCCTATGAATGGATATTTATCCCGATTAGTTCTTTACATTTACAGTACCTTCCAACTTTATCTTCATAAAGTTAAAAATTAAAATGAAATGCTTTATCAATAAATGGAAGCATCTGGAACTAAACGAGGTCACAGAACTAGTTGCAAATAGAGCATCGCGGAGATACTTAATCAATTCACAGAAGCCTGCAGATAGAATGCTCAAAGGCAATAGGTAGGCCTAAGTCCGTAAAGATGATGTGTGTGTATATACTATCCGCACACTTTATCTTGGTGCATTTACATCCTAGTGCTGAATCGGTCGACCTCGGCGATCTTCGAGATTCATACTGGCAACCTTTGAAACACAAACTATGAATCGCTTAAGCATCGTTGTGCGACATCTGGCGTAAACTTTACGTACTGGTACTGTTGTTGTTTACACATCAAAGTCAAAGTATAGAATTCATGCTAGGAACAAGATTCGCATCGAGAGATATGTTTTATAATGTTATATAATGTGTATGTGACATAGTTGTTGGCTTAAGATGATAACGGTTTAGAAATTTCATATCGATCGATCATATTCTCGATTCAATTCAGATTTCATTTTCATGCAGTTGGCAGCACCAGGCAGCACTATCGATACCGGGACAGCTCCCTCCTTACTCCTCACCCCGTACACAAATGCATCAAGATAAAGTGTGCGGACAGTACGTATATGGAAGCGCGTAAAAGAGAGTTAAGAACAACGGCAGGGAACGAAAATACATTTTAAAATGTAAATTAGAAATACGATGAAAACCTGCGTACCTTCTATTAAGGAGCGAGCGACTTGACCAATCTACTACGAGAATACTTTTCAAAAACGCTGCCTTACATGACAGGTTATAACTGGCGTATGAAAATGTAATCTCGAGATTTTAATCCCAATTAGGTATTGATATTGAAGATCATAGATTAAAATCACGAAAGCTTGACATGAATCGTTGTCCATAACTCTTAAGACTCCCCTTATTAGGCTTTATGGTGATAATCAGCAGACGCAAGCACAGGAGAATAAGACAATCGAAATGGGTTTCATGCATCTGACGATAGATAGCACCACACTCGAAAGCGAGACATCGCTGAAAATCAGTCCAGCCAACTTCGTATATCGGTGTCTAGCTCCGCATAGCTACCTAGCGCTTGCGCGGAGGTGGTTGGACGCAAGCCAAAGTACCAGCCGATTTACACCTCCAGGTAGTTTACCTCCCGGGCAGCTGCCAGCCACTTTACCAGCAGATGGTAGAACCGGCCCTAAATCTGCTTACCCTCCAAGGTTGGTTTTTCCCTCGGACTCAGCGAGGGATCCCACCTCTACCGCCTCGAGGGCAGTGTGCTGGAGCGTCAGACCTTGGGTCGGGGGATACAATTGCAATTGGGGAGTATGACCAGAACCTCGCCCAGGTGGCCTCACCTGCTATGCTCAACAGGAGCATTGCGGGGAACGGGAATATTGGAAGGGATAGACAATTAAGAGGGAAGGAAGAGGCCATAGCCTTAAGTTGGGTACCATCCCGGCATTTGCCTGGAGGAGAAATGGAAAACCACGGAAAACCACTTCCAGGATGGCTGAGGTGGGAATCGAACCCACCTCTACTCATTTGACCTCCCGAGGCTGAGTGGACCCCGTTCCAGCCCTCGTACCACTCTTCAAATTTCGTGGCAGAGCCGGGAATCGCAGCTAATCACACTAACCACTGCACCACAGAGGCGGACTTACTTATTTTGTCCTAGTCAATGACAGTGTTATATAGTAGAGGACAACATGTATCTTACCCTTATTATTAATTAGTGAGAGGTGGGTGTTTTTTTTTTTTTTTTGTTACGAGTCCGAACAGATTTCTCCTTAGTTTACAATAGACGAGTTTGAAACAGCATTGGCAATGGATGACTGCATATTATGATAGTTACTGTTCCAGACCTGTTGGTATCAATGTGAAAGTGTCATTTATTTTTCCCCGACGGATGAAAATGTATAATATACTCGCTACAAAAGAGACACAACGCAAGTGCAGCATTGCACAGCGTATTATATTAACAAAACATTGTGCGCGTGTGCAGTCCAGTGCTGCGCAATCCTATTAGGTTATCAAAATATTTCTTTTTCACTATAATCGCTGGGATCTATTCAACTGGAAGAATAATTTGTTGTAACAATGAAGTAGTGGCCAGAGTTAGTATGGGAGAGCCCAGCTTAACAATCCTGGTCCTGACGCTGCACGGGCAGCAATTTGCTCCCCGCCTGGATCATCACATGGCCAATTACGGCGGATAAAGGACGGCCAAAGACCCCACTCGCTGCAAGCCAGGCATTCAACCCCTTTAATATAGTACTCGCTTCTTCTGTCCTATTCATTGAGGCGGTTAGGTTTTACCCCGGCATCAGTCACCCTTTCTCTCTCTCTCTCTCTCTCTCTCACACTCTCTCTCTTCGTCGACCTCAGTGGTGCAGTGGTTAGTCGTTATCCGCCTACATCCACGATAGCAGGTTCGATCGTGATATTGCTCAGTCGAATTTAACCTGATTAAATGTAATAACTCCCGGTCGTCAGCTTCTGACACTTTGACTTACCAAGCTCAAGAAGTAAGTATAAATAACCACCTAATCGATACTTTATTAATACCTCAGGCAAAATTGAATAAAATTAAAACTTACAGGACATGTTTCGACCACTTAGTGGTCCTCTTCAGCTGTATAAATAAAGAACTGAAAAGAAAAACACTGACAATTATTTATACAGCTGAAGAGGACCACTAAGTGATCGAAACATGTCCTGTAAGTTTTAATTTTATTCAATTTTGCCTGAGGCATTAATAAAGTATTATTTATACTTACTTCTTGATTAAACATCGATAGGGCATGAAATGGACAATTTGTATTACCAAGCTCATTCAGAAGGATCATTTATCTTAGGACATTTTGCTAAGTATTGACAGAATCCGATGTTTAAATGTAAAATGTCCGTTGTTTCAACGACATAACAGTCATTCGTCTGTCGAGTCACATGTATGAGAAATACAAGTATGAATTTGTATTGTGAAAAATAAAGATAATCTGAGTTGAAGAAATCTCTCTTCGTCGACCTCAGTGCTGCAGTTGGTTAGTCGTTATCCTCCTGTATCTACGATAGCAAGTTTGACCCTGGTGAGATCGCGGGTGTCACACATGTAGGCATGGCTTTTTTTTTTTGTTTTACGTCGCACCGACACAGATAGGTCTTATGGCAAATATGGGACAGGGAAGGGCTAGGAGTGGGAAGGAAGCGGCCGTGGCCTTAATTAAGGTACAGCCCCAGCATTTGCCTGGTGTGAAAATGAGAAACCACGGAAAACCATTTTCAGGGCTGCCGACAATGTGGTTCGAACCTACTATCTCCCGAATACTGGATACTGGCCGCACTTATGCGACTTCAGCTATCGAGCTCGGTGGCCTTATTTTATGGCTTTTCTGACTTCAAACTTACGTCGAAAGATGCATTCACCAATGCGAGTTTCTGTGGTAATTGATAGTGTGGTGTGTTTTATATATATACAGCGGCTGCCTGGCTGAGGAGGTAAAGGAGTTCACCCAAAAGGTTGTGGATCCGATTCTCCATCGAAAAATCAAAATAGAATGAAATTTCCACTTTCGGAGGTGCATATGGCCCTGAGGTTCGCACACACTACACCAAGAATGAGTAACAGTGAGTGCCAGGTTAATTCCTGGGGTAAAAGACGGCCGGGCGCAGTGCTAACCACTCTACCACATCAAATGCCGAGGTTACCGATAGTGGAAGCCTTTACCATTCACCCCTCCCAGGGACCTTCATTGCTTGTAAGGAAATGACTGATTTGTTGTTGTTGTTGTTGTTGTATGTAACTTATAGGCTATTAAGGGGGCATATTGAGATAAACACAAACATCCAGTCCTTGGGTTGGATGAATTAATCGGACGCGGCCGGGAATCGGCCCAGTACTATCTGAAGAAAAAAAAACCACGACGCCGACAATTCAGGTGGACGTTATTATTATTATTATTATTATTATTATTATTATTATTATTATTATTATTATTATTATTATTTATTGCTGTTTGTCACTATTTCAGCATAAAGTGTGATTACTGCAGTATCTAATAGAACTGAATTGCTAAACGTAGCCCGGGTAAATTAAACTTCAGGTAGAGAATTTAATCTTCCTGGTCAGGATGTTGTATCATATTATTATGATATATTTCTGAGATGGCCACGTTCACATATTTCTTCCCGTCCCATACGATGCTGGATGAAACACTCGAAACACTGTATAGTTGTTGGCAATATTCACTTGGCTTCGAGTCAGTTCATCTGTGTCGCAAGCCTTAGCTGTTAATACGCCTTCGGTTCAATCTATCTTCCGAAGAGTTTGGATATAATATCAAATTTCGTCTCCTTTTAACATGGTCAATAGTTTGTTCCAGATAAAATTAGCATAATCTTACTAGCGTGAAAATATTTCACTTTCCGTCTCTTCTGGCAAATATTCTTGAATACATTTACGATACCTCATTCCATTCATTATAGGACAGTTATCCAAGACAATGGATTACTAAAGCTTTTATTTAAAGGCTCATTCCAGTTCCACACAAAATTAATTTGCTGTATACAAATATATTATCAGATGATCGAACAAATTCCATGTAAATCTCTCACAAACCTTAGAGCATATTCAATGGGAATTAAAAATTAATACCCGATAATATCCATACCGCATTTCATTCTACATATACTGTACAAGCACGATGTACGGCTTTAAAAAACTTCGGGGGGCATTTTATGTTTTATTCTTATGTAAGATACGAGCAAGCTCATATTTTTAATTAAATACTGAGATCTTTCCATCTTAATTCCATGCAGAGAAAATTTCGTTGCTAGCGATTTCATGGCTATGGCGCAAAAAAATTTAGTGTTAGACGTTATTGACGGTGGAATCTGATCACGGAGTTTCGTATATTAATTCAGTTTTCAGAGTTTACAAACAATATATCGTTACTAAGCCTCGAAATACCGCTATGTCACAATGTTGAGGGGAGAAACACTGACCCGCGACACATATCACTTAGAACGAAAATTCGTTGTTATAGTTCATTCAATACTGAAATTTAGATAACAGAACCCTTCTGGTCAGAGTTCTAAGCTGAAATATTATCACATAGCGGTCTTTCCAGGCGCAACGACGATATGTACTTTCATCCAGTTATTTGGTTTACGTCGCACCGTCACAGACATTGTCGACGATGGGATAAGACTGGGAAGGAAGCGACCGAGGCCTTAATTAAGGTGCAGCAGTGACATTTGCCTGGTATGAAAATGAGAAACCACGGGAAACCATAATGAGGAATACCGACATTGGGGTTCAAAACCACTATCTCCCAAATACAATAAATAATAATGATGTTATTTGCTTTACGTCCCACTAACTACTTTTTATGCTTTTCGGAGACGCCGAGGTGCCGGAATTTAGTCCCGCAGGAGTTATTTTAAGTGCTAGTAAACCCACCGACACCCTCATATGCTATCGATCCGAACCGGGATCAAACCCTCCATCTTTGCAACTAAGGACATAGGCAAGTAGACAGAGTAACAATAAGATCGGCCTTCCAAATTACGGATTTCGATCAACGTTCATTGAATGTGTTAAGAACAGAAAATTTGAAAAATGCATGATTTACAGCAGTTACGTGTTTAGTCAAATAATGTTACTGGTTTTACGTCCCACTAACTACGTTTTGACGGTTTACGGAGGCGCTGAGGTGCCGGAATATTTTCCCCCCCCAGGAGTTGTTTTACGTGCCAGTAAATCTATCGACACGAGGACCAGGACAGTTGGTCGTGCGGTTGGGGACGCACAGCTGTCCGCTTGTATCCGCGAGATAGTGGGTTCGAGCCCCACTGTCGGCAGCCCTGTGGTTTCCCATTTTCGCACCAGACAAAGGCTTCGTCACCATAAGACCTACCTGTGTCAGTGCGACGTAAAGCAAATTGTATCGACACAAGGCTGACGTATTTGGGAACCTTCAAATACCACTGGACTGAGCCAGGATCGAACCTGCCAAGTTCGGGTCAGAAGGCCAGCGCCTTAACTGTCTGAGCCACTCAGCCCGGCGCTTCTTTAATGAAGTATTTTGTGAGAATCACATGCATGTAGACATCCTTCAAAAGTATTTAACTTGGGAGCTTTGGGCGGCGACCACGTGATTCTAGCCAAGTCTATCATGGCTTCCACTTACGCGTATCAGTCTCCTCGTCTTCGTCCTTCCCTATCTGACCTCGCTCGAACACTTCTGCTGTTTCCGAAGTTCTGTGAAACCTAGGAATGTTTAATTTTTACACCCTGAGTACACCTTCCATTTCTGAGCAGAACTTCATTCTTCAAAGCATAGAAACTCATCCATTTTCTCCTCGAATTTGTATTAAGAGAGACCGGGCGAGATGTCCGTTTCCCAATTACACACCAGACAAATTCTGGTGCTGTACCCTAATTAATGCCACGGACGCTTCTTCCCACTCATATCCCATCGTTGCCATAAGACCTATCTGTGTCGGAGCGACGTAAAGCAAATTGCAAGAAAAGTAGTATTAAGAGAGATCTCGTTTCTTCGTCCTCCTGACACAATAATCCCCATTATTGACACGTGCATAGATATAGACTACCAGAGGAAATTATGGTATACACTCCAATGTGGAACACATTATGCAATTGCTGTCATATATTCGTCTTTAGCGGATCCTCACTTAAAAGGCTGCCTATAGGCGTTCACCTGTAAGGACGTGGGTCCAATTCCACATCAGAAAGCCGAAACATTTAGAAAGTGATTTTCACTTCTGGAGAACCACATAGCTTAACTTATGTATAGCGGAAACATTTTAACTTCCACTCCTCCAGGGATATTCATGAATTTTCACTAAGTAATCCTATCCATAGTGATTATTTTGCAGTGCCGTACTGATCTAGCATAATACACATTTTCTTTTCACCGCAGTGAGTTAATATTCCCTAAATTGTAACTTTACTTCAGCAAATGACGTTGTACGCACATAAATTTATACTGATTATCTCCCCAAACAAAGCTAACGAAAATAAATACTGGACTGTGCGGTAATCCGAAACCTAAGGGGCAAGGTAATACGGCACGATGAAAGAATTAACAGTATTACCATTTCAACTGCTGTGGTTCGATAAAAGGAAGCTCATAAAAACCAACTGTGCAGCAAAGCTTTGAATAAAATTATTCTAATAGCTCGGAGGGTATTATGAAAATCAGCTTATGTACCCTCAAGTGCTGCGCTAACTTCAAAGCCACAGACAGTTAAGCAAATATTTGCAGTGCTATCAGGGCCATTCATTAACATTCATCCTATTTAATTTAAAGCAATACTGTATGTTATCCCGAACTAAACATGATGTGGTGTTTCTGTCAAATAGACCAACTGAGCGTACGTTTCCTCGGCCCAGCACTTCTTCCAAAATCCGTATAAGATTTCTACTTAATTTTAAACATTAATTTCTGTTTTTATTCATTTTAAAAAATCCGTCAACTATTTTTGATATAATTCGTTACTGCCAACTGTAGCGGACTTGAAAGAGGCTTATAAAAATTTGAACATAATTCGAAAAGAAAGTAACTGTTATGTTATTGTCCGCTGATGTGCTTATATGAAACTTAACTGAGTGTATAAACTGCCCGCAACCTATTCTACTATATGAGCTAACGTTGGGCCAAATTCCCTGGGCTTCGAAACAATATACCTAGAATCACTGCGGAGTAATTCCGAAAAAGAAACAAGAAAAGTAAAGAAAAACACACTCAAAACGCGAATTTAAAACTCAGATCTCTAAGTGTCGATGTTTACGAAAGTAGGGAGGATGAATATTGGGAATTCATACAAAACAAATGGATAAAATTCGAGGGAAGCTTAGCACAGACATTCAACGCAGTATAGTTTCCACTGACAATACAGAAACAAATTTACAAATACATACTCGACAATCCCGTTCGTGTCTCGCGGCTACGCGAGAAGAGCGATTATCAGGTCAAAATCGATTGAGTTACCGAGGTCTGAACGTATCATCTCCCTGTACTGGGGTGGAGGTGGTGAGAGTACTTTTACAGAAACAAAACTAATATCTCCCGGGCGGAATTCGCTTCCAGACCTGTGCAGTGGCAGTAAAACTGTGATTGTTCGGTCGCACAAAGCTTCGTCGTATCACCTAAAACAAAATTGAATTTTACCGAGTTTCGAATTGCAGACGGAGACATATAAAATGAAACTAAAATACCCTTTAAAAAGCGATGTCAGCATCCAGAATTTTTACATACAAGAGCAGTATTCAATAAAATGTAATTATCTACGAGGCAGTCTTCATTCAGCAGTTTCTGTATTGAATAATTATTTCAGTTGGTACATTGAGAATTGTAACGGAGTAAAACATGTTCATATTGTAACATTCTAATGAACAGCATGTATATATTATATACTATGAGATAGATCAATGAACTATAGAAACATCAAAGAGTATGTAATTAGCTTTGCCTTCTATATGCCATTATCAACAAATGTATCCTCCGCTTCGAACGGGTGATGACAAGGAAAACAAAATCTAGTTTTGAAAAGAGGAACAATCTCTCGACATTGCACTTATTTCAAAGTTAAGATCCCGGGCCTTCAGTCCCCAAATAATAATTATATTGTTGGAGGTGATTTTTTACTAATTTATTTAATGTGAATATACAAGCGGTAAGCCCAATTACATTATTCCGGAATTGGAAACAACAGCAAACACTTGACGATGTAATGAATATAACTTAGTCCTACAATTTTCCAAGGAACTCTTCCAGTTAATTTAGTTTTCGTCATAACATGTACCCACTTTGTTCAAACAAGTTTCTCATCTCACGACAACAAGATTGAAGAACGATAAATGTTTTAAAATGTTCAGCTTTATAATATCTGTGTGATTTTTTTACCTTGTTATTTCTATATGCCAACGGCCGTAGCCGTGTTGAAACACCGGATCCCGTGAGATCTCCGAAGTTAAGCAATATTGGGCGAGGTCAGGAGTTGGATGGGTTGCCAGGCGCTGTTGGTGGGGTAAGGGAATGGAGGAGCGGAAAGGAACTGGCCACCCTACCGTACGTAAACTCCGGCTCAGGAACACCTCGGGCAGAATAACCCTTACCTTACCTTATTTCTATATCACTGTTTTATTTGTATATATTGTTTCTCAGTAATCTTGAACCTGAAGATGACCTCTAGTAAGGTCGAAACATGTCATTTTATGATGTAATATTTTAGACAGACCATTTGAAATTGTAAAAACTTCGTATTGAATAGGTGAAAAAATATATATTTGTAATTAATTTTAAGAATTATCTTTATATTTTAATATTTTACTTTAGCAAATAAAAATAGTTTCCTAAATAAGTTTTACTTCGACATCCAAGGCGTCTTGAAGTACATTATGTTTTGTCGCAAAGGAAACATCTTTCGAGAAACATGGGTAGAGAGTACCTTTCAGTACTAGATATCTGGAGCTGCAGTTGCCCCCTGTTACGCCAACACGCCACTTCACCAGGGAATGTTGTTATTCTCTCATTAGCGAGCGAGCCCACCTATCGATTACATGCACACTATTTATCGAGCTTAGCATCCCTGACGTTCCTCGGGCTCACTTCAGGTAACACTATATAATGAACCTATTAATTCTCTGACCAGCACAATAGCTACCTTAACGCGGTCTATGAGAGAACAAATTACATTTCCAAGGGCGGGTTTTAATTCGAAAATTGAATGCAAATGCAAGCGTACATAAATAAATCGTTTGTTTCCCACTACCACAGAAAAATCGAATATGCAGTATGTCACTTTCTTATTCATACGCAGCCCATTTCACTATTAAATATTTCATTTTTATATTAGGTTACTGAACTTAGTTAATTATATTTTTATGCAGTAGAACCTCCGTGGAAAAGCCTCCGTGGCTCAGATGGCAGCGCGTCGGCCTCTCTCCGCTGGATACCGAGGTTCAAATCCCGGTCACTCCATGTGAGATTTGTGCTGTACAAAGCGGAGGTGGGACAGGTTTTTCTCCGGGTACTCCGGTTTTCCCTGTCATCATTCATTCCAGCAACACTCTCCATTATCATTTCATAGCATTTATCACTCATTAATAAATCACCTTGGGAGTGGCGACCCCATTGTAATAACAGCATATAGGGCCTATATGTTTCATTCATTACATCCCTGACCCGGTCAATGACTGGAAAACAGGTTGTAGGTTTTCATTTTCCAGAACCTCCGTGGATCAGACGGCAGCCTCTCGCCGCTGGGTTCTCTGGTTCAAATCCGGTCACTCCATGTGAGATTTCAGGTTTTTCTCCGGGTACTCCCGTTTTCCCCGTCATCTTTCACGCCAGCGACATTCTCCAATAACATTTAATTTCATCTTTCAGTCATTAATCATTGCCCCAGAGGAGTGCGACTGGCTTCGGCAGGTGGCACAATTCTTACCTTCACCGCTAGACGGGGATTTCATTTATTCCATTCATGACCCGGTCGAATGACTGGAAACAGGCGGAGGATTTTTATGTATTGGAGGAATTTTATGTAGTGAAGGTAATAGTGAGACGTAAAAACCCAGCGTACAATTTATTTCCTACTGCAAATAGTTTGTGTTTAAAATTAAACACTATTTGTACTCAAATACAAGTCACTTTGTTATTCATACGCTAGTGTAGATGCACCGTATGTATTCGATCGATAACCTTGAGCTCGGCGTAAGCAGTTGTGGAACTAGAATAGGTAGAACTACTGTAGTTGTCTTCGCCTGCAACCCGTGAGAGTGCTGGTAGAAATGGCCACAAGGGAAAGGAGCTTAGCTCTGAATTGAAACAGACTATTATAAACCTGGCACTTCGAGGACTTTCCAGAAAAATATGACTGTGAAGAAAAGTCACGCTACAGTTCAGTATGTGTGTCTGCGTTACTTGTGATTAGTACCGCTACATGAGGAACACCATGGCTCTACTGTACCATTATGAGGAGCCAATGACCTTGATTCAGGACCCCTTAGACAACAAGCATAATCAATTTAGGATTTTTCTTCGGAAGTAGTCTCTTGTTCAGTTTATGGGACGGTGGTGCATTACGGGTCGGATTCACTGATTGTTTGAAGTTCATAATCACTGTTCATCGTCGTCTTTTTGAATTCTAGTCAGTGGATAGATTTTGGAATTATTTTAACTTTCAATATTGTGAGTTGGATCCGCTAATTTTTATATTCATGCATTCATCATCATAATATTTTCAATTCTAGTCAGTGGATGAATTTTGGAATGTCATTACATTTCGTCCTATCTCGTACCATTAGGGGCCGATGACCTAGATGTTATCGCCCTTTAAACAACAAGCAACATCATCATCATCAACCAAGGGAGAATGAGTATTACTACTGCTTGAAATTCGCATTTAAGTGTAAAACATTCGTTAATAACTCCAGGTGTTAATTTGGTTACATCCGCTGCCATTAGTAACGCATACAGTGGTGGGTATGAGATAATGTATTTCAGAACAAAGAGTTTTTATTACGGCCTGATGTCAGATATATTTAGTAGCGATAAATAATGGTTTTATTGCCCTTAAAATGTTGAATATGACGCGCGTGCATATCGCGAACGAGGTATAAACATTTAATGGTTGGATGTAATCTAATAGTTCATGGATCGTGTGCTTCCATGCCTGCTAATAATTTTCTCTTGAATCTCTGAAAGGATATTAGATATTGCAACAATGGCAATTGTTCAATATCAGTTCAATATACCTGTCCGGCTCCATAGCTAACTGGTTAGCGCGCTGGCCTTTGGTTCAGAGGGTCCTGGGTTCGATTACCGACCGGGGTCGGGGAATTTTACCTTTATTGGTTAATTTCGATGGCTCGGGGGCTGTGTGTGTGTGTACGTGCCGTTTTCATCATTATAATTCATCACAGGTAGGGCCACATCATCATAGACAAGCAAGTCGCCTATACGGCGTCAACTCGAAAGACCTGTTCCAGGCCACTACGGAGGTCATACGCCATTGTTGTTATTATTATTATTATTATTATTATTATTATTATTATTATTATTATTATCAATATCGGTTCAATATCTTCCTCTCCATGCCATATCATCACGGATACCGAATGCCATCAGGGCGATTTGCTGTTTATTTTCTGCACTTCGGAACAGTATAGAAATGGTGGTTCCATACCAGTCATGCAGGTTTCGTATTCGTCCACCCCTTTTTCCTTCAATTTTATCTTGAGCGATTGTTTCGCATTATGTGTCCAAAGTACTCTTTTTCTCCTTTTGATTGTGTGCATGACCTCTAGTTCATTTCGTAGTCGTTTAAGTACTTAGCTGATGTTTACTTCATCCACCCATGATACTTTTAGTACGCGTATGTAACATAACATCTGATAAAAATATAATCTTCTGCTGGAATTAGCTGTGAGAGTTCAGGTCTCAGCACCGAAGAGCAATCCCGAGAAACGGTAGCACCAAAGTATACGGTGACGAAGACTGATGCTAAATTCCCTGCTGCACAGGATTTTGGATACTTTCTTAAGTGCATTTCTTGCTGTTCAATCAGAGATCTTATTTCTAAGTTCTACTGCTTTTCATGCGACTGTCTGGTCAGAGGACAGGCATGTATGCTCACAACCATCACCTTGGTTTTCTTGGTGTTTAGATACAAGCCTCCAGATGCACTGTATTATTCTACCCAGTTCAGTAGTTCTTGTAGATCTCGAGCACTTTTTGTGAGTCATCTGCATACCTCAGGTTGTTTAATACAACGCCATTCTCCACAATCCCTCCTTCCAGAGCTTCAGGAGAGATTCTTTGAGATATTGAAGAGAACTGGAGACAGCCCTTTCTCACTCCTCGTTTTATCTCAATGGCTGTTGTGTTAATATTCTCGTACTTAATTAATGCTATCTAATTCCAAAACAAGTTGGAAATAATTCTTAGATCCCCATCACCCAGGCGAATGTCGTTGGGAATACATATTAGTTTCGCACGGTCGAATGACTTCTCATAATCAATAAAATATGTTTTTACATCGCCAGTCGGATAAACAGCGTGTCTGAAAAGTTTTACAAGGAACTATACCAATTTAAATGTGGACGAAAACGTTCGGGAAACTGTTGTCGTCCTTAAGGCAAGCCTATACCGAGGATTAGGAATAATGTGTTAATACAAACCGTGTCGCAGCAGAATTAAACAAATGTCACATCTTCAAATACATACAACACATCACACGACAAACCACAACAGAAACAAGGAATAGTGAATATGTTCCTTCATACAGGGTTGGCGTGGGGAAGGGCATCCGGCCGTACAATTGTGTTAAATCAATTCAAAGTGCTGACCCCATATAATTTAGCAAAGCCCAGGAAGAATAGTAAGAAGAAGAAGAAGAAGAAGAAGAAGAAGAAGAAGTAAAGTATCACCAAGATAAAAGAAAATGGGAAAGGACGAATAATGTAGGCATGTTGAAACATCGGATCCTTTGGAATGTCTGCATTTGGACTGAATCTATAAAGCACATTTTGTTGAATGACCACGCGCTCATGGGCGTCGAAGAACACCAGTGAAGGAATTGACCATCTACCTTAAGTAAGCTCCAATTTATCCTATTCAGAATAAGTACACGAGGAACACAAGTAACAAAATACTACATCATTCATAGGACTACATCTTTCAGTGTCCAGTCTACAAGATTTTGTGAACGAGCAACGCGCTTCCACAATTTGCAACTAGTACTGATGCTTCCGTTTAGCTTAGTTCTACACTTCTTTCCTTTCAATAATTAAAAACTGAGTCAAACGATCGTCGTCTTACTTTTCAACTGCTTTTAAATAATACTGAACGGATAAGTTGATCGAAGTGTGTTCAAGTTGTCACATCGTTGAGTGGCGCAGCCTCCTGTGCTAAGCCCGCGTGATTGATATCGCGCACACTGAGATGACATTTGGAAGAAATGCGTTGTGATTACATATTTTTTATTAAAGGGCACATTTTTAGGTCAATTTTTTCGTCATCTCGAAAGATAGACACTAGTTGAAGGGACATAAAAGCGAGTATTTGAATCTGCTTTACGTTGCACCTACACAGATATATCATACGCCAACGATGGGATAGGAAAGGGCTGAGAGTGGGAAGGAAGCGGTCATGGCCTTAATTAAGGTACAGTTCCAGCATTTGCCTGGTGTGAAAACGGGAAACCACGGAAAACCATCTTCAGGGCTGCCAACAGTGGAGTTCGAACACACCATCGCTCGGTAAAAACGAGTTTATTATTATTATTATTATTATTATTATTATTATTATTATTATTATTATTATTATTATTATTATTATTATTATTATTATCACATCATGGTCTTATAACTGGGGGTAGGGAGGGAACGACGACAAAAGTCGAGGCAATAATTGAACGCTCTCCACATAACAGCAGGAAAGCAACGGGAAACTACCTCACTCCTCATTTCCCTAGTACGCCTCTTCAGTGACGCCTAGGCTATTTATGACAGCTGTTGGTGGAGCTGCAGAGGATCAAACCAGTCTTCGGGCTGAATACCCAACATACATACAGCACTGGTAGTGACATTTTCATTTCAGATAAAAGCGACGATTAGGTCATCCCGTACACAGTAACATTTTCATGAAATGTAAAGTACAAATCACTACTTTAATGATGAAATAATAAATCTTTCAAAGTAATAAACATTTCAATCAGCAAATAAGGAAATAATTAACTACACATTATGATGGGTAATTTTGTTATTTGCCACTTAAATGAATACAATAACATTATATTAAATCATATGCTTATTATGTAATTTAAAACAGTTTGTTGTAAATTATAACAAACTTTGGTTTGTACAGATTACATGCTAAACTGCAAATTTGTTGGAGGTTCATTTTAAGAGTTACAGTATCTTTGGTCTCTGCCTCCTGTACCTGAAAGTGTAAAGGAACTGGTTATAATATGGCTAACTGAGGCGTCCGTAGTGGTGCATGAAACTGTTTTTTTTTTTGCATAATAATAAAAACAACATATTGGTCTTACGTCATTCTAATTACTTCTATGGTTTTTGGAGAAGCCGAGGTACCGGGAGTCTAGCCCCGTAGAAGTTCTCTTACATGCTGATAAATCCCATGACACGAGGCAGACGTAGCACCTTCAAATACCATCGGACTGAGTCGGGATTGAACCCGCCAGCGTCCTAGCGTCTGAGCTACTCTGTGTTTGGGCTTGTTTATCTAGGGGAGTAATAAAACATAATACTTAATCATTTGTCAGGAATGAGTGAAATACTCTTCCATTCTCTTTCATTCTGAGCAAGTTACTGTCCAGGTTTCACTTCCATACAATGCCACGCTCCAGACAAAAGTATTCAAAAATGTCTTCCTAATTCCATATCCATGTTAGAAGTGATCACATTTATTTCTTTCTTTAAGAGAGGCCTCCCTTGCTTGTGCTAGTCTGCATTTTATGTCCGCCTTACTTCTGCCATCGTTAGTAATTCTGCTACCTAAGTAACAATATTCATCTACTTCCTTTAAGACTTGATTTACTAATTTAATATTACAATATTTAAAAATTAAGAGGGTTCCTCCTATTCAATACAAAGATGTTTATTAATGTGAAAGAATCACATATCGTTCAAATGAGGTACTAGTTTCGGCACCAGATATGTGCCATCATCAGCCACAAAGTCAAATCGGGCAAACACAATAAAACCTTAAAACAACTTTAAACACACTATAACATTTGCATGGATGAATATGAAATATGACTTTAAAACAACTTTAAAAACACACTATAACATGTGCACAGATGAATATAAAATAAAATATGGTAGATGATGAAGTTGCATTCCATTTAAAATCCGTTAAAATGATGACTCCGTTGTTGTATACCCATGGCGGTTTGTCCAGCTTATATATAACTTTAGTTTTCTAAAACTGTTAAATTATGCTGTGACGTTTATTGTCATATGAAGTTGACACTATGTGTATTCTGTAGTTTGGTTCCGGAAAATAAACGTAAACATGAACTTGGTAAGATCCAAAGAATTAATTCTCACTTCAATATGGGTTGAGGAACCTGGGGAAGAAATTAGAAGTCGAATTAGGCAAAAGATCGGAAGGAAAGATCAAAAAGAAAAGTCTAGAAAAACCCACAGAATACTAGAAACGAACTCACCTTGAGCAGCCTGAGGGATCGGCGGACAGAGCTGGACTGATGGATCCATTTTAGAATGGTCTGTTTACTGTATGTCGTCATTATTCCTTGTCACTTTGCTATTTATGGCAAGTATCTATGTCGTGTTTATTCATCGTCACGTTTTCGTCTCGGAAGAATATCTATGTCACGTGCATTCCCTCTGGTGTTGTCGCTCAAATGCAATGAAGCAAACCGTTTCAGCAATTACTTACATGTTAGTTCCGTCCTGTCTATGTGGTACTTTTAGTGAGCTGAATGTGATTATAGACTAGGATAAGGCTAGACGCCCAAATAAGCAATGTTAAATAGAATCACTGATGGCGAGACGATGGCTACATACACGGTATATGCACAACGAGCTTCATATCTCTTTTATGAACTAAACTTGAGCTTGAAATGACCGTCCTCTTTTCATAACAAACGAGATGCCGGGAGATATTCTGAAAGCTCTGCAGTCTAATTTGCAGTATTCTCTTCTAAAACGAGTTCTTCGATGAATATGTATATCAGTTTGGGCGAGAGTGATGAATTTTTCATCAGCATGACGACCGCTTTCACCTGTCGTGCTGAAGAACTACTGCAGACGTCCTCTCCGGAGTGTAATCTGGCAAAGTGTTTATGGCAGTGAAGTGCTTGAGAAATTAACGGCAGAGAGAAGGAGCAAGCCTTTTAGTCCAGGCTCAAGAAATAAACTGCTGAAGGGGTCGTATCTTTCCCGTGCCGGTAGCTCAATTACGTCACCCCCCCCCCTTTAACCCCCACTCCCAACTCCAAGAGTCGGCAAGCACTTGCCCCTCCGCCCCACATTATTTTGGTTCTCCACTCGCTTAGTGGGTAGTGTCCTCGTCATTGTGGGAGTAGGCAAACATATATGAGTATGTAATATTCTTGGATCGAGATTTACAGAATAATGTTCTCATCCTTGTATGTGTCAGTGACAGTGCGTCAGCCTCCATATACCAAGATAGTGGATTTAAACGCGGATGAGTAGCCGGACCTGAAAAAAGTCCATATCGTGCGATATTGGTACGTAAAAGCTTTCTGATAAAATCGATGCTTACCTGGCAAAATTAATTAGAAGTCAGCAATAAGTCGTCCACCAGATTTCAGGTTTCGCTACCATTCGATTAAAAAAAAAAGAGGGAACGTTGAAATAGACACGCATAAAGTCTAAATGTCGTCAAATCAAGGTCACATTATTATTATTATTATTATTATTATTATTATTATTATTATTCAATTATTATTCGAAGCACTTCGCACTTTTAAGACTGCCTATGTCAGCGTTGACACCTTCGGTATAGTACCTAGGTACATGATTGTGGCGACAATTTTAAAATTCAGAAAGCCAGATCAATATGAACAGAATGATGTGAACTGCAAGGCATTTTTTGAGTTTAAATCCAAACTAGGCTCAGTCATTTCTAACTTCTAGTTCGAGTCTAATAATTTGTAACAAGTTTACATTTTTGTTGAGGAAGTTTATTTAAGTAGGCTAACTTTCATTCAATAAATATCCCATTATTTTGCGAAAATAAATTTCAGAGTACCGTTACTCAAACAATACACTGAAGAGAAGGAAACGAGTTGAATATTTGTGAAGTTAAAAAACCGCATGAAACTCAAATTCTCTCAGATATTATTATCTTTACTGAAACTGATGTAGAAATGAACCATAACATCAACAACACTGTAAAAACTTGGCGAGGAATTCGAGCTTAAATAATATGCTCGACATTTCGAGTGTTTTATATTTCTATCAATACATTGTGTTGTAAATATATAAAGGGGAAGAATAAAATCACGTTGAGATTTTCGAAATATTTCTGACGAAAACGAGTACCTGAAATTTCATCACGTCTATGTTTTGATCGCAAGAGCTTTACTTACTGTAGTTCCTTCCATGCTAGGCAGCCTATCGGGCAACGATATTTCACCACGAATCTTGTCTGCTGCCAAGTTTTCTACATTATCCCAGTGGATACCCATCTGTGAAAGACCCTTTGCAAGTATTCGGCTTGTCAGCTTGCATCCGGGAGATATTGGGTTCGAATGCCATGTCGGCATCCCTGAAGATGGTTTACCGTGTTTTTCTATTTTCACACCAGGCAAATGCTGGGGCTGTACTTTAATCAAGGCCACGGACGCTTCCTTCCTACTTATAGACCCTTCCTATTCAATCGTCACCATAAGACCTATCTGTTTCGGTGATACGTAAAGTAAAATAAAACTGGCATCGGCATAATATTGGATACATAGACCTTCACTAAATTTAGATAACGTAGGCTACCATCATGGCATTTGTGTGGACTGAACATGAGCAAGATGACTGAACGATCTCACGAAGAGTGGTCATCAATAGCTACGATGATACGGTTCCGAAAGATTATTCTGGTTCTTTTAAGACAGACACATGAAAGCAATGAAAATGGAACTACTGACTGCTGAACATGAACTTATTAGTAACCTGACCGCACACAAGATGTGACTTTCTGTTTATGTTGCGTTATAATGAGTTTCAAAAGGTATTGACCAAATAGTAATAACAGTCAACGGAGTAAATGCGTTGAACCACTGAATCCAGTTACAGCTCCGAACATAGAAGGATAACCACACACGTACACGAAGTACTACACCCAAAAGGCGGCGGCGGCGTTGGTGGTGGTGGTGGTGGTGGTGGTGGTGGTGGCAGGGGAAAATTCAAGTAGATAATCATCACGTTAGGTTAGACGAGGAGTGAAAATTAAGTGGCCAACCAACCGTAAATAAACTGAGTGCTTCATCAGTAGTTCCCCGCCGGGCTGAGTGGCTCAAACGGTTGAGGCGCTGGCCTTCTGACCCCAACTTGGCAGGTTCGATCCTGGCTCAGTCAGGTGGTATTTGAAGGTGCTCAAATACATCAGCCTTGTGTCGGTAGATTTACTGACACGTAAAAGAACTCCTGCGGGACAAAAGTTCGGCATCTCGAAGTCTCCGAAAACCGTAAAAGTAGTAATTATTAGCTCTTCCCTGAACATGCAGCGGTCCTTACTAGGAAGTCAACCAACGTCCAGGTCTGGATAATGTCACCACCTTAATTTTCACGAATAATAATAATAATAATAATAATAATAATAATAATAATAATAATAATAATAATAATAATATACCAAGCTCAATTGTTCAGATGATAGAGCTGAAGCCGAAGATGCGGGATTCAATTTTGATTCAGACAGATGACAGTCGAAGATTCTACCAGTGATGCATGAAAACCGGTAGATAAATGACTTATGCAAAACGGCAAGTCGTTCTTCAATGTGTTACCCGGAAGGGCCCTAAAATATGAAAAGATATTTCAAAAGTTAGTCGGGAGAGGTCACCTTCGCCATTAAGGGAATCTACCATCTAAAACAATTTCCGAGTTTCAGAACTAGAAACACTTTATTGAATATTTTATCCTATTATGACTTACTGCATAAAGAATCTAATTAATAAGCCAGTCAGCTCACTGTTACCGAATGTAGTGCCATTATAGAAATAATAATAATAATAATAATAATAATAATAATAATAATAATAATAATAATAATAGTGTTATTGGATTTAGATCCCACTAGCTACATTTGATGGTTTCCGAAGACGCCGATGTGCCGAAAGTTTGTCCCCGCAAGAGTTTATTTACGTACTGGTAAATCTACCGACACGGGGCTGACGTATCTGAGTACCTGCAAATACCACCGGAGTGAGCCAGCATCGAACCTGCCAAGTTGGAGTTAGAAGGGCAGCGCCTCAACTGTTTGAGCCACTCAGCCCGACGAGAGAATTAGTCTATTAATTGAACGAATAATTGACTGTACAAGGACACGTTGTGGAGCGATTAGTCGAACAGGCACATAATTACACCTACTGACCAACAATGAGTTCTAGAGCAGATGTGTGGGGGCAGACTGTCTACAGGTCATCGGCGAGTACTGTTGTTCCTTAGACTCAGTGCTGTCAAAGAAACTGCTGAACTGGCGCACTAGCCTGTTTTATTTTCGAGCAGGGCTGAGTGATTCAGACGGTAGAATTTCAGCTCGGTTGTTAGGTTTGAACCCACTATCTACAGACTAGCAAAGTAGCCCTAGACCACAGCGAGAGCTGAAGCCATGGAATTAATATAAAACAGTTGTTTCTCCCATGATTGTGGGTTCAAACCCAACCCAGTCGATTATTTAAGGACGAAGGGAAGTCAATTTTACACGCCATGTCGTACGATGTCGGCATGTAGAAGATCTCTGGTGACAATTATTTTGTTTATCCAACAAAATGAATTAAATTCTCACCCAAAAGAGGTCCGGTTTCCCTGTCACTTGGTAAAGAAAAACGGAATGTCGATTGTCACATGCAGGCAGTCAAAACGGCGTCAAAATGAAATGCCTGCATAAACAACAGCAGCAGACATACGGTTTTATATTATTATTATTATTATTATTATTATTAATAATATTATTATTATTATTATTATTATTATACCCCCTTTATCACATCTGTGGGGTCGCGGGTGCGAAATATATAGCACACATATGCATTTAGCCCTGTTTTACTGACGGACGACCTTCTTGACGCCAACCCTATATGGAGGGATGTAATCAATATTTCGTGTTTCTGTGGTGGTTGGTAGTGTAGTATGTTGTCTGATTATGATGAGGAAGTTCTGGAACCAACACAAACACCCTGTCCAGTGTCAGAATAATTAATCAGACGCGATTAAAATCCCCGACTCAGCCGGGAATCGAACCTGCAACCCTCTGAACCGAAGACCTCAGTGCTGACTATTCAGCCAACGAGTCCTTTATGCTATCGATTTCTTTTATATTTAATTATCGAGTGTATGTGTATGTAACGAATTCCTTTTGTGGCAGACGATGTTCAAATACACCCTAGTTGAATACGCCGGTTTGTTAAGCCCGTCCTCTAAAATACTCCACACTTCGCCACTGTTAGTTATGTAAAGAGAATTAACAAAAACAGCTTTGACCTGAAAATCAACAGCAGCGTCCACACTCCGCACACCTGGACAATAAAAAAACTTGCCAAAACACGTGCAATTTATCTTGACCAACAAATTGTGAAAATCACGTGAGAGTAATAGTAAAATTCCACTCCGAGAAGATAGGACCAGTTTTCGGAAGCCTGTGAATGGCGACATTTGGAGAGGTGATCAACAGTTTGAAATGCATTGGCGCACAAGGTAATGTTGCAACTGGCAATGGAACACAGTTCATTAACATGTTAAACACATTATTGAATCGAGGCGGTACCGATAGAAGCCAACCTCCTGCACGTTATTCGTTTCGGCTTATTTGTTACTTCAAATAACAATTAATTTCCAGTCGAGTTATTTGACATGGATGCGTTGCCCTATTTAAATCGAGTGGAATTGCAATAAGTTGGAATTGTGCAATAAAAGTGAGCGTGTATTTGAAAGCAGCGGATTTCTATTAAAGTTTGATTGCCAATGTTTGTGTTCAATGAATAATGGAGAGACCAGATTCCCAGGTGTTGTGTTGCGGAGAATGGACCAGCCACGTACTGCTTCTATCACGAGATCAAATGAACTTCGGCCAATAGTCTACTTTTGTGTTCTACGAAGATTGTTCGATAAATAATGTTTGAGGAATCAACACACTGAAAAACCTTTACTCGCATTTTACCAAACCAAACCCCTTGGCACTACAGCCCTTGAAGGGCCTTGGCCTACCATACGACCGTTGCTCAGCCCGAAGGCCTCCAGATTACGAGGTGTCGTGTGGTCAGCACGACGAATCCTCTCGGCCACTATTTTTGGCTTTCTAGACCGGGGCCGCTATCTCACCGTCAGATAGCTCCTCAGTTCTAATCACGTAGGACCGGGCGAGTTGGCCGTGCGCGTAGAAGCGCGCGGCTGTGAGCTTGCATCCGAGAGATAGTAGGCTCGAATCCCTCTATCAGCAGCCCTGAAGATGGTTTTCCGTTGTTTCCCATTTTCACACCAGGCAAATGCTGGGGCTGTACCTTAATTAAGGCCACGGCCGCTTCCTTCCAACTCCTAGGCCTTTCCTATCCCATCGTCGCCATAAGACCTATCTGTGTCGGTGCGACGTAAAGCCCCTAGCAAAAAAAAATCACGTAGGCTGAGTGGACCTCGAACCAGCCCTCAGGTCCAAGTAAAAATCCCTGACTTGGCCGGGAATCGAACCCGGGGCCTCCAGGTAAAGGGCAGGCACGCTACCCCTACACCACGGGGCCGGCCCTTACTCGCATTATACGAAAATGTAATCTTTTTATCATAAGATACAGGTGAACCCATTCGTTGGATATTTGTTTCAAAGTTGCACACCCTTCTCGAACGCGACAAACTTCTCGATGATTTCAAAATGTTTCTTTTACTAGCATTTTCCAAAATCTTTCCAGTTAGCTCAATATCACCTTTAATAATAATAATAATAATAATAATAATAATAATAATAATAATAAACGCCATCTCGACTACCTGAGTGTCAATTTCCACGTACCCTTGTACTCTAACCAGATGGCAGAGAAAAGTTCCTTTGATGGATGATCTACGGCTGTTTTAATTAATTTTGTCGGGTAAACACCAAATATGATATGTCACCAGAGACCTTTTGCATGCCGACATGGTACGATGTGGAGTGCCGAATGAACTTTCCACCACCCTTCAAAACGCCTACTATTTCTGACGGGTTCGAACCCGTGAGCTTGGGACCTGGAGACTACCACTGACCCACAGAGGGAGTTAATTTTATAAGATTTTATAAGATTATACAATAAATGGTGAAGAAATATTTTCAATAATTTTTTTCTATTTGTTTTACGTCGTACTGACACAGATATGTCTTATGCCGACGATGGGAAAGGAAAGGCCTAGGAATGGAAAGGAAGCGTCCGTGGCCTTAGTTAAGGTACAGTCCCAGCATTTGTCTGGTGTGAAAATGGGAAACCACGGAAAACCATCTTCCGGGCTGCCGACAGTGGGGTTCGAACCCACCATCTCCCGAATATTGGATACTGGCCGCACTTAAACGACTGCATCTGTCGAGCTTGGTTTCAAGTAAATTGAGTAGATAGCTTTGAAAACGAAAAAAAAATATAAAATACTTACGTTACATGTATATTACGATTTGCTTTACGTCGCATCGATACACATATACTATGTCTTGTAGTGCCCATGTGATAGGAAAGGGCTAGTAGTGGGAAGGAAGCGACCGTGGTCTTAACTAAGGTACAGCCCCGGCATTTGCCCAGTATGAAAATAAGAAACCACAGAAAACGATCTTTAGAGCTACCGACAGTAGAGTTCGAAACACTTAGTTAAGATACATAAGATTATACAATAAAAGGAGACGAAATATTTTCAAGAAAATTGAGTAGATAGCTTTGAAAATGCTGAAAATACAAAATACTTACGTTACATATATACTGTTTTACAATTTGCTTTACGTTGCACCGATACACATATACTATGTCTTATGGCGTCCACGACGTGATTCGTCAGCAATATCGAATGATTTTTGAGAATTGACTATGAAAAAAGAAAAGTTCTGTGTTAAAACATCTCCCTAATCTCCCGTTAAACATAGGATTTGAATACCAATTTCACAGTCAACTACAGTTAAGAACCGAGCTCGATAGCTGCAGTCGCTTAAGTGCGGCCAGTATCCAGTATTCGGGTGATAGCAGGTTCGAACCCCACTGTTGGCAGCCCTGAAGATGGTTTTGCGTGGTTTCCCATTTTCACACCAGGCAAATGCCGGGGCTGTACCTTAATTAAGGCCACGGCCGCTTCCTTCTCACTCCTAGCCCTTTCCTGTCCCATCGTCGCCATGAGACCTATCTGTGTCTGTGCGACGTAAAGCAAATAGCAAATAGTAGCATAGTTAAGAATAACATTCTATTTATCTATATGATATAATAATAATAATAATAATAATAATAATTGTACCAGGCGGTACACCTCCACGCCGTTAATTTTAATGTGCGCCAATTGAAACTCCTCTGCTGGAGGAAGTTTGAACTTTATTGACGGTATTAATTTTCTACTTTCTCAGAAGATGTCACCACGTGGAAAAGTTTGAGTTTTTGAACTGTGTCATTTTTGATGTGTTTTTGTTTCACTTGTAGTTAGAAGTGTGAACTTTCTCTTCTAGAGGACACTACTGAAGATCAACAACGGTGCACTCTAGTGCGAAGTGAAAGAACTGTTTTTTGGAGAAAATTTAATTTCAAGAGTTTGTTCTTTGTTAAATTTCTTTCAGTCATTGTTTAAGTTGGCAATATTCACCCCTTCTTTCCCCTTGTGTTGAACCTAACCAATCCTGAATTTCTTAAATTAATTTCTATCCAATCAGATGTATCTTCCCCCAACTTGAATATGTTGCTGTGTCCTACCCAATAAAGTGTTTGTGGGAGGGTGTTTTCATTCCCCTAACGCCTAGAAACTTCCGCGAGAGTATTTAAACTGCTGGTTTTTGGGTCTCTCGGCCACTTCTGTTCCATCTTTCAGTGTATTAAGTACATAGCAGGAGGCGGGAAGCGCCTCTTTCCTCGGCAGCGGTCAGCAACAAGGTAATGGCCGATTAATAAATTCTTTCTTTGCTAGCTCAGCAGTTTAACTTTCGGGGCGGGTTCTAAGCGTTCCACTATGTAACCTTTTCCTAAAATGTAACTTCTCTTTTCATCTATTCTCTTGTAAAGCTACATACTGGGATAGAGAGTGCTAACCCTCTCGAGCTCCCACTCACATTGTCTTGAGGTGAACTTATTTTCTCAACCAATTCTTCCGTAATGTAATGTAAATTGTTATTTTCTTAAGTCACCTCTGTAGTATGGGATTAGCCCTTGCACTAACGGCCTAAGGCCAAGTAGGTCTTAAACAAAGTGTATTAGGAGTGCAAGTTCGCCTCCCCTCAAATTGTATTTTAGAGGTCATGTATTAACCTTCTTGTCATTTAATAGACCTCAGTAGGTTGGGTATTTTACCCCTGTGTATATGTCCTTTGAGGACAGCTTAAAGGTGGAGTTTGGTGTGGCCTGGGAGAGGCTTAAATTTGAGAGCGAGTGGCTCTTTTGAAAATTGTATATTGTATGCCTCGAGGAGGCTTTTCAGTGTAATTTGGAGCAAGGGCTCCTAGGTATGAATGGGGTTTTCTGCCCCTCTGTTAAAATTGTGTTTGGGGTAAAACTGAGCTGATTGCCCAAGAATTATGTTTCTGACTTTTGAAGCCCCAAATGGGGTACCTATGTAAATGTATTTTTCAATCGTGTTTCGGCTACTAAGTACCTGTTCTATTTGTTGTTACCTAATTTTGCAAAGAAAATATAACCTTGTTAAATTTTAAAATTAATTTCACTTTAGTAGCTTGAGACCTATTCACCACCCAGCACCTTCTTTCATGCATAACTACCACCAAAACACGGTAACAATAATAATAATAATAATAATAATAATAATAATAATAATAATAGTCTAATAGTTTTACACCAAATTACGATTTTCTAAGTTGCAGAGGTGCTGAAATTTTGTCCTGCAGGACTTATTTTACGAGCTGCTACCGACACGCGGCTGGCTTCTTTGAGTACCTTCAAATGTCACAGGAATGAGACGGGATCAATTTCACCAACGACAGTGCTCTACCGCCTGAGCCACTCATCCCATCATAACATATCTACGAAGGACTACTAATCAAACCTACTCTACTCAGCCAGACACACAACATGAAGTTTCTGCGCTTTACGGGAGCTTAATATCCATAAACTGCCACTAAGCAGAAGTCCTCAAAATAGTTAATAATTTCAATCATTTTATCTCCTCTGTGGCGTACGCGTACGAGTTCAATATTTAACTTCTCATTATTAAACTCAAGCAAAATTCATAACAAATGCGCACATAGATTCAGTCAGCAGTATATAAATATATTGCATGTACGGATAATGTCCAGGTGGAGGAAGTGTCTAGTTCTGACGAAATACTGAAATATACCTGTGATATGAAAATATTTACATAAACATAAAACTTTTGAAAAGCTAGAAGCAGGTGGGCATGATATTTCTGTTTGCATAAAGTAGGTATTCCAAATGAATGGGAAATTGCTATAGTAGCAACCCCAGGGTACAAAGGAAAGGGTGCATGCAGCGGATAATTGCAGGACAGTCAACTTGACATGTGTGCTTCCAATCTCTGGGAAAGCATTTTCTGATTTTACTAGACACTTTTGCGAAATCACTAGGCCTACCTAGTTTCTTAGAAGTAAGTTCGAGTTAAAGAAAGGTTATTCCAGTGAACCTCAACTTGTAGGATTCCAGCAGAGATTTTAGATTCGGGAGGTCAAATGGACTGCATCGCTATTGATCTACCAAAGGCATTTGATACGGTAGATCATGGCAGATTGCTGACGAAAATAAGGGCTACAGGGCTAGACAAAAGAGTGGTTGAATGGGTGGCTAAACTTCTAGAAAACCGAAATCGGAGAATTAGAGTAGGTGAGGCATTATCTGATCCTGGAATGATTTAGATAGTGGTTCTCAATGCGGTATTAAAGACCTTTATGTTTTCTTATGAATATAAATGATACGAAGGTTAAGTCATAAGTCATGTCAACTATTTCTTTTCTCGCGAACAGGAGACAACACGGAAAATCTAAGATATGCATTTGGAAATATAGGGCATGTTCTTATGCATAGTGCCTGAAGACAAATTCTGACTTGAGGAGATTCTCGTAGGAACACAGAACACAGGCCATTGGTAAACATTGTTTTATTGTGGTATAGACAGCAAATACACAAGACTACGTACAAAGGACAGGTCTCCACTGGTTACAGACATTCGAAATAATCACCCAAGGTTTCCACTGTGCGTTGCCAGCGGTGGGACAGACGCTAAATACCATTCGCTGCATGTGTATCGCTAACGTGTGACACCTCTCTCCGAAATGCAGTTACGATGTCCTCTTTGTTAGCAAACAGTTGTCCACGTAATGGCTTCTTGACTTTGGGGATTAGTTCACAGTCACACACCTAATCCCGCAGCTCTGCATTTCTGCCGTGTAGAACGGCTATTTTGCTCCTACTTGTCGACTTCCATTTTGTGACGCTCTCACTCACACACTGAACTTGGGAGCATGCTTAGACCCACACTGTTGTTTACATACACCATCCAGTGGCATCATACGGTACATACCGTACGTTTCCAAATGCATATCTTAGATTTTCCGTGTTGTCTCCTGTTCGGGAAAAGAAAGTTGCCGTGAATAATGACTCGACGTACGTGTGAGTAAAGAATTGGAATCACAGAAAAGGCTTTCTTCGGATGATTGTGAGCGAGCGACTGCAAAAAACATGTGCGCCTGGGTGGAAGATGGTGATGATAATAAGGTAGGGAGAGGGCGAACCCCAGTGTCGGCACATAGCCTACTCCTGTCGAATAACATCAGTGGGTTTGCTGAGGGGCTTACACGTCTCCAACCGACATACGTATCATCACGAACAGCGACGTATGCCAAATGAACAATGTAGAGAGCTTTGGAATTGAATGCAGGCTTTCGGCACGCACTCAAGCGATTAGACATTGTAGATCACCAACTCTCCTACCCTGCCGGCCAACGTTCTGAAGGTGATTGTTTCTCCACCATCGGGACTCGAACAGGCTAACCACGGTGACAGATCATAAAGACTTGACGCCTTAACGGTCATGACCACAAGGGTGGCATAATAATCATTATACAACTATAGTGAACTATACTGTCCAAGTTGTCATCGTCGTCCCTTACTTATGGACTTTTTTTCTAGTGGCTTTAAGTCGCACCGACACAGATAGGTCTTATGGCGACGATGGGATAGTAAAGGGATAGCAGTTGGAAGGAAGCGGCCTTGGCCTTAATTAAGGTACAGCCCCAGCATTTGCCTGGTGTGAAAATGGGAAACCATGCAAAACCATCTTCAGGGCTGCCGACAGTGGGATTTGAACCCACTATCTCCCGGATGCAAACTCACAGCTACTTATCGAATCAAGATGCTAGTCAAGGCCCTCAAAACACATATTAGTTCAGGATATGGATACATGGAGGAACACTACCAGTCGTCGCGTCTTGCATTGTAAAGGTTTACAGGAATTATAGTGGGTGTCAAACAATATCAGTTTAACAAGGCAATGTGAGTCGATTTATCAAGGTCTTCGATAAGGACACAAAAGAGTAATAATATATGCCATTTATGTATGATCATGCGTGATTACGACAAATTACCATATAACATTAAAATGAAAAGAGAGATGACAGGGTGAAATTCAAATTATTATTCCAACGAGTCAACATTCATTAAACCCAGCGTAATACATCATAATTAGCAATGAATCCCATTTGTTCAACCGCAAAGTCCCAAGTAGATATTTATTGCATAGCAATAGCAGCAACATGACGAAAGGGCTCACTCTAATAATAATAATGAATAAAGCCAACAGTACGTTATAATTATCGTCTTCACCGAGACCCCATGCTTGGAATTAGTCGACAATATCAGCTGTTGTTGTTTGTAGTTGCTGCTGCTTCATGAGCTTAAAGCTGCGTGTGCTGAAAAAGAAGTCATCCCGATAAGCCGTGTGGCTGTGGGAATTTGAAATTGTACCTACGTATATTTGTCATTTATTAGGATTAGGCTTGGGAAGGCAGGGGCCTGTATTATGAGCACACATTTTAGTGATATATTTTTGTACTGGGTTGAGGAGTAAGGAGGGAACTCTGCCGGTTCCGGTAATACTGCCAAATGACTGGAAATGAAATCTGAATTGAATCGATTATATGATCGATCGATAAGAATTTTCTAAACCTTTATTATCTTCATCCAACAACTGTGTCACACACACATTATATAACATTATATAACCTTTCTCGATTCGAATCTTGTTCCTAGCATGAATT
The DNA here is from genome assembly GCF_040414725.1 of Anabrus simplex. Classification (NCBI taxonomy): domain Eukaryota; kingdom Metazoa; phylum Arthropoda; class Insecta; order Orthoptera; family Tettigoniidae; genus Anabrus; species Anabrus simplex. Next base: position 216,115,445 of record NC_090271.1, read on the forward strand.
CTATAGTTTGGCTTTGCTGTGTAAACAACAACAGTACGAGTACTTAAAGATGTCTCACGGCGATGCATAAGCGATACTTAGTTTGTGTTTCAAAGGTTGCTAATACGAATCTCGAAGATAACCGAGGTCGACCGATTCAGCACTAGGTTGTGCATTTATCACTGAAAGGTGCGCGTAATTATAGGTACCATCCAAGCATTCACTTGAATTGTAGAGAAGAAACCACAGAGGACCACTAATGGGCAACTGGAAGTGACACCTGCTAGGGCCACACTTGCGGGAAGAAGACGCTGCAACATTGTGTTCTTGTTTCAACATTGCGCGTGGTCCATCTGCTTTCGTTTTGCACTTTCACCTTACAAAATGGAATTAGACATTCAGTAAATAATTTTGGAGGTACAAAAGTATAGAAAGGACCAAAAGTTCAAACGCAGAGACATGAAGAAAGATGCGTGATTATTAGTAAAGGGGCCCATAGACGTGCAATATTATTGCGCAATATCGGGGTTTGTAGTGTGTTTTTAATATTGAAAGGATGTGCAATATATATTGTACGAAATCAAAAAAGTTTGAAATATATTGCGCAAATCGCAAAATAATGTGTCATGTATTGGCAATATTTGTGCAATATCCCGCCCTGCCGCCAATTGTTATCAACAAGTGGGGCAAAACGTATCGTGATGGCAGACAAACAGGAGGTGAAAAAGTTTATTTTTGGAGTCGATCGGAGTGTAGGATGGCCTTCCGGCTCTATGGGACGTTAAAAGCAAAGATTACAGTAATCGCGTTAAAAAGGTGAACAGAACGAGGAACTTACTGAGAAATATCGTGAAAAATATCCGAACGGCGACAAGCAAGAAAATATTTTTAAAAATCAGTTCTCTGCGTACAAACTTCCGGAAGGAAGTGAAGCGGTTTCCTGATACAGAAAAGAGTGTTCACCAAACAAAACACCGGCATGGACTGACTATATATTGCCACGCATATTGCACGTCTATGACCGCTTTGCACAAAATATTGCACAACCAACAATATTGTCTCCACACGATTCTATTTATTGCACAAACCCGATTGTTGTGCAATAATATTGTACGTCTGTGGGCAGCTAACAATATATTGTACAATCCATTTTGCGCAATAATATTGCACGTCTATGGGCCCCTTAACGGGCGCTGTGTTGGAGGAGATGTGTTTATTTTCCTGAGAGCATTTTTTAATAAACACAAAACGCATTTTAAATGACGTCACGGACATTAACACCCAAAAATGTATCTTGGTTGTCTTTTTAGTTTATAGTGTAGGAGTACGAATTGGCCATTTGATGACCTGTCACTTATAGGATGGATCGAATATTTTTTGACGGCGACGACGACGACGACGACGACGACGACGGCGACAGCGACGAACAACCAACAACCAACGCAGCACATAACGCAACAACCGAGTTCGTATTTAATGGAATTCCTTCCATATGCAGAAAAATGGCGATGATTTGCTACTACACAATATACAACACACTAATAAAATATCGCCGTGGAAGCACGCAAATGTGAAATCTAGCGCGACAAAACGCAACTGCAGCCACCTACCTCACAGGTCGTCCAACTGCGTGAAAAACACGCAGTAACGCAGCTTGAAATGAGGCAAATGTGGCCCTAGCCTAAGGCAACTGTGTTGATTCATATCTATGAAATGATTTGTTCGAAAAGTACCAAACTCTTCTCACTTTTAACATCTCATAGGGCAAAATCTCTTAGTTCATTAACAAGGCTGTAAATAGCACAACGTCACGTTTCACGGCAAATGTTGCTCTAGCTTAATAACACTAGCATCTACAACAAAGACTTAAAGTGTACCCAGAAATTATTCTATTCGATTAAAACGAGCCCTCAAAGTCCGACTCATTGGCTGAACAGTCATTGTTGAAGCCTTTGGTTCACAGGGTACCGGATTCGATTCGATTCACGGCCGGGTCGTGTTTGATTAATTCATCTGGCTCGGGGACTGGATGTTTGTGTTTGTCCCAACACTCTCCTCTTCATATTCCCACAACACAACACACCACACTACCAACCACCGCAGAAACACGCTCTCCACATAGGGTTGGCGTCAGGAAAGATATGTAGCCACAGGTGTAGGAAAAACGGTAGAAGAAGTAGAAGAAGAAGAAGAAGAAGAATAAATGGGCCCTCAAAAGAAAAGATTGCATAACCTCAAAAATTTGAAGGGGGTTAGTATTATATTATTTCTAGGCAGTTAAGGAAGTGTACCGAGTTCGATTGCTCTGGCTATTATGGTTCCTAAGGAAAGTGTACCTAAAGATTTAAAAGAAGTCACTTTCGGAAATGTAATTGTAATCAAAGATCTTAGTGTTAGTTTCGGTATAGAAATCGAATCCTCCATTGTCACTAACTAACCCCATGGCACTACAGCCCTGAAGGGATTTGGCCTGCCAAGCGACCGCTGCTCAGCCCGAAGGCCTGAAGATTACGAGGTGGCATGTGGTCAGCACGACGAACCCTTTCGGCCGTTATTCTTTACTTTCTAAACCGGGGCCGCTATCTCACCGTCAGACCGGTCCTCAATTGTAATCGAGTAGTCTGAGTGGACCTCGAACGAGCCCTCAGATCCAGGTAAATATCCCTGACCTGGCCGGGAATCGAAACCGGGACCTCCGCTACCCCTACACCACGGAGCCAGCTCTCTATTGTCACTACTATTGCTACCAAGATGTTGGATAAAAATGATATTTTTGCAAACACATATCAATCTGTCGCAATTTAACTTCTGAAAATATTGCTTTGTTCCCATCTGGTAATTACAGAAAACAGCCAGTTCATAATATCGAGATTCACACATTCGTGGCGTAAAGAGTAGGACATAAAAAATGACCAGAGTATCCAGAGGTTATGAAGCAGAGAGTACTGAGGTGCGATGTGGTTTCATCTAGCAATCGAGACAAGTATGTAACCACATCTCAACTTCACAATTAAACGACACTCGCAGGCTAAGCTCCCAATATCCGTCTGACAGGAGCACACAAGTTCGATATGTTGAGGAACAGATTAAAACTTTGCCCGATAGGTCTGTTCTCTCTCTCACACACACTCCCTCCCTCCTTCTCTCGATATCACTAGAAAATAATTCTCCACATCATTCTCATCACACCTAAGAAAAGTAATATAATGCTATTGGTTATGTCACATTAACTGCTTTCATGATTTTAAAGACGCCGAGGTGCTCGAAATTTCGTCCCGCAGAGGATCCTTTACGTGCCAGAAAATCTGCCACCGTGAGGTTGGCGTATTCGAGCACTAGTATCTATCAATCTCCATTAGAACATCATTCTCATTATAGCTTACAGGGAGGAAATAATATGTATAATGAATATTGAATTTTCACGACCGCATTGTAATCGAAACAGACTTTCAACGTATCAGGTCGTGTTACGTACATGTAGTACGTGTTGAAGAGATGTTAAGTACAGAACAAAAATGGCCAGCCGGACACCAGCGGGATCCAAACCCACAACCTCCCGATTTCGCGTCGGTAGCTCTACCATATTGGTAGTGAAAATTCAATATTCATTGACATGCCCCACAACGGGCGACTTAAACGCACTCTACAGTGTGCTAGCAGCAGTGCCAGACCTGTAGCTCAGATCCTTTCAAACAGAACAAAGATGGCCTAGGCCACCATAGCTCAATTGGTAGAGCAACCGACGCGAAATCGGGAGGTTGTGGTTTCGGATCCCACTGGTGTCCGGCTGGCCATTTTTGTTCTGTACTTAACATCTCTTCAACACGTACTAGATGTACGTAACACGACCTAATACGTTGACAGTCTGTTTCGAATATGTATAATGTTTACTTTATACAGGATGAACACGAACTCCACCGACAAACTTTCCTAGGTTGTTCACGGACACCTTCTGAGTATACTGGTAAAAGGGATTAGCTATCTATTAGCTTTGTATCTGTATTGCACTGAATAATAATAATAATAATAATAATAATAATAATAATAATAATAATAATAATAATAATAATAATAATAATAATAATAATAATGATATTTGTCTTACGTCCGTCCTAAATGATAGTTATTGACAGACGGCGGGGTTTCAGAATTTTGTCCCGCAGGAATTCTTTAACGTGCCGGAAGCCACGACACGGAGTTGTTACCTATAAGGGAAGAGTTCCGCATTTGTTACGTACTGTACAGTACAGACACAGAACAGTTTGAACACACTGTGATAAAAATGTGCGTGTTTTGACTGTGGGTTGTTGCATTACTCTGCGTTTTGTGTTGTACGTTTTAATTATAGGAAAATTGCAAGCTTTTTCAGTGTTGTGAAGGTATTTTCACAGAAACAGGGATGACAAGTAAATAATTAGATCATTAACGGCCGGCTCCATGGCTAAATGGTTAGCGTGCTGGCCTTTGGTCACAGGGGTCCCGGGCTCGATTCCCGACAAGGTCAGGAATTTTAACCATAATTGGTTAATTTCGCTGGCACGGGGGCTGCGTGTATGTGTTGTCTTCATCATCATTTCATCCTCATCACGACGCGCAGGTCGCCTACGGCTGTCAAATCAAAAGACCTGCACCTGGTGAGCTGAACATGTCCTCGGACACTCTCGGCACTAAAAGCCATACATTTCATTTCACTGTGTAACGATTCACCGGAGACCACGGATCCCTCATTATTATTATTATTATTATTATTATTATTATTATTATTATTATTATTATTATATTTTTCCAAGTCCATACTTTCGAATAACTTTGTGTTATTTCGCTCGTAGAGGTCAAATAGTGTCTGCTGTCATGGACACAAACTGTATTGCTTTGTTTATTCATTAGTCACGCACTGTGTAATTTATACCCATAACGGTAATATGACAGTGTCTGTGCATTAAGCCTTTGTTTACTTTTCAATTCCGGAACTTGCTTTATGATTGTTGCATCACGCAGACCGAGTAATGCCATGTGAAGCTCGGAGCTAAATGAAATAGCATTGCAGTAAGTGTGCAGTTTAACATTTACCCAGCTCTATCGCGTTGTTTTTTTGGGCAGAACTTTCGAGTCCTAAACGTACAACGACATTCAATCACTCCTTCTCACATGAAGCTCTTTTTAACTTTTAAATAAAACTAATAGTGTGCATAAAAAGTTTAAAATGTAGTATAATTTCGGTTTTGAGGGACGCCGACTAGCCGGAAGTTTTTCCTAGCAGGAGTTCTATTCTGTGTTAGTGAATCTACCGATACGAGGCTAGTGCACGCACACACACACACACACACACACACACACACACACACACACACACATATATATATATATATATATATAACTAATGATCGCAGAAGCAAAGAAGAAATAAAATGCAGACTAACACAAGCAAAGAAGGCCTTCCTTAAGAAAGTAAATTTGCCCACTTCGAACATTGATACAGGAATTAGAAAAATATTTTCGAAGACTTCCGTCTGGAGCGTGGCATTGCATGGAAGTGAATCATGGACGATGAACTCACAAAGAATGAGAATAGAAGCTTTTGAAATGCGGTGTTACAGAAGAATGCTGAAGATGAGATGGATAGATCGAATCACGAACGAAGAGAGGCTGAACTGAGTTGGTGAGAGGAGATCGATTTAGCTAAATTTGACGAGAAGAAGAGACAGAATGACAGGACACATTTGAAGACACGCAGGACTTATGCAGTTGGTTTTTGAGGGAAGTGTAGGCGGTAAGAACGGTAGAGGTGGACCAAGGTATGAATAGAAATGACTAGGTTAGCACAGGATAGGGTGGCATGGAGAGCTGCATCAAACCAGTCTATCGACTGATGACTCAAACAACAACAACAACAACAACATATATATGAGAGTCTCGAAGAGTTTTCACGTCATATATCTAAATCGGTCTAAAGCAAGTATTCACTCAGAATCCTGTCTACTCGATGATCACAATTCGGAAGACAAGACAAAGACCAATTTGTGATTTGAATAACTAGAAATTTAAAACAAGTGAAAATCAGATCTTGGAAGATAAAGAGAAAGCAAACGGTTGTTTCGAATGTTAAATTATTGTAATTACTCGTCAATAAATATGATTTTGAGATATGTTTATGGAAAGCATTAACGTGAAAACTACCAGCAAAACAATCAGACTGAATAATAATAACGTGTAAATATTATGGTGGCTGATTAACACATTACCTATCAAACTAATTGAATGTTTGCTTATTAGTACACCAGGAACTGTTGTAACTGACGTGTATCTGTTATTCTATTTGCATAACTCGAAAATTAAATATGTATGAAACATATTCTATGTCATGAACAGAAAATGACGAATATCAAAATAGATATTTACAAAATCTGTAAAGAGTAACACGTTCCAAAATATATTCGTTGGTACTACTCCAAATAATAATAAGAATAATAATAATAAGAATAAGAATAATGATAAGAATAAGAATAATAATAATCATATTTTTGAAAATATTCTCACAGCCCTTACAGATTCCCATGATTAAATTAAGATGCTAAATTCAGTTAGTGGTTATATAAAATTACATATTCCTATTTGGAAATCAACATAATCATGGGGAAATCAACCTATAATGACATGTGTTAAGGTCCATTAGCATGAATCCTAAATATGTAAATTTACCGAGCTCGATAGTTGCACTCGCTTAAGTGCGGCCATTATCCGGTATTCGGGAGATGATAGGTTCGAACCCCACTGTCGGCAGCCCTGAAGATGGTTTTCCGTGGTTGCTCATTTTCACACAAGGCACGGCCACGGCCGCTTCCTTCCCAGTCCTAGTCCTTTCCTGTCCCATGGTCGCCATAAGACATATCTGTGTCGGTGCGACGTAAAGCCAATAGCAAAGAAAGAAGAAATGTAAATGTAATCTTTAAGCACGCTTAAGGCAAGTGTGTTTATGAAGGCTTTGGTGAGTAATAATATGTTTACAGAAGTCGAAAAAAGTGAAGATGGTCTCTCTGCCTTCCTTCATTAAGCAGATCACAGTCATTATTCGAGATGGTACTTTCTGGAAAGAAATCGAGAGTTCAGTCGCACTTCCTCAGGCTAATTTTCAGAGGTCTCGTTCGAAAATGAGGATAGGATTAAAGATGTATCCATTAGGAGAGTTTGGCTTAATTGCGATATCTCCCCAGCGAATGTTGTCAGTATTAGAACACCCATGTACCTCTGAATACTGTAGACGTTGAACCCTTTCTTCTTCATGGTATTGGCAACTGCTGAGATGGTACTGTGATGACGTAGATTTCGAAAGAGCATTTCTTTCACACGGCTGAGGTCTGTGCTCATCTGACGAACTGCTCCTACTGCATATTTCTTAAGCAGGGGCCAATAAAAATTATGTCACTGTATCAACTGTCAACTTACAGTCTTCATATTAAAGTCGTATGCTAGTCGTATGGTGACCTCACTACGCGAAGTCGCAGTAACGAAGTTATCTAGAGCCTCAGGCCGGCAGCTGAGCGCGGTGGTGTAATGTTAATGTGTGAGAATGATGAACTGTCAACGTATTGACTTCGGCAAGAGTTTCTATTTACCATCGCTCTAATGTAGATACGCACATGTTGCAGTGTGTATTATCTATATTTTTCAGTAGAGAGTTGCTTAAAAAGTGATAGGCTATTCGAATAACGTGTTTTATTATGAGGAGATAAATGAAGTATTCGTCTGTTAAGGAGTGCTGGTTTCAATTCATTCCTAAACTTCCAGGCGTCCGTCTTCCAGATAGGAATACAGTATGTGATATATGGGTAGTGAGGAACTTCCTCACCACCAGGTCCATTTAAAGAAAATGAAGAAAAAAGTGGGGAAGACAAACTGTGTTACCAGAGAAAAAGAACGTTTAAATAGGAGCTCCCTTGGAAAGTCCTCTAAATCTCTGTCGCCTGCTAAGTCCACTAATTTAAATACTTTGATTATTACCTATGGAGGATGTCGAAAGGAAACGTATTCGCTAATAACCGTTGCACAAGATAAGTATTACTATTTGGCAAGTTACATCGAACATCACAAAGGCTGAGACTCACCGGATGTCTGCAAACCTTGTTTAGGTGGTGTCAAACGTGTTTAAGAGCAGAAGGACGTCACTTTAAACCACGTACATTTTTTTTTTGTTTCATCAGAAATAGTCGAAAACAGATGTTCGTGGCGCAGCTTCCCCCGCGGACTGAAGACGTCAGGGCGATTCTGTGAAGCATGTAGATCTAGGACCAGTGGTACATGTATATTCATACTGCTTATTCTTGAAGAATAATTGCCACGTACCTGAGGACAACTTTCCGTGATCCTCACTTTCCGAACACAGTCGCAGAGTTGTAACAAGCTATCACTTCAAAAAATTAACACATTTCTTTAGACAAATTTACGGCCTGTCCATTTATTTATTTATTTATTTATTTATTTATTTATTTATTTATTTATTTATTTATATTGATAGGGTTTAACATCGCGCTGACAAATAAAAGGTTTCTGGCGACGGAAGGATTGAAAAGGGCTAGGATTAGGAAGATGGCGATCGTCGTCTTAATGAAGGCACAGCCTTGCCTGATGTAAAAATGAGAAACGACGGAAAACGCATTCAGAGATTCGAAACCAGCATCTCACATTTATGTGATCTGCGTTACAAGGGTTCATTTTTCTATATTTTCCTTGATAACAGGCAATTTTAACTGTAATTATACATCAAGCCTGTCAGTTGTAAGAATGGGAAACAACTTTACTTCACTTCATGAGATTTTCTAAACTAGTTTGCATTTTCTTAAAGGGTCAAACACACTATTTCTTTGACAGTTAAATGGCATATTATACTTCTCTTCAGGAACATTTCTGAAACGGCTTGCATCCCTAAACAGCGACAGACATATCAACGTTTCATAAACATGAGCTGCAGTTCCTTGGAAATTATTGGGATACTAAGCAGTTGAAACGTAAAGAGCAGAGCATAATGAAATACGAACAGAGATTTGGAATCTATATATCACACTAATATTGTAATTACATGACACAGATTTCCATTACGGTACATCACAGTGGTTTTCTCAACATCAAGCGAGTGGCGATAGTGTCGAATGTCAGCCCAGCAACCAACGAACCATCCAACCGATCTCGTCGCTGGGGCCTCTAACATTCTCGTTAGTAGCTCATTAACCTCAATTAAGCCCAGCTCAATGATATGAGGCACATCGATTTGTTTTGCTAATCCCAAGCAAGAACGAGCACATCATGAGGGCAAATGAACAGAAACATCCTGACTCTCTCGTCATACGACAAATAAACAGTTATCAAATAGAAACCACTCGAATTAGTAATGTACCCAATATTAATTGTATTGTATCTTCCACTCTGTATTCTCATAGCCTTAATATCCTAGCCTCACAATCAATTACTGTTATACAACGACAGTTCGATAATTTCAATTCTAGAGCATACAGAATTAATTTGCCCATAAAGAGGAGTAATTTCAATTCTCAAACATTATTGACATGGTCGATTTACTCCGTTGTATAGAGCTAGCGTGTATTTTTCTTGCCGGGTTTGATTCCCGGCTCGTTCATGGATTTTAAACCAGAGCCGAGGACTGAAACGGGGTTCAATTAGCCTCGTTAGGGCTTGCTTTTTAAGATTTGGCGACTGCGAGGTGCGAGACTACAGGCTATCGTAGTGAGTTATCAGGGGCTACCTAGTCAAGGCGGTTAAGGCGTTAGGAAGTCTAAAAATGTAGAACCGAGCTCGATAGCTGCAGTCGCTTAAGTGCGGCCAGTATCCAATATTCGGGAGATAGTAGGTTCGAACCCCACTGTCGGCAGCCCTGAAAATGGTTTTCCGTGGTTTCCCATTTTCACACCAGGCAAATGCTGGGGCTGTACCTTAATTAAGGCAACGGCCGCTTCCTTCCCACTCCTAGCCCTTTCCTGTCCCATCGTCGCCGTAAGACCTATCTGTGTTGGTGCGACATAAAACAACTAGCAAGAAGAAGAAGAAAAATGTAGAAACGAGTTTTCCATTTCTGGAGAGGCTATATAAAATGAGTATCAGGTTAATTCCTGGGCACAAAGGCAGCCGGCCATAAAGCTAAGCACTCTATTCCACTTGGTGCCGAACTCATGGCCTGTGCAGAAGTGGCTAACAGGTATTGAGTCACACTGTGTCTGACAACTCCGGGTAAAGTTTGCTTCGTAAATGCTTCTTTACCTTTTCTTTCCTAGTAGCGTAATGTCGCCCTAACACATGATGGAAGGTAAAGCAAGGATGGGAAACGGCTAGCATGAAGCATTTGGCCGTAGATAACCTGCAGTCCCAGTTGCCCGGTGTGAAAATGAAAAATCACGGAAAACCACCTTCAGGGCTGCCGATAGCGAGGTACGATTCCAACATTTCCCGAACGCAAGCTTACACCTACGTGATACGTTACCCAAACCGCGCAACCATCTCGTTCGGTCTTGAAGACTTAGTCCTACTGAACGTGTTCCCAGATCAATGGAGGGCTAAAAGATAACTGCCCATGCGCCTAGGAACAAGTAAGTTGTTTCGGTCTTAATGCAAGGTACCCTTCCCACATTTATAAGTGGAGTCCGGATTATTAGGTACAGACAGGTTAGAATGCAAACTTACTTAAGCCAGTAACCAGTATACCCTACACTGTACAACGGTTATGCTATGAGATTTGTATAGATATTAGGGGTACAGCCTATAGAACTCCTTGAATTTATGCTACTCTTCCTACATTGTGGTACAACGGGTTGCGTCACACTTCCTACAAACCAAACTACTTTGCATTCTAATCTATTACCACCTAAAAATCCGAGGTATATTTATAAGTAATACGTGTGGAGCAAACTGCAGTAATATTCCACTCGCGTGAACAACGAAATAAAATTCCGTCCTAAAACGTGGATATCAGTGTGAATTCACTATGAAGTAACGATAATACGAAATGAGCGAGTATTAATAATATCGTCCAGTATCTGACATGGGTCACATAAGACATTACAGCATGCACAGAGACACTCACCAGTGATGTTAAGGATCAACTGCTCTCACGGATCGCATTGTGCTCACTTACCTGGAAAGAAAAAAAAAAAAAAAAACCGTATTAGAAACACAGAATGAAGAGATATGCATTAATATTCGTAAATAGCAAGCAATCACTGACAAGAGTTAATTTATTTTAGCCTCATATTTGAATAAGTTTTCCTTTAAGCTAGTTAGTAGATATATTCTTATATAAGTTTATATCTTTTTGTTATCATCCACTCTCTATATATCCTATAATCTTTCATCAATAGTAATCTTAATTAATTGTATTATTGTTATTCCTTATCTGACTTATCTCAATAACTGTAATTGATTACAATGATACTTTAAATTAATACTGTAAAAATAAAATAAATGTATGTGACTAAGTGTCACAGAGGGCCAAGAGATCTAACTTCGCCCCTTAATAAATAAATAAATACATAAATAAATAAATAAATAAATAAATAAATAAATAAATAAATGGCAATATCAATATACCAAATTGTATTGAATTAGGTCTACATATTTCATATTTTACTAGTACCTGCCTTCTTTTGCCAGAAAAAAATATTAGTTAATCTATAACTGTTAGGATCTTCTGTCTGTCGAAACTAATTTACGACTAAATAAAATTTATAAAATACCTGAAAAGTAAGACGTTTAACAACAGATCAAACCCAAACATTAATTTAAGTTAGCGTAATTAAGGTGTTTCTTTTTCAGGTTTCATTAATTTGTTGTGATAAAACCATGTTTCAACATTTGCTAGACACATTAAAATTAAAGCATGAAACTAACAGTGAGGAAACAATTTTCGAATTAGCATTTATGAGCTTCGTTAATATTTTCTAATTCCCCACTGCCTAAACCTTTTACTGTTATTTTAGAAGAAGTTATTTGGAACATAGTATTTTTCCGAAACAGGAACAATGGGAACTGTTTCAGATAAGGAACAACTTCGCCCATCTCTAATTCATTAATGAAAAAGTTATCCTCATTATATCGTTATTTTCGATTAGAAGGAATAAAAGTAAATGTCAGCGCGATAGAAATCGAACTGTAACTGACGTTCTAAATAGGAGGTTACTAAGTTATTTTTAAAGCATAGGGATAACCATCTAAAAAAACAACTTCCCTTGTATTTTGCTTGCACCCATCAGTCTTGAATACCGTGTGATTTATGGTAAAACTCACACCACACTGGGGGATGTTAGGAATGTTCTGTTTTTCACTCGGCTAGCAACAGATACATACAAGCGTTATATAACCTCTAATGCTCACTCCGTACAATGCAGACACGTCTTGCTTCCCAAACTCTAGGCTTGCATGGTTATTTGACAGTGCAGGCGGGGAGAAAGGAAAGTTAGAAGTAAGTTACTTGCAAGTACGAGGGCTATTCTCGTCACGAACCCCGCTGCTCGGCCGTGCCACTCTAGCACTAAGTTAAGAACGGCCAAGTGCGCCGCCAAATGGAAAAGTATAACCGAGGTTTATTGTTATCGGCGCCGTAACGCACTCCCACTCTCCATTTTAAATGGAAGGGATTTCCTTCGTAAAATACTATGCAATGGGCAAGGACGACATCTTGAGAGTACAGTCATGACTACATAAATAACACCTACGTTCCAGTTACGTGACCGCTGGCGAATTTAAAATACTCTCAAAGAACTAGTTTAATATCTTTTGAAACACAGTATATATTTGACAAGAAATATCACTCTCTTAGAGGAGAATAAGTGGCCGCTGTATGTGCGTCTCTTACAGTACCGAGGCGTGTATAGGGTAAGTGCTCCAGTAAATAACCGTTTATGGACCATGCGTTTGCATATAACCATAGAAATCAATGATCTAAGAATACAACGTTTTCCTCAGTTTATGTCTGAAGAACGAGGACATGAATTACTCGGTCTCGTGCTCCAAAATACAACAAAAAATACAGAAAATATAGTGGAAAAGTTCTTGTTAGCTGGAACACCAAATAATGGCCGTTTCTATTCGTTGACTACTCTTGCACCGGTAAATGATCAGAAATAAAATCGAGTTATAAGAACTTCATTTTGTTAATTCTACAGGATGTAACAATAAGGTGCGGCCAAACTTTCAGAACATATTCTTTACACGTAGAAGAAAAAGTTATATGGACACTGGTTCGAAAATGTTTTTTTCCATGTTAGAACTTATTTTAACACATGAATAATAACACAGTATAGGTTTCCACCTATTCAATACTAATATGTATTTGCAATATTTTAAATTACATGGAACTAGTTTCGACCCACCTAGGGGTCATCATCAGCCATATTAACGCATAAACAACTCTTGTCGAATCCTAAAACATGTTATTTTAACGGTAAGAATCTTATGGATTTATAATTTATAAAGTGAAGTGTGGTAATGAAATGAAAAATGTTAGTATGGTACAGGTGAGTAACAATTAATAATTATACGAGGAATACACATACTAAGAAGTTTGGAACAAAGTATAAATGGAGTGCTTAGTGTTGTAAAAATTATACACTCATGGATATCAGTAGTCCTCGTTCTAAAGAATACAATGTAAAATGACACATATAAGAATAAAAAAATATATACAAGTATGTACAAAGTCTGGAGAGTAAAAAGTGAAACTCTTTATATGCCGAGTCGGCTTGACACTGATCAGCTTAAGCAGAGAAATTAGGCGATTTGGTGTATTAAAGCTGTGTTGACCGGCAGCATTGTTGATTGTTGGACTTGAAGTTATTTTTGAATTTCTGGTTAAGAAGAAGGTGGATACTGCGCGTGGAGATATTAATTCTATATAGTACATGAATTATGCGAAAACATACCGGCACAGAACGAACCAGCATAGCACATGCAACTCTTCCTTACACGAAATTTTCTAAACGTAATCCGTTAGCATTGAATCATGCATAAACGAACCGTTGCAATGAATCAGCGCATCCGGGATTCAGTTTGACGGTGGGATAATGCAAGGGACTCGATCTAAACCATCACATTCTTCCTTTTGTACAAAAAATAGTACATTTCTCCTTTAGTGTATTTTCGTTATCATTTTACCAAGTAAGTATGTGAATAAAGTAAGTAAGTAAGTAAGTAAGTAAGTAAGTAAGTAAGTAAGTAAGTAAGTAAGTAAGTAAGTAAGTCGCAGTATGCATTATGGTATACTACGCAACAGTAGTTGTAATCTTCGTATCCCACTATCGGCAGCCCTGAAGATGGTTTTCCATTTTCACACCAGGCAAATGCTGGGGCTGTACCTTAATTAAGGCCACGGCCGCTTCCTTCCAACTCATAGGCCTTTCCTATCCCATCGTCGCCATAAGACCTATCTGTGTCGGTGCGACGTAAAGCCCCTAGCAAAAAAAAAACGTAGTTGTAATCGAGCAAACGAAGTGGGAAATTGTATTGAGTGTGAGTGCTGAACGAGGAATATAGGGACTGCTGTTCAATAGTATCGGGTGGCTATAAGTCGATGGCACGGACGTGTGAAGTGCCACTAACTAATTCTAAAGGTTTCGCAAACGCCAAGGTGTCAGAATTTTGTCCCACAGGAGATATTTTACGTGCCAATAAATACATTAACTCAAGGACGGCGTATCTGAGCATCTTCAGCTATCATCGGACTGTGCCAGGATCGAACCTGCCGACTTGGAGTACATTTGGGATATTTTCGATATCACTTTTGAATGAATTTAAATAACATATTTATCGCCCAAAATCGCATGAAAAATTGAAAAATTACTACGTTAATAGTAGGGGTGGGGAGTAAAAATATTCACAAGATAACAGGGGATTTAGGCTGAGAACCAAGACATGTAAAGAAGTTCGAAGTCAAATCTACAAGGATATCTAGCTGTGACATAATAATTCGAATTCTAGGGTTCAGTGATTCAAAATGATAGTGGAAACGTAGAATAAATGAAACAGCGAATCCACTTTGCTAGGAAAACATGTAAAGCGGTAAGTGTAAATCTAAATGGCAATAGGATACAACTGAAACTAAAAAATCTTGTATAAGAGCACTGTTCCATATTGTATAGTCTAGAAGCAGTCACTATGACCAAAGAATTCGAAAGAAAACTGAACGTTGAAGAAATTAAAATGCTGCGTTGCGTTTGTGGAGTAATAAGTCTAAACAATAAGAGAAATTTACGCTGAGCGTGACATACGTCAATGACATCAGACTGTTATTATGGACAGATTTTTACGGTGTGATTACGATGATATCCGGTATTCATTACATATCTTCCTCTTCATCTACCACTTTTTCCATATTTGTGTTGGTGGGTGCAAACAACGTTGCACATGTGGATTTGGTCTGTTTTACGGCCAGTTTCCCTTCCTGACGCTATCCCTATATGGGATATGTAATCACTATTGCGTGTTTCTGTGGTGCTTGGCAGTGTAGTACCTTGTCTGAATATGAAGAGTAAAGTGTAACGGCAAACACAAACACCCAATAACCGAGCCAGAAGAATTAATCAGACGTGATTAAAATCTTAATCCAGCCGACAATCGAAGCTGGGACCCTCTGAACCGAAGGCCTCAAAACTGACCATTCAGCCAATGAGTCGGACATCCGCTATTATTTACATATACTCTACATGAATTGAATGAAGCCGACTCTGCAGCATTTCATTCCGTATCTAAACCAAATGTCCGTATGGGAAATAAAAGTAAATTAGTAGGCTGTCATTCCTCTCACTCACACTATTCCATTCTACTGTCAGATGTATGCAACAAAAAGAAAGAAAAACAGCTCGCAAAAGAATAATATTTGATACTGCCCCGCAACACAATCACTTGCTTTCAAAATGATACTGCCCCGCAAATCATAAACGTGTGATACTGTCCCACACTACACGTTTAAAGCAATTATATTGTAGTGGAACTCGACAAAACAAGTTTTGTTGCTGAATATTCTGTTTTACCACTATCTACAGCGAGCTATTATTTTGTTTTAACGGATATGTGAAGGTTTGATAGGAACTGTTTTGTAGTGGTTAACTTCATATGCATGTACAGTCATTCCGCAGAGCATTCTTGTTTAAGGAGTAAATCACAACTCGGCTGTGCATCAGGGTGCGTGCTATACTGTGTAATATGAATAAATAGAAAACACTTTTCTCTCAGTTACGGATTACTATCAACGGGTGAAAGAGTATTCATTTATTGTAATCATAATTAATGCATGGCGTTTTATATAATACGGTACACAATATTAAAGATTATCCAACTAAGAAACGTTTACAAAATTATTTATGTATAATTTACTAATATACCGTACATCCCATAAATATTTTTGGGCGTATCTTTAACTAATCTAAGATACATCCACATGCATATCCTTACTACTAGCTATAAGCATCTCCTCTTTCACTTTCTTTAGATTTCTTTTCCAACATTACTCTTATAATATTACATAGTTCTGCTGTTCTCCCTGGTGTGTTCGATTCCCCTTTCTTTGGGTTAATTTTCGATTTCATCCATCTCCTTTCCATCGATATGTTTCTCTCTGATCTTTCTTATTTCATAACAGTCTTTTAGTAGGTTTGCCACTTCCACAAATTTATTGCATAAAATACAGAGATTTTCCTCATTCTTTTGTCTTATGGCTTTGTTCTTATATACTCCACCGGCCTCGTAGTTATCCCTCTCAATTTCCTTTTTATTAGCATATCAGTAATTATAGTTCTTTCGATTTTATATTATTTCCTTATTGTTTCTTTTTCTATGTCTTTCTCTCTTTGGGCCACCTCCTTACACAATCACATATCATCCGTTGCAAATGTATTTCCCAGTAGTACCCAATTCGAGTGTCATCTAGCAGTTTCTTCATACATATGGTGCTGATGTATTATCCTTAGGATTTCACCTAATGCCCCTTCTTTAGCCTCAAACAGTATTTAACCATTCGTTTAACAGTATCTGTCCTTATAACTTATTCATCGTTTCGTGCATAATTCTCACCCCACTGTTTGGAACACAACTCGGCATTCCCAGTATCATTTTGGCAAATTTATTTACGACTAGCTGATGTACCCGTGCTTCGCTACAAAATTCTACATTGTATACAGAATTCTGTTAGGTAGTGTACACGTTGTGATTAAGACTGTATTAAATTGCATAGGGACGTGGAAGACGCAATACGTCTTTTCTCGTGTGAATACTGGGTTAGAGAATTTTCATTGTAAGGATAGGCCTTCTTATCTACCACCAGTCACAATCAAGTTAGGGAGTTTTCATTATAATGGCAGACATTCACTCTTCACCTGCCTATTACACCCTCAGTGGTTTTCCCAAATGAAATCAACATAGGTCATTACAATGACGTCAGTAGGAATGCCGCGATTAACAGCAATGCTATCATATGAAATACTCGATCAAATGAAAAACCACACATGTTCTCACTCTTAACGAACAGTACTACGCTGCAGATCTAACAGTCCAAAGTTCCAAGTCGCAGACAGCCGTGAACACTCCTCTACCACTGTTCCCTTAGTGTGCACACTGTTCATTCCAATCTGCGCCTCAGAGTAAGGATCGAATAGCTGGAATACCGTGATGGACCAGTGTGTTACGTACCAGTAGTATCAGAAAATTTATGAACCAGAGGGATGGCATGCTAAAGAAGAAAGTTATCTAACTACCCAGCTATTTCCCGCCAATATTCAGGCAGGCTGTTATACTCAGTACGCAGTACTAATCTCATCTATCGGAGACGAGTGGCAGCAGAAAGGAAAATGAACATCACAACAAACGATGGTACAGATGTAATGTTATTTTTGAACAATTTTATGAGCTATCAACATTGTAGGCCTTCACATTTAGTTTTCTTCTGGCTCTGAAATACCACACTTACCATAGACGCTACGGTTAAACCGAATAAAACATAAATGATTGCATTGCAAATTGTATTCTGTATCACTTTTGTTATGTAGTATTTTTCGATAGGACCAATAACAGAGGTATTTAAAAATATAATTTTAGGCGCCTTCTCCTAAACTACCATTTCATGCCACGTGAATAAAATTATCTATAGCACGGACTGTAGTTTCTCATTCCCCGACTCTACATACAGATTTTCATTAAATTCTGTTTTCTCGTGACTCCGGGTTGGTACGGACTTAGCAACAAGAATGCAAATTCATGAATATCTCTGTTAGCCGGTACGGTAAAAATATATAAGACACAAATGATCGGAAATTTAATTCTATATAACTTTAGGTATGCAGTATTTATCGATAGGACCACTAATAACAAATATTTGAGAATTACATTTTTGGCCTTCCCCTAAACTACCATTTCACTCAGCGTGAATAAAATTATTTATAACCTAGATATTAGTAGCCTATTCCTCGACTTTGCATACCGATTTTCATTCAATTCTCTTCAGCCATTTTCTCGTAACGCGCATACGTACGTACATACATACATACATACATACATGACTGAAAATTAAGAAGTGCATTTTCTTGTTCCTGTGGATATGTCCAATGTACAGGAAAAACTCTTATTTTTTGGCCATATCCCTGTATATTTCTTACTTAGTGAAGCTAGCAACATTATCCCTATATAGCCTATATAGTTAATTAGATATGATCTCTCATCCCGTTTCTTATATATAAAGTAAATAACTCCCTCCTGCCACTAACTCACACTCCATTGAATATCCTGCTGAATATTTTCAGCTTTCGTGGATAAAGTTATTCTTACCTACTTCCCTCCAAATGTATTCTTAATACCTGAAATATTGCTCCTGATTTATCTTTCCGTTCTTTCTCCATTAACTCTTTTATACGCTATTACGTAATTGTAGCAGTCACAACTAAAATGTTTGGTTGTGTTATGGGACGATTTCGCAACTGTGTGTGAAGTAGTGATGCTAATGACTCCATCGACGAGAGAGAGAGAGAGAGAGAGAGAGAGAGAGAAGAAGTTTTCTGGTCTTGAACATGATGGAGAGACTTTCAGTTCCAATATGAAGGAAATGGACCTCAGTCATCCTGATACTACGACAGGATACAAAGTAGAATCCGCATCAATGATCCTGCATTCTGAGTTTGATTGAAGTTGCTGGAGGAAAAGAATCAAGTAGGGGTAAATATATCGACTCACGGGATAAAAGTATTCCTAAAAGGAAGAAGTTATAATATAGTTACTACTACATGAAATAAATTAGAATACAATTACTTTTTGTCAGTAATCGGCACCATGAGAAAACAGAAGAACATATATCGAGCTGTTTCGTAAGAGGAACGTCACAAATTAAAATTACTCCAATAACTGATGACGATAATGTCCAGGTCCTTTCTGTTCTCTCCAAACGAAGGTAACATTTGAGTTGCTAATCAAAGCAAACGGACAGCTACTCTTTCCCGCTCTCACCACGGTACCATCAATCGCCAGGTTTTGGTCCACTCAAAAGCCTCTACTTTTCAATTACGGCGTACAAACGCTATCCTTGCTTGATTAACTTCAATGAGAACCTCCCACGTTCAGTCCCTTAATCTCAAAGCACGTTAAGCGCGGCAGGCACGTACCGTCCTACAGCGTCGAGCGCAGACTAGGTCCTTCGTCCGCCAGTTTGTAAATGAAAACACGTAAGCGGGTACTGTTGTACACTTGTATGTCTGTCCTCGCAATATGAAGACACACGTAACAAAATGAACGTGCCACAAAGAACATGTGGAATGAGGCCCATAAAAAGGGGAAAATAATCTAAACCCCAACCACGTTGAGGGAGGATGGGTTCATTTTTTCAGCAGATTATTTAACAAAGAACAATGTAGACAAAATAAATACAAAACTTCTTACATTTCTCAAACGACGGAATATAAGATTATAGCGATAATACTTAGCTTATTGAAATATTTTGGTAATTAATCACGAAGATGAATAAATGTTAACAAAAAAGTAGAAAAGTCTCGTTCACTGGTTTATAATATATATTTTCTAGATTATTTGTACAAAAATGTTGAGATGTTGAGACTGAAATTTGAGATATTTTTTTGCTAGTAGCTTTACGTCGCAGCGACACAGATAAGTCTTATGGCGACGATGGGATAGGAAAGGGCTAGGAGTTGGAAGGAAGCGGTCGTGGCTTTAATTAAGGTACAGCCCCAGCATTTGCCTGGTGTGAAAATGGGAAACTATGGAAAACCATCTTTCGGACTGCAGACAGTGGGATTCGAACCCACTATCTCACGGATGCAAGCTCACAGCCGCGCGCCTCTAATCGCACGGCCAACTCGCCCGGTGAAATTTGAGACCACCTAAGTCGTTCTATAGATGCATTTTGGTAGAGTCCCACTTCAGTCACAGATTAATGTTGTTGCCATTAAATCAATTAGCGATTACACTGGGCGTTAAACGAATAAATGCATTATTATTATTATTATTATTATTATTATTATTATTATTATTATTATTATTATTAGTCCGACACGTTGGCTGAACGCTCAGCGTCCTGGCCTTCGGTCAGAGGGTCCCGGGTTCGATTCCCGGCCGGGTCGGGGATTTTAACCTTAATTGGTTAATTCCAATGGCACGGGGGCTGGGTGTATGTGTTGTCTTCATCATCATTTCATCCTCATCACGACGCGCAGGTCGCCTACGGGAGTCAAATGGAAAGACCTGCACCTGGCGAGCCGAACCCATCCTGGGATATCCCGGCACTAAAAGCCATACGACATTTCATTTTTTCATTATTATTATTATTATTATTATTATTATTATTATTATTATTATTATTATCTGATGATCAAACACAGTAGCCACTCGGGGGATTGAACACTAGTTTACTCATACAGTCAGTCAATTTTGGAGATAGAAGTACAAAAGGGTAGGGAAGTAGTTTTCACAGATCTGATAGAGGTGACTCACTGTATCTTTTCAGCTCGGCACGCTACAGACTGGTCGAACAAAGACTCTAATGCGAGGACACAGTCTCTAAGAGACAGGGTGACAGTTCCCAAGAGCAAGCAGCAAGCTGGCCCTCTTAAAGCCCAGCCAAGTAAGTGTTTCAAAGAGGATGAGCAGAGAAAAGCATCCAGTAACACCTGCACTACAATGACTTTCTTCTCTGGACACACACTGAAAGAAGAAATTATTCGTGGTAACATGAAAACAAATTTGTTATTACAAGGTTCGTGCTTCACGTAATACGGATCCATGGCAAAATGGTTAACGTATTGGCCCTTATCCCAGTGGGTTCCGGGTTCGATTTCGGTCTGGGTCGGGGATTTAAACCTTCATGGGTAAATTTCAATGGCTTGGAGGCTGGGTGTGTTGTGTGTCGTCATCAGCATTAGAATTCATCATAGTTAAGGCCCCGTCCCCACAAACGCGCAGGTTGCCCATAAGGAGTCAACTGGAAAAACTTGCACCAGGCCTTTTCGGAAGTCAAACATCATTATTATGCATGTGTATTACTGTGTATTTTTTTGCTAGTGGCTTTACATCGCACCGACACATATATGTTTTATGGCGACGATGAGATAGGAAATGCCTAGGAGTTGGAAGGAAGCGGTCGTGGCCTTAATTAAGGTACAGCCCCAGCATTTGCCTGGTGTGAAAATGGGAAATCACTGAAACCATCTTCAGGGCTGCCGACAGTGGGATTCGAACCCACTAATTCCCGCATGCAAAGCTCACAGCCGCGCGCCCCTAACCGCTCGGCCAACTCGGCCGATTACTGTGTATTTAGTTTGACTGTCTGCCCTACAAGGCAGCTGGATCATAAATATATTATGTGGTACAAAATCTCTGATCTCCTTAAACAGAATAAGAACACACTAATAGATGCGTTGATTTGCTGTACACGTAAACATAATTTTTACGAAGCATCATGTATTATTATGTACAAAATAAAATGTCTACAATTGTCCAGCTCCTTGACTGAATGGTCTGCGTAGTGGCCTTCGGTTCAGAGGCTCCCGGGTTACAACTCTAGTCAGGCCGAGAATTTTGGTCCAGTCTCGTTGATTGCTCTAGCTCGGGGACTGGGTGTTGGTGTTCGTCTCAATACACACAACAGATCAAAACACAAACCATCTAGGAGATAAGTAATAGTGAATATGTCCCTTCACATAGGGTGGATGTTAGGAAGGGCTCCAGTCGTAAAACTTCGCCAAATCCCCATGTACTGCTGAACCCAAGCCAATAATATGTTAAAATTCTACATTTTGACACTGAGCGACTGCAACAGTTTGTGCACAGACAGAAGAGATATCTCATACGTATCCTGGATTTTAACTTCTTAACATTGTTCACATATAGGCTATAATGCACGCAAGCATAGTCGCCTCGGCAACAGTGGCTAGGTAGCTTTCGTTGAGGGCAACCTCTTCACTGGTAGTCTATTATAAAATTGCCAATTTACGATATTCTTATATAAGCATTGAACGTTTTTGCTTTCTGCGCGCAGTGAATGTGTCTAGTTGGTATATGTACCCGAATTTATTGGCTAATCTTAATCAGTACAAGTTCCCTTATCATTACTACTAAAATATCCTGCATAATATTAGCTCCTTGTCAACTATATTACATATCTCTTATTAATTTATACTTATATTGACATAATTAGGAGAACTGAGGGTTGATAAATGTTTAATCCTGGATTTGAACTTCTTAGCATTGTTTATTACCTTTAACGACACTGGTAGTCTGTTATAAAAGTTGAATGTTCCACAGAAAACACACGTAACAGAGTGAATGACTGCTATGCGAATATTCCCTAGACCACGCGTACTACGCTGATGGACATAAGAGTTTTTATTTATGAAGTGTCCTCTGACATATGCTAAATAAATATTCAGGGTGTTTACAAATGAATATCGGAGTTTTAACGCCTTATAATATTGAATACGTTAAACTTACAGTTATACATTATATGTCAAATGAAAGAGCAACTCAAATAGTTTTGTTTGTTGGCACCAGTGCGCATGTACGTGCAATGGTTTCGCCGCAATCTGCTAGACAGCGGTAGTAGTACGTCGTTATGCCAGTGAGGTGGCGCACCATCTTGATGGAAAATGAAGTTCTCTGGCTCATTTTCTTCCAACTGAGGGAAGAGCCATTGCTCTAGTGTATCGAGGTAAGAAGTACCAGTTACAGTACGTTCACCATAAAAGAAAGGCCCATAAACCTTTCGCCGGGATACGGCACAAAAAACATTCACTTTAGGGGAATCTCGTTGCATTTGTACCAACTCGTGAGGATTTTCTGAGCCCCAGATGCGCACATTATGAGTGTTTACATGTCCACTAAGGTGAAAGACCGATTCATCACTGAAAACAACACGATTCATAAACTCATTATCATGTAACAACATGTCGTTTGCGAAGTTGGCACGTAATCTGTGGTCTGCCGGCTTTAGAGCCTGTAATAACTGTTAACGGTAAGGACGTAGCTGTAAGCGTTTTCTTACAACTTTCCAAACGGTCGACGCAGAAAGCTGTAATTCACGACTAGCCTTTCGGACTGATTTCATTGGGCTACGAGTGAATGACTCTCTCACTCGCTCAACTCAACAGTCTCTTCACTTAATCTTGGTCGTCCCTTGCTCTTCCCTTTACAAAGGCAACCGGTGTCTTCAAACTTATGATACCATCTGCGAATGTTATTATCACTTGGAGGATCACAACCGAACTTAATGCGGAACGCACGTTGCACATTAACTACAGATTCTGTCTTTGCAAACTGCAAAACACAAAAAGCTTTCTGTTCACTAGTCGCCATCTTTGCTACTACCGCTGTCTAGCGGATTGCGGCGAAACCATTGCACGTACATGCGCACTGGTGCCAACAAACAAAACTGAGTTGCTCTTTCATTTGACATATAATGTATAACTGTAAGTTTAACGTATTCAATATTATAAGGCGTTAAAACTTCGATATTCATTTGTAAACACCCTGTACTTTAAAAAAAGTATGAAATATATACACAAACCAAAACAAATAATGCACGCTGAAATTTGAAAGCTTAGAACTCTGACCAGAAATGTTCTGTCATCTAAGGTTCATGAACTATATCGACGATTTTTCGTTCTAAGTGATGCATGTGCTACGGGTCAGTATTTCTCCCCTTAACATTGCCATATAACGACAAGGACGATGTACATAAGTGCGATATACTCCTCACTTGCTCATTACGACATTTCAGGACCCTCAGAACTGGAAAGAATGAAATTTGTCACCGTGTTTCTAAAGTCATCCTCATGTGAACTATGTCATCACTGCTCATCACTTCGCTCTCCCCCTGACCTGAAATAATCATTACAGTCACTTCCAAGAACGAAATAACCTTCTCACGGGTTGTTATGTTTGGATGCAAACTGAAGGATCATTTAATATTTTGTATAGCTTTCTTTTAACTTGTAACGGTGCGTTTCATTTATGAACTGTTTGGAGTAAATAAGGCACCTGATCCACCTCCTTCCTGCCATACAGCACTATGTGCATTTAAGAATTCATGCAGAACAGTACGATAAATAGGCTCTAATGAGTTAACAAAAATCCCCATACGAAGCATGGGTAACTCAGAGTGTGATTTTATAAATCATATATTTTCTAGTGTGTGTTATGTGCCATTCCACTGTACGTGTGGCGTGTAGTAGGGGACGATCTCTGTTTCCCTCCGATGACATTTCACAGGTTGTTGTGCAGACACAGATATACACACACTCAACTAGTCTAACATGTGGTTATGTACAGTGCTATAACTCTTCGAGTGTAAGACTAGCAGACCCCCGGGCCCATGTCAGCTTATCAGCCGTACTGGCCCACCAGCTGCTGAAATGACATCTGTATCAGCCTGCTCGTTAACACAGCTGCATCACTTTTATATGCAACCCCATCGCCACTACCAAATGAATATCAGCGTGAATTTAAATGCGAGCGCAGACCACACATTCAAACACAGAAAATGCAACTTGTAATTACGGAACGCCGGAGGATAAACACAAAGGGAGGCCGCCATGCAATTTTCTAGAAAAGTGTTCAAATTTTTATGATCTGCCCTTCATTAAAAATATATTAGACCTCTTCGTGTATTTTTGCCAATGGGCTTATTTTGTTCAAAATTTCTTTCTTTCTTAATCTGTTTATCGTCCAGGATTGGCTTTTCCCTCGGACTTAGCGAGGGATCCCACCTCTACCGCCCCAAGGGCAGTGTCCTGGAGCTTCAGACATCGGGTCGGGGGATACAACTGGGGAGAATGACCAGTACCTTGCCCAGGCGGCCTCACCTGCTATGCTGAACAGGGGCCTTGGTAGGGGGTGGAATGATTGGAAGGGATAGACAAGGAAGAGGGAAAGAAGCGGTCATGGCCTTAAGTTAGTTACCATTTGCCTGGAGAAGTGGGAAACCACGGAAAACCACTTCCAGGATGGTTGAGGTGGGAATCGAACCCATCTCTACTCAGTTGACCTCCCGAGGCTGAGTGGACCCCGTTCCAGCTCTCGTACCACTTTTCAAATTTCGTGGCAGAGCTGGGAATCGAACCCGGACCTCCGGGGGTGGCAGCTAAGCACACTAACCACTACACAACAGAGGCGGTTTAAAAACCTAAATATTGTACCAAAATCATACACTTAAAAGAAAATGAAAAAGAAAGACACAGAAAGAAAAAATGAAGGTCGGATTCGAACTCGGAAATTTCATTTCACAATGCCAATGCGCTAGCGACTACGCCACGGAAGACAAGTCGGAAATATCTTCGGGAATAAGACTACAAAAGTTTGAGGATAGATTTTCGACGTTAAATTGTGAACAAAATAAGAACTATTGGCAAAAACGCTCGAGCAGGATAAAATATTTTTTATTAATGGAGGGCAAATCCTTAAAATTTGAACACCTTTCTAGAAAACCATATGGCGCCCTCCCCTTGTTAGCTGCCCTTCCATTTCTAAGTTATATATAGACAGATATAAATAGAAGATTAGGACTCGCATTTTTATGTCCTAAAACTCTATAAATATGCATGCACTTATGACCAAAAACATACATATATGATTTTTAAAATTGGAAATATGTCGCAAAAGAAATTAGATAATGTCCAAAAATTGCTTAGAAAGCATTTTTTCAGAATTCCACAAAACAAATTAACTCGTTATTGGTCACAGCGGATTGTTCACCGCATAAAAAATTCAGAGGTGTTAGGGAGGTTTAGGCAAGGCTCACCAGCGGTAAACTGACATTCTTTTGTCCTTTCTATTGTGGCAACTTACTACTCGCCAAAGGAAGGGCCACTACATTCAATCCCAAGAAAAAAACTTTGGAAAGGATAGGAATGTCGCCTTCGTCTGAAGATGTGCCCCACAATTTAACGGCCGGACGGACGCCAACCCTATGTGGAAGGATATATTTACTATTGCGTGTTTCTGTGGTGGTTTGTAGTGTGATGTGTTTTGTGTATGGAGAGATGTGTATTAAGACGAAAACAATCACACAGTCCCAGAGCCAAAGGAATTAAGCATACTCAGTCTCAATCCCCGGCCCGACCGGGAATCGAAACCGAGGCCCACTGAACTGAACGCCGGTACGCCGACCATTCACCCTTATTAAAGCGGAGAAAATGAGGAGGTCTGATTTTTGAAGGAAGGTGTCGGCAAAAGGAAGGGAGAGCCACGAAGGGCGCAAAAATTACTCCCTTAGCCTCACAAACCTTAAAGTGTCGAAGTCGGAAGGGAATATGAGTTGACCAAAAGTTGCCGGACGAAAGTGAGGACACTAGTATGAGCATGTGGAATCAACGTTGGACTCAGGTACGAGTCTCATGGTCGTAACAGCGCATTCCCACAATGAAAGCTCCTGAGGAATCGCCATCCCCTATGGACAATATTTATAAAAATAAAATATAAGTTATCAAACAAGGAATGAATTTGAATCTTAAACTAATACCGATTTTAAATTACCGTAAAAGACAAGATTTAACTGCCGGTTTGAATGAGACGCCGGATGGCCGAGGTGACTAATAATGGAAGGCTCTATAACCTGTAACGGAGATGACTTTACACTTCCTTGGCACTGTGTACAAATAGGGATATTGACAGCATCGTCTTTTTTGACTGTGTTACACATTTCACCAAATGTATACGTAGGTCGAGTCATAAGTCATGGCAACTATTTTTTTTTTCTCGCCAACAGGAGACAACACGGAAAATCTAAGATATGCATTTGGAAACGTACGATATGTACTTGCGTATGATGCCACTAGATGGCGTATGTAAACAACATTGTGGGTCTAAGCACGCCCCCAGGTTCAGTGTGTGAGTGACAGCGTCACAAAATGGACGTCAACAAGCAGGAGCAACGATGGTATATTAAAATAGCAGCCCATGTGACTATAATCTAATCCACAAAGTCAAGAAGCCATTACGTAGACAACGGTTTGCTAACAAAGAGGACATCGTAACAGCAATTCGGAGAGAGGTGTCACACGTTAGCGATACACATGTAGCGAATGGTATTCAGCTCCTGACCCACCGCTGGCAACGCACAGTGTAAACCTTGGTTGATTATTTCGAAGGTCTGTAACCAGTGGAGACCTGTCCTTTGTACGTAGTCTTGTGTATATTCTGTCTATAGCAATATTTACCAATGGCCTGTGTTCTGTCACTCTCCTACGAGAATCTCCTGAAGTCAGAATTTGTCTTCAGGAAATGTGCATAAGTACATGCCCTATATTTCCAAATGCATTGTGGCTATTGTCACTGGAGAACATGTTGTCTCCTATTAGCTAGAAAAAAAAGTAGTTGCCATGACTTATGACTCGACCCTTGTATACAACTAGATGCCTAGTTAGGCATTACAAATTTTAATAGAAGTGAAATAATTTCTGGAACATTTAAAAGAATTACCCTCATGCAAATGAATAAAGAATCACAGACAAAAATCACCTGAGCACTAGCTGGCTTAATTAATACGTACGTGTTTAAACAACGTCCCAGAATTACTCATATGAAACACAGGCCTAGTGTGTTTTGTGTAATGATTTTCCCTCCCATTAGCTATTTAATACACATTTGAGAAAAACCCCGATTCCACTATCTAGTTTCGTTCAGAATGACTGTAGATTAGGGCAATACATTTCCACACATAATTCCTGAATCACCATATGTCGACCACGGTTACAAATACATACACTACTTTCTGAAATATGTCCGGCTATTGTTCAACGCTTCATTTCAAAATGGCGCAAACAAAGGATACGTGGTGGATCTAAAGGTGAAATTAAGTAATTCTCTTACGAATTCATTACGAAAGATATATCGCGGCGTTTTGTAAACATTACAGATGACGTGTGGAGTAGAAAGGCTGTCACTGGAGAACAATGCCGGAAACCTGGAGCACGGGTCATTTTTAATGAAGCCATATCTTCTCGTGTGTAAGTCCGACGGTGCATAGAACAATAGAGAATGTATAGTGACCAGACGCCGAGATACCATCTCTTGAATAGCCTCTTCGGCAATCGAGCCCACGGTCCTTGTGAGCTCGGTCGATCACGAAGTGAACGAGGCCAGCAGAATGGAACAAGCTCTTGGGTGAAAGCTGCCAGATTCGTTACCAGCCCCCGAAATGTAACTAAGTGCTAGAGACTCAAGTCCTCATCATATTTCATGTCACCGGTTAAAATACGTCTTCTATTCTTTTCTATTCGAACATTTCTCTAACCACTAAATGGGTCTTCAGTAAAAGGTGTGACTTATTTTCACCTATAACAGTAACGCATTTATAATTTTTGAACTAAAATATTATGAATTCCCAAGCTTTACGCTTCCAGTATAAGGGTTGCCGTATCGTGGATGTCGAGCCACTGTCGGAGATTTCCGACCCAAGATAGTATTTTCCACCCATATCCGTGTTTAACTTCTATCTTTCTTTCTATGTTCAGATAAGCATGGTACCACTACACATCATCTGAAACATATTAGGTTTGACAGTAAATATTTCATCGCCGGGCCGGGTGGCTCAAACGGTTGAGGCGCTGGCCTTCTAACCCCAACTTGGCAGGTTCGATCCTGGCTCAGTCCGGTGGTATTTGAAGGTGCTCAAATACTACAGCCCTGTGTCGGTAGATTTACTGGCACGTAAAAGAACTCCTGCGGGACTAAATTCCGGCACCTCTGCGTCTCCGAAGACCTTAAAAAGTAATTCGTGGGACGTAAAGCAAGTAACATTATTATTATTATTATTATTATTATTATTATTGTTATTAAATATTTCATCATCATCAAAAATGCTGTCCATGAATTAGAAAGCTCACATCAAAACTGGAGAACGCAATACTCAAGAGATCAAGATGCAAAAACGACAAGAAACAATGGCGTATGCTATATTTAAATCCTCTTTCTCCAAACGTATATGATATAGAGTAGATATAGGCACACAAAAAAACACAACAGTTATTTTGGAACCGTTTCGGACTTGGAACTGATCTTTAAATGAACGGTACCGGGCGAGTTGGCTGTGCGATTAGGAGCACGCAGCTGTGAGCTCACAACCGGGAGATAGTGGGTTCGAACCCCGCTCTCGGCAGCCCTGAAGATGGTTTTCCGTGGTTTCCCATTTTCACCCCAGGCATTAATTAAGGCCACGGCCGCTTCCTTCCCATTCCTAGGCCTTTACTGTCCCATCCATCGTCGCCATAAGACCTATTTGTGTCGTGCGACGTAAAGCAAATAGAAAAAAAAACAAGAATTAAAAGAACAGTACGCCGGAATACGCTGTTCCGAAAGAACAGTGTTCCGTATCTCCTGCACTCAGCTGGACTGAACCAAGAAGGACACCGACGGCCATGATAGGTCTAGATACTTAAGAACCGCTGGTTGGTTGATTGTTCCGACTCCGGTCGAACGTGGCTGCTAGTTCTCTACACTGGTTTCGATGTTCTTTGTTGATTGTTCATTGACTGCAATAAACAGCAGGTGAGCGTCAAGGGTAGGGGAAGGGAACCTACGAAATATTAAACTGTAAAAAGCGCGTATCTTAGTCAGCAGTTTGACAGACAGCGAATAAGCGGTAACTATGCATAACACTGATTTTTAAAATCGTTGTTCGTATGACTTCTCGCTGCGTTAAACCAGGTGAATCGTCAAAGCATTCTTTTACCGCGATTTAAGGCTGTTTGTATAGTGCTATCCACAGTAATTTGTTCACCAGAAGTGTTAGAAATAGACTATATACATACCGGTATACGGAATCATGGCAATGTTAATATATCAAATGTTATTGAGCTAGGCCTACGGGTTTCATATTTTCTAATACCTGCCTTCTTTTGCCCGAGAAATAACTTCGTTAATCTACAACTGTTATGTTCTTCTGTCTGCCGAAACTAATGTATAATTAAATACAATTTATAAAATAACCGAAAAATATATTTAACAATAGAACAAGCCTGAAAATTAATGTTATTTAAGTAAGGTGTTTCTTTTTTCAGATTTCATTAATATCCAATTTGTTGTGATAAAACCATGTTTTAACGTTTTCTATACACATACAAATTAATAATAATAATAATAATGCTATTTGCTTTACGTCCCACTAACTACTTTTAACAGTCTTCGGAGACGCCGAGGTGCCAGAATTTAGTGCCGCAGGAGTTCTTTTGCGTATCAGTAAATTTACCGACACGAGGCTGTCGTATTTGAGCACCTTCAAATACCACCGGACTGAGCCAGGATCGAACCTGCCAAGTTGGGGTTAGAAGGCCAGCGCCTTAACCGTCTGAGCCACTCA
The DNA here is from genome assembly GCF_040414725.1 of Anabrus simplex. Lineage (NCBI taxonomy): Eukaryota > Metazoa > Arthropoda > Insecta > Orthoptera > Tettigoniidae > Anabrus > Anabrus simplex. The sequence continues at coordinate 216,146,259 of NC_090271.1, forward strand.
GCCCGGCGCATAAAAATTAAAGCATGAAAGTAGCAGTGAGGAAACAAACACTCGAATGAGCATTTATGAGGTTCATAATCTTTTCTTATCCCCACTGCCCAAACCTTTGACTGTTATTTTGGAACTGTTATTCGGAACATAGTATTTTTCCGGAACAGGAACTGTTCAAAAAACAAAAACACAAAAACTTTACCCATCTCTAGTGAAAATTAAAGGGTCTAGTAAATCTTGGTGATACTGAAATGATGATAAATGGGGCTACATAGGGAACGACTTAGTTCGACTAGGTACTGATATCAGTTAGCCACATTCCAAAAATCTAAAGTGGCATGGATGACGAATGGAGTTCATAGAGGTCGGTATGAAACATGAATCCATCTTGACATGGTTTTGAATGCTGATATTGATTTGGCTCTCTCAGTAGGGAGTGAATGCAAGTTGAATAGCTTGAAATTAGATTCATTGTCCACCTGTATCGAGAAATCTACCGGAACTACTATACCATGGCTGTCTGACTTCAACAATGTACAGAGTACCACAGCTGGGGAAGTTAGGGTTGTGCGGTGAATAGTGCGGGTCTTTGAAAGAAGAGACACAAGACGGCTACACCGTACTGACATACTAATTAGATCGTGTTAAAAGCACTCCTTCACTCAATAAAAGGTATATTTCTGAATAATCTGTGGATCGGAATATCTTGAATTAAATAATGCTATACATAAAACTCATACACTGTAGTCCAGTTATGGCAAGCTGAAATGTCACCAGAACGCATACAGTGCAAGCGTGAAAGTTGAGGTCAGATGGCGCAACAACAGCAAGTTCAGTGTAGAGACAAAGCATAGCTACTGTTTATGTTAAATGTCAAAGTCTAAAACTTTGCTCCCTTTCAAACGTTTTTATTCAATAAATGCAAACATAAAATAACAAGATAAAGAACAGAAGCTAACATTTGATGCATTTAAACATACACTACATTTGAATAATAATAATAATAATAATAATAATAATAATAATAATAATAATAATAATAATAAAAAGGCCAAAACAAATAGGATTAAGATTAAAGGGTCTAGTAAATCTTGGTGATACTGAAATGATGATAATTGGGGCTATATAGGGCACGACTTTCGCTGATGATCTGAAATTGCTGGCAGAAAATAAAGTAGCTCAAAAATGGTTGAAAAACTGCATAAGACTGCAGAAAAAACAGGAATGAAACACAGAATATATAGATAGATAGATAGATAGATAGATAGATAGATATAGAATAGACATAATAATGAAGAGCATCTGAAAACAACATTAGGAAAAATTGTGATAAATGAGACATTTAAATATTTGGGTGATAAGGATAAGGAAACAGATACAGCAAGATGGAACTAGCATATAAGCCAATACAAAATATATATAAAGAGAGCGATCTCTTACAAAGGAATGATTAGACAACAACTGTGAATACCGAGACACTATATAGATTAGAATGTCTGGCACTGAATACGAAAATGGACATTTTTTTTTTTGCTAGTTGCTTTACGTCGCACCGACACAGATAGGTCTTATGGCGACGATGGGACAGGACAGGCCTAGGAATGGTAAGGAAGCGGCCGTGACCTTAATTAACGTACAGCCCAAGCATTTGCGTGGTGTGAAAATGGGAAACCACGGAAAACCATTTTCAGGGCTGCCGAAATTGGGGTTCGAACCCACTACCTCCCGGATGCGAGCTCACAGCTGCGCGTTCCTAACCGTACGGCCAACTCGCCCGGTAATGGAAATTTAGGAAATAGGGAAGAAAGAAAGAAAGAAAGAAAGAAAGAAAGAAAGAAAGAAAGGAAGGAAGGAAGAAAAAAGAAAGAAAGAAAGAAAGAAAAATTCCAAGGAAAATCCTAGGTGCAGTTAAGGGAAAAGACGGTACCTAACGGAAGAAGAAAAATGAAGATCTATACAGGCATCCAAAGAAGACTATAGACGCAATGTATAAGAGAAGACATTTTATGGACACTACAGAATGAGTGAGAGTAGACTGACGAAAAGAATGTTCAGCTACATCATCAAAGTAAAGAAGACCACAAATAGGTTCAGGGAGCCAAGAAAGGATACGGAAGAAGGATCCGTACAGATGAGGTCAGGAATTGAGCAGTGTTTCAAGGTTAATAAATTCAAGGTGTTCAAGGAGTAACGTATAAAGGCCACGTGGCCACAAGAAAGGAGGAGGAACTTCAGTGAAATGATGAAAAAAATCTTCGGGGAGACGAAGATACCAGTAATGCAGCTGTTTCCTGAGCTTGAAAGTAGGCTAAAATCGGAAGAAGAAGAAGAAGAAGAAGAAGAAGAAGAAGAAGAAGACAAACATGCAGACATTATTCACACTGTGTCAACCTCCACTCACTGCTGCCCCTTACAACTATCGTGGCGAGGGAACTGACCTTCGAGCTATGAGCACGGGTTTGCGGCAAAACGAGAGTGAAAGCCTCCAGTATATGTTTCTGCCAAAGCAGCTTTAGTCAACACCAGTGCATCTGAGACTTTCTTTCTTGTAACCTGATGTTCTAGTGTTTAATCTATCAGATACTCTAGATGTCATACCATAGACGAAGTAACCAAATATAACCAGAAAAGTGTTCAAGTTTACGTATCTTTCCACTGCTTAAATTTAGATTTACGTAGTTTGTTTTTTAACAATGCCTGAAGGAAAGGAGGGAAATAGCTGTGTGCACACAATAGTATGATATAGGAAACAGAACGGGAGGAATTATACAACAGGATTCACAAAAACATGATAGACTGATATTGCTACAAAGATCTGTTGATTAAGGAAGGCGGTTAAGGGCTCAGAAAGTATGCTTACGGTTGTGTGTTTTAATCTCAGTATAGAAAGTTTGCATTTGACACTGCTAAAACGGGGAAAAATAGCATAGGCGGCAGATTTAGAGCAACATTAAACATCCTAGGCTAAAATGTTTTGTGACAAAAGATTTTTTCACCCCGGTTGTAATTGACAGGACTACGCATTATTATCAATAATCCTACGAGTATAAACTGCCTTTACTGACGAGACCTAGTGTTTACAGTGCTATGTATTCTGGTACGGGCTAGAAAAAAATCTGTTACTCTCATTGACCTGCCGCAGGCTCATCCTTCGCTTTAACGGTATATAAGTGAACTGAAGTATGAGCGATGCTAGTAATGTCATTCCTGATTCTGTTCCTGTTATGAATGGTGTGAAAATGTCGCTCATAGGGTCGGTTGGTGTGTGAATTTCAATGGGCATGTTAAACTGATATGCAATAGCAACGTATGGCTCGATGAAGAAAGCAACGGGAAACCACCCCACTCCCCATTTCCCTAATATGCCTCCTCAGTGACATCTAGGTTAAATATGACAGCTGATGTGAAGCTGCTGAAGATTAGACCAGCCTTCGGGCTGAATATTCAGCATACAAAGGAGTATAAAAAGTAAGCACCACTGGTACTGAATAATAATAATAATAATAATAATAATAATAATAATAATAATAATAATAATAATAATAATAATAACTTTCACAAGTTGCTTTACGTCGCAAATAGGTTTTACGACGAAGATGGGATAGGAGAATGGGAAGGAAGCGGTCGTGGCCTTAATTAAGGTACAGCCCCACCATTCGCCTGGTGTGAAAATGGAAACACGGAAAACCATCTTCAAGTCTGCGGACAATTGAGTTCGAACTCACTATCTCCCGAATGCAATCTCACAGCCGCACGTCCCTAACAGCTTGGCCAACTCGTTCGGTAATAATAATAATAATAATAATAATAATAATAATAATAATAATAATAATAATAATAATAATAATAGCATGGCCTTGCTATCATATTCAGACATTTTGATTTGATGCCATTTACACTGCCTGCATGTCAATTTCAACTTTCAGTGTTACTCCACCACAGGGCAGAGAAACTGGAACTCAACAGGGCGACTTTGTTAGATAAAGACAAAATGCACCTTTTATATGCCGACATCGCATGTGTGAAATGGGAACCCGTTATCAACACTCATGCAATTAATAAATCAATTCACAATAGTATAATGAAATGTAACAGACAGCAACAAATCACTTAAGAGACATTGTATGATTGCGGCAAAACAGTTACAGAACACGACATGCTGAAGTAAGACCCTGGAAGCCTAGCGATATAAGGATATAAGCGCTAGTTCCGTTAGCTGGTGTGACAGAGGGCAGAGTGAGTATGAACGCCCTGTTGCTATCTCTCTTCATAATTTATAAACAACTTTGTTTTTAGCACTTGCTGTTACGTAACACACGGAGATAATAATACTTCCGAGAGTATAAAATATCACATTCCAACAAAAACATTAGTGAAAATGTCACACACAGTACAGGGCAACACTCAGTGCCGGCAGCACTGGCTTATTTAGGCCTTGGAGTGGCCAAGCCGTGCGCAGTGACTGGTAGTGGTGGGCAAAACTCTCGTTCGAGATACTCGAGACTGACGTCACCACTCTCGATGCATCTTCGAGGTCTACGTAGGGATGGGCATAACTCTCGTATGAGTTACTCGAGCCTGACGTCATTATCTCGATGCATCTCGAGGCACGCTCCAATTGGACCTCAGCCAGGACGAATATGGTAGAAACAGAAATGATTAGCAAACATTGAACTCGAGCTATTAGTATGGCTCAGTTGGCTAAATAGCATCGTTGGTTATTATTCTCCGCTAGGTTTTGTGGTGGTTCGAATCTTCTCTTCAAAGAATTTTTTATTTTGCAATCGGAGTTTCGGCTACCAAACACACGCCTGTTCGTGCAGAAACAACCAAATCGCTAATAGAAGTAATTGTAACGTTACTGAACATACAAAATAACCAATATATAATAAAATCTCTTCCACTTGAGCACATGCAATATACACCAATCATAATGTAAACAAACCTGATTACCTCGTGGCCATGTCATCAGATCAGTTAGCTTTGTATCTGTATTGCACTGAAAAATAGTACTCATAATAATGTTATTTGTTTTACGTCCGTCCTAAATGCTAGTTCTTGACAGATGCCGGGGTGTGGGAATTATGTCCCGCAGGAGTTCTTTAACGTGCCGGAAGCCAACGACATGGAATTGTTACCTTTAAAACAGTACACTGACAGAAAATACTGAACACACTGTGATAAAAGTGTACGTGTTTCTATAGAGGGTTATCCCATTACTGTGTTTTGTGTTGTGCGTTTTGGTTATTACATATTACAGGCTTTGTTACTCTGGGTTTTGTGTTGTACGTTTTGGTTATTGAATATTGCAGGCCTTTTCTCTGTTGTGAAGATATTTCCACAGAAATAAGGTTGTTTGTGGTAATAAATCCGAAAAAATCATAATTTAATTACCGGTTCTACTCTATAACGAGCCACCGGAGACTACGGGTACCTTCTACCAATATACACAGAAGGTTTCCCTCAACAGTTTCCGAAAGTTTGTCGACCGAATTCGGCTTCATCCTGTGTATGTGCCTTCAGGTTGGATAATATTGTGGCTGGTCTTGAATGATCCTTTTCATGGAAACGATCAATTTGTTACCATACTTATATAAAAATATCGATAGTCCAGAATGAGACTTAACCCGAGAACGAGTCCCTTTTCAGATACATGCACACATACACCAGTATCTTTATGCCATTACCGGTATATTTTCCGTTCTGTTAAAATTATTACACAACTCGATGCGTCGTAAAAGAAATGGTTTCAATAAAATGTTTAAAATATGTCACACTCTTCATTACTATTTATTTCACATACCCAGTTCCCGAACCATAGGAACTAATCAATGAAGAATAAAATGTTTTACCTAGCCGAGAATTGAACCAGGAAGTACTTGGGCCAAGCGCCAGCACGCTAACCATTTCGCCGTGGAAACGGACAGTGCGTAAGTAAAATACAGGAAGTACAGGTATTAATTTGACTGCGAGTAGATTAAAAAGAACTGGGCGTATCGTCATTAATTGTTATAATGATGTTATTTACTTTACGTCCCACTAACTACTTATTAAGATTTTCGGAGACGTCGTTAGTTGATCAGCAGGCGTAGTATAGCGAGGAATAACATGCGCATGATGTCCCGATTCAAACTTCGAGATAGGATTACCGGTACGAGTCATGGACTGCATCACTTGCTCGAAATGCATCGAGAGCTCTCGATACGTTTCCCAGCACTGCCTCGAGACAAAGAGCTCATGCGCCCGACGTCACTATACGGCATCGAGACAGCATCATGAGGCACGTACTGTATCGCTTGCTCAGAATGCATCGGGAGCTTTGCATCACGCGACCCATCACTAGTGACTGGCAAAGCACGGAGCTAAAAGCACTTCAATGCTGGCTTAACGGAAACGTCTTCCTGAGGACTAGGCAAGAATTGACCTGCGGTCACTTCGACAACACTGGGCAATTTTCAATTCGACTGGTACGTGACGGGATATTCCAAAATTAGAAAGCTATAGGTCTTGCGTGAATAGGGGCAGAAGGACTGAAGCGAGTTAATCGAGGTTCCCATTTCTTACGGGGTTTCACTTGGAGTTGCCGAGCTCTTTCTCTCGATCCATGCTCGCTGTGGACGTCTGGAGAGTGGAATCGTAGCTTTTCGCCCTATAGGCTCAGCTATGAATTTTATTATTATTATTATTATTATTATTATTATTATTATTATTATTATTATTATTATTATTTTCGGGTACCGGAGGTGGTGGTATACGATTTGTAATCACTGGATTGCATGCCAAAAGCCTGGATTAAATTCCAAACCTCTCCGCAGTGAGGACATATGACGCTGTTGATGGTGATTCGTCCGTCGAATGGAGACGTAAAGCCTTCAGTCGAATCCTTGCTGCTATTCTAGAGGAGTACGTTATGTGCTGCCACCACATTACCCCCCTCTACCTCCCTACTATCGTATATCACGTTATTCATTTAGTCGCATTGAGTCCTCTGATGAGTCTGACGTCTGGAACGGCACCTTGTCGTAAAAACACGCTCCGAAGATTGACCTCACATCATGCCCGATTCCGTAGAGAAATGGCACAAGTGTTGGACATACATAGGATACATACATACATCATCTTGGAACTTGAAATCAGGTGCAATGAGTATGATAGGAAAATTAGATTGTCAGGTTGGGAATACAAAGCTGGAACAAGTAGATAATTTCAAGTATTTAGGATGTGTATTCTCCCAGGATGGCATTATAGTAAATAACATTGAATCAAGTTGCAGCAAATCTAATGCAGTGAGTTCACAGATGCGATCAACAGTATTCTGCAAGAAGGAACTAAAGGACGAAACTATCTCTGCACCGGTCTGATTTCACACCAACTTTGTTTTCGGAAGTAAACGCTGGATGGACTCAGGATATCTTATTGATAAGTTAGAAGTAACAGACATGCAATTACCGACAATGATCGCTGGTAAAAACCCATGGGAAGAATTGTAGGAGAGTAGCCTACTCGGAATAAGTAGATAAGGCTAAGTTAGAAATGAACTCGACTGATGGAGCTGTACGCATAAACCGGGTGTGGTTGTGGGGTCATGTGAGGCGAATAGAGGAGGGAAGGTTACCTAGGAGAATATTGGACTCGGTCATGGAGGGTAAGAGAAGAAGAGGGAGACCAAGAGGACGATGGTTAGACTCAGTTTCTAATGATTTAAAGATAAGAGGGTTATAAAAGTAAACGAGACCACGCAATTAGTTACAAATAGAGGATTGTGACCGCGTTTCGTAAATTCGCAGAGGCTTGCAAACTGAAAATTGAAAGGCATAACAGCCTATAATAAAGATGTCTGTATTATTATTATTATTATTATTATTATTATTATTATTATTATTATTATTATTATTATTATTATTATCTAGAAAGTTCCCATTAGCTTAAACACTCGGCATACGGGGCGAGTTGGCCGTGCGTTTACAGTCGCGCAGCTGTGAACTTGCATCCGGGTGATAGTGGGTTCGAGTCCCACTGTCGGCAGCCCTGAAGATGGTTTTCCGTGGTTTCCTATTTTCACACCAGGCAAATGCTGGGGCTGTGCCTTAACTAAGGCCACGGCCGCTTCCTTCCCACTCCTAGACTTTCCCTATCCCATCATCACCGTAAGACCTATCTGTGTCGGTGCGACATAAAGCAAAAAACACACTCGGCATAGCACTCATCACAGAAGAACGTAAAACAATGCGTTTGTACCGACGACGACTTTCCTGGAATTCTATCCCAGCTGAAATAATTAATCTAAAGTTATTCAGAAGCAAGTGCTGGAAGTTGTACCTACATTGAGAAGAACGAAACTAAGAAGCATCCTCAAACATTAGATTATTAAAAAATATTAGTAACGAAACAGTTTAAATTTATAAGGATTCAGCTTTCAATCAATCATTTAATAAAAAATGATTTGTTATAATAACTTCAATTAAATTTCATTTTACGTTAATTTTAAATTATATATTAATAAATTTAAAATATTCTGTTTACGCAGATGTACAATTATGTCGTTTGGCATAATACTAGGTTTCACAGACTGAGCCCCGCCATGTAGGCTACAGAAAGGCATAAATAAATAAATAAATAAATAAATAAATAAATAAATAAATAAATAAATAAACGATTTCATCTACGGTCTTTGGAGATTCTTATTATCGTGATATCCTCTTAAAAAGCAACTACATCTTATGTTCCTATTTTCTTAATGTGTTGAATTACTTATCCACAATCTCCGCTGTCAATGAATGAGGGAGAACTAGGTCATAATCCCATTATCTGCTCGTGATAACATCACACAGCTAAATAAGATCAGAGAACGCTGACAAGATTAATGGTGTCGAGAAGTGGCTGGTAGGATATAGACTGCAGCTGTTTTCCTTTCGGGACAAGAACAACACAAGACGGATCAAAAGTTCAGATAACAGCTTTATACTCTGCTCATCGCAGTGACATCTACCCGCAGGAATAAGGGGTGTTTAACCCTAAGAGATGGATTTTGGTGCTAAATATTAGAAACCCTAGAGGCCTACACTCTTACTTCCTGTGCAGCCTACGGCATGGTCCTTGATGAGAATGTTTTGAACCACGGCATTTAGAAGACGTGATATAGGGTGCTCTTGAAACATGGTTGAAGAAGCGTAACTGCATTTCTTTCAATTCGGCAATTACACATTTGTTATATCATTTTGGTTTGGATTTATGCCACTAGAGAAGTGTTCCACTAATAAACTGTGGTTCCAATGTTCCTGCGAGAAAAAGCAGCCGGTCTTTGTGATATAGGTGTTACTGTTTAAATTCTCTGCGCAGAGCTGCTGTGTGAGGTAACGGTAATGTGTAGGAAGCGAAGTGGCCTGCCAATCAAGATTATGGAACGATCGCCGTTATAAGTAAAGTTCCAGGCTAGAAACACGCCGTGAGGAAAAGAGACTTTTGTAAATTACGACTTATTAATGAAGTAATGTCATTCATAATCGAGTATAATATTGTGTATGTGTGCGTTTAGTAATAGGGACATCCTAGATTAAATCAATATAAACAGCCAGGTGGGGGTGGGGAGATCAGGACAGAAGAGCGAGATGGGATGACGATTCTACCTGGTGGGGGTGGGGGATCAGGACAGAAGTGCGAGATGGGATGACGATTCTACCTGGTGGGGGTGGGGGATCAGGACAGAAGAGCGAGATGGGATGACAATTCTACCTGGTGGGGGTGGGGAGATCAGGACAGAAGAGCGAGATGGGATGACGCTTCTACCTGGTGGGGGTGGGGGGATCAGGACAGAAGAGCGAGATGGGATGACGCTTCTACCTGGTGGGGGTGGTGGGATTAGGAAAGAAGAGCGAGATGGGATCTTTTTCCGTATTCAGGCTCTGAGGTCACCGTGCATAGCAGTGTCGCTCACTTCCTATGTACATGGAAATAATCTTTTGAAATGTTTTCCAATAGTGGCAGTGGCAGTGACTGAAGACAGTTGGTTTGCCTTCAAACCAATTCAATCGCGAATAAGGTATGCTGTTAACAAAATACGAGAATGCGATGAATATCACATTTTATTTTTGCCATTAAAATGGTATGTGGGTTGGTTTATTTCCACTCTCGCGTTAATATGGGACGAACGACTGTGGCGTTGTTTACATTCTTTAACCCATAGTACTGGGGTGTTGTGCATTAAATTAATCAGAGGGTCTTTTATATTCAGATAACAGGCACCGATGTACGGAGTTGACTGCGTCGAGAGCAGAACAGAGCCATATGGACACGAAGCGTGTCTAGAAACTCGCTATAGAAACTCAATCGAGGCAACAGCGTGGAGAAAACAAAATTATTGTTTCGACCACTTTGTCGCTTTGGTAAGCTCTCTTCATCGCTTTGTAGTTTGCTTCTCCGCTATGTGCGCTCCCGTTTCAAAGGCTCACTTTGCTTCAATATCCTCTTTTTTTTTCTAGTTGCTTTACGTCTCACCGACACATATATGTCTTATGGCGACGATGGGACAGGGAAGGGCTAGGAGTGGGAAGGAAGCGGCCGTGGCCTTAATTAACAGCCCCAGCATTTGCCTGGTGTGAAAATGGGAAACCACGGAAAACCATTTTCAGGGCTGCCGATAGTGGGGTTCGAACCTACTATCTCCCGAATACTGGATACTGGCCGCACTTAAGCGACTGCAGCTATCGAGCTCGGTGCTTCAATATCCTTGTTGCGTTGTCACCTTGTCGCGTTAGCTGTGCCTCCTCACTATGTTCGTACTCTTACCTGTGCCATGCTCATCTTTCATCTTTTCTATCCGACGTCCCTTGGTCAACTCTTCGACGTTGTGCCTGCGAAAACCGCTATGCGAAATATTTCAACTTAGAACTTTGGCCGGAAAATTTCTGTCACCTAAGGTTCAATACTGTGCGAGTAATTTCGAAGAGTCCGACTCGTTGGCTGAATGGTCAACATACTGGCCTTCGGTTCAGAGGGTCCCGGGTTCGATTCCTGGCCAGGTCGGGGATTTTAACCTTCATTGGTTAATTCCAATAGCCTGGGGGCTGGATGTTTGTGCTGTCTCCAACATCCCTGCAACTCACACACCACACATAACACTATCCTCCACCACAATAACACGCTGTTACCTACACATCGCAGATGCCGTCCACCCTAATGGGAGGGTCTGCCGTACAAGGGCTGCACTCGGCAAGAAATAGCCGCACAAAATTAAATTTCGAAGAATCCACGCTCGTAAAGTAGACGTGCTGCGGGTCAGTATTTCTCCCAAAAAATTATCACATAACAGTTTTCCCAGGCGCAAGGACGTCTTGTTCTCTCCCGACATTAACGGTGTTAGGTTTACTGTTTCCGCAATGACTATCATTTCGTGGTCTTTCTCTTCCTTCTTAGAAGGGAGCTAAACTTATTTAGAGGGATATATTCACTACTGCGTGCTTCTGTGGTGGTTGGTACACAGTTGTTTTGTGTGTATTGATGCAAATACTACAAAACCCCCAGTTCACAAATCAAATAAATTTACCAGACGCGGCTATAATTGCCCACCCGCCCGAGAATCGAACCAGGGACCCTCTGAACCGAAGGCCGCGATGTTGAATATTGAACCAAGGAGCCGAACGAGGGATGTATACTTACTTTCTGAAATAAATTAAACCAAATATCACCCAAATCCTGTCTAGAAAGCCAAGAATAACGGCCGAGAGGATTCGTCGTGCTGACCACACGACATCTCGTAGTATGCAGACCTTCAGGCTGAGCAGCGGTCGCTTGGTAGGCCACGGCCCTTCGGGGCTGTTGCGCCAGGGTTTTTTGTTTTGTTTTGTATGTCTTTTTCTTCCTCTTCCTCTCCGTCATCATCATCATCATCATCATCATCATCATCATCATCATCATCATCATCATCTGTTTACCCTCTAGGGTCGGTTTTTCCCTCAGACTCAGCGAGGGATCCCACCTCTACCGCCCAAAGGGTAGTGTCCTGGAGCTTCAGACTCTCGACCGGAGGATACAACTGGGGAGGATGACCAGTACCTCGCCCAGGTGGCCTCACCTGCTATGTTAAACAGGGGCATTGTGGGGGGATAGGAAGTTTGGAAGGGATAGACATGGAAGAGGGAAGGAAGCGGCCGTGGCCTGAAGTTAGGTACCATCCCGACATTTGCTTTGAGGAGAAGTGGGAAACCACGGAAAACCACTTTCAGAATGGCTGAGGAGGGGATTGAACCCCCCTCTACTCAGCTGACCTCCCGAGGCTGAGTGGACCCGCTTCCAGCCTTCGTACCACTTTTCAGATTTCGTGGCAGAGCCGGGAATCGAACCCGGGCCTCCGGGGATGGCAGCTAATCACACTAACCACTACACCACAGAGACGGACTGTTTTGTTTGTATCACTCAAATGTATTTATGTATTTGTTTATTTTCGGAGCGAATCACTAAAATTAGGTAATTAACTTTCTCCCACAGTACCAATATAACACAAAATTTGTTAAGTCCTAATGAGTGTTACGAAGTCTTCAGCGACAGAACATGCCTGATACGGAACAGAACCTGGTGTAATGTGCAGAAAGCTGGATTATGATATGGCTCAACAGAACAAGGGAACGTGCTGTAATAATCTCACGCAACTTAACTGTGGCAAGCGTGCAGTTCACTACACAACATCTGTTGGACCAATAACAAGAGCTCGAAGCGAGATAGCGCCGGGCAATCACGACCCGCGCTTCAACGTGTGAATGCTATTCTACAGTCGAGACACGTAGCCGAAAGTGATTCTGGGGAGGATAAGTCAACAGAGTCCCCTAGACCTCGCCTCTTATCTCCTTCTGGGCATTCAGCTATTTAACACAGATTCGTACGGAGCATTTTCAAGGGCTTCAGATACAGAGGATGGGACGAGGTTTACCATATTCTTCAAGGTCATCATCATCATCATCATCATCATCATCATCATCATCATCAGGTACCCAGTAGATTATGTGCATGGCGTATTTTAGCGTTTCTGATTGATTTCTGATTAGCTTTATTTCTTAGAATTCCATAATCATCGAAGAACTCGTCAGATTTTTAAGTACCTGGAGACATAATCACAATGAGCCGTGAGGTCCTTTATTGCTGCACTTCACCAATCATCTCGTTTACGTTTTACTCGTGCCACTCTCACTGAAGCATGTCTATCGTAAATTTTCTAGTATGAGAGAATTTAGTAAGTTCGTCGTATTTTTAACTTAATGCATAAATGCATTGCTACGGAACATTTAGGCGTCAAATGCAATTGCTTCAATGTCATTAATGTCCCTAAAGTATATTCATGTTGGTTTATTTAGAGAACAGCGTAGAGAATACGTCATATTCATAAAGTCATGCTTTGACATACCTGGTAATGGGAGCTGACCATGCTGTAAGACCTTACGAGGACAATTTGCATTCATTAAATCCAACAATGGTTGTGAATTACGAGCGAAGTGTGTAGCATTCAATGGTAGGATATGTAAGTTCAATGACTGAAGCATGTTCCAAAGTACTTGACTCTCACTGGTATTCGGAAGAAGATCGTAACTGAAATCACCCAGGAATTCTGCCTTTATATCTTCAAGTAAATTTATTTTATATGTACCCATCAGGGCAGCCTGCTGTCATTTCTTGATGGATACAGTACTTTTGCATCCGTCTCTTGGCACAGGCCAGAGTAAAGTGTTGCTTCTACCGAAGTCCCAGTCAACATCCATGGCAGTGACAATATGGAAGTTGCTGGGGTATGGGTAGTGCTGAGTAATGACATACAGAGCATGCCTAGTGCATCTGAGTGTTAGGAAAGGTGCTGTTCATAGGGTCAGTCGTGCTGCAATAGTACTTTCTGACCCAGTGAGGAAAGCAATGGCAAACCACCTCACGCCTCATATTGCCTAGTACGCCTCATTTTGGTGCTGCCATTGGTTTTTGGGGTTTCCTTATAACCGCATAACCTTTGGTGGTGCTATTTGAGGATCCAACCAGCCTCTGAGCTGATGACCTAACAGACAGACAGACAGACAGACAGACAGACAGACAGACAGACAGACAGACAGACAGACAGACAGACAGACAGACAGACAGACAGACAGACCCATCAGGGTTTGAACTCAGTGTGTTCACCAGTCACAGACAAAATCCTGACTATCTTAGTTAATTAGGGCTCTAACTTATAGCTCTCCCATTTGTGGTTGTCCCACCGCGAGCAAATTTGAGTAAGGCTTAGAACTTTTAAACTCAATGGGGCCAGTAACTATGAGTCGCTTGACACTCGAGTCAGCTCACCTACTGGCCCTGAGACGCCTCCAATGTTCCTCAGTTCAACCGTAATCCTCTGCCAGTAGAGTCAACACGTGTACGCCACCCAGCTCCCTACAAATTGGATTTGGTTGTTGACACAAAAGTCAGGTCTCTGGGAGTCGGAAGAGCTAATAGGCCCAACATTAACTTGCGTGGAACTGTTCTATTATCTACAGCTCTGTTGACATTATCACTTTATCGTTCGCACCAACTTCACAACTTCCTTTAAAACGGTAATTAAGATAAACCCATGGTATATAATCCGCAAAGTTAAATCTATTCACAAATATTTTGAAACATTACCCCTCTTCTTAGTAAAGTCTTTATATTATCAGGGCGAAGTTTCCCACCTCAAAGTCAGTGAAAGTGAAAATAATTCCCCGTTGTTCAAACACAAGTTATTACAATTATAAATACAAATATAAAACATATAAATAATAATAATAATAATAATAATAATAATAATAATAATCGTATGGCCTCAGCTATCGTGTGCAGACATTTCAATTTGACGCCATCTGGCTGTCTGCTCGTCAATTTCGACGTTCCGTTTTACTTTAGGCCCACTAGATGGCAGACCGAGTAAACCGAAACTCTCTTGGGCGTTTATGGCTGAGATTTAATTAATTTTGTTGAGTAAACACCAAATGTGTCACCAGAGATCTTTTACATGCCGACATCGTACCACATTGAGTGTCAAATGGACTTTTTTCCGCCCTTCAAAAATCCGACTACCTCTGCCGGGTTTGAACCCGCTATCTTGGGATCCGGAGGCCGACACTCTACCGCTGATTCACAGAGGCAGCTTATAAAACATATGAACTAGGACGACAAACTTAATTAAGCGCATAGAACGACACGTTTAGTGCCAATAAAATTGACATCCTCAAGATTCCTCAAATCATAATAAAATACAATATCACTTTGGAAGATATGTTGTGCATGTGTTATAAAGACATTTTACGACTCTCTAAGAAGGAAAATCGCAGCAGTATCTAATTCTTAAAAGAATTCACGATCTCCAGAAACTTGTCTACTTGGTGTTTACCAGAGTTTTCCTGGGCATATATCAGATGAGATGCAAAGAATACCGAATATATTACCGCACAAGCGCGAGACCGCGTGGGAGGTTCAGCTTGACGATGGACGGACCAAGTCAAGATGATCAAGGGAGAACGTATTCTGATATCTGTACTTCTCCCTCCTTCGATTAGAATTACGAAGGGAGGTTGTTACCTTTAAACAATAAGTATCGGGATGAGTGACTCAGACGACAGAGCGCAGGCCTTCTGACCACAAGTTAGCGAGTTCGATCCTAACTGGAGGATGTCGAACGTGTCAACATTACTTGGTGAATTTAATGGCACGTAAAAGAACTCTTTCTAGTCAAAAGTTCTGGCTCCTCAGCGAATCATAAAACCTTAAAACGGATAGCGCTTAACGAATAGTATTAACAATAACCACTCCCTAATTTGATCATTTTGATCAACAGAAGCATAAAAATGCAACCGTTCAGCATTATTGGCTTCAAATATTTTAAGTCCAATAAATGAAAATCCAAAGCCTGTTTCGAGTCATTTGACCGGGTCAGAAATGGAATGATTGAAGCCCCCACCTAGCGGCGAGGATAGGAATTTTGCCGGCCGCCGAAGCCTGTCGCACTCCTCTGGGGCAATGATTAATGACTGACAGATGAAATGAAATTATATTGGAGACTGTTGTTGGAATGAAAGATGCCAGGGAAAACCGGAGTACCCGGAGAAAAACCTGTCCCGCCTCCGCTTTGTTCAGCAGAAATCTCACATGCAGCGACCGGGATTTGAACCACGGAACCCAGCGGTGAGAGGCCGGCGCGCTGCCGCCTGAGCCACGGAGGCTTCTTTCTCAGCCCAATAAATAAGACCACATTTCATTTTTCACTAACAATTTCTCGACAAGTCAAAGCTTTACTAAGATCACAATGGTCCTATTACCACTAGCATAATTTTCACCGGAAAGCACTTGTGATATCTGGTAGAGATCGGCGCTAAATACCGCTCATAGGCGCAAATGAGCTTTGCTGGCTCATTTCAACATAACACCCAACATGATGGGAGAAGCTTTGGTTGATTACTGATTAACATAGCCTCTATTGTACAGGCTGTATAACAAACACCACAATGCAATCTGATTAAAATAGTTTCAATACTCAGAGATGTTCAATGATAGGTCGTAATAGAGTGATACGATACCGGGAGACTTGAAAGCATCAACATTTCCATTCATATTCAAAACATACACTACTCGAAATTCTTACCCCGTGGTTTGATTCGTTCTGTAGTCCAAAATTCGAAGACTAGAGGGCAATATTGTAAGGAATGTTTTAATAATAATAAAATAATAAGTAATCATTTTTCACTTTTCCCACATCCTGGTGTGGTCACAGGTGTGGGTTAGGTCTAGTTTTACGGCTGGATGCCCTTCCTAACGCCAACCCTGTGCAGACGGATGTATTTACTATAGCGTGTCCGTGTGCTGGTTAGTAGTGTGATTTTTTGGCTTTGAATAGGGAAAAACAAAAAATCCCAGTCCCCGAGTCAGAGGAATTAACCAGATGCAGTTAAAATTCCTGATTCGGCAGAAATCAAACCCAGTTACCTCTGAACCGATGGCCTCGAAGCTGATGATTTAGCCACTGATAATAATAATAATAATAATAATAATAATAATAATAATAATAATAATAATAATGTTATTTGCTTAATCTGTCGTCAAGTGCTATAAAGTTTCTAAAATAACATTGGGGTATCGCATTGACGCGGATAGGTTTTCGGCGATGATACGACGAGAAAGTGTAGGAGTGGGAGGGAAGTGGCTGTGGCCTTAAGAAAGGTAGGCCTACAGCCACAGCACTTGCCTGGTGTGAAAATGGGAAACCACGAAAAATTATCTTCAGGGCTGTCGACGATGTAGTTCGAACCCACCATCTCCCGAATGCAAGCTTAGAGCTACACGGCACATACCACACAGTCGAATTGGTCGGTTAGTCGGTATGTATAGTTTTACTAGAAACACTAACCACAGGGACGTTTTCTACAATTCGAAATCCAACATGCATTGGCGGCGGTTCGAACGTCAGCCCCCTTAGTCAGAAGCCAGGGACGACGTCTCCCCCTCTTGTTGAGAGCCCACCACAGTTCAAACAACAAATGATTCGTACTGATTCCTTGACTTGCTATATAATCCTTACTGTTGTTATTTTCCTTCCCTGTTCTATTTTCTACTATCCCAGTGCGTCTGACACCATTTAATTTACTCTCTTCGTCTCTGCCTTTCCTGCAACATAGCTATCTCAGTAATTTGCCATTTCTAATGCCAGTGGTAGCATTTTAATTTTCCTGCCCAGTAGTTCCGCTTTAAAAGTTAGTGCAATCTGCTTGTTGCAATGTCTCTCCCAAAACCCTCTCCCAAATAATTACTTCTCCTTTTTACATTCTATTTCTCTTGTGGAGACCACGGTACAGTATTTAAAGAATACAGGAGAAATTCCGAAATCCATTCCTACTGATGAGGAAATGGCATGCAATTTAGAATATTAAACAGGAATGCTGGCCTTATTACCTTAGTACATATTGTTTTCCGGCGCTGGTGACAATCCGTAGGTAGCAAACTAGCCAATTTTATTCCGTTGTAGGCAAACAGATTTTTGGAGACAGGCAATTCCATAGTTCCTCCTGTCAGCATATAAAACAACTCGAGTGTATACATCAGATCGAAAATTTCAGTCTTTGACATTCTAATCCGTTTGAACAGGGTGACTGGTTTTAGTGGCTCTAGGACTTCGTATCACGGACATTTCGTACCAGTTGACCGGCTGACTGCCTGCCAAGTGTCAGATAATGGCTTTAAAATATTTAGGAGAGGACATTCCGTGCCACTTGAAACAGTGGGAGGAATTGCGAAGTAAAAACGGCATCCTAATGGATGTATTCATTTGTATATCCATTGTCCACTAGTGGCGCCGAAGCCTCCGCACGGTGTGACCACTACCGATGTTAACCTTCCGTCGGGAGTAACTGATCTGATTTGCACACGTGTTGATTCTTATTTTCTATTCGTCATTCGCGAGGACCCAGCTTCTTCCACCTTTTAGTAGATTCCTGTGCCCGCGAGACCTTCAAGCCCACATCGACCAGTCCATCAGAATCTATTATTTTACTTAGGCTACATGATAATGAAATAATGCAGTAGTTTGTAAATATTCAGAAATATTATCCATCCTTATGCACATTACGCCCGAAGACGATGTGTATTTCTAGTGCATTGCTTTGTTTTAGGATTTATACTTAAACTAGACGTTATTATGATAACATTTACGCGGCTGTGAGCTTGCATCCGGGAGATAGTAGGTTCGAATCCCACTATCGGCAGCCCTGAAGATGGTTTTCCGTGGTTTCCCATTTTCACACCAGGCAAATGCTGGGGCTGTACCTTAATTAAGGCCACGGCCGCTTCCTTCCAACTCCTAGGCCTTTCCTATCCCATCGTCGCCATAAGACCTATCTGTGTCGGTGCGACGTAAAGCCCCTAGCAAAAAAAAAGATAACGTATGCGTAAACACAAGTGATGAGTGTAGTTTAAAGGGCAATTGTTAAAATATTATAGAAGTTTTCTTGAGTAAATTTAAATTATTTTTGTTTCTGATTTCTGAAGTGTGTCTGTCAGACTCATTACACCCGCTGGTGTGGAAATGGAATTCCAATTTGACATCTACTGGTACGGATTGTTCTGGCGTAAATATTTGGGGATTACGGGAAAACCGTTCCTAGGCAGATAACGACTTAGGTGTTACCAAATGTCCTGAAAACTCAAGTGGTACGGAATGTCCGTGCTACGAAATGGCTGGACACCGGATTTGGTACTTCCAGGGCCACCACTAAAAACCAGCACTTTTATACACTCTGCCGGCAGTCATTTTCTGTAGTATTTACATGACTAATGTATTACTATGACCAAAACATCATATTATCGTTTCGTTATGGAAAATATCACTGAAATGATAACACTACGGATTCAGACGGTGAGGATAAAATGGAAATGGCGTATGGCTTTTAGTGCCGGGAGTGTCCGAGGACAAGTTCGGCTCGCCAAGTGCAGGTCCTTCGATTCGACTCCCGTAGGCGACCTGCGCGTCGTGATGAGGATGAAATGATGATGAAGACGACACATACACGCAGCCCCCGTGCCAGCGAAAGTAACCAATGATGGTAAAAATTTCCAACTCCGCTGGGAATCGAATCCGGGACTCCTGTGACCAAAGGCCAGCACGCTAGCCATTTAGCCATGGAGCCGGACGACGGTGAGGATAATCCTTTTCTTCAAAGCTTCGGACCAAGGAAGTGACCGAGCCCTACTTTCATTTGACAGGCCAGGGACTCCTTGGACGAAATGGAATGAGGCACTGAGTTAATTCACAGAAGGTTGCAGATGGAACACAGGAGGACATAACAGTCTACAATGTGTTCTCTACTTTAAGATTGTGGACGATTCGGTTTTCATTCTTATATGTACTTTGTACAATTTATATTTTTGTTTGTGTGCTGTGTTTCTTGTACATGAAGGATGACCAAATGTTGTTCCAAGAAAGTTCAACTAAATAAATTAAAAAACAGTCTACAATGGAGATGTATTTGTATGTATGCCGAAGTAAAAGAAAAAGTTTCAAAACAGTGAAATGTAACTGCAAAATAAAAATAACGACATGTACACTCATAAAATAAAAATAAATCATATGTGCAGTTTAACCACCAATGTCTAATATTTATATTTCATTTATGGTTAGTAAATGCGTTGTCTAGTCCGACTCTTTGGCTGAATGCCTAGTATCTAGGCTTTCTGTTCAGAGGATCCCGCGTTCGATTACCGGTTGGGCCAAGGATTTTAATCGTGAATGGTTAATTCGTTCAAGGCCTCTACAAGCCAATGCGCATGCAAAAGAGACCGTACTGTACTACTTTTTATGAGCATAGACAATACATATAGAATCATTTTTAAAACGATAATAAAATTAAACTTATCTTGGTACTAACAAAACTCAGGCTTCTTTTGGAAAAACTACATAAAAACACACAAAATAAATCATATAGCTAGTGTTTACAAATACTGTAAACATATACTAATGGGATTGCACTGCAAATAACTGAATAAAAACTAGTTATTAATGTATAAGCTACAAATGAAACTATAAATACTCAGTAGATTGACACACACATGATTAAGTAGCACGCCTATAAAATATAAGTTGTTTACCAGTTTCCTGAATAAGATTTTTTTTTAATTTTTAGAATTTGTTTATGTGACACCGACACAGATAAGTCTTATGGCGACGTTGGGATAGGAAAGGAGTAGGAGCGGGAGTGGGAAGGAAGCGGCCGTAGCCTTAATTAAGGTACAGCCCCAGCTTTTGCCTGGTGTGAAAATGGGAAACCAAGGAAAACGATCTTCAAGGCTGCCGAGAGTGGGGTTCGATTCGAACCCACTATCTCCCTCATGCAAGCACACAGATGCGCACCCGTAACCGCACGGCCAAGTCGCCTATGTTTAAACTAGATATTCATTTAATAATTGGGGCAATGATTTGTACAGTATGAACGTATGGTGACGAAAACATTTGACATCATATTGTGCAAATTATTTTGTTTAATACGAAAATTATTCGGGAATAATTTTGCGATGAATAATAATCATACGAAATCCACAACTGGAGGAAGTAAACGGATTCTGCTACCTTGGAAGCATTATTGCCAATGATATATGCACGAAGGAAGACAAAGGAAGAATAGCGTTGGAAAGAAAAGCATTTCAATCCAAAATTCCCTACAAACGAGCACGTGTCTCGGTATTAATGTTAGGAACACATTTGCAAAATACTATTTTTTTTTTTGCTAGTTGCTTTACGTCGCACCGACACAGATAGGTCTTATGGCGACGATGGGACAGGGAAGGGCTAGGAGTGGGAAGGAAGAGGCCGTGGCCTTAATTAAGGTACAGCCCCAGCATTTGCCTGGTGTGAAAATGGGAAACCACGGAAAACCATTTTCAGGGCTGGCGACAGTGGGGTTCGAACCTACTATCTCCCGAATACTGGATACTGGCCGCACTTAAGCGACTGCAGCTATCGAGCTCGGTAAATACTGTGTTTAGAATGTGCTTACAAGTGAGACGTGAACGTTAGATGAATAAGAAAAGAAGAAGCTGGAAGCAGTAGAAATGTGGTTTTGGAAGAAAATGACCAGAACACGTTGGATTGATCGGAAAAGGAATGAGGAAGTGCTCAAAGAGATAACGAGAAAACATATCTGATTAATGAAGTAGGAAAGTGAAAGGTCCCAAGTTAAAACGTGACATAATAATTTCATCTCTTGTATACTGGAAAGGAAAGTTCTTGGTAGAAAAGCGGAGGACATTCAAGACTCTCGTACACGAAGTAGCTTCGGGATTAAATGAGGTGTAGTTCGTACGAGGAGCTGGAAGTCCTAGCTAGTAACGGGGAATATAGCTGAAGCGAGAAGAAGTTGATGATGAACATGAAAATATTGTTTCCATCTAGTGTCATTTTCTGAACTTCATCGAAGGCCTGTCAAAATGTCTATGCATTGCGCATGTGGCCACCAGTTTAAATGACACTAGACTAGGTAAAGTTTTTCACAACACATGTTACACAGTAGTAACTAGGTAAATCAATAATACTGTACAAGACACAATGAACTGTGGTAGCAAGCGCTGGCTTTAACTTCATTAATAATGCCTTTGAGACAATGCCTTGTCCAACTGTAGCTTGCTGCAATCCAATCGGAAGTCTGGAATCAACTCGTGTGGTACTTTCTCCTCATCCCTCGCTCTCCCCATCCTCTTCCAGCGATTGATTCCGTCCGACAAATGAAAGTAACCCTCCACTGTTCCGTTCGCTAGAGATTGGCCCGGTCGACCATCGGCAATCACAGAGCTCGAATAGGTTTTCAATATTTTTACCGATGCCATTAAAGGTTGGATCAGAACGGGTGCAGTGTCGTCTCCACTCTCCGCTAAGCGAGAGAGAGACTTGGAGACACAAGAAGACTTTGTGACCAGCTTGCCCGTTTCAAAACTCTATATACCGCCAGCAGTACCGTCTAATTGGATTACTTCGAGGGCTTACCACTATCCAAGTAAACAATAAACAGCCTCCCTGTCTTCACCAGTTACCTTTTATATAAGTATCATCTTCAGAAACACACGCTACATATACTCTTATATATGAAAATATTTCATTAATTTCAGTTATTATTATTATTATTATTATTATTATTATTATTATTATTATTACAGTGACCTATCGTGACTTTCAAGCTGGAGTAAGCAACATACAGGTCCTATTTAAGTCTGTACAAAACGTTTGTTTGGACCTAAACAACACATCAGAAGGAAAGACCTTCATCGAGGTAATCATGTAAATGGGATTGTAAATAAAGGGTACAGATCTCTGTACATGGTTATTATGAGAGTATTTAGGGGTTGTAGTGCCAACGGCTGTAGCCGTGTTGAAAGACCGAATCCCGTGAGATCTCCGAAGTTAAGCAACATTGGGCGTGGTCAAGATTTGGATGGGTTGCCACGCGCTGTTGGTGGGGGGTAAGGGAATGGATGAGTGGAAAGGAACTGGTCACCCTACCGCACGTAAACTCCGGCTCAGGCACACCTCTGCGGAAGTTCGCACCTGCCTTCGGGCAGAATACATCCTTACCTTACCTAGGGGTTGTAGTAAGGATGTAAAGGAGAGGGCATAGAAGTCTCTGGTAAGACCCCAACTAGAGTATGGTTCCAGTGTACGGGACCGTATCACCAGGATTACTTGATTCAAGAACTGGAAAAAAGAACCAAAGAAAAGCAGCTCGATTTGTTCTACGTGATTTCCGACAAAAGAGTACCGTTAAAAAAATCTTGCTAAGTTTAGGCTGCGAAGACTTCAAAAAAGGAGACGAGCTTCTCGACTAAGTGGTTTTCCCTCATTTCGACTATTGAGACGTGATTTATAGAGAGACGCTGGGTGCAAGTTATTGAGCAGATTACAACGCGTTCAAAATGCATGTGTGAGATGCGTCTGTAACCTACGGTACTATGACCATGTAACTCCTTCATATAACCACATATCTTGGCCCCGACTAGAAATCCGTCGCACTGCTATCTCCATAAAATCCTTCATTCTTCACAGCCATTTTACCTTACTTCATATTTCAAATACATATCTTATCACAGTCTTAACGCCAGATCTACTAATAATTCCATCCTTGCTTTACCTACCCATAGATTTTCCATCTACGATAAATCATTCAAGGTAATTGCCAGCCGGGAGTGGAACTTCCATCCCGAAAATATCAGAGGGTTAAACACTATTCGCACTTTCAAGGAAGCTCTGTGGAGACATTTTATGCACCAATAAGGTTCACCTGTAAACTTGATGCTGCTACTCACAACCATTCTATTGTCATGGGTGTTCTGGTAGAAGATTAGTCTAAAATTCTTACCCGATCTGTTTTTCAAATGTTATTCAATTTTATGTACTACATCTTTTTACATGTAGGATATTACTTTTAAGAATTTATCCTTTTATTATACCTAATTCATTTAATCTTCATTTAACCTTATCACTCATCATTCTCGTGTTACAATTAATTCATTTAGTATTAAATCTATTATTGTAAAGTGATACAATCTACTAATAATTCCATCCTTGCTTTACCTACCCATAGATCTTCCATCTACGATAAATCATTCAAGGTAATTGCCTGCCGGGATTGGAACTTCCTTCCCGAAAATATCAGAGGGTTAAGCACTATTCGCACTTTCATATATATATATATATATATATATATATCAGTGCCTGGTTAGCCTTAATCTTGCCAAGTAAAATAAAACATTACTAACTAACTAAGTGTTACGTTCCGAGCTGTCAGTGGAGAGATGGCGTGGAATGACATCAGTAGACGAATAAATTTGAGTTGTGTTTTTAAAAGTAGGAAAGGTCACAATATGAAGATAAAGTTGGAATTCAAGAGGACAAATTGGTCCAAATATTCGTTCATAGGAAGGGGAGTTAGGGATTGGTCATGCTAGCCCGGGAGGGCATACATAGCAAGTGGAGATGCAACTCTCCCCCTAGTAAGTCGGCACTGCAATGTGCTTATCACATGTATAGCTTGCAATGGTGTCGTTCCAAACCCAACTAAGACGCAAACCTGTGTTTTCCATCTAAACAACAGAGAAGCTTCCCGAACTCTGAAGGTCACTTCGCAAGGTATAGCATTACAACACAATCCTACCCCGAAGTACCTCGGAGTCACTCTGGATCGTGCCTTAACCTACAGAAAACATTGTTTGAACATCAAGCAGAAAGTGGCTGCTAGAAACAATATTGTACGGAAGCTAAGTGGAACATCCTGGGGAGCACAACCAGACACAGTGAAGACATCTTCCCTTTCGCTCTGCTATTCCACAGCTGAATACGCATGCCCGGTGTGGTACAAATCTTGCCATGCCAAAGCAGTTGATGTAGCACTCAACGAAACATGCCGCATTATTACTGGATGTTTGAGACCTACACCTTTGGAAGAAGTGTATTGTCTTGCAGGGATAGCACCTCTCGATATCCGCCGTGAAGTGGCAGCCAAGAAAGAAAAGAGAAAGGTGTTGACATCGGAAGCCCACCCTTTGTTTGGATATAAGCCACCACCACGCCAGCGGCTTAAGTCTAGGAAAAGCTTCTTGAGAGTAACCGAAACACTTGCAGGAACAGCGCAGCAAGCAAGAATTCAAGAATGGCGTGTCAGGAGTCAACATACGAGGATCAGTCAATGGATGACCCCAAAAGAGGAACTCCCTCCTGGCCATGTCACAGATTGGGTGAATTGGAGAGCACTGAATAGACTGCGCTCTGGTGTTACGCGGTGCATGGTAAACCAGAAGAAATGGAGTTTCGAAGTGGACAGTACCTTGTGTGTATATGGAGAAGAGCAGACCACAGCCCATTTGCTGCAATGTAGTCCATGCCCATTCAGTTGCACAACAGAAGACCTGGTTAAAGCGAAACAAAAAGCACTTGATGTTGCAAGGTTTTGGGCTCACATAGTTTAATGCGGCTCTTCGTCATTGAAGTATTTATATTATGTTTTTTCCTTATATTTAATTTTAAACTAATGTATGCTTCTGACACGATATAAATAAATGGTATCGTTACCGGCGTGCTAGTCGGCCAGTGTCTTGGGAAATGTGCGGTATTCAACTGATGATCCCATGCCGCACTGGGGCAAAACACTGCTTATTTTTGACGATTGGGTTTCCTGAATTTTATTTAGCTATCTCAATCGGAAGCCATATCTTTTGGTCAATATACCAAGGGAGATATTCAATAAGTTTCCAGTTTCTTTGAAATCATTTAAGAAAATGCTGGTAAAAACAACAGACAGGGAATCTGCCATCTGGGCGACTGCCCTAAATGACGATCAGTACTGATTGATTGATTGATTGATTGATTGATTGATTGATTGATTGATTGATTGATTGATTGATTGATTGATTGATTGATTGATTGATCAGGCACCGTCACTGAAAGCGTCATCACTCACGGTACTACTGATACTATTTGTAATTTGATTCATCAACACAGTACCTCATAATTATTATTCCATAATCACATTACACAAATTTTGTTGCACACTGCAGTCCATTACGATGACAGTAAAGAGCCATAGACTACATTAAATTATATAAACTACATAAAAAGCCTTTCCAAGACGAAAGTGATATCTATAAGTAAGAAACCTAAGATAATTGAATGTCAGATTGGGAATACAAAGCTGGAACAGGTAGACCAGTTGCCGCATTTAAACAACCTCAAATGCTACCGACCTCAGCACTGATCGAACCAACTATCGTGGAAACAAAGGGAGGACGACTAACCGACTACTCCTCTGAGGTTGGCTAATATATTTTTTAAATTTTCGTTTCGGCCGTCTATGGACCACGTTTGACAATTTTTGCAGTATTTTTAGCCTTTTCTGCATTCACTCATTGTCATTATCTTTTCAACTACTCCCTTCTTCTGCTTTTCTGTATAGGACCTCTCTTTTCTCAGTAACGTTTCCCCAGTCCTCTGGAAACGGCAAAACTTTCTTACGAGTTGTCTAAATTGATTTCTGTCCATGATATTATCTCCCTGAAACGTCAAGCCCAACCTCGAGTCAGCACATTGATGGGTTTGGCCCAGTTTTACTTTCCCGGCGCCAACCCAATGCGGAGAGAAGTATTCACTATGGCGTATTTCTGTGGTGGTTTGTAATATAATGTGTTATATGTAAATGAAGATGTGTATTAAGATGAACACAAGTACCCAGATCCCGAGCTAGAGAAATTAACCACACAAAGAAAAAAATCCCCGATACAGCCGGGAATCGAACCCACGACTCTCTGAACTGATGAAAAGTACGCTGACCATTCATCCAAGGATCCGGGAATTATTATTATTATTATTATTATTATTATTATTATTATTATTATTATTATTATTATTATTATTATTATTAATATGAAAAGCAAGCAGGTACGCTCGTAGTTTCACGAGACTTTTGAGGTAGTGATCATAGCCATAAGAGCTCCAGTTTTACGTGAAAACCCAACCACAAGAACGTACCTTATCATTTAAAAATCCCACATAAAATAGCCGGGACTCGAATCACGACCGCCGCGCCGCAGTAACAGTGACGATAACTCTCAGCTATTACGCCTCTATTATTATTACTAGTATAAACTCGTCGGAACAGTGATTGTGTGAAGGAGAGCTCCAGAATTTACCTAGTGAGAGAATCCTGCACTCCTGTTGTATTCATTTGGAATATATAAAATAATAATAATAATAATTGAACCAACGGGAGGCGAGACGGCTGCCCAAAAAATTCGCCTACAAAAATTTCGGAAAGCCTACGGTAGGGTTCACAACATATAAAATAAAAAATGCTTGTCCCGCCATGCAAAGATCAGACACTATAAGCAGTAATCAAGCCCGAAGTCTTATATGCCAGCGAGACCCTTACACTAAATGGGAAAAGTGACCTAGAAAACATTTTAAAACAAGAAACAAGGATCCTGAGGAAAATTCTCGGCCCCCGAAAAACAGAAGGTGGATGTAGGCAGGTCACTCAAAGTGACAGAAGAGCTTTCCAAAATTGCAGCAGACATCCGCAAAAGACGTCTGAAATTTTATGGGAACGTGCGCAGACTGCCGGCAAGTAGACTGACACACAAGATTCTCATCTATGTACAACATTTTAAAAATATTCCATGGGTACTGGAAGTGAAGAAGGATCTGTAAAAAGCCCAGATGAACTCAAATGACACCCCGGACAAAAACCTCTATAGGAAAAAAAAAAAAATTACGGATGGCAAGTGCACCCAGAGAACGAAGTGAAAAAGAAGACTGGAGCAAAGTGGACAGAAGAACGAAAAAGGATCCACGGAGAAAGGATGAGAGCTGTTTGGCAACTCAGAAAACAGAATTGTTAGAGATTTGCGTGATTCATTGGTTCCATACGCAAATAATAATAATAATAATAATAATAATAATAATAATAATAATAATAATAATAATAATAATAATCATAATAATAATAATAAATGACAATCAAGTGCATTAATATAAAACAACCAGAATGTGTAGGTATCATAACCTATACAAAGAACAAAACTCTCATCACGGAAACGTACCGTTTTATTTTTTTATTTAAACTCTTCGGGCCCCAGTTTCCGAATATGTCGGCTACATCGGAATAACAGTTGCGTCTGTTGATTGCGCGGTCTGCCGCCTACGTTTTATTGGATTCAGTTAACTGAATTACAATTTGAACCTACTATGAAATTCAGTGAATGTCAATGTACGATTTAGAAGTGTAAGTATATACGTAGTGGCAGGATGTTGATCTGCTAAAAGTCGCCTACCTCCAGGCGTTTATTCGCCGGCCTTGGATAACATAGCGCAGGCGAGGCGACGGTGCATTCTGTGGTCAGGAGCATTACTGATGAATTTGTATTTTTTTTAATGCACGCAGGCGCGATAAAATGGAAATGATAACACGAAAACGATGAAGTGTGGCGATATACAGTCATTGATTCGTTGAAATTCCCGATATTCTTATACCGGATTGGTCACTGGACCCATAAGCTAAATAGTCTGTCTGGTACATGAGCAATACTGGATTTTAAGCTATAAAAAAGTAATTTTGCCGTTAAGATTCAGTGTAACTCCTCTTCCCAACTTCTGTGTCAGTAGGTCGAAGTAAAAAAATTCTTCAAAACTTTCCTCACCTTTAAAGAAATGCTGTGGCTCGTTCTAGGATTCCTCCACCACCTCGAATGTTCTCAGGAACTGCTATAAACTATCTGCTGACGAGCGTTTCATACTGAGATAGCTCCTTTGCTGTCCGACTCGTTGGCTGAACGGTCAGCGTACTGGCCTTCGGTTCAGAGGGTCCCGGGTTCGATTCCCGGTCGGGTCGGGGATTTTAACCTTAATTGGTTAATTCCAATGGCACGGGGGCTGGGTGTATGTGTTGTCTTCATCATCATTTCATCCTCATCACGACGCGCAGGTCACCTACGGGTGTCAAATAGAAAGACCTGCACCTGGCGAGCCGAACCGGTCCTGGGATATTCCGGCACTAAAAGCCATACGACATTTCATTTCAGCTCCTTTGCTTGAATGATATTTAGATGTGCGTGAACATTCACTACTGTGAAGCAATAAAGCTTAACTTCAAAACATGAACATATTTCACGCGGACCCACAATCCAGACATTTAACCCTAATAACGTAGAAATATAACAAATAGGCAGGCAGCTCTAAGACTAAACATGATGTTGTGAAGTTTACTCAACCACATCTGAATTTAAAGCCTCTCACTGCGCTGTAACTAATGACACTTACATCCTGCCAACTTTTTTTCTTTTCTTGGTTGCTTACTTGCTGCCTTCCGAGCATTAAATTCACGGCCCTCAGCCCCCTCGCTTCCTCTTCATGTTCACAAGTTTCGTTTAAAAACCGTCAT
Organism: Anabrus simplex; assembly: GCF_040414725.1. Classification (NCBI taxonomy): domain Eukaryota; kingdom Metazoa; phylum Arthropoda; class Insecta; order Orthoptera; family Tettigoniidae; genus Anabrus; species Anabrus simplex. The sequence continues at coordinate 216,175,688 of NC_090271.1, forward strand.
GCATGCGTTGTTATTCATCAGATGTAGAAGGTGAAAAATGAGGCCGAGGTGCAATTCTAAAGGGTAGAGAAAGTGTTTTATGAGCGTTTCGATCACCGCGAGAAGCCTACCACTTCCCTATAAACCGTTTATACGGTCGTAAAAGAAGATTAAGGTACTGGTTGGAAGGGCAGTATAGCAGTCCAGAGATTTGACACTCTGACATCACTTTCGTTTATGGGGAGTTATTGCAAGACTCTATGAGCACATAAGGATGGGTGAGTGAAAGGGCGGCGGTGGTGGTGGTGGTGGTGGTGGTGGTAGTGGTGTAGGCCTATTTTCTGTTTTAAGGGCAATCACAACGTGATATCCAACCGGCTCACTGGACGAATGGTCAGCGGAGCGTCCTGTGTTAGATTTTGGCCGGGCAGGTGATTTTCGAAACGCACGGTTCATTCTTTTCGGTCCAGCTTCTAGCCTGAATGGTCAATGTAGTGGCTTTCGGTTCATAGAGTCCCAAGTTCGATTCCCGACTGGGAAAGAATTTTAGCCGTGTTTGGTAGATTCGTCTAGCACAGGGATTGGGTGTTTGTGATCGTATTAATACAAATTTTCACTTACAACACATCACATTACCAACCACCGTAGAAACACGTAAGAATGAATACATCCCTCCACATACGGTTGCCGTCAGAGAGGCGTCTAACTTTTTGCTAATTGCTTTACGTCGCACCGACACAGATAGGTCTTATGGCGACGATGGGACAGGGAAGGAAGCGGCTGTGGCCTTAATTAAGGTACAGCCCCAGCATTTGCCTGGTGTGCAAATGGGAAACCACGGAAAACCATTTTCAGGGCTGCCGACAGTGGGGTTCGAACCTACTATCTCCCGAATACTGGATACTGGCCGCACTTAAGCGACTGCAGCTATCGAGCTCGGTGAGCGTCTAACTGATAGTATGTTTGGAGAAATACTGACCCGCAGCACATAATATTATGAAGAAAGAGAATTTCACGAAAATTGTCTCGCAATATTAAACCTTAAGATGACAGAACCTTACTGGCCGACGTTCTGAGTTAAAATATTCCATTAAGCGACATTTGCAGACGCAACGACGATATACGAAAACCAATATCCTGCCTGATACTGACTCAAACGCTCAGCCGAGACCGTTAAAGCTAGAGACATGAAAGTTTTAGGGTATGTATATAAGTGTGTAAGGGAGTGCTAAGAATAGTTTTAAAAAATTATTTTGAAGGGTTAAAATGTGTATATATTCGAAATTTAACTTTCTTTATTTCCTCGGCTGCGAAATAAAACAAACTTCGTTTTTACACTGAAACATTCTGCATATAAATACCTAAAATACAATTTCTGCATTTTTTAAGTTCAACTTAACAGGCAAGTTCATATTCGAAATTTACCTATTTTTCGATTTTCTCGGCCGCGAAATAAAATACTTTTTGTTTGCACAAAAACATTCTTCATATAAATTGCTAAAACGAAATCCCTTTATTTCATGAAATTCTACTTACAAGGTATACAGAGGGTTTAAAAATGATTAAGATGAGTTGATAGTGTATATACGTTAGAACTGAAGAACTTGTATGACGAATTAATGATTGAAATGCATAAAATTGCATAATAATCAATGTTACCAAATATTTAATAGTATATGTAACAGTTAATAGTATTTAGTTTTTGTACTAGTTTAGATACAATATATCTTGCTGGAGAGCACACTTTTACAGGAAATCTATTTTCTTTCCTTCTCCTGAAAAACTATTGTTTGGTAAAGCGTGCTTCTTTTCCACTGGTCCGCTCAATTCTTAAAACAGATATAAAATTCTTGTAATACAAACGTGCAGGATACTCAGACCACTTGACAAGTCTCTTGCCATTCTTATGGTCCACCTTTCACGCATTAGTCAGCAACTGAAATGGGCATTTACCGTAATAATCATACATAATATGGGCAATCATAAGCCACTAACTCCTTCCAGATCAAACATGGATAATGTACTCTGTTTACGACTAATACACTGTTGAAAATGGACTCAACAGAGCACTTAATTTCTATTGTATGATTACACAGATGTTATCGAATAGACACAATGAAACATGATGTTTACAAGAAGAGGAATAACTTTCCATCATCCGTTTCCAGGGATGTTTATTAGCAAACATCAGCTGTCTGCTTGAAGTTAAAATGGAGAGGAGCTCTTTTGAAATATCGCTCGGAAGCAGTTATTAAGCATTGCTCGCATGAATGAAGAAGAGGGATGAGAAGAATTACCCGTTGTTATTTGTTACTGGCGTCCCCCAGTTGGACACGATGGAGTTGAGAGTTTCTGTAATTTACGCCTGAAAGAAAGGCATTGTCCTGCATTACAGTGCTGTGTCAGGCTGATTAAACCCTGTTACAACAGAATTAGAAGAGAAATATCCAAAATCTCACATAAAACGTTATAAAAGTCATTGTAAGCAAGATAATAACTATGGATCATAGCTTCTCTTTAACCCAAGAACTGCTAGAGGGTTAACCGACCCATATGTCGTTATTTTCCTACATTGCACACGGTAACAGAAAATACTGTCTCTACATACCTCTAAATCCTAACATACTCAGTTTATATAGAAACAGAAAGCTGAGATTCTCTTATACGGAACTTGCAAAAGTAACAAAAGGTATTACAATCATATGAAATTATGATAAATATTAATTAATAAAATTATTTGAATGAAGGTAAATAATAATTCTTCTTGCACACAGAATGGAATTTTCAGTTTCTAACATATGTTTAAAAATGTGATTTTTGGACATTTCGAAGTACTGTCTTACAACCGTACAACAGTTTTCAAATTTTCCAATTATTTCGTCCATTAAAATTATTTATTTAGCCCGACACTTCCGACTTTTTTGTCAAGAACTTTAGGACAGAGTTTTAATTTTAATTCCTTTCATACAATTCTGACAAATTAGTTCTGTTCTCTTGCTAGTGACTTTACGTCGCACCGATACAGATAGGTCTTATGGCGACGATGGGATAGGAAAGGGATAGAAGTTGGAAGGAAGCGGCCGTGCCCTAGATTAAGGTACACTCCCAGCATTTTGCCTGGTGTGAAAATGGGAAACCACGGAAAACCATCTTCAGGGCTGCCGACAGTGGGATTACACATTAGTTCATTACTCTCACTGATTTCAACAATCGCCTTTTCATCCATTTCCACACAATCCCTATCATTGTCGGCACTGTTTAACAAATCTTCGGGGCGAAAAAAAAACAAACGCACACACAATTCGTCGAGACTCCATGCTTTCTGCTGACATACATAAAATAAATATGTCTACCTCTGAGCAGTCAATGTCTCTTTTCTAACTGTCGCTGCAACTAGGTTCCCTTGTACTAGTTAATAGGTACAGCAATTTTATCGAGGTTGTGGACTAATGAAATGGCGAAACTTAGTTTCTAACTTGCTTACGTAGTGTAGCTCCTCTTAAGCCCTGCTGGAACAGTTTGGTCAGCTGATATGCACCATTACCGTGTTTAATAAGCAATTAGACATCCATCAAACCGCGGCTAATTGTACTGTTCTCGACACCACCATGCGACACGTTTGTCCAAGGGTGCTGATTTACCCCGTCCCAACGGTCCATCATATCGGTCACACCTGCCGGCCGGTTAAACCACTCATTATGCTAATGTGTAATTCTCCTCTCTTTCATCGTCTCATCAGAAGCAGCCTCTTTGAATGAGTGGAAGAGTGTCGGTCTTCGGATCCCAAGATTGCGGGCTCAAGCCCAGCAGAGGTAATCGGAGTTTAAGAGGAGAAAAAATTCCTCTCGGCACTCCATGCCGTAAGAAATCCGCATGTAAAAACTCCCTGGGGACACATTCAGTGTTCGCCCGACAAAATTAATTAAAACTCAAGTCACAGATCTGTTTCCCTGCCGTCTAGTAGAGTACAACGAAATGTCGAAATTGGCATACAGACACCCTAAATGACGTCAAATCAAAATGCCTGTACATGATAGGAGAAGCCATACGATAGGTATTATCAACTCATCAGAGAGAACCAAGATAGCCAGAGGACTGTTACGTACTGCAGTCGAACTCTGTTCTTTCAAGGGAAAGCAACGGCTCGATTTGCTGCTTGTACAGTTACTTTCATGCGAGATGGTACAATTAGAGGAAGAGCCGGTGTATCGCGCGTCCGAGCGGATGGCGCGTTATGTGCCATCTACCGTTTAGGATCAAGAGGGTAAGTAGCGGGTGAATACTAACCTGAGAAACGAACCACTCTTCTACCATTTCAATGTGTTGTCTTACAACAAAAAATATTGGCAAGACTTTATACAAATGCAATCATTTCTACTTGAAGGCACGAGATAACACACAGGACCGTTCTTCTACTCGCCACTTCTTTTTACAATCAACGACCACGACTAATTATTTCTTTACCAAACTCTAATCTTCGATGAACAGTACGTCAGCACCACTGGTACTGTGAACTTTCTCAAGAGCGCAGTGCGGCAGACCTTCGTCAATAACTAGTGTACATTTCGTCTCTCGCGTGGTCACTAGGCTGGGCATCCACTGGACACCGTGACTGTTGTGTGTGTCAATCCTGCATGATTCGACATTTCTAAAGATATTTTGTCTCGGTGATATTTCATATTTGTCAACATGACAACATTCCTTCTGGAACTAGGGTATTTACCACTACCCTCTTGCATCTAACAAGGAAACTCTTCCAACCGTAAGTCTCCGATCTGATTGAGTTTGGTACGACTCAACCGTAAGTCTCCGATCTGATTGAGTTTGGTACGACACAACCGTAAGTCTCCGATCTGATTGAGTTTGGTACGACTCAACCGTAAGTCTCCGATCTGATTGAGTTTGGTACAACTTCAGTACCGGCCAGTTCGTGTGTCACACTTTCTCGCAAACACATTTCTCCTCCACGTCTACCTACTTCCGCCGCTCACTCCTGTCTACGCGGTGCTTAAATGAGCAAATTGTGTCACCCCAAAACAGGTGCTAAATGTACGACTGGGCATCTAATTTTGATATGGCTAAATAAAACATTCCTACTGAAGTTGTCGTACCAAATAATCAGATCGAAGACTTACAGCTGGAAGGGTTTCCTTGTAAGAGGTGCAATACTCGTGTTTGCTAAACTAAGCAATCACGTTCCTCTTGGGGACCTCGGGACTTTCTAAGCTCCTTTCTTATCTTTGCTAAGCCTTATATGGCTGCCGATAATAGCAATCATACCTGCATTAGTGGTATTGTTGTCGGATACAGCAATCTAAAATGCACACAGTGCTTTACCCGTGTCATTATAATACAGTTCCATGCAATTCCATATGATGTGTTCGGATTCGGCCCCCTCACAGAACAGAAGCAAACGCCATGCCTATAAATGAACCAGTATGGCTATCCGGATAATTCCTAGCTAAAACGGTGAATGCTAATCAAACATTTTATGACCAGAAATATTTTAAGGAGACTGCAATCTATTTACCAAGTGGTATGGTAAAAAAAGACCAACATGTATGTTGAAGTCTTCCTCTCATAAATCCATCATATACGCTGTTTCTTAACAAAATATTGGTACGCTCATCTTTTCACATGATATGTAAATATTTCGAATGAATTAATTATTTTAAAACATGCTCTAAGTTTATTCAATCGGCTCTCTGAAAGTGGTGAGGTCACTGCCAATATATGGTCAGTCGGTCTTTTTCTTAATGGCGGATAATGACAACTTAATCGTCAGTTAGTCCGTGCGGAAATTTAACATACTGATAGATTCTCATCACATTAAAGCTCTGAAATATGATTAGGATCAATTTAAGACTCTCCAGTATGAAGAGTGTACTGACCTTCGGTTCCATTACCACCCGGGCGGCGATTTCAATTTTGTCTAGTTAATTACTCTAGCTCGGCTACTAGGCTTTGTGTTCGTCTTAACGTACATATTAATTAACATACATCGCAACACATTACAAATCACCACAGAAACTCGCAATAGCTCAATGGACAAAAATCTAGTCGGCCGCTGAATACATCGTTCTAATAACCAATAACAACGCCTATAGCTCTGATAACCGCCTTGATTTGATGAGGAAGAAAGTCCACAAGTTTCTGCAGATGTGCCATATACAGTTGCAGCCACTCACTGAAGATAGGATCCCACAGGGCCAACAAATTTCGGGGATCCTCTTTATCTGCGTTTCACAGGTTGTCCCAAATAGTCACACACACTGTCTACGGAATTAAGATCAGGGAATTTAGCGGGCCAGTCGAAGTGTGGTACAGTGTTAGTGTGTTCGTCAAACTAGTCACGTATACGTTCAGCCCTGTGAACACGGCTATTGTCATTTTGGAAAATTTGAGTGTTAACAGCAAACTTATCACGAAGATGTTCATTGAAGGGCAACATTTTCACCTAGAATGCTGAAATATACGTACATCGTGAAATATAAAACGTTGACCTGAATGAGTGGGCCCAAGTCAGTACGATAAACAACCACAATATATCGCATAAGCACTCAATCTGTTCATTGATAGCTCGGAACATTCTACCTACACGAGCAGTTCGTCGCTTTACTTCTAATGCTTCTCAGCCCATAATTCGCAACATTGTTGTAACACTCCTCTTTTGTCGGAAATCACCATGAAAAACGTGCTACTTTCCTCCCAGATCTCAAATCATCGGAACATACACTGGAACCATACTATAATACGCCCTCTCCTTTACATTTTATTTTTATTTTTTAGAATTGGCTTTACGTCACACCGACACAAATAGGTCTTATGGCGACGATGAGATAGGAAAGGCCTAGGAGTATGAAGGAAGCGGCCGCGGCCTTAATTAAGGTACAGCCCGAGTATTCGTCTGGTGTGAAAATGGGAAACCACGGAAAACTATCTTCAGGGCTACTGACAGTTAGGCTCGAACCCACTATCTCCCGGATGCAAGCTCTCAGTTGCGAGCCCCTAACCGAAAGGCCAACTCTCCTGGTCCTTTACATCTTTAGCACAGCCCCAAAATATGAGACGACATTTTGCTAGTGGATTTCACGTCGCACCGACAGAGATAGGTCGTATGGCGACGATGGGATATGAAAGGCCTAGGAGTGGGAAGGAAGCGGCCGTGGCCATAATCAAGGTGTAGCCCTAGCATTTGCCTGGTGTGAAAATGGGCCGCTGACAGTGGGGTTCGAAGCCACTATCTCCCGGATGCAAGCTCACAGCTGCGCGCCCCTAACCGCACGGCCAACTCGCCCGGTGTTATACTACTAATAAGTAAGCATTCCCACGGGGATACTTCCAAACTGCAATATACTTGTTATTATTATTAATAATAATAATAATCATAATAATAATAATAATAATAATAATAATAATAATAATAATAATAATAAATACAACCAGTTAAGGGCAATGGCCTGGCAAGGCAATTGCTGCCCATGCAGACAGCCTGCATATAGGCCTACTGGAGTGCCACGTAGTCAGCGTAACGACACTGATTGCTTCAACTGTACAGTCATTTAAAGACATAACAGTGATGCCTTGTTTTTTTATTTTTTATTTATTTTTTAATTTTTTTTTAACACATAAGACAAAACAGCCCTCCCGTCAACATCCACGCGTACCAACCACCGTTTATTTTACGTGGGCCCTCCACACTACATTAACACAGGCTTCAGGAGTAGCTCTGGCTCAACCTCTAAGACATTACCGACCTATACGGTAGTTATTTTACGTTCCGGTAAAACCACAGAAACGAGGCGGTCTTATTTGGGTACTTTCAAATACCACTCTAACGAACAAGGAAACAACCCAGTGACTTGGCCTCGGAAAGCTACAACTCTACCTTCCTAGCCACTCAGGTCGGTATACTGTGGTCTGTGTTAGTTTCATGGTGTGTAATCTGTAATGAGAAGTATAACCACAGTACATTGGAAGGAAGCCCTGAAACAACACATATCGTACAATATCAGAATTTCCTTGGAATGAGTGCGGAACAACTATATATGAAAATGTCCCTGAATATGTTAGGATTCAAACCTCGGGTCTCCCAACCGAGGTACTCCTCGACGTACGGTCCTTTGTGCTAATGCTTTAGTCAAATTTATCATTCACAGGAAGTATTATTTCAATCCTCTACGTCTGAATTATTATTAACTCGCGGGAGTATTTCACGTGCCAGTAAATCCATCGATGTGAGATTGAAGTATCTGAGCACCTTCAAATAATTGTTTACTGTGTTCCACACATTGTAGCAGAATGCTTAATACTAAACGGTTCTGTGAATTAATGTACTACTGGAGGATGCTCGAGGGCGCTTGGATCATGCAAAAGCTACAATGATACTACTTCTACTATCAAAATAACGATGCAATTCGTGATGGTGGGTTCGAGCCCCACTGTCGGCAACCCTGAAGATGGTTTTCCGTGGTTTCCTATTTTCTGACCAGGCAAATCTTGGGGATGTACCTTACTTAAGGCCACAGCCGCTTCCTTCCCACTCCTAGGCCTTTCTTATCCCATCGTCGCCATAAGACTTATCTGTGTCGGTGCGACGTAAAGCCAATTCTTTAAAAAAAAAAAAAAAAATAACTATGCAGTTATGGAGTAGGCCTACATACGGTCATGTTACACGATTCTATATTCACATCAATGCTTCTTCAAAGCACTTCTACTAGGAATTTATAATAACAGGTTCCACGAATATTTCAACGATGCATTATAATTTGGGCCATGCTTTTGATAAAATGAATTCAAAAAATGCGTATGAAATTCTGTTAACCCAGAACCAGAAAGGAGAACGATACTGGGTTCAAATAATCATCACTCTGGACAGGAATACTGTAATCACCAGAGCCAGTGCTCCGTTGATTGCATTTCTGATGAACTAATGAGTGTCACTAAAGTAAACTCGTGCCCTCATTCCGAGGTGGTGCAGCTCTTTTCAGGCACACCCCCATTGGAGGTGAGCTGCATGTACCATTTCAACCACGTACCAGCCCCCCCTGCCATTCTTAAATTTCTGGCAGTACCGGGAATCGAACCCGGGCCCCCGAGGACGGCAGCTAATAACACTAACCGTTACGCTATGGGGGTGGACATGAGTGTCACTGAAGAATTCGGCATGTGTAACATGCTCTGGTTGAAAGAAAAAAAGTAGTAACTATTGATAAATGATTCGTTTCAATATAAAAAACAAGAACTAGTGAAGTTAACAGAGTGAGATTATTCGCAATAAAACGTACACGCAATACTACTTTGCGCCATTCTGTTTTAACAATTATTAATAATTTTATTGTTTATACGTCCCATTAACGGCTTTTACGCTTTTCCTAGGTGCCGGAATTTGGTCTCGCGGGAGTCTTTCACGTGACAGTAAATCCATCGACGTGAGATTGACGTATCTGAGCACCTTCAAATAACACCGGACTGAACCAGGATCGAACCTGTCAATCCGGGAAAGTCGGGAATATAACTGAGCCACTAAGCCAGACTCTCTCTGTAATTAACACACACACAGTGTAACCTCGATATCCTGAAGTGCCTCAGCGACTTCAACATCCTCCGTGGAGCCCGGATCTTTCACCTTGTGATTTAAACATTTTTGGCGACCTGAAGAAAGACACTTGTGGACGTCGGTTTCATTCGGACGAGGAAGCGCAAGAGTGGGTGCAGTTGTGGATCCGTCAGCGACCTACCTCTTTCTACAAAACTGGAATTGATCGTCTCGTCCCCAGAAAGATAAATGTATCAACATTTTTGGTAATTACTTTTGAATAAAACCATTTCGTGGTCACGTAGCGGGTGTTCAGTTTTAATTTGACTGCCCCTTATAGTTACCTGGTAACAAATGTAGAAACTGTCTAGTCCTGGATTCGATTTTCGAGCGAATAATCAATGCAACAATTTGTGAATAATGACAATACATGCCGTGGTGAGTATTAAGTATTAGTGTACATATAATTTGCCCCTACAAAATAATGTTCTTTGGGCAGGGGATTTCCAGGTTATGCCTCTTCTTCATGGTTGGCCAGGAGCATTGTTTCCACTCTGCCGTGGAGTGCGTTTACACCAGTTACAACTAAATCCAAGGAAATAAGCTACGTAAGCCGTCCTGTCAACGAGGTTATGGATACGAAGTGGGAAGGAATTGCCAACACTATCCTATCTAAGTTTCACCTCAACATGCCCCCTTATTGGTCAGATGACTTGACAGACTGTCCGACTCGTTGGCTGAATGGTCAGCGTACTGGCCTTCGGTTCAAAGTGTCCCAGGTTCGATTCCCGGCCGGATCGGGGATTTTAACCTTCATTGGTTCATTCCAATGGCCCGGGGGCTGGGTGTTTGTGCTGTCCCCAACATCCCTGCAACTCACACACAACACATAACACTATCCTCCACCCCAATAACACGCAGTTACCTACACATGGCAGATGCCGCCCACCCTCATCGGAGGGTCTGCCTTACAAGGGCTGCACTCGGCTAGAAATAGTCACACGGAATTATTAAACTTGACAGACTCATTTCAAGGAACAGGCTTAAAAAAACATGTTCTGAATAATAAAGGATATATCGACTGATGTAGGTCGGAATAGTCAGCTGCACCGTTTCAAATCAGAAGCTTCAGTCCCTTAGGATGTCTAACTAATCCACAACCGGACGCTGTGATGCATATTCTAAGTGTAATCTTTCCACACATTCCTTAGATTCGATGATTCGTTTTTTTAGACCCTAAGGCATATATATCTCTTCGTCTTACACCCAGGATATAGCAACAAAATAACACGGATACAGATTGCCGAGGTATGTTCCACACTAAGTACGCTTATGTCACGCCTACCTACGAATAAAGAAAACCTGTACGTAGGAGTAATTTATTTAAACTCTTCATGTATCACAAGAATAGTAATAGTTAAATAGTACGTATTCTGGCACCGGCCTCGCGGTGTACGGGTAGCATGCCTGCCTCTTACTCGGAAGCCCGGGTTCGATTCCCGACCAGGCCAGGGATTTTTTTTTACCAGAATCTGAGCGCTGCTTCGGGGTCCACTCAGCTTACGAGTTTACAATTGAGGAGCCATCTCACAGTGAGATGGCAGCCCCGGTCTAGGAAGCCAAGAATAACGGTCGAGAGGATTCTTTGTGCTCACCACACGATACCTCATAATCTGCAGGCCTTCGGGCTGAGCAGCGGTCCCTTGATAGGCCATGGCCCTTCCAAGCATTTGGGGAAAATAAATATGTATTCTGAAAGTATTTCGTATTCCATGGTTATAGACTGGAACTCAAATATTTGTAGCAATGATCTACAGAATTGTTTCAAAACTTAACTTGCCCTGGTTGTCTTTTTACTTATTCTGAAAATACATGATTTCTAGCTTTGAATAATACGAACACAGACGCCATCAATCTTCATTTTGTACTGAAGGAAATCTTGCCAGAACTATTCATCACAGTGAGCTGAGAGTAGGCTAGCAGCAACAGCAGCAGCAGCAGTGCCAAATTTCGCTCGATACTAGAATTATAGACTCCAGTGCGTCAGGAGATGCGGCGGAGAGGAGGAAAGCAGTGACTCGTAAAACCACAGAGGAGAAAAGAAAAATAATTAAACTTTTTATCTACACCGGATTCTGGATGAGAACAGTTTCGTAGAGAAGATAACACGGCTTAAATATTAAGGGATATAATAATGTGATGATGATGATGACGACGACGACGACGATTAAGAAATTAGAACAGTGGTAATAGAAGAAGGAAGAAACGTAGAAAGAAAGAAAAAGGAAGGAAGGAAGGAAGGAAGGAAGGAAGGAAGGAAGGAAGGAAGGAAGAAAATAACGAGGTCGTCACAGACAAAGTTAGATAATAATAATAATAATAATAATAATAATAATAATAATAATAATAATAATAATAATAATAATAATAATTGCCTGTGGCCTGCGAAGAGGCCTAATTCTGAAAACATAAAAAACACACACATCCCCAAAGCCATTACAATTAACCAATGAAGGTTAAAATCTCCGGCCCGGTCGAGAATCGAACACGGAACCTTCTGGACCGAAGGCCAGCATTCTAACCATTTAGGCATGGAGCCGGACATAATTATAATAAATGCAATATAATACTGATTGTTAAATATATCGATTATCCAGCATAAGGAGCAGGGTTGTATTATAGCACTTCGGTCACAATATCTACAAGTGAATATGAGTTCAGGAGTTTTCGGTTATAACACCACAGAATTGACAATCCACTATTAATACCAAGCTGTAAAATTATAAAATATGCCAATTTCTAACTAAACAACTTCTAAATCTTAGCTTTCATAACTTTAAGAGTTAGGAAACCCCAGTAGGAAGTGCGAGATAATAGAATCTACCTCTCGAGAGAACACGTCAAAACTACATCGTAAAAGGAAGTAAACGAAATGAAATTACGGAATACGCCTGCATGGATTCACAATGGTTAAGCACCACTACGAGCGCTAATGTGAGCCAATGCAGAGTTTCACTTAAGCCCTTGTAACTACATTCGGTGTGGACAGTTCTCAAAAATTCAAAAATGCCTGAGGGCATTGAACCAAGGAACACACTACAGAAAGAATTATTTAAATAAGTTAATTCGGCTAGGGCTTGAATATAAAGGAAAACGAGTAAAGACGCAAGCGATTTTGGGCAGTTTTCTTCCGGAATTGCATTCAGGTCGGAAGCGATTTTCGAATTTGTTTAGTTCGATAGAGCTATCCAAGACTCACAATTTTAAACCGTTCCGGGCCCTTTAGTTCTTCAACTTTAACTTTTGGCACAATTGAGGAAATTGTTTTATTTTATGTTTTTCATAGTATGAATAGGGGCTGCCTGTCCGAGGCGGTAAAGACGTGCTCGGTTCGCCCGGAAGGACGTGGGTTCGAATCCCCGTCAGGAAGTCGTAAAATTTAAGAAACGAGATTTCCACTTCCGGAGGTGCGTATGGCCCTGAGGTTCACCAGGTTAATTCCTGAGGGCAAAGGCGGCCGGGCGTAGAGCTAACCACTCTACCCCATCACGTGCCGCGGTTAGCAATGGTGGAAGCCTTTACCTTCCACTCCTCCAAGGGCCTTTCATGGCCTGTACGGAGGTATCTTTGTCTTTGTCATCGTATAGAGACCCTTTCTTTATCTGCTAAGAAATCTCTTCAACATTTAAACAAACAAAAACAAACTACACTATGTTAAGACGTTCTCGACTTTACCCGCTATGTACAAAGAACTTCACTAACTTTGTGTACTAGTGTACATAATAATAGAGGCATTTAGACGTGAAATTGCTGAATTACAACTCGTTTCCTCTAATAATAACTTTAGCCAAATGGTGGGTTTCAAACAAGATGTGTATCCAACATAGTAATGCTCAATTCATTCAATTAAAGCTACCAACATAAATCTCTGTCCACTGCAGACAGGGGTACACTATTTATTGTATTTATTTATTTATTTATTTATTTATTTATTTATTTATTTATTTATTTATTTATTTATTCATTCATTTAAAAATAACAATCACAAAACATATTTTTTACAAGTTGCTGAGTATGATTTTTTCTATTATTTTTAGATTTTTTTTTACGTCGCACCGACACAGATAAGTCTTACGGCGAAGATGGGGTAGGAAAGGGCAATGATTGGGAAGAAAGCGGCTGTCGCCTTAATTAAGGTACCGCCCCCTCATTTTCCAGCTGTGCAAGTAGGAAACGAGGGAAAACAATCATCAGGGCTGCCGATAATGGGGTTCGAACCCACTATCTCCCGAATGCAAATTCACTTCTGCATACCACTTACCGCAAGGCCAACTGGCTCGGTAAGCACTAAATTCTTTCCATGCAAGAGAGATGTAAGTGAAATAGTGCGGGAGGCAAACATAAATATTCTTTATCCGACGTGCTTTATTTCAGGGCTATCTAGCGACCGCTATTCAGCCCGAAGGTCTGAAGCTTCTTCTTCTTCTTCTTCTTATTATTATTATTATTATTATTATTATTATTATTATTATTACACATTGCTTTACATCGCGCCGACACAAGATAGGTTTTATGGCAACGATGCAATAAGAAAGGGCTAGGAGTGGGAAGGAAGTGGCCGTGGCCTTAATTAAGGTAAAATACAGGTAAAAATGCAAGACCTAGTCGGGAATCAAACCCGAGACCTCCGGGTGAGGGGCAGATCGCGGGACCTGTACTGCTTTGTTTCAATTTTCGTAAAGTAAACCACTTGAAGAAATAGAGTTTGCTTGCCGCTGTGATTTTCTCGCAAATATATTTATATATGCAAATAAAATTGGCAATAAACATGTCCTCGGAATACAAGAGTGTGGTAATGCCCTACGAGAAGGCACAAGCTCATGTATCTCAGCATTAGGGCTCTCAACAGAAGATAGATGTAAGAGAAATAGTGCGGGAGGCAAACATAAATATTGATAATGGATTTCCCTCACAGCAGAGAAGACGCTCAGCATACACAGAGTGGGAAATTGAGCCCAATACAGCTTACCTCATTTTGCCCTTACATACCCTCATCTCTGCCAGTATATTGTGCTTACCGCATCCTATGTCTTCTGATGTGTGCTAAAACAAGTCTCAATTTGTCTCACCATATGGACAGAGGGGGACTAAGGAGAAATTACCTCTTAAATTCCTCACTTATACAGACAGAATGATAAAAGGAGCCTTAGAAGAAATTTTGCAGCTACCATCTGATACACCCGACTCCATGATCTACACTAACCAGATGTACAAAGTTCTACAAATTTTAGAACTGAATGGAAGGCCATTCGCCAATAATTAAAAGGACTTCCGTGCTGAGCAAACTCAACGAACCCTTACATAAAAATCACTCTTTACCTAGGTAAAGAGAGCGAAGTCTATCTGTAATACTCGAAAACAGAGACATCTGAAAGGTTTACTTTGGATCGGATATCCAATATCCATGTAAAGTGATCGATATCATTTCCACGTGAGAATGAATGTAAAACTTGAAAAATACGATTTTGTGATATGCTTTGTCTGTTAGCCATCCTTTAAGTTACGGAAGCAATTTAAAAAAAAGAACAAACAATTATATGAAAATAAACATTTACAGGAAATTGTATAGAGAAATTTCATAAAACAAAACATCGTTATAACAGAAGAATAAAAACGAAGTACGCACATTAAAAGAAGAAAAATGACCTACGAGTCAATAAGAGTAGTAACAAAGAAATTGTATGTTGGGTATTCAGCCCGAAGGCTGGTTGGATCCTCAACAGGTCCACCATTACCTGTCATAGATTGCCTAGGTGTCACTGAAGAGGCGTACTAGGGAAATGAGGAGTGAGGTAGTTTCCCGTTGCTCAGAAATTCACCCAAAACATGCAAAGTAGTGTAGTGTAATAAAGTAAACTCCTGTCCTCATCCCGAGGTGGTGCAGCTCTTTTCAGGAACACCCCCATTGGAGTTGAGCTGCATGTACCATTTCAACCACATACCAGCCCTCCTGCCATTCCTAAATTTCTGGCAGTACCGGGAATCGAACCCGGGCCCCCGAGGACGGCAGCTAATAACACTAACCGTTACGCTACGGAGGCGGACGTAGTGTAATAATAGTTACAACACCATCACACACTAATTCACAAGTAGCTTAAATATCTCCAATACCTAAACACTACAACCTACAGTAGGGTGAGCGGTACAGTGACTTAATACTAGATTAACCTAGTAAATAAAACAACATCACATACTAATTCACAGGGAACTTAAATTACCTTAACATCGATTTATAGTAGACTGAACGGTACCATGACTATTACCTTAGCATTTAAATAAGGCCCCAATACATAGAGATGTACAATACATTTCTTCTTTCTTAATCTGCTTACCCTCCAGGGTTGGTTTCTCCCTCAGACCCAGCGAGGGATCCCACCTCTACCGCCTCAAGGGCAGTGTCCTGGAGAGTGACACACTAAGTCCGGGGATGAAACTGGGGAGGATGACCAGTACCTCACCCAGGCGGCCTCACCTGCTATGCTGAACAGGGGCCTTGGTGGGGGATGGTAAGTTTGGAAGGGATAGACAAGGAAGAGGGAAGAAAGAGGCCGTGGCCTTAAGTTAGGTACCATCCCGGCATTTGCCTGAAGGGGAAGTGGGAAACCACTTCCAGGATGGCTGAGGTGGGAATCGAACCCACCTCTACTCAGTTGACCTTCCGAGTTGAGTGGACCCCGTTCCAGCCCTCGTACCACTTTTCAAATTTCGTGGCAGAGCCGGGAATCGAACCCGGGCCTCCGGGGATGGCAGCTAATCACACTAACCACTACACCACAGAGGCGTTATTTGTGCCTATTCCTGAAGTACCTTAAATTCTTGGGAAAAGACTCTAAGACTGCCGATTATCAGTTCCACGATTTAGAAACGAATCTAAATAAGACAACATCGTTACTGGTGTAGAGCAGTGATGCCCAATATTACAAGTTCTGAGGATTCTTTCACTTACTCTCCATTCGTGGTTCTTCCATTTATCTCCACGATAACATTATTTTATTTTGCTCAAAGGAATCGTCAAATCCGCCACCACTGTTAAACCACGAGTAAACAAATTAATGTACTACGCACAACTACCATTCTTTCTAACATTAACCTCTGCTACACAAAAGCTTTACGAACTTACATTTTTAAACAAGTAAGGCATGCTTGAAGTTTCCCGTATAGCTTCAAAAATATCGGCGTGTATTTTCTTGCCTGCTGTGCATGCGCCCCAGGATCACGAAAACAGTTCTATCCATAGAGCCTCATAAACCCCGAGTATTACCCAGGCTACTCTACTTGCCGTCCATATAATACACTCAATTACCAACGGAAATGACAGAAAATTTAATGCGAGGATAAAGTAGCGTTATAACTTGTTCGCTACATGAAATGGTGCACTTTATTTGCCATTTACCCACGCCGCACATATGTTAGCCGTGACACTAGAGAACAAAAGCCCAGCTCCCACAATTATATTTGAATTACGGAGGTGACATGGCTCCGTGTTTATTACCATGCCCTTGTTGTAGATACCTACATATGTTAGAGCCTGATAGCTAAATACCTATGTCATCACACCAATATTTCAGGTCATTTTCAAGTCATTGTCTTCATTCCGCCTCATGAAACACGTACAGAAACACTTAAAGGAAAAAACATTAAACAAAAATGTTTCCTGTAATACGTATTTGGAAATTACTGTCTTCGAAGATAAAAGCAGAGATCTATTAGTTTGAAACACGATCTTTCACCTCCACATACCGAGGTAAAGATGGATGACTTTCATCATTAACGAAGAGCCAAGTAGATTCCATGTTTATCGTGAATCATAATAGGATGTTACCACATCTGCATCTGATACGTCGAATAGTAATTTGTGTGTACCTTAGATCTGAACCCATTGTTTGTTCCCTCGAATTAATTGGAAAGCTAACAAAAGACATAATTTCAGTAAACATGATTAAGCTGTCATTGGTATATAATACGTCAGTACTGCACTGACACTTTTCATTATTTTATCTTTTATATATACCAGATGCTACTCGATATTCGTTTGCTATTGTTTTATACCGCACCGACACAGACAGGTCCTACAACGACGATAGGATAGGACAAAGGTAGGACTGGGGAGGTAGCAATCGTTGCCTTAGATAAGGTATAATCCTGTCATTTCCCTTGTGTGAAAATGGGAAACCACGGAAAACCATCTTCAGGGTTGCCAAGAGTGGGGTTTAAAACCACCATGTCCTGAATGCAAGCTCACAACTATGTGACCCAAACCGCCTAGTCAACTCGCTCGGTATTACCCAAGACATCAATAATAATGGGTTTTAGTTCTCACCTACTTTTAAAGGTGTCAGAGACACAGTGGTGCCAAAGTTCCTTTACACGCCAGTTAATCTACCAGTAAGAGGCAGGCGTTTATACTACTGGAATGAGTCAGGGTCGAAGCCGCCAAATTGGGCCATTCATTCATTCATTCATTCATTCATTCATTCATTCCGCTATAATTATTTTATCAATTGCAATAGTATTATCGCAGGTCTGGCAGTCAGCAGCACAAACGCATGCTTAGTCAATGCATTCCGAGGACAGAAGGTGACAAATGAGCAGTCGTGCCGACAGGCAATAGCTTTGTGCTATCCTGCAGCGGGATCCGTACCTCGAAAACACTTCTTCCTAGAGTATAACACCACAGTTCTCTGCATCTCATGGACCAAGGACTTCTGTTCGTCTCGACCATTACAATAAGCTGTATTTGGTCAACTTTGATACTTTGGCCTTCCTCTAACACACCACCTTCGTTATGACTAAGAAACCAAACGGCACCCTATTTTTAATATACCAAGCTCGGCAGCTGCAGTCGCTTAAACGCGGCCAGTATCCAACAGGAAAGGGCTAGGAGTGGGAAGGAATCGGCCGTGGCCTTAATTAAGGCACAGCCCCAACATTTGTCTGGTGTGAAAATAGGAAACCGCGGAAAACCATTTTCAGCGCTGCCAACAGTGGGGTTCGAACCCACTATCTCTTGAATACTGGATACTGGCCGCACTTAAGCGAGTGTAGCTATCAAGCTCGGTAGCAAAACATTTACTCCCTATGGTACCTGAAATACTGCCTCTCTTACACAGTGGGAATTGTCAATGCTCCAATAATGCATGCTGTGGGTACCGTTATTGTAAAACCGTGATTAGTCCGAAAACAAGATTTTCGGAACGAACGACCAATCATTTACGAAGTGCCTCAGCATCTAATGACAAAAGATGACCTGAGCTTCGAAATCTGCAATGTAGAGCTCCTGGTGTAGTTGCAGGTGAGAGGGGTGAAAGCGACTGTCATGCAAGGGACGTACTACAGACGTCTGGCTGATATTAGTCCGTTTTGCCACCACCGTGTACTCACGTCCGGGTTATCCGTGATAGCGTTCAACACAACCTCTGCACTGGGACCAGAAGTTATAGGTGACTCTCTAAGTGGAGGCAGTCGGGAGAGTGACCCTCTTGTACATAAATGGAGTTCCACATTGCTAAAACTAACTGCGGCCGGTTGATGTCTGTGCGGAAATCTCTCTTGGTAAACGTGTTGTGCTTGTAGTGCGTTCGCTCTTGATTCACCGTAAATTAGGAGTAAATCAACGTACTCTCTTTCGTTGAATGCATGAGCAAAGGAGTGAACAGCACTACTGAGACCGCACACGACGGTACTTGAGAGGGGACAGTTAACATCCAGATCCCAATAAAACAGGGTCTTATTGGTCGAATGTGGCACGAAGAGGCGCGTGTTTGATAACCGAAACTCAGATTACAAAACATAAAATATTCCAAGGGGAAATTCGAAACAGCAGCGAACGGCACGAGGGGCAGTACCTACGCTGTTTAGTCAACTGAGCCACGCCGACTACACATGTCAGCTGTCTACTTGATGCGTGTTGACTTCATTTTCACTGAGTCTAACACTTTGTTTCCAGTATTCATCTCATACTTTACAAAGTCAGGCCGTTTGGCACGATCCATTCGTTTACATATGGATGCATTTTGAAACCATATTCTTACAATGATCTTAATGTGATGACACCTTACGTCATCTAAACTTAGAAGCTAGTTTCCTCTGCAAGTTCTATTCAATGCCATTGTACAATATCACAAGTAAGCAAAGGAATTTAGAACATTCGTGCTCTAAAATCTAAAATTCAAAGGGGCTGAAGACTCACGCCGTATATAGTTTGTAATCTATCTTTTGTTCCTCATAAAAATGTAGTAGTAAACCTCAATCTTCGTCGACACTTTGAGGCATTTTGATGTTTCTTCTTCTTCTTCTTCTTCTTCTTCTTCTTCTTCTTCTTCTTACAGTTACCCTCCAGGGTCGGTTCTTCCCTCGGAGTCAGCGGGGGATCCCACCTCTACCGCCTCAAGGGCAGTGTCCTGGAGCTTCAGACTCTGGGTCGGGGGATACAACTGGGGAGGATGACCAGTACCTCGCCCACGCTGCCTCACCTGCTATGCTGAACAGGGGCCTTGCAGGGGATGGGTAGATTGGAACGGATAGACAAGGAAGAGGGAAGGAAGCAGCCGTGGCCGTAAGTTAGGTACCATCCCGGCATTTGCCTGAAGGAGAAGTGGGAAACCACGGAAAACCACTTCCACGATGGCTGAGGTGGGAATCGAACCCACCTCTACTCAGTTGACCTCCCGAGGCTGAGTGGACCCGGTTCCAGCCCTCGTACCGCTTTTCAAATTTCGTGGCAGAGGCGGGAATCGAACCCGAGGCTCCGGGGGTGGCAGTAAATCACACTGAACACTACACCACAGAGGCGGACGTTCATCTTACCATTCTATATTAATAATGTTATTGATTTTCCGTCCCCCTAACTACTTTTACGATTTTCGGAGATGCCGAGGTGCCAGTATTTTGTCCCACAGGAGTTTCTTACGTGATAGTAAATCTATCGACATGAGACCGGCATATTTGAGTACGTTCAAATACAACCTGACAAGAGATCGAACCCGCCAACTTGAGCCGAGAAGGCCACCGCTCTACCGTTTGAGCTACTCAGCCTGGTTCTTCCCGTTCTCTCTCTCTCTCTCTCTCTCTCTCTCTCTCTGTGCTGTCGATATCAGTGGCGCAGTGAGTTAGTCGTTGACCTTCTGTTCCCAGATAGCGGGTTCGATCCTAGCTAAGGTCGGTGGCATCTGAGGTGTTTAAATGTGCCAACTCCGTGTAGTTGGCTTCGTACACGTTAAAGAACTTCTGCGGTTCAAAATTTCCAACATACTAGGTCTCTTGAAATATATGGCAATTGGACGAACATTAAACAAATAACATTCGAGATAATATTGCCTATAAGGTATGTAAGAGGAACGTTAAAAACGTGCAGTGGGCCTACAATGCATGTTATTTGATCTTCCTTCACAACTCCTCGCTTAACTGCGTGAGACACGCACTTTCAACACAATAAGTATTTCATCTGTGCTGTAGAACAAACCAAACAAGAGCTCCTCCACTAGCCCGCAGTAAAGACCGATTAAGCGATTTTACTAGCTTCAGGATTAAACAAACACGTGAATCACGCTAGCTTACCACTGCCCTTGTGCTCCCTATTGATTTTAAACCAGACATTCGGGAGAGGATTACGTCCATGACACTATCTTCACCTGAGTGTGGGAAAGCAGGGAAGCATTTGCGATGAATTGACTAAAGAGCAAGTAGGCTCTAGTGTTGTTTTTCCGTCAGGAATGAGCCATCCTCAAAAAACATGATATAAAAATGTGTGAAGACGGGACCATAGTACGTGTTGCAAACTAGTTGTTAGAGCGTGCATATTAAATCAACAATAATTATGTAAAATTGGAAAACAATAAAAGACAATATATATGCTTCCTTGCATCGGGAGGTAACTTCAAAAATTTCGAGACGCCATCAACGGTACCACGAAACGTAACTGGGTCCACCATGCTCAAGAGTTGGATGGGAGGTATACCATATGCGAGGTGTAAGTTTCCTAACTCGCTGACTAAATTTACAAACATATTAATCTGCATTTAACTTGAAAAATCTGAATATCTACATTTAAACTGGAAATTGTGAAAATTAACATTCATTAAATAAAATACACACTCTTCGGACCTTGTACTCACACTTACTTGTTACCTGCTTACTTACACATACGTTATTTGAAGGGCGCCAGCTGCCACTCAGTGCAGCAATAATAGAATGAGACTCTTGACTATCTCTAGGGTGTGGGGTAATAAGCTTACTTTTGACAACATACCATATAAGTTCTGGGAAAAGGAGATTGGCGTTCGGTTTCCCCATTAATTTTGAGGTTAAGATATTTTACTTTCATTGAAATAAAACTATGAATTCGTTTGATAGAACAATATATATTCTTTAAATAATATATCAAAAAATAGTGAGTCTTGTTGCGATAAAACAGATGAAAATATGAAATTATGACATTGCAACTGAAAGAAACTGGGCATGAATTTGAATTCTTCTTGACCGGACATTTAACAATTTATACGAAATATTTCCCTCACTGATTCACTTGACTGTACCTTCAACACTTTGAGTGTAAATACGACGTAATCCATTGCTCTGGTGTTTACTGTAGATGTGCCACGCCTAACTTGGTGATACATCCTTGTGACTGCTTCTTCTCCATATCATCTGACTTCTTTGTAAGTCAATATGGTATTACCTCTTGGCAGGTCCAGGTTTGCCCTCTCTGACTCCATGGTAAGCCCTTGCGTCCGTGTCTTCCACTAAGTGACGGACCAACTTTGGCCTCACTCTCTCAATGATTAATGGCTCACTGAGTCTTCTCCATCTCTCGTTGACACTCGTTGACTGACCAACTAAGGCCTCTTGATCTAGTAGACTTCTTCATTGTACTGCATCCGTATAACTAATGACTGACGCTACAATATGCACCCACCTTATATACACGTTGGTTGACACAGCTACGTAATCTCCAGAAATAACAATGACATACTCCCACAACGCGGCAAATATTACATCCAGTGGTGAAATAGCCCCGGGCCGGCCGACTCTCTGAGCGCATATCTAAATAAATACGATGCCGTAGCCATGGAGTAGCAATGACTTGGCAGAATCGCCAACAATATTGCACAATGCACCAACGTCACATCCAATCTCTGATATATACAACAATTCTCACTGTACAGGTATTGAGTGTTATTCTACACATACGTATATATGCATACATCTAAGTACAATCTTGCAAGCAACAGGCAATTGCAAAATCGAATTAAATAAGACTGATAATTACAATAATAGTAACAATATCACAGGTAACATAATAATAGTACTGACATAATAATAATAATAATAATAATAATAATAATAATAATAATAATAAAATACAGATAAAATCATACAATAATAAAAATACAGATATCATCTTGTAACGGGATTTGAAACGTTACAGAGGGAAAGCTACGAAATTCTCAGAATGTCATCAGCAGACAATATTTTCCAGGATGAATGTTGAACGCGTGGAAAGTATTTAATATTCTAATGAATGAAGCAAGGAGAAATGCATGACGACAGAGGTAAGACGATCTGCCATTTATCAAGCCACGTTCATGTTCTGAGACGACACCCGCAAAGTGGTCATTAACACGGTGCGCACCACCCACGTCTAATCTCCTTGTTTAATACCGGCGAGGACTAGGGAGGAGAGCTGCTCTTTCATTATCTTCCCTCCTATGAAATCCGAGCCTGTATTAAAGGTGATATTGTGTAACAAGTACGCGACAGGTATTAACCCGCTCATCGTATCTTCCACAGCGCTGCATCATAACTGGAGGAGGACGACACCTCAGAAACGTGGAATAAAAATTAATTATTGATTCTTCCCCTTGTTGTTGTTTGGGCCATCAGTCCATGGCCTGATTTGATACAGCTGTCCATGCCACCCTATCTGTGCTAACATTTTCATTTCTACATAGCGACTACATCCTACAGCTACTCTAATATGTCTGTTACATTCATACTTTAGTCTACTCCAGCCGCTTTTACCAGCTACATTTCCCTCAAAACTTAACTGATTAAGTCCTGACTGTTTTAAGATGTGTCCTATCATTCTGTCTCTTCTTCTGGTCAAATTTCGCCAAATCATTCTCCTCTTATCAATTCGATTCAGTAGCACCGGGCGAGTTGGCCGTGCGCGTAGAGGCGCGCGGCTGTGAGCTTGCATCCGGGAGACAGTAGGTTCGAATCCCACTATCGGCAGCCCTGAAGATGGTTTTCCGTGGTTTCCCATTTTCACACCAGGCAAATGCTGGAGCTGTACCTTAATTAAGGCCACGGCCGCTTCCTTCCAACTCCTAGGCCTTTCCTATCCCATCATCGCCATAAGACCTATCTGTGTCGATGCGACGTAAAGCCCCTAGCAAAAAAAAAATCGGTTCAGTACCTCTTCATTCGTGATTCGATCTACCCAGCTCACCTTCAGCATTCTACCATAACACTGCATTTCTAAAACTTATGTTCCCTTTTCTTTCTGAGCTAGTTATCATCCATGTTTCACTGCCATGCAATGCTACGCTCCCGACGAAGGTTTACAAAAAATGTCTTTCTAATATATATATCATAACCGGAAGTGAGCAAATTTCTTTTCTTCAGAAAGGCCTTCCCTGCTTGTGCTAGTCTGCATTTCATGTCCTCCTTACTTCTGCCATCACTAGTTATTTTGCTACCCAACCAAAAAAATCATCTAAGTTACTTCCTTTAAGACTTAATTTCCTAATCTAAAATTGATGTTCCAAATTCCTCTCTGATTTCCTTCAAATTCCTCTCTGACTTCCTTTACCGTCCGTTCTATATAAACACTAAAAGGAGAAGGGATAAACTGCAGCCTAGCCTTGCCTTACTCCTTTCTGGGTTGCTGCTTCTTTTTCATAGCCTTCGATTCTTATCACTCCAGACTGATTTTTGTTCGGATTGCAGATAATTCTCCTTTCTCGGTACCTGATCCCAATCACCTTCAGAATCTCAAACAGCTTGGTCCAATCAACATTATCGAATGCCTTCTTTAGATCTACAAATGCAGTAGGCTATATGCGAGCTTGTCTTTCTTAATTCGATCCTCTAAGATTAGACGTAAAGTCAGGATTGCTTCATGTTCTTCTACATTTCCAAATCGATCTTCTCCCAGCTCAGCTTCGACGTGAGTTTCCATTCTTCTGTAATATATCGTTAACATATGTGCATTATGGCTGACTTATTCTGATCGCTATTTTATTATACGTCTCACTCAGACGGGTCGTATGGCGACGACGGGATAGGACAGAGACTGGAAAGGAAGCGACCGTGGCCGTATTTGTTGGGTGCGAAAACAGGAAACCACGGAAAACCATCTTCAGGGCTGCTCACAGTGGAGTTTGAACCAAATATTTCCGGAAATCAATCCAACAGCTACATGCCTAGAACCGTGTAACTAATTGGCTCGGTTCACGACTATTTACTGCAGCGTTAGTAGTGGAAAAGATTTTAGATTCTCACTGATCAAGTTATGACTACCACATTTCTAGAAAGGTGTTCGAATCGTGGCATTAACTCAAATTGAGTGAAAAATCCACTGAGATGATCTGTAATTTTGGTATAATATCCATGAAATTCTAGGAGTTAAAAACTATTGCTCTAATTAAAGTGGCTATACAATTTTGCTTGAATACAGCACATATTTCTGAAATTATGGCAGGCCTGTTTAAAAAATGCAATCTGGTTTATTTTCAAAATAATCAAAATGCAAAAACTTATGGCTTATTATTTTGCAACTTAGTTATGTAGCTGTGTCAATAACAATAATAATAATAATAATAATAACAATAATAATAATTGTACCGGGCGGTACACCTCTACACCGTTTATTTAAAAGTTGCGCCAGTTGAAACTCCTCTTCTGGAGGAAGGTTGAACTTTATCTATTCTATTAATTCTCTACTTTCTCAGAAGATGTCACCACGTGGAAAATTTTGAGTTTTTGAACTGTGTCACTTTTGATGTGTTTTTGTTTAGCTTGAAGTAAGAAGTGTGAACTTTCTCTTCTAGAGGACACTACTGAAGATCAACAATAGTGCAACCTAGTGCGGAGTCAAAGAACTATTTTGTTGGAGAAATTTTTATTTCAAAAGTTTGTTTCTTGTTAAATTTCTTTCTGTTATTGTTTAAGTTGGCTGTATACCCCTCTTTTTCCCCTTGTTTTAGATTTATCCAATCCCGAATTTCTTTTAGTAATTTCTGACCAATCCGATGTATCTTCCCCCAACTTGAATCGATTGCGGGGTCCTATCCAATAAAAACATTGTGGGCGGGTGTTTTCATTCCCCTAACGCCTAGAAACTTCCGCGAGAGTATATAAACTGCTGATTTTAGGGTCTCCGGGCCACTTCTGTTCCATCTTTCAGTGTATTAAGTACATAGCAGGAGGCGGGAAGCGCCTCTTTCTTCTTCAGCCGTTCAACACCAGGTAATGGCCTATTAATAACTTCTTTTCTTGCTAGGTCGGCAGTTTAACACTCGCGGCGGGTTCGAAGCATTTCCATCATGTAACCTTTTCCTAAAATGTAATTACTCTTTTCATCTTTTTCTTGTAAAGCTACATATTGGGATAGAGAGTGCTACCCTCTCGAGCTCCCACTCACATTTGTTTTGAGGTGAACTTATTTTCTCAAACTATTCTTCGTTTATGTAATGTAAAGTGTTCTTCTCTAAGTCACCTCTGTAGTATGGGATTAGCCCTTGCGTTAGTGGCCCAGAGCCAGATTAGGTTTTAAAAACAAAGTGTATTAGGAGTGCAAGTTCGCCTCCTCTCAAATTGTTATTTTAGAGGTCATGTAATCAACCTTCTTTTCATGTAATAGACCTCAGTAGGTTGGGTATTTTACCCCTGTGAATACGTCCTTAGCGGACAGCTTGAAGGTAGAGTTTGGTGTGGCCTTGTGATAGGCTTACAATTTTGAGAGCGGATCGCTCTTTGAAATTTGTTTCTGTATGCCTCGTGCAGGCTTTATGTGTAATGTTTGGAGCCAGTGCTCCTGGGCATGAATGGGGCTTTCTGCCCCTTGGCTAAAATTTTTTTGGAGTAAGGCGGGGCTGATGGCCCAAGAGTTATGAAGTAAGGGCACTGAGCCAGAATCCAGTAATATTGTACCTACATTTTTGCTACTCTGTACCTGTTATGATTGTTATCTCTTGTTTTTGAAAAGAAAATATAACCTAGTTAAATTTTAAATTAATTTTACATTGCACGTTAAATTCGTAGCTTGAAACCCATTCACACCCGCACCTTCTTTCACCTCTACCTACCACGGATATCTCCGTAACAAGTGGTAGCAGAGCGTGGTTGAATGGGTCTCAATTTAGCCCCTTTTGACGGCTAAACATTGCTTTAATTCGAACTCTAACAATTTTCTCAGTTGCTGGAATTTTTTGAGTTTTTTTAAAAATTGTTCTGTCATCATGTCCGGCCCTCGCGATGTTCTCCTCCTTAACTATTTGCGCAAAGAGGAGTTGATATACGAGTTAACTATCAGAAACGTTCAATCTGGAGGCACGGTTGCAATAGACACTAACAAGCTTAGAGAGTCCCTTGATTTGCCCATTTCCATCCCCAATTTGGGAGAGAAAGAAATTGACGACTCTCTTTCCACGATCACGGAGAATATTACTGGGCTAGCTTCCGTAGTTAGTTTTTTTGATGAAAATGATCCGTCTCCTAACCAAATTAAGCGTGTGCAAGGCAGATTATATCACTTTTCAAATAGAGTTAATGATCTGTTGTCTCTGAAGGTGAATGACGTTCAGAGGAAGCAAGCTAATACGCTCCTTGAAACTATCTCTGAATTGTCTAGTAAAGTCACTCAATTGTTAACTGGGGAAGTTCCTCCCAAATCTGATCAGCCCACCATAGTGAATGTAAGTAGTGAGGAAGAACCTGCTAAGGGAGAAGGCAATAGGATAACCGTTGCTGCTCAAACTATCTCTGCCCCATTGGACAACGAGTCTGAACGCCGCACATCGTTGAACAATGTACGTGCTGAATTAACTTCCTTGCCATTGAAACCTTTACCTACTATGTCGCCCGGGTTTAGCAGCTTGCCTCATCCATTGGCAATGTTGCTCAGAGGTATATCCAAGTTTTCCGTTAATACCACCAGTGACGTAATTTCATTTTTAAGATTTCTAGTGGAATTTCAGGATCATGCCCTTGTGTTTTCTCTTTCCCCATGTCAAATTTTGCAAATTATCTATCCTTATGCTATTGGGGTTCTCTCAGATAAAATAGTAAGAGCCATAGCTGAACAGTCATCTATCGAAGATTTCCATGCACATCTGCTTGCAAATTTTATTCCTGCCCGCGCGAGGTCATCTCTTATTCAGAAATACTATTATCGGGTACAGCGCTTGGATGAAAACCTGGCAGACTTCATCCAAGATATTAAGTTTTATACTAGGGTGTTTGCTCTCCACTTCCCTGAGGATCAGATCGTGCAAGCTATTATCGAAGGGATTTCACCACCCTACAGGTCATATTTGTGTTTCGCGGCGTGCCCGCAAACCTTCTCTGAACTGGAAGCATTAGCCGTCTCTGCGGAAGGAGTTAGGTATGCCGATTCCTTGCGTGTGGCAAAAGAACCCCCGCCTTCTTTTAGTAATACTCGGCTTCCACCTCGCCGATCAGTCACCCCTCGTAAATGTTATGCTTGCGGGTCGCCTGACCATCTGCGCAATAAGTGTCCTCTGATCAAGTCTAGTAGGGCAAATAATGGAGCTGGTTCATCACAAGGCTGTTTTAAGTGTGGGGCCTTCTCACATATCGCCAAAAATTGCCCAAACTCAAATAGCACCCCCTCCTGCTCAACTTCTGGTTCCAATTCCACCTATGCCAATAATAAAAAGTGACTAGTGGCATCGGTTGAGTCGACTAATCCATCTTCCCGAGACTCAGCCCCTAGTAAACAGGTTGTAAATGCAGAGAACAATCAGCCTTCAAATTCATCTTTTGAATGCCCTAAAGAATGTCTTAGGATTGCGGCGGATACCCCCGCACCTGTTCCTTTTCTTAAGATTGAGTTAAATAACGAGCCTATAACAGCTCTTTTAGATTCAGGCAGTGTTTGTTCGATTATTTCGGCTGAATGGTATTCTAAATTGAAATCTGTTTGTAAACTACCTGACCATGTCTCAGCTCTTATTCAATATGTTTCGGCTAATTCATCGCCATTAGAAATTCTAGGTTCCGTACTGGTCAAAATTCGTATTTTTAAATTTACATGGAAAATCAAACTGTTTGTGGCTAAGCACTTGTCTTGCCCCATCATATTGGGAGCGGACTTCATTTCTCATACTGGTCTGGTGCTCGATCTCCAGAGTAGGTCGTGCACATTCAAATTTGCGTCCAATTGTAGAATTCCCTTGTTAAAGTGTAATTCTGTATCATGTTCATCTATTTCGCCTACCCAGGATGAGATGTTGTTAGACCTTAGACATCTACCTGAGGAGCAGGCTGATAGTATTCGGAAACTGTGTCAGTCGTTTCCCGAGGTGTTCTCTGATACTCTTGGTGTTACTGACCTTATTGAATACAAAATTGAGGTCACGGATTCGATTCCTGTCCGTTTTCCACCGTATAGGCTATCTCCACCTAAAATGAAGGCTCTGAAAGAAATCATCGATCAGATGTTGAAGGATGGTATTATTAGGCCCTCTAAGTCAGCGTATTCTTCGCCTATTTTTCTAGTCCCGAAACCCCAAGGAGGCTTCAGGCCTGTCATTGATTACAGGGCTCTCAATCGGAAGGTGGTGTTGCAATCTGTGCCCCTTCCCGACCTTCATTCTTGCTTTTCATGGTTTCGTAAGGCCAAGTTCTTCACCATCTTGGACTTGAATCAGGCCTATAATCAAATTCCCCTTGCCGAAGAGTCTAAACATCTTACAGCGTTTGCCACGGACTGGAACTTATACGAATACAACCGCGTGCCTTTCGGGCTCCCCACGGGGGCAGCTGTGCTCACTAGGCTACTAGATAGGGTCTTTTCCGACATCCAATTTGAGTACTTATATCACTACTTGGATGATGTCGTCGTATTTTCCGAGACTTTTGAAGAACATCTAGATCATCTGCGAGAAGTTCTGAATCGCCTTCGTAAGGCTGGGTTAACTGTCAAGTTGTCCAAGGTTGCCTTTGCTAAGCCCTCTATGTCATTCCTAGGGCATATTGTGTCACCCGATGGGGTAGCTGTCGATCATTCTAGAACACAGGCCATCCGTGATTGTAAACCTCCTAAGGACATCAAAGGTATCGCTAGATTCATTGGTATGGTGAATTTCTTCAGGAAGTTTATTCCTAACTTCGCTAATAGAGCGGCGCCCTTAAACCTTCTTCGTAGGAAAGGCATCAAATTCGAGTGGGGACCTTCTCAACAAGCCGCTTTCGAAGATCTTAAATTAGCTCTCTGTAATGCCCCTGTACTTGCTATGCCTGATTTCTCGAAGAAATTCATCGTCCAAACGGATGCGTCGTCGTCAGCTGTAGCTGCAGTCCTTCTTCAAGAGACTGAACTAGGGAGGCGACCCATCGCCTATGCGTCTAGGACATTGTCGGCTCAAGAAGCCAAGTATTCCATCTATGAGCTCGAAGGTTTGGCAGTCTTATTTGCCTTAGAAAAGTTCCGTCTCTATCTGGAACACGTTAAATTCGACCTGGAGACAGATAATCAAGCCTTAAGCTGGGTCTTAGGTAGGCCGCGTCGTACTGGTCGTATAGCCCGCTGGGCTATTCGTATTTCCGCCTTCCAGTTTGATGTTAAGACATATCAGAGGTACCGAAAATGTTGTTGCTGATGGACTCAGCCGTATGTTTCATAACGACGTAGAGACCCACGAACCGGTCGACAGTTCATCACCTTCTGAGTCCATACTATCTGGTGTTAATGCCATCTTAACAGATGCTCCCATGCTTTTTAGGGATATTGAGAAATACCAACGTGAAGATCCTACGCTGGCTCCGATAATGGAAACCCTTTCTTCTGGGGAACATGTCGTCCCTTATGTTCTGAGGAATGGTGTTTTATGTTGCCCTTCGAGGCATGATAAGTTGATGAAAGTTGTTGTTCCAGCGGTTCTTGCACCTATGATCTTCAAATACTATCATGAGACCCCATTGGGGGGGCATCTTGGAATCTTTAAAACTCGTGAAAAGATTCGTGAAATGTTCATATGGAAAGGTATGGACGGTGAAATTCGGGAACTTGTAAAAGCTTGTAAATCTTGTTTGATCAGTAAACCCACCATGTCCACTAAAGTAGGCCTTTTGTCGTCTCATCAAGCGTCGCGCCCCATGGAACGCCTGTATATTGATTATGTGGGACCCTTCCCCCAGTCAAAGGGTAATGCCAACAAGTTCATCTTTGTGTGTGTAGATGGTTTTACAAGATTTTCCTGGTTATTTCCGACTAAGCTGGCTACCGCTCAGTCAACCATTACTTGCTTAAATTCTATTTTCGCTTCTTTTGGTCCGTGCCAATACATTGTATCTGATAATGCTAAGGCTTTTACATCTAATTTATTTCGTAAATTCTGTTTTGACTTGTCCATCTCTCATGTAACTACTTCCGCTTATTACCCTCAACCATCTCTGGCTGAACGGGTTAACCGTAATCTCAGGTCCGCACTTATTGCCTATCATCATGAAGATCATTCTAGGTGGGACACGTCCCTGCATTGGTTAGCTTTTGCTTTGAATTCGGCGGTCCATGAATCACACAAATTTACTCCAGCTTCTTTGATGTTCAAGTTTGTTCCCAACTCGCCGCTCTCTAACCTCTGGTCTTTGAATGACATTCTACCCGAGACAATACATCCGGATAACATTAAAGATCTTTGGAAGAAGGCTAAAGCCAATCTTAAAGTGTCTCATGAAAAGGTTAGGGAAAGGTATGATCGTGGACGGAGACCCACCACTTTGAAGGTAGGTGACCAGGTTATGGTCAAAAATTTTGTTCCCGCGGGCAAGCTTGCCCCCAGATTTCATGGGCCTTGTATCATTCTCGATTTTCTTACGCCGGTTACCTTATTGCTAAGTAATCCAGCCACCGAGAGGATATTTAGAGTTCACCTGTCCCAGGTGAAACCGGTGTAATTTCTGTGTTAACTTGCTTCATATTATTTTGAAAGGATATGAAGGTTATATTTTTTTTGAGTTTCACTTTTAAGGCCTTCTGCCCCTTCTGTAATATTTTGGTTTTAGATGTAAGCCTTGTGTAAAACCTGCCCCGACCCGTTAAACTGCCATCCTGTTCTTGCCACGGCCATTACCACGCTCCCGTCTCCTGCTCCACCTTACACTGTGGCTTCATAATAGTAAATGCCATGGATATCTACACGCCGCTGGCCCCTCAACCTCTCCACAAGCCTGTACCCTCAAAGAAGATGATAGTCCAACACAATTCTGCCGCCTAGCTTTAATGTTTCAGCGCCCCCGCAGCCGCGCAGCGCCGTGCAGCGACTGGGGAGGGGGATGGGCCCCCTCCTCTCCAGCGAGGACGACATGTGAACGGCGAGCCGGAGCTCTCCTCCCGGCCAAGGCTGATGTGCGGCGCACGACCTGCTACATGCCCGCAGCCTGTATCTGTTCACCGCGGGCGCGGCGTACTTCAACACCTCTGCTCCCCTCATAGTGCGGGCGAGCGGTATCTCAGGGTACTTGAGGGGTCCGAGCGGCCTCCGTTGGACGCAAGCTGCAACGGCCGGTCTGGCCATCCGACTCAATCTACATCAACTACATGGATAGTCACCATAAGCAATAACTACACTTGGGAATTCAACAACAATATTTGGTGGACATTGCAAAATTTTTCTTCACCTTTAAGTATTAAAAGTTTATCTTCAGAAATTCAAATTCTACAAACATAAAGACTTTCATTCACCTGCAACAACAACATTTTGAAACTGAATTAAGAAATCTTGTAAATGCTTCTGCTATCTATCTTCGTATCAACATCATTACTTGGACTTTGTTTCAAACTGATTTCATGTGTCACCCCTGGAGGAACTTTTGGGGGGGGAGGTCTGTACCGGGCGGTACACCTCTACACCGTTTATTTAAAAGTTGCGCCAGTTGAAACTCCTCTTCTGGAGGAAGGTTGAACTTTATCTATTCTATTAATTCTCTACTTTCTCAGAAGATGTCACCACGTGGAAAATTTTGAGTTTTTGAACTGTGTCACTTTTGATGTGTTTTTGTTTAGCTTGAAGTAAGAAGTGTGAACTTTCTCTTCTAGAGGACACTACTGAAGATCAACAATAGTGCAACCTAGTGCGGAGTCAAAGAACTATTTTGTTGGAGAAATTTTTATTTCAAAAGTTTGTTTCTTGTTAAATTTCTTTCTGTTATTGTTTAAGTTGGCTGTATACCCCTCTTTTTCCCCTTGTTTTAGATTTATCCAATCCCGAATTTCTTTTAGTAATTTCTGACCAATCCGATGTATCTTCCCCCAACTTGAATCGATTGCGGGGTCCTATCCAATAAAAACATTGTGGGCGGGTGTTTTCATTCCCCTAACGCCTAGAAACTTCCGCGAGAGTATATAAACTGCTGATTTTAGGGTCTCCGGGCCACTTCTGTTCCATCTTTCAGTGTATTAAGTACATAGCAGGAGGCGGGAAGCGCCTCTTTCTTCTTCAGCCGTTCAACACCAGGTAATGGCCTATTAATAACTTCCTTTCTTGCTAGGTCGGCAGTTTAACACTCGCGGCGGGTTCGAAGCATTTCCATCATGTAACCTTTTCCTAAAATGTAATTACTCTTTTCATCTTTTTCTTGTAAAGCTACATATTGGGATAGAGAGTGCTACCCTCTCGAGCTCCCACTCACATTTGTTTTGAGGTGAACTTATTTTCTCAAACTATTCTTCGTTTATGTAATGTAAAGTGTTCTTCTCTAAGTCACCTCTGTAGTATGGGATTAGCCCTTGCGTTAGTGGCCCAGAGCCAGATTAGGTTTTAAAAACAAAGTGTATTAGGAGTGCAAGTTCGCCTCCTCTCAAATTGTTATTTTAGAGGTCATGTAATCAACCTTCTTTTCATGTAATAGACCTCAGTAGGTTGGGTATTTTACCCCTGTGAATACGTCCTTAGAGGACAGCTTGAAGGTAGAGTTTGGTGTGGCCTTGTGATAGGCTTACAATTTTGAGAGCGGATCGCTCTTTGAAATTTGTTTCTGTATGCCTCGTGCAGGCTTTATGTGTAATGTTTGGAGCCAGTGCTCCTGGGCATGAATGGGGCTTTCTGCCCCTTGGCTAAAATTTTTTTGGAGTAAGGCGGGGCTGATGGCCCAAGAGTTATGAAGTAAGGGCACTGAGCCCGAATCCAGTAATATTGTACCTACATTTTTGCTACTCTGTACCTGTTATGATTGTTATCTCTTGTTTTTGAAAAGAAAATATAACCTAGTTAAATTTTAAATTAATTTTACATTGCACGTTAAATTCGTAGCTTGAAACCCATTCACACCCGCACCTTCTTTCACCTCTACCTACCACGGATATCTCCGTAACAATAATAATAATAATAATAATAATAATAATAATAATAATAATAATAATAATGGCAGGGCTTCAGATTTCGTTTAATAAAACACAGTACATAACGAACATAGAGTCAGCATTGGAGAATTTAAGGTGAACGAAGGAAAAATAAAGAAGGCAGAGAAATTTAAATACCGGGCGAGTTGGCCGTGCTCGTAGAGGCGCGCGGCTGAGAGCTTGCATCCGGGAGATAGTAGGTTCGAATCCCACTGTCGGCAGCCCTGAAGATGGTTTTCCGTGGTTTCCCATTTTCACACCGGGCAAATGCTGGGGCTGTACCTTAATTAAGGCCACGGCCACTTCCTTCCAACTCCTAGGCCTATCCTATCCTATCGTCGCCATAAGACCTATCTGTGTCGGTGCGACGTAAAACCCCTAGCAAAAAAAAAAAAAGAAAAGAAAAAAAAAGAAATTCAAACACCTGGGTGAGCGGATAGAGCCCAACATTCGTGAAAAGGAAGCTTTCCTGTCAAGGATAAAAAAAAATGAAAATGGCTTACCATCTAACCAAAGACACGTACAATAAACGATCAGTGTCCTTCAAGGCCAAACTCAGGCACTACTGTACTGTCATTCGACCGGAGGCGCTGTATGTATCAGAATGCCTTGCGATGAATAGGAAAGGCCTGGCAGAACAACTGAAAGCCAAAGAAGGAAGATTTTAAGAAAGAACTTAGACCCGGTCAAAGAAGGAGAGTGCAGAAGACGACACAACGATGAACTGTATCCACACGTGGAGGAGATAACGGACACCATACGCAAAATGAGAATCTCTTTCTATGGCCCGAAGCTCCGGAAGATCGTCCAATCGAATCTGTGCCTATTTTGCGGGAAAGAAAACCAAAGGAATCTGGCATATAGAGGAGGAGAAAGACCTACAAGAAGTGAGAATCTCACATGAAGACACCTTGGAACGTGACTCTTTGAAGAAAAAACTTGGGACAGTACAGAGTTTTCGGCCAAAACCCAAAATGAAAACCGGCAAGAAGTGGACCGAAGAACAGCGGGAACACTGGGCAAATGTGAAAGTAGGAGAAAGCTGTTGAAATAGCGTGATAGAAGACCGAAACGAGAATAATAATAATAATAATAATAATAATAATAATAATAATAATAATAATAATAATAATAATAATAATAATAATAATAATGGACTTATTCCCTACTAACTACTTTTACTCTTTCCGGTGACGCCGAGGTGCCGGAAATGTTTCCCACAGGAGTTCTAAGTGTCGGTAAATCTACCGACACGAGGGTGACATATTCGAACACCTTCAAATACCACCGGACTGAGCCAGGATCGAACCTGCCAACTTCGGCTCTTAAAGCCAGCGTTGTACCGTGTGAATCAGTTAGGCCAGTGTGTATTATTCCTAATTTTACTTCAATCTTTATAGTTTGAAATTTGTAATAATATAATTATGATATTGCCAATAATTGTTAAATTAGGAGCCATTTTATTTTCACTTTTGATCTTTTTCTTTCAGTCTGTCGAAAAATGCGTTTAATTAATAATAGAAGAAGCAATCAGATTCCGTCAAATCACTTAGTTCTTTCACTACAATACACGGTAAGATTTAGAAATGTTCAAAATCATTTTCATATTTATTAAGGCATGCCTATTGAACACAGAACTTTTTATACAAATGTGGGAGTGAAATTTCTAGATCCTAATGGGTGGGTAGGAGAAAGGGATCTGCGCTCGGATGGCCTTCATTTAAACCGCAGTGGTACGTATAAGTTAGGAAATTTGTTTGGAAGGGTAATAGGGAGGAACATTCAGGGAAACGGGATGGCCTAGGGAGCGGTGATAAGGGAACAGGGAACTGGAAATCAAGTAGGGATGACATAAAATTGTTAGTGTTGAACTGTAGAAGTATTCAAAAAAGGCTTTCACAGCCGCAGATCTAAAAATCACAGGAATAGAACCAGCTTTTGGGTGGTTAGGCCGTGTGCATTATGCAGAGTTTCGTCCAGACGTGCCATTTGGACTCATCAGCTGGAATGGCACGCCCCTCCAGGACTCTGCTTAGCAGTGGCAGACCAAACTGTGTGGCCCCGCCGAGTTAGCAAATCAAGTTTGCTAACCTGCTAAAGGAGAAATGACTTCTCCGTTTAAAAGCTGGTTCTATTCCTGTGATTTTTAGATCTGCGGCTGTGAAAGCCTGTTTTGAATTTGTATCTCCAATGGGGGAGCATTTTTAAACGGAGAAGTCATTTCTCCTTTAGCAGGTTAGCAAACTTGATTTGCTAACTCGGCGGGGCCACACAGTTTGGTCTGCCACTGCTAAGCAGAGTCCTGGAGGGGCGTGCCATTCCAGCTGATGAGTCCAAATGGCACGTCTGGACGAAACTCTGCATAATGCACACGGCCTAACCACCCAAAAGCTGGTTCTATTCCTGTGATTTGTAGAAGTATTGTAAAGAAAGGAATAGAATTAAGTAATTTAATAGATATATATTTACCAGATATTGTAATAGGAGTTGAATCATGGCTGAGAAATGATATAATGGATGCAGAAATTTTCTCACGGCACTGGAGTGTGTATCGTAGAGATAGGATAGGAAAGGTGGGAGGGGGAGTTTTCATTCTGGTGAAAGAAGAATTTGTAAGCTACGAAAAAGTTAAAGATGAGACACATCAAATTCTAGGTGTAAGGCTCATTTCTAAACATAATAGGCAACTTGATATATTTGGAGTGTACAGATCGGGAAAGGGTAGCACTGGTGCGGATTCGGAATTATTTGATAGGATAGTCAGCTATGTGGGAAACGACATGGAAAGAAATGTGATTGTAGCGGGAGATCTGAATTTGCCAGATGTCAATTGGGAAGGAAATGCGAACGACAGGAAGCATGACCAACAAATGGCAAATAAGTTAATATGGGAAGGACAGCTGATTCAGAAAGTGATGGAACCAACCAGAGGGAAAAATATTTTGGATGTGGTGCTGATAAAACCAGATGAGCTCTATAGGGAAACTGAAGTAATAGATGGTATTAGTGATCATAAAGCTGTTTTTGTGGTAGTTAAAAATAAATGTGATAGAAAGGAAGGTCTTAAAAGTAGGACTGTTAGGCAGTACCATATGGCTGATAAAGCAGGTATGAGGCAGTTTCTAAAAAGTAACTATGATCGGTGGAAAACGGTAAATAAAAATGTAAACAGACTCTGGGATGGGTTTAAAGAAATTGTTGAGGAATGCGAAAACAGGTTTGTACCTTTAAGGGTGGTAAGGAATGGTAAAGACCCACCTTATTATAATACAGAAATAAAGAGACTAAGAAGGAGGTGCAGACTGGAAAGAAACAGAGTTAGAAATGGCTGTGGAAGTAAGGAGAAATTGAAGGAACTTACTAGAAAATTGAATCTAGCAAAGAAGGCAGCTAAGGATAACATGATGGCAAGCATAATTGGCAGTCATACAAATTTTAGTGAAAAATGGAAGGGTATGTATAGGTATTTTAAGGCAGAAACAGGTTCCAAGAAGGACATTCCAGGAATAATTAATGAACAAGGGGAGTGTGTATGTGAGGATCTTCAAAAGGCAGAAGTATTCAGTCAGCAGTATGTAAAGATTGTTGGTTACAAGGATAATGTCGAGATAGAGGAAGAGACTAAGGCCAAAGAAGTAATAAAATTTACGTATGATAACAATGTCATTTACAATAAGATACAAAAGTTGAAAACTAGAAAAGCGGCTGGAATTGATCAGATTTCTGGGGATATACTAAAGACAATGGGTTGGGATATAGTACCATATCTGAAGTACTTATTTGATTACTGTTTGGCCGAAGGAGCTATACCAGATGAATGGAGAGTTGCTATAGTAGCCCCTATGTATAAAGGAAAGGGTGATAGACATAAAGCTGAAAATTACAGGCCAGTAAGTTTGACATGCATTGTATGTAAGCTTTGGGAAGGCATTCTTTCTGATTATATTAGACATGTTTGTGAAATTAATAACTGGTTCGATAGAAGGCAATTTGGTTTTAGGAAAGGTTATTCCACTGAAGCTCAACTTGTAGGATTCCAGCAAGATATAGCAGATATCTTGGATTCTGGAGGTCAAATGGACTGTATCGCGATTGACATGTCTAAAGCATTTGATAGGGTGGATCATGGGAGACTACTGGCAAAAATGAGTGCAATTGGACTAGACAAAAGAGTGACTGAATGGGTTGCTATATTTCTGGAAAATAGATCTCAGAGAGTTAGAGTAGGTGAAGCTTTGTCTGACCCTATAATAGTTGAGAGGGGAGTTCCTCAGGGCAGTGTTATCGGACCTTTATGTTTTCTTATATATATAAATGATATGAGTAAAGGAGTGGAATCGGAGCTAAGGCTTTTTGCGGATGATGTTATTCTCTATAGAGTGATAAATAAGTTACAAGATTGTGAGCAACTGCAACGTGACCTCAAAAATATTGTGAGATGGACAGCAGGCAATGGTATGTTGATAAATGGGGCTAAAAGTCAGGTTGTGAGTTTTACAAATAGGAAAAGTCCTCTCAGTTTTAATTACTGCGTTGATGGGGTGAAAGTTCCTTTTGGGGATCATTGTAAGTATCTAGGTGTTAATATAAGGAAAGATCTTCACTGGGGTAATCACATAAATGGGATTGTAAATAAAGGGTACCGATCTCTGCACATGGTTATGAGGGTGTTTAGGGGTTGTAGTAAGGATGTAAAGGAGAGTGCATATAAGTCTCTGGCAAGACCCCAACTAGAGTATGGTTCCAGTGTATGGGACCCTCACCAGGATTACCTGATTCAAGAACTGGAAAAAATCCAAAGAAAAGCAGCTCGATTTGTTCTGGGTGATTTCCGACAAAAGAGTAGCGTTACAAAAATGTTGCAATGTTTGGGTTGGGAAGAATTGAGAGAAAGAAGAAGAGCTGCTCGACTAAGTGGTATGTTCCGAGCTGTCAGCGGAGAGATGGCGTGGAATGACATTAGTAGACGAATAGGTTTGAATGGCGTCTATAAAAGTAGGAAAGATCACAATATGAAGATAAAGTTGGAATTCAAGAGGACCAACTGCTGCAAATATTCATTTATAGGAAGGGGAGTTAGGGATTGGAATAACTTACCAAGGGAGATGTTCAATAAATTTCCAATTTCTTTGAAATCATTTCGGAAAAGGCTAGGAAAGCAACAGATAGGGAATCTGCCACCTGGGCGACTGCCCTAAATGCAGATCAGTATTGATTGATTGATTGATTGATTGATTGATTGATTGATTGGTTTAGATTTGTTCATAGTATTCATCAATTCATAAAAGCGATTCGTGTTATAAAACTTTAAAATTCACACGTGAGATTTGAACGTCTACCGAGACTTCTAAGAATGGCTGCATATGAGACAAATAATACCACAGGGCGAGTTGGCTGTGCGGTTAGGAGGGCGTAGCTGTGATTTTGAGTCCGGGAAACAGTGGGTTCGAACACCACTGTCGGCATCTTTCCCATTTTCACACCAGGAAAATTCTAGGGCTGTATCTTACTTAAGACCACGGCCACTTCCTTCCCACTCCCAGCCCTTTCCTATACCATCGTCGCCATAAGACCTATCTGTGTCGGTGCGACGTAAAGTGAATTTTAAAATTAAAGTAAATAAAAAATATACCACCGTGTGCCCCAAGGGTAGGCGGATGTAATTTACTAGGAACCAGATCTAATTTTCGGTTTTTGGGCCAATTCTGAGTCAATATTTTATGCAGTATAATGACACATTTCTTTTCACAGCAGGGAACCGAACCCACGATCTTCTGGGCGAACCAAGCGCGCCTTTATTCATTTCAAGGTATCAGTCAGTCAGTCAGTCAGTCAGTCAGTCAGTCAGTCAGTCAGTCAGTCAGTCATTCAAGCAAGCAAGCAAGGAAAAACAGGAGCTTTACGTGACCATTAATCTGAAGTCACAAGCAAAAAGGTCAACAATTCTACGCGAAATTCAAACCTGGGTTATATTCATTTTAAAAATTCTCACATCAAATGGTATTTGAAGTGTGTAATAAAAATTAACCTATTTAGCTGCAAGGTTCGGGTTACGTAGTTGTGAACGTGAATTCGGAAGGTGGTGGGTTCAAACATCACTGTCGGCAGCCCTGAAGATGATTCTTCGTGGTTTCCGATTTTCACACCGGGTAAATGCTGGAGCTGTATCTTAGTTACGCCACAGTCGCTTCCTTCCGTGTCGTAGTCCAGCTCTATTTCATCGTCGCCGTAGGACCTGTTTGTGTCCGTGAGACGTAAAACAAATAGCGAAACCTATAATGAAATAATTAACTATCTCGTGCTTTATTATGGTCTGCTTCAAATATTATATTTAAAGGAATAAGATATATTTTCATTAATATAGACAAACATTCGCATAATATGACGTCAGTCAGCAGGAAGCTGTATTTGCACAATGACATGTTCTCATCCAGAAAAACAGCTCCTAGCCTATAACAAATAAAACGAACTGGCAGAATCGTTCAAATACTAACATAGTTTTGCTTATCCCTAAGGGAAAACAAGAGCAATATGTGATAGATAAAGCATCTAAAAGGTATTCAGCATAACTAAAAGGATGTAGTATTCGCTTGTTCCTCAATCCTGTTAACTTGATCAAAGCTCGGATCGGTCTAACGGAAATAATTCTACAAACAAGTTAGTACAGACACTCCTAGCACTAAAAGCCATATGCCAAATGAGCCCAATTGGCTCATAGCGTTGTCTTTAGAATATTATAATTTTATATGGCATACAAGGAAATGAAACACAGTTACATTATAGGCCGGATGTGTGGCGCCATTTCGCTTACACAAGTTTAAAGACAAGTTCCACGTGTCAGGGTCAGTTGATAATGAAATGGGAAGTACTGGAATATTCCATGAGACGTGTGACCAAGGTCACGAATTTTAAGTTGGCAACACTTTCAGGCAGCGAATAGCAGCATAGCAAGTTTTGGAATGATGGGGGTAAATTAAAGATGGATGCTGTCTAAATGACCTTTAAAAATAATTAAATCCACCAGGGATAAGGTGAAAACAATATTGAACTACTTTGAGAATAATAATTAAAGACGGCATATTTGTAACAACTTATTGGAATAAATAGTTGCAGGCATATGTGACGGGACGTTACATCATTGTTGATGGGGTTCCCCGAGCTCCCTATCTAGGATCCGGCGTGCCTGAAGAGGACGCGTGCCGCTAAGAAGAGTCACTCTGCTACGGAAATTTGAACGGGTCGGACGCATCGTATATGTGGTTCATGAGGAACCCTAATCTGGAGCATTCTTTAGTCCGCTAATTGGTAGTCGATAGCATACTACGGGTAAAATAGACTACGTTGTTAATTCAATAACGACCAAAATCTGGTAAAACTCAAGAAAGTGATTTTTACGATATTAACCGAAAATAGGATCGGAGCGAGGTCGATGCGAGGACGCTTTCAGTGCCACGTGAAACTCGCGGAACAGAGCAGAGATAAAGTGTTTACTACAATTGTGAATAAGTGTTTGTGTGTTAGAATAATTTAATTATATCTGTGTTTTTTTCATATGTGTTTTAGTGTATTCAGAAGTGAAGTTGTGTAAAGTCATTTAAGTTACAAATGAAGACCATGGTGATGAAGAATGGTATTAGTTCAGGTATTCAGGCCGTTAGAATGATGGCTTAAGCACATCATGGGGCCGACCTGAAACCATGAGGCCGTGGAGCTGAGTATGGAGCGTCGCCGAGTCGATAAGTACCCTGATTCATTATATCTGGCATGTGCATGATTAGCTGTTAATGTGTAAATATATTAATGCATGATTATTCGTTTATTTCCTTTTTAGTACTGTAGCAAGGATAGTTAGATTTTAGGTAAATTTATACTGATGCCTAGGGGGGAATAAATCTTGTGATATTATAGCGTGTGTTGAAATGGTCTTCGCGAGTGAGGAAATAATGTGTGTAAATAATGATCTTCTGTTACGTGTGTGAAATAATGAGTTTCCTTAGTGCGCGATCTTCTAATAAATATTAACGTGCGTGTGTGTGTGTAAATATTTAACGTAAGTTAGGAGGCATCAGTAAGATATTAGTCAGAGGGAGTAGATAGTAATTGGTATGTCGCATGAAAAGTTCGTCAAGAAAATTTTCACTGACCCAAGATTCGAACCCGGGATTTATGGCACATTACAGTGGGATTTTGGAAAATATATGTCATCAGTAAGTAACGTGTACCGTTAATCAATGAGTAAAATTTGTGCTGTAGGGAATAAATGTCATCCTAAAATTTATCCGAGAGGTAGTTAGCTAGTGTTGAAGTAGGGGCCTCTAAGACACAAAATGCCAACCGCAAGAGTCGAACCAATGATTGTGTAGCGCCATATATGTGTAAATACCGGCATAATGATATACGTGTTCCTGATAATGGAGTGAAAAATGTAGAATAATACGTGAAATATGAAATGAATAAAACATATTGAGAGTGTTATATATAATTGGTAACTGTTCGCACAGACGCATGATATTGTGGAGGAACATATGGCTTCATTTAGAGTAGAGAGAGAGAGAATTTAAGTGGGTGCGGACAAGTTAAATGCCGTGTTAACGAAATGAGCCGGGGCGTGAGATAAGGCTACAGACCGGGTCGGCGCGTTGTGTATTAGAGGGAGCCTTGTAACGTTGGTAGGGTCTTATAAGTAACAAAATATCGCATTCATCCGTAAGAAAAATTCTGTTTGTGGAACTCAGGACAGCACAATTAGATTAAATAATGATAGCTAGACTTCGTGACAGATCATTGCGGCGAGTGTAGTGATAGGTCACTGTAATGATGCCATGTTGAGGGTCGGAGTTCGTTGCCCGGCCGAGTCAGTGGATAAGGATTTCCCCTGTGACTATATGATTGAATTATGTTGTGCTTGTTATGTTATATGTTCTTCAGTGTATGAGCAATGTAAATTCTGTTTTGCAGTTGCAATATATATTTTTTTTGATGTTGAATTCAGTTCATGAGGTTGTATGTACTTGTGACAGTGAGGTTCTAACCCTTGTCTGTAAATTCAGTGTAGGTTAAGGTGCATTATCATTGTAGTGTAGGTCTTGCTACAGGGTAGGATATGTTTTTGTGTTAATAAACAGCTAATTAAGCATATGCGATATATTTTTAATTTTAGATGAATCGGTGAATTAACTTAATTTAGTTATGTCAGGGTTACTATCGATTTCGTGCGTACGTTCCATATTATCGGCATTCATATGAGTGGAGGATGGTATTGAGAAAGAATAAGTAAATAGTTTCGGACTCAAATAATAATAGGGATTGTTTTATATAAATTTTTGTGATGAATAATTTTATGATATATCAAAATATTGATTAATTTAACAAATCTTACAAACGTAACTGGATAAAATTTTGATTTTAGAGGTAACAAATTCTACTGACGTGATGGTCACGAATTTAGTGAATAAAAATGAATTTAATGAATTTAATTAATTCAAATGACAAGATCATGGATTACACGGCGGATGTTGTGCTTAATGAATTTACATAACCTCATGCATTTTTAAATGGAAGGCTATAATCAAGTAGATAATTTGGTAATTAGTAATTGCAATTACAAGGTTTATAGTAGTGATGTTGTAATTTGAGGTCGAGAGAGAGAGTAATTGAATTTGTTTACTCAGAGAATAAATGAAGAAGTCTGGTTGTATAGTAATATTTCAAAGGTCACTGACGAATTCACGAAAATACGATGGTAAATTATTATAATGATTATTTGTTTTTATTATTGAAAATTTGAAATATGGTGATAACCAAATGTGAGCAGAATGGAATTGAGTTAAATTTTGAGGCCTTAGAGTAGAGTTGGTAAATAAGATAAAAGGAAATAGTAATCAAATTTGAATAATGTCATTTGGAAGAGGATTGAAAATTTATGAGTCATGATGTTAAAATTTATTGTCGGAGTTGACAAAAGGTTATAAACAATATTTGGTCCGAAGAGTTTATTGATTTGTACAGAAATATTTTGCTTTGCCAAAGTCTAGTTTAATAAATTTTGTGTTCGTAAAGGTTCTCATTCAGATTTTATTTAATCATTTTTTTCTTCTCTTTTTATCCTTCCTGTGTAATTAATTTAAGATTAGTTTTATAATATTCGAAGAGGTTTCTGTGGGTAGTACCCAGTCAGCGACCCTGTGATGTCTCAAGCCGGTGCCACATATCAAAGGCAGGAAGGGTAGAGGGTTGACCAAATAAAAATGAAAACCTCTGGACTGAGCATATATTATTATCCCAATATTTGCATCGAGAAAAGGGAAGTTGGGGTAAATCGCATTCAGGATAGGGATTGAAAGTTGTCGTGATCCAAACACTCAACTTAGTTTCACCAATCCCCTCTAGAAATACACATCTATATATATAAAATAAGAGTTTTGTCTGTACATTGCTCAGAATTTGAAAATAATGGTATTTCTGTATCAGTCATGTCCATAGTAACAAGAAAATGCACTTTTTACTTTTCCGTAATTTCTGTCTGTCTGTCTGTCTGTCTGTCTGTCTGTCTGTCTGTCTGTCTGTCTGTCTGTCTGTCTGTCTGTCTGTCTGTCTGTCTGTCTGTCTGTCTGTCTGTCTGTCTGTCTGTCTGTACACGCATCACGAGAAAACTATTGAAGAGATTTTAATGAAAATCGGTATGTGAAGTCGGGGGATGAGCCTCTACAATCTAGGCTATAAAT
The DNA here is from genome assembly GCF_040414725.1 of Anabrus simplex. Lineage (NCBI taxonomy): Eukaryota > Metazoa > Arthropoda > Insecta > Orthoptera > Tettigoniidae > Anabrus > Anabrus simplex. The sequence continues at coordinate 216,220,575 of NC_090271.1, forward strand.
CATTTTGTTCACGCTGAGTGAAATGGTAGTTTAGGGGAAGGCCTAAAATTGAATTTTCAACTATTTATGTTATTAGTGGCCTAATGAAAATCAGTATGTGAAGTCGGGGGATTAGCCTCTACAATCTAGGCTATAAATCATTTTACTCACGCTGAGTGAAATGGTAGTTTAGGGGAAGGCCTAAAATTGAATTCTCAACTATTTATGTTATTAGTGGTCGTATTTTAAAGAAAATGGGTATGCAAAGTTGGGGAATAAGTTGCTACAATCTAGGGTATCAATAATTGTATTCACGCTGAGAAAAATGGTAGTTTAGGGGAAGACCTAAAATTTAATTCCCAAATATTGTTGTTATTAGCAGTGCTATCTTGATGAAAGTCGGTATGCAAAGTCAGGAAATAAGTCGCTATAGTATAGGCTGTAAATTATTTTATTCACACTGAGTGAAATGGTAGTTTAGGGGAAGGCCTAAAATGTAATTCTCAAATATTTCTTATTAGAGGTGTAATCGATGAATGCTACATAACTAAGGTTATATAATATTAAATTTTCTATTATTCATGTCTTATACATTGTTACCGTACTGGCTATGATCACAAAGATATTCATGAATTTGGATTTTTGTTACTAAGTCCATATCAGAGCCGAGTAACGAGAAAATGGGTAAACAGTATTTAATGAAAATCGGTATGTAAAGTTGGAGAATAAGAAACTACAGTTTATAGTATAAAATATTTTACAAATCACAGAGTCGAAAGAAAACTAAATGTGAAGGCCTACAATATAGAAAGTTCATAACATTGATCAACAATAACATTACATTGACCATTGTTTGTCGTGATGTGCTTTGTGTCTTCTGTTGCCCCTCATCTCCGGTAGATAGGATTACTGCTGCGTACAGAGTATTTTTTATTTGATTTACGTTGCACCGACATAGATAGGTTTTATGGCGACAATGGGATAGGAAAGGGCTAGGAATGCCTTAGGCCTTAATTAAGGTACAGGCCCAGCACTTGACTGGTGTGAAAGTGATAAACCACGGAATACCATCTTCAGCGCTGCCGACAATGGGGTTCGAATCCACTATCTCTCGGATGCAAGCTCACAGCTGCGCACCGCTAACCACACGGTCAACTCGCCCAGTCGTATAGAGTGTAACAGCCTGTCTGAATATTGATGGGAAGAAGCTGGGGAGTTAGATAACTTTCTTCTTTAGCATGCTATTCCTCTGGTTTATAAATTTTCTGATACTACTGGTACGTAACACACTGGATCATCATAGCATTCGGGCTATTCAATCCCTACTCTGAGGCACTGATTGGAATGAACAGTGTGCATATTTAGCGGAATAATGGCAGATGAGTGTTCATGGCAATCTGCGGCCTGGTCATCCCAGCTCTGGAACTTTGGACTATTAGATTGGCACCGCAATCTAACCGCAGCACTGTTCGTTAAAAGTGATAAAACGTGCGGCTTTCAATTTGATCGAGTATTTCATATGATAGCATTGCTTTTAATCGCTGCATTCATACGTTTTTGTAATGACCTATGTTGATTTCAGGTTAGGAAAACCACAACGTCAGTCTTTCTGAGAATCCCGTAGCGAAGCACGGGTACATCAGCTAGTTACTGTCTAAAATTGTGACTTCTAACCAATTAATAACATTCAGTCCCTACAACATTTAACAAACTGGTCAAATTCACTATACTTTTGTCCAAAAATTACTTACGCTTCATGAGCCGGAAACCTGTGAAGTAATTACACGAGCTTGCTCTTAATGTTTCCGGCTTCAGACGAGCCGGAATACTTTAATTCCTATTTTAAATTACTTCACGCCATATACTCCTTTGTCCTCAGCCATCCAGAAGCAGAATATTTAATCTTCATGAAGATAAGAGAGTGAAAGTTTTATTCTGACCTCGGAATTACTATTTATCGTATTTATCCATATAATAACAAGGAAATGTATCGTTTCGAAAATGAAACTGTCTGTTTTATCTATCTAACTGAATTCACGATGGCCTATTAAGTATAGGCATATAGCACACAATTATATTCAACCATGAATGGTAACACTGCACTAATTGTTGTCTATTTACAAGTCTCTCACAGCAGGACGCCAGCTGGGCAGTCGTTACCTTGTACTGTTTATAATTATTTTTGACACGCTTCACCTTCCACTTTAAGAGCATCTTTACGCGGACAGGTTTGGACAGATTTTTAGACAGTTGAAAATATAAGACCCTGCCTCACTGCAAAATAGTTCAAGATTAATACTCTCCTATGACTGCCAAAGGAAGAGCGACCAAGAGGAGCGAGAAAGATGAAATTACTCCTCATTTGATACGCATGCAAGTACATACGATACATCGTGTAATAAAGATAAGCTAATAAATTCAATACAGAAATTAGCAGCTCGACAGTGAGATAGATATATAATATAGGTCTACTGACGAATGGGGCAACTGCGAACAACACCCACACTCAACTGCAACCCGGAGGTTCAGGCTACGTCATTAATTAACATGCACATTCAAATAGCTCCCCAAAAATTATCGGATTTAATTTCCACAGCTGAGGTTGCTTTTACACGGTCAGTTTTATCTGAATGTAGCAGCAAGCTCTGTCGATGACGGGAATTGATTGTAGTTTTAAAGAGTGTCGAGTTGAATTAGCCCTAGCTCCTTAAAGCGGTGATTTATTACCCAGTTTACTGGGGGGATTTCAACACGCTCAGCTTTGCTCAGCCCTACTCTTTATTATTCAGTTAACACTTCAAGCATATAATGCACTCCCTTCACTTAAATGTTACTTAATTGAGGAGTTTATTTCCAAATTAGTTACTACGCCCAGTTAAAGTGGTTCTCCAGACGGTGCATGATCCGCCTTCAATATTATGTACAGAAAATCTGGTCCATCCCCTTAGATCGCAATAGTGTTTTTCGTTCTGTAATCTTTCCGTGTTCAACTAACTACAGTACTACTTGCTGTGACGAGAAGTCGCGGCAGCTTGTAGGTACGGCATGAGTAACAAATACTATGCTCTTAACTACAGAAATCAGTCCTGACAGACAATCTGAATCAATGCATATACATCATCAAACTGTTCATTATACAATACTTACAGTAAATGTGTAACTAAGGCACAATTGCTCTACCACTTTGAAACTTCACGACAGCACCTCAGTTCGCAAGTGTCATCGCGGACGGAACAGATGTTTATTGTCAGGTTTTGAGACTTGATATAGGCGCATGCGCGGTGGCCATGCTTACCCCTCGCACCTCTTACCCGGCATCCACGCGACTTCTCGTCAGATGACCACTGTAACATCTGTCTCTAGACAGGCCTCACTGCCTCTCTCTCTATGAATGGCTTGTAGTAAATCCGCACCGAGTAAGTTGATCGTGCGTAGCTGTGAACTTGCATTCGGCAGATGGTGGGTTCGAACTCCAGCGTAGGCAGCCCTGAAGATGATTTTCCGTGGATTTCCTCTTTCATACTAGGCTGGGGCTGTACTTTAATTAAGGCCACGGGCGCCACCTTCCCAGTCCTAGCCCTTTCCAATCCTCGCGTCGCCGAAAACCTTCGATGTGCCACTGCGACGTTAAACCACTAGGGAATAAAAAAGATCCGGAGAGACGAATGTCAACCAATGAACGACGTTAAAATAATAATAATAATAATAATAATAATAATAATAATAATAATAATAATAATGTTACTGGCTTTACATTCCACTAACTACTTTTACGGTTTCCAGAGACGCCGAGGTACCAGAATTTAGTCCCGCAAGATTTCTTTTGCGTGCCAGAAAGTCTACCGACACGAGGATGACATTTTTAAGCACCTCAAAATACCACCGGACTGAGCTAGGATCGAACCTGCCAAGTTGTGGTCAGAAAGCCAGCAACTCAATCCTCTGAGCCACTCAGCCCGACATGACCGAAGTTACATTCAATGTAAAATTAAGAGTGGCTCAGAAATATTCTCCCACAATGAAATGTGGTATGATTGGACGGTATAAGGAGAGGCGGACTGGCCCAATGTACGAGTACTATCATTAGAGACTCGATTTGTAGAGAGAGTAATGAGTGTTACCCTCCACTCTCATCTTTCAGTGGGAGGTAAATAACTTGTCAATCATGTTGCTAGAAGCATGCAATAGGGGCGAGGAGGTTGACACTGCAGAAGGCGGGGTTGTTACATACAGTGTTTCATTGTTGTTGTTGTTGTTGAGTCATCAGTCCATAGACTGGTTTGATGCAGCTCTCCATGCCACCCTTTCCTGTGCTAACCTTTTCATTTCTACGTAACTATTGCATCCTACATCTGCTCTAATCTGTTTGTCATATTCATACCTTGGTCTACCCCTACCGTTCTTGCCACCTACACTTCCTTCAAAAACCAACTGAACAAGTCCTGGGTGTCTTAAGATGTGTCCTATCATTCTATCTCTTCTTCTCGTCAAATGTAGCCAAATTGATCTCCTCTCACCAATTCGATTCAGTATCTCTTCATTCGTGATTCGATCTATCCATCTCACCTTCAGCATTCTTCTGTAACACCACATTTCAAAAGCTTCTATTCTCTTTCTTTCTGAGCTAGTTATCGTCCATGTTTCACTTCCATACAATGCCACGCTCCACACAAAAGTCTTCAAAAACATCTTTCTAATTCCGATATCAATGTTTGAGGTGAGCAAATTTCTTTTCTTAAGAAAGCTCTTCCTTGCTTGTGCTAGTCTGCATTTTATGTCCTCCTTACTTCTGCCATCGTTGGTTATTTTACTACCCAAGTAACAATATTCATCTACTTCCCTTAAGACTTCGTTTCCTAATCTGATATTTCCTACATCACCTGCCTTCGTTCGACTGCACTCCATTACTTTTGTTTTGGACTTATTTATTTTCATCTTGTACTCCTTACCTAAGACTTCATCCATACCATTCAGCAACTTCTCGAGATCTTCTGCAGTCTCAGATAAAATAACAATATCATCGGCAAATCTCAAGGTTTTGATTTCCTCTCCTTGGACTGTGATTCCCTTCCCAAATTTCTCTTTGATTTCCTTTACTGCCTGTTCTATGTAAACATTGAAAAGGAGAGGGGACAAACTGCAGCCTTGCCTCACTCCTTTCTGGATTGCTGCTTCTTTTTCAAAGCCCTCGATTCTAATCACTGCAGACTGATTTTTATACAGGTTGTAGATAATTCTTCGTTCTCGGTATCTGATCCCTATCATCTTCAGAATCATAAATAGCCTGGTCCAATCAACATTATCGAATGCCTTTTCTAGATCTACGAATGCCATGTACGTGGGCTTGTCCTTCTTGATTCGATCCTCTAAGATCAGACGTAAAGTCAGGATTGCTTCACGTGTTCCTACATTTCTTCTGAAGCCAAATTGATCTTCCCCCAACTCAGCTTCAACTTGTTTTTCCATTCTTCTGTAAATAATACGTGTTAAAATTTTGCAGGCATGAGATACTAAACTAATAGTGCGGTAGTTTTCACACCTGTCAGCACCGGCTTTCTTGGGAATAGGTATAACAACATTCTGCCGAAAATCGGATGGGACTTCTCCTGTCTCATACATCTTGCACACTAAATGAAATAACCTTACCATGCTGATTTCTCCTAAGGCAGTCAGTAATTCAGAGGGAATATCATCAATTCCAGGTGCCTTGTTCCTATTTAGGTCACTCACAGCTCTGTCAAACTCTGACCTCAAAATTGGGTCTCCCATTTCCTCAGCATCAACAGCCTCTTCATGTTCCAGAAAGAAATTATCTACATCGTTACCTCGATACAACTGTTGGATATGCTCCTGCCATCTTTCTGCTTTGTCTTCTTTCCCTAGAAGTGGCTTTCCATCTGAGCTCTTAATATTCATGCACCTAGATTTCCTTTCTCCAAAGGTTTCCTTGATTTTCCTGTATGCAGCGTCTACCTTTCCCAGGACCATACAGCCTTCGACATCCTTGCACTTCTCCTTCAGCCATTCTTCCTTAGCTACCTTGCACTTTCTATCCACTTCATTCTTTAATCGCCTGTATTCTTTTCTGCCCTCTTCATTTCTAGCATTCTTGTATTTTCGTCGTTCATCAATCAGGTCTAGTATCTCCTGAGTTATCCACTGATTCTTAGTTGATCTTTTCTTCCTTCCTAACATTTCTTCAGCCGCCCTACTGACTTCATTTTTCATGACTCTCCACTCTTCCTCTACTGTGTTTCCTTCGGCCTTTTCATTTAGTCCTTGTGCAACATGTTCCTTGAAACAATCCATCACACTCTTTTCTTTCAACTTGTCTAGATCCCATCTTTTTGCATTCTTTCCTTTCTTCAATTTCTTCAACTTCAGATGGCATTTCATGACCAACAAGTTGTGGTCAGAGTCCACGTCTGCTCCTGGGAAAGTTTTGCAATCCAACACCTGGTTTCTGAATCTCTGCCTAATCATAATGAAGTCTATTTGATACCTTCCAGTGTCTCCAGGTCTCGTCCACGTATACAGCCGTCGTTTGTGGTGTTTGAACCAAGTATTGGCGAGGACTAAATTATGGTCAGTGCAGAATTCAACCAGCCGACTTCCTCTTTCGTTCCTTTGTCCCAATCCAAATTCTCCTACTGTGCTACCTTCTCTTCCTTGGCCTTCCACTGCGTTCCAGTCTCCCATCACAATTAGATTCTCGTCACCTTTGACATATTGTATTAAATCTTCTATCTCCTCATATATTCTTTCAATTTCTTCATCATCCGCTGAACTAGTAGGCATATAGACCTGCACTATTGTGGTGGGCATTGGTTTGGTGTCTATCTTGGCGACAATAATTCTTTCACTATGCTGGTCGTAGTAGCTTATCCGCTGCCCTATTTTCTTATTCATTATTAAACCAACTCCTGCATTACCCCTGTTTGATTTCGTGTTGATAATTCGGTAGTCACCTGACCAAAAATCCTGTTCTTCCTGCCAACGTACTTCACTTATACCAACTACATCTAACTTTAGCCTATCCATCTCCCTTTTCAGATTCTCTAACCTACCACAACGATTCAAACTTCTAACATTCCACGCTCCGACTCGCAGAATGTCAGTATCCATCTTCCTGATGATTGCCCCCTCTCGTGTAGTCCCCACCCGGAGATCCGAATGGGGGACTAGTTTACCTCCGGAATATTTTACCCGGGAGGAAGCCATCATCAGTACATCATTCATACAGAGAGAGCTGCATGTCCTCGGGAGGTAGTTACGGCTGTAGTTTCCCGTTGCTTTCAGCCGTGTAGCAGTATCAACACAGCTAAGCCATGTTGAGTATTATTACAAGGCCATATCAGTCAATCATCTAGACCGCCGCCCTTGCAACTACCGAAAGGCTGCTACCCCCCTTTCGATGAACCATTCGTTAGTCTGGTCTCTCAACAGATACCCATCCGATATGGTTGCACCTGCGGCTCGGCTATCTGCATCATTGGGACACGCAAGCCTCCCCACCGCGGCAAGGTCACATGGTTCGCAGAGGAGGAGTGTTTCATTAGCAACCTAAATCACCGTTCTAATCGAGCCACATGTCTTGCTCACAAGTTTACAAGAATACCACAGATTGAATTCTTTATGCATAATTTGGGTAAAGGGAACCTATATCTTGTCTGTCTGTTAGGTCATCAGCCCAGAGGCTGGTTGGATCCTCAAATAGCACCACCAAAGGTTATGCGGTTATAAGGAAACCCCAAAAACCAATGGCAGCACCAAAATGAGGCGTACTAGGCAAGATGAGGAGTGAGGTAGTTTGCCATTGCTTTCCTCACTGGGTCAGAAAGTACTATTGCAGCACGACTGACCCTATGAGCAGCACCTTTCATAACAGTCAGATGCACTAGTCATGCTTGAATGTCATTACTCAGCTCTACTCATACCCCAGCAATTTCCATATTGTCACAGCCATGGATGTTGACTGGGACTTCGGTGGAAGCTACACTTTACTCTGGCCTGTGCCAAGAGATGGATGTAAAAGTACTGTATCCGTCAAGAAATGACAGCAGGCAGTACCTATATCTTATAATAATAATAATAATAATAATAATAATAATAATAATAATAATAATAATAATAAAAATAATAATAAAAATAAAAATAACTTAACGTCCCACTAACTACTTTCACGGTTTTCGGAGACGCCGAGGTGCTGGAATTTAGTCCCGCAGGAGTTCTTTTACGTGCCAGTAAATCTACCGACACGAGGCTGACGTATTTGAGCACCTTCAAATACCACCGGACTGAGCCAGGATCGAACCTGCCAAGTTGGGATCAGAAGACCAGCGCCTCAACCGTCTGAGCCTATATCTTCTAACTAGGAGCAAGCATAGATGTACCCGAGACTAAGAAAAAAGTGGATGATTCACTTAAGCAGTTGGGAGTTCACTAACACGAATCTTTTAAATAAGCAAGACACCAATTAGAGTACTTTGTATACTTCTAGTTTATGCGACCCTCAGTAGGATTACTCGATACGAGAAGTGGAAAAGATTCGAAGGAAAGCAGCACGATTTGTGCTGAGTGATTTACAACAAGTCCACCTCTGTGGTGTAGTGGTTAGCGTGATTAGCTGCCACCCCCAGAGGTCCGGGTTCCATTCCCGGCTCTGCCACGAAATTTGAAAAGTGGTACGAGGGCTGGAACGGGGTCCACTCAGCCTCGGGAGGTCAACTGAGTAGAGGTGGGTTCGATTCCCACCTCAGCCATCCTGGAAGTGGTTTTCCGTGGTTTCCCACTTCTCCTCCAGGCAAATGCCGGGATGGTACCTAACTTAAGGCCACGGCCGCTTCCTTCCCTCTTCCTTGCCTGTCCCATCCAATCTTCCCATCCATCCACAAGGCCCCTGTTCAGTATAGCAGGTGAGGCCGCCTGGGCGAGGTACTGGTCATTCTCCCCAGTTGTATCCCCCGACCCAAAGTCTGAAACTCCAGGACACTGCCCTTGAAGCGGTAGAGGTGGGATCCCTCGCTGAGTCCGAGGGAAAAGCCAACCCTGGAGGGTAAACATATTAAGAGAAGAAGAAGAAGAAGATTTGCAACAAAAATACTTAAAGTAGTGTTACGAAAATGTTGCAAAGTTTGGGCTGGGAAGACTTGGAAGTAAAGAGACAAACTGCTCGACTAAGTGGAACGTTTCGAGCTTTCAGAAGAGAGAACGCTTGGAAAGACGTTAATCGACGAATAAACTTGAGTGGAGTTTGTAAAAGTAGGAATGCTAGTAAAATTAAGATAAAGATGGAAATCAGGAGGACAAATTGGGGCAATTATTCATTTATAAGAAGAGAGTTTTATCAAGGGAGATAAGTGATACATTTCGAAGTTCTTTGAAAACGTCTCAGGGCAGACTAACTGGTAGTGAATCTACCACCTGAGCAACAGACTTAAATGCAGATCAATGGTGACTGACTGACCTTTAGTCTTCAACTCAGCATTACAAGGAGCATCAGAATACACCATATTCAACCGGAAATTCAGCTTTCTTCCCGACAAACTTTATCATGTTACTGAATATTGATTAGCTTATAAAGGTTGATGATAGCATTGCGTGTGTGAAACTAGGTATCAGTGTGTTCCAGCATAACTCACTTGCAAAATGGTTTGATAAATTATTTATATTGACGGAAAAAGATATTCGTACATCTACAAGTGAACAAGATAAGTTGCAACAGATCGTTGTATCTTTATGTTATTAAAATAATTATATGGTATGCGATGTTAATGACAGCGTGAAAAGTAATCATGAACCAGATAACATTTTGCTTTAAATCTATGCTCCAATATTTAGCAACATGTCTGGAAGAAAGCTATATTTCTAGTTGTATGTGATGTGTTAAATTCTAGGAAAGACCTGAGAACGAGACGTTTGCGACTGCGTAAGTTGTAGCCTAGCGCGGAAGTGGGAGGCTACAGAACATCATATTCAGGGCTGTCGGCAGGAAGATTCGAATATATGATATCCCCAATGAAAGCTTACAGATGCACAATCATACCGTGATCAAGCACAGTGGCTTCTTTCCAGATGGTTGAGATTCGATCTAGACCGGTTGTAGGGTGGAAGTTTCGCCTGAAAAATCGGTTAGCATCAGGAAAGACATCCGGTCTCAATACCCTCAGGGCCAGATTGGCTCCAGTGAATCCTAGAAATACTTAAGATTAAATGAAGAAAATCTGTCTTATCATTATAAATTTATAAATTTCGTGTGGCTATTTCTAGTCTTGTAAGGGAGACCCTCCGATGAGGGTGGGCGGCATCTGCCATGTGTAGGTAACTGCGTGTTATTGGGCTGGAGGATAGTGTTATGTGTGGTGTGTGAGTTGCTGGAATGTTGGGGACAGCACAAACACCCAGCCCCCGACCCGTTGGAGTTAACCAATGAAGGTTTAAATCCCGACCCAGCCGGGAAACGAACCCGGGACCCTCTGAACCGAAGGCCAGTATGCTGACCATTCAGCCAACGAGTTGTCTCATCATTGTAAAGTTGTAATAAATATTACCTAATGTAATGTTTACCCGTGTCCAACGCAGATTATGGAACTAGAAATAAAAAGTGGCACCAGATCATTCCCTGGAGTATTCACTTATTAGGGACTGGGATGCGAAAGAATGTGGTCGAAATCCAGGAAATTGCCAACGATCAATGCGGTATGAATCGAACCCACCGTCCTTCTCAGCTCGCAGATGAGATGAGACCACACTATGCTGATCCATTCTCCTCCGCGTTTAAATGTCGATTAACGTGCTTCCAATTACCTGGCATTAGACCAGTAATAATTGATACTGAATGTTCGTAGACGGCTTGAGGCTTAGTGGTTGACCGTGGGGCAGCGCTCTGTGTAAGTTAAGTTGGTTAGATATGGGCAGTAGACGTCAAGAGGGCGGTTTTGAGGCTAAACTTGCGCTCCACTGAACGTAATGAACTTGCTGTACTCAAAGTTAACCTAAGTTGAAGAGAAAGTTTGTCTTTGTAGATTGAAATATGAAGTTTATTCCTAAATGGCTGCACTTGTATATTCTGCTCTTTCCTTTCAAGGCATACATTTCTCACCGGCGTGATATATTGACAGTAGTTGCAGAGCTGGTGGTGGATGCTAAAACCAATCTCCTTCCATACAAAATATTATGTCACAAACCTTTCTTACAACACATGTGGAAAAAGTTTCATCTGTCAAGTATTTCTTACGATCCGGCTGTGTAACGTAGTTTGTAGCAAGTCTGTCCTCTCCAGATGGGGCAGAGTACAGCCGACTGTCATTTAAGAGTACTTAAATATAAGTATATATTCTGGCACGTTGAAAGACAACTTCTTAGGCCATTTTACCGGTATCATCGCAGCGACAGTGGTACAAGGTACCCTGAGTTTGTTCTACGGTTATCACTTCATTCCTATACCCTGTCTCAAAGGAGATAAGAATAACAAGTCCGGCCACGTGCGCGTTGCAGTAGGCCTACTAGTCACATAAAAATATCAGTCGACAAATCGCGAGATAGATAACTAGTTCAAATAATCTGTAACTAACATGTTATAAGAAGAACCCAGGACGGGTTCGGCTCGCTAGGTGAAGGTCTTTATATTTGACGCCCGTAGGCGACCTGCACGTCGGGATGAGGATGAAGTGATGATGAACACAACACATACACCCAGCCCCTGTGCCACTGTAATTAACCAATTAAGGTTAAAATGCCCGACCCGGCCGGAATCGAACCCAGGACCCTCTGAACCGAAGGCCAGTACGCTGAACGTTCAACCAACGAGTCGGACATTTATACGATTACCAGAATGAACGAAGATGATATTCAACACAATTCTGAAGGTTAATGTAATCACCAATGTCGCCTGCGGAATAAAGATGGGTTACTCAATTCCCTCCATATCGTCGTCGTCTCGTCGTCATCACTGTTGGAGTCGTTTACATGTATCACACTCCGTTCAATGGCATCATCTACTAACGGTACTAACTGCTCCCACATTCGTTTTTATTCCGTCTCGATGATGTGTTTGACACATTTCCCAATGTTGAAGGGCCCGTAGTTCAATCCCTTACAGCAGCAGTTTTCTTACTTCCGCAAGGCCTTTAACTTGGATCCACACACTTTCAATTGGATTTAAGAACAATGGTACGGAGGTAACCTTAAAACTTGTCTTCCCGATTGCAATGTGATATCATCTACTCGATACGCGCCACACGAGTTCTTAATATGCTGTGGAATGACATTAAGAAACAGCGGCTCCTAAAATCGTCACATTTTCGAGAGTACTATCAGGATTTGCGTAACTAAACTTCTTAAAAACGTTGAGAACACACTCTTTTTCTCCACTTCTCAATGCTTTTCCATTCTAATGCTTTACGTGAGAAGAGCCACGCTCACCCTTCTTCATTCCACACGAAACTTTAACAAAGGTTATGTGAACGTAAATTAAAACAGTTAACTAAATCCTAAACACCAAGACAAATACTGACTACCAAGTTAATTAATGATGTATTTCTAAATATTAGCGCGAAAGAAACTCGTAACAATGTGCGAAGTCACTAGCGCGCCAATAACACCCGCAACACAGTAGTAAACAAAGCATATGGGTTGTATGTTAGCTAAATTAACCGCTACTGAATACTGCAATGGCTGTTCCGCTGTTGGTACATCGCCCCTCTCAAAAGGCACTTTAATGCACGAGTATCAATTATAAATTGAAACTAAAGGGCTTTTAAAAGTGAAAAATAAAGATAAACGGATTTAGATGACGTAAATAACTTTTATGCGAAAATAACATTACTTAACAAATGGAGAGTATTTTTAACACTTTACCAAAAGTTTATTTGAGGTTATTTGAGATAGGGGATAGATACATCTGCTACATCCTGTCACCATAGGACGTGATCAAAAAGTTCCATTTGAGCGGACATGCAACGCAGCGCAAATCCGATGCGGGTATATAAGCAGGGACAGGTAAAGAGATTAGTGTAGCAGTCGTGTCGTGTCGAGGTGCGTGCGTTAAAGGCGGCCACGTGAACTAGGGCGACGTTATTACTAAATGCGTCCAAACAGGACCAACGTGCTGTTATTCTGTTCTTGGCTGCCGAAGGACAAACACCGGGGGACATCCATCGGAGAATTAAGACTATGTATGGGGCAGCATGCCTGTCGAAAACCACCGTTGTGGAATGGTGCACTAAGTTCCGTGTGGGTCGCGTTTCGACACAAGACGCCGGTCGATCTGGGAGGCCAGCCTCATCCAGCTAACTCAAGTAGGAGACACCGCCCTGTGGCCCTGATCTCTCCCCAAGCAATTATCACGCCTTCGGTCCCCTCAAAAAGGCCTTTAAAGGTCGAAGCTTCCTGTTGGACGAGGATGTGCAGCAGACGGTTACGGACTTCTTCACGCAGCAGGACACTATGTTTTGCCACACGGGGAACTTCAACCCGGTGCGTCAGTGAGATGAGTGCCTCAAAGCTCACGGCGATTTTGCCTGACTGGCATCCCGATCCAAGTTGTACGGCCGTCGAACGGAAACTTTCCGATCGTCCCTTATATTATGCGATAGTTTTCATTTGCAAGAACAAAGAGTTTCAATGGCCCACTTTTATGACTCATCCAGAAATGATCCCACTAAGGGGCACCCACCCTGGAGCGTGGAGTAGAGACCACGAACTTTTGGGATATTCTATCACTGCTTCCACTTCTTGGTGCAGGATCCTCAAGTATATCCTCCGTATCTAACCTCCCTTGGTCAATTCTTGTTCCCCTCCAAGCCTAATGGTATTAAGTTTGCGAAGCCCAGGAAACCTTTCATTTGCATGCCCTTCCTAGACTATCTCTTGTCTTTAGGTTCATAATTGGACCAGATGGATTTCTTCTATTCTCCTCGCTAGTAAATTATATGGCTTACTGATTTCTTCCCTTAAAATTATAGTCACCGCCACCAATATCTTCCAGAAGTGAATAAAAGAAGTAGTTATCCTTAACTTCGAAAAGTCGAAAGGTGTAATATCAGAGAACTGTGGTGGTCAAGCTATCGCTCCACACCATCAGCCTAACAGGCACTGGATGTAGGGTATAGTGACCTCACGAATGAAATGCCGCAATGCACTATGTTGTAACATAAAATCCCTTTCTATGTTGAAATGGCGTATGGCTTTTAATGCCGGGAGTGTCCGAGGACAAGTTCGGCTCGCCAGATGCAGGTCTTTTGATTTAACTCCCGTAGGCGACCTGCGCGTTGGGATGAGGATGAAATGATGAAGACGACACATACACCCAGCCCCCGTGCCAGCGAAATTAACCAGTTATGGTTAAAATTCCCGCCCCTGCCGGGAATCGAACCCAGGACCCTTGTGACCAAAGGCCAGCACGCTAACCACTTAGCCAAGGAGCCGGACACCCGCGACTAGAATGAATAACTTGTGTTTCTAAAATAATTCTTTGAGCGTTTATCTTTAAAAGAACATGCAATGCTTGTATTCGATGTTAAACATGTTTCATCAACTACTATACAATAACACTGTATAACTATTAAAATATAACACCAATGATTATACTGTTCACAAACTCCTCTCTCGAACAATGCAAAGTCAGAAATATATGCATGAACTTCCATCACGACACAGCTGTTGTAACAATAGCTACAAAATTGCAATAATCAACCATACTCTAACAACTGCAGATCGGAAAACGAAACATCCTTTATTACGGAGTATGACTGCATTCTGGACCGTGCTCGCACATGTGGACATGACAGTCTGCACTAACACTATTAAATCTATTACTATAATAATCCGTATATCACGAACTTTGTATATGTACTAAGCGCCAACACAAATATATAATGACTAAATTTAATTGGAGATAGGAAAATTAAAACGCATTAACTAGCTACAACAGCCTACACAAATAAACGCAACGGCCATAATTTCAGTACTACTATAATCGAAAGAAATACCCATTAAACTGACAACGAAAATGTATAGGCATGTTATAACGAACGGTTATTCACTGTATTAGTTAATCGGAACAAAACAAAGAGGAGTTTAATTAATGGAAATGTTTTAATCAGTTACTAAATAATAAAACTATATTCTAAAATTATGTATATTATTTTGAATAGGCCTACACATAATACTCAGTCACGTTAAGGAATCCGGCTCCATGGCTAAATGGTTAGCGTGCTGGCCTTTGGTCACAGGGGTCCCGGGTTCAATTCCCGGCAAGAACGGGAATTTTAACCATAATCGGTTAATTTCTCTGGCACTGGGGCTGGGTGTACGTGTCGTCTTCATCATCATTTCATCCTCATCAAGACGCGCAGGTCGCCTACGGGAGTCAAATCAAAAGACACTCCCGGCACTAAAAGCCATACGCCATTTCATTTTATTTTTTTTTTCACCTTAAGGAAGCAAGACCCTAAAAATGTAGCGTAGAACCTAGGATTTTAGACTGCTTTATTCGAATAATGTGACCTAGCAAAGAGTTTAGATCGGTAATACTTACAATTATGGTTCACCACGAATATTGAGATATTTACCCCACTAGTAATAAAGCACGCACATACACCTCTTGGTTAGTATGTAATAAATAGTCACCTACACAATAGCGATCGACGTACATTTGCGAAAATATAAAATATCACTGAAAGTGGCAAAAGTGTCTGAAAAGAAGCTGGGTTCAAACGGCATAAGCACGTCAAAAGAAGAAGCCCGATATATGTTGGATAACATTCAAGATAGCATGAACCTGTGCGGACTTGTAGACGAGATGGAACATGGCAGATCCTTATGGAAGAAAATCCAAATCAGCAAACCCACCGAGCGAGACTGATTATGCTGAAGAAGAAAAACATGTCACTAGACGAAAGTTTCTGGTTGCAGGGTTGATACACCAGGTGAGCAATTAGGATCAGTTATTGGCACTACAGCTTATGTCCGGCACCATGGCTAAATGGTGAGCGTGCTGGCCTATGGTCACGCGGGTCCCGGGTTCGAATAATTCCGCTGGGCCGAGCTGAGTTGCTCAGACGGTTGAGGCGCTGGCCTTCCGACCCCAACTTGGCAGGTTCGATCCTGCCTCAGTCCGGTGGTATTTGAAGGTGCTGAAATATGTCAGCCTCGTGTCGGTAGATTTACTGGCACGTAAAAGAACTCCTGTGGGACGAAATTCCGGCACCTCGGTGTCCCCGAAAACAGAAAAAGTTGTTAGTGGGACGTAAAGCCAATAAAATTAATTAATTTCGCTGGCACGGGGGCTGTGTGTATCTATCGCCTTCATCATAATTTCATCCTCATCACAACGCGCAGATCACCTACGGGTATCAAATCAAAATACCCGCATCTGGCGAGCCGAACATGTCCTCGGACACTCCCGGCACTAAAATCCACACGCCATTTCGTTTATTGCAGCTTCTGTCCGATCTTGAATTATCTCTGCGGCTTTCCCATCCTTCCTTGAAAGTTCTAGTCCATCATCCGACTGTCGCTGAACACGAGGGACATGTCGTCATGAACATCCGAGATCAAATGACAACATCCAATAAGAAACACTGAGCTCTCTGTGGCCGTACTGATGACGGATCGGGGTGATAGTGGTGGTTATTATTTTAGAGGGAAATACATCTACTGCCTGTCACAGAGAACTATACAGCTACTGTCTGTCACAGAGAGCTTGAGATTCAATATGAACAGTCAACCACATGCACATATTATTACTGACTTTTGCGAAAATATACGCTACCTCTCACCCTTCACTGCATAACACACCATTAAGCCACGATTTACAAAATTACCTTCTTTTGAATAAAAGCTAATAAACCTAAGAAAAATATACTAGGTATTTCACACAATCTGTTAGTTTCACAGATATTCCAATATCGTAGATGCACGAAAAATGATCAGTTACGTCTGAGCCACTCACGAGAAAATATTGCGCAGTAAACTTACTTGCGCGGGGACTGTTAAGTTTCGTACCGTTACTTACTGTAATTAATTACCTCACGAGCACGAATTCCCTTAAATAAATATAACATGATCAGTATTAATTAGACAAAAGCAAAGCAAAAACCAAAGTCATCTCCGTACAGGCAATGAAGGTCCTTTGCAGGGGTGGAAAGTAAAGGCTTCTACTTTCCGTACCTTGGCACTTAATGGGGTAAGAGTGGTCAGCTCTACGCCCGGCCGCCTTTGCTTGGTACTCATTTTTGGTGTAGGCTGGGTGAACCTCAGGATCATATGCACCTCCGGAAGTGAAAATCTCGTATCTTAAATTTTACGACTTCCTTGCGAGGAATCGAATCCACGTCTTTTCGGGTGAACCAAGCACGCCTTTTATCGCCACAGCCAGGCAGCCCCTAGTATTAATAAAAGGGTATAATTATTCTCCGTGCACATTTTTTCACTCGGTACAAAATATATTCGAATGATACGGTACTCATTTATACAATTTCTGACTACAGGTGAGTATGCATTTCCTCTATACCTGTACTCAGATTGTCTCTCTCACTTTACCATGTATCAAAGGATAGAGAGTAGATAATGACGACGACAAGCTAAATGGATGATTCGTGTCCAAGTCCTGACATGACTCATGTTTTTCTTCATCTTATTCCCATCTGGAAACATCTACTTCAAGAAAGTTTAACTCGAAAGCTTTTTCAACGATTCAACATTATTACTTTAACTCAAATCCAATTTTATCAATGCTTCAATTCAACGATGCGGACTATGTTAGACGAGGAAGATTACAAAGTCCTTTCCGACAGCGTATTACAGACGAACTCCCATCCGGACTTTACCCCGGGTAGACAGGCTATTGTCAATACAAGCCGCAAAGCATGTGGCAAGGGCGGAGGAGATATGAGGAGCTTACCGTAGCTAATCCTTGTTCTGTATTCAGCCGCTGAAAGGGAAGAACAGGTGTGGCCGTTAAGGTAAAAGAAGATGAATGAAGTGGATCATATAACACGCTCGAAATAAATATTATCTCTACAAAGGAAGGAATATATCCCGCCTACTACGTCAGTAAATGGTTCGATAATGCTGAGCAAATATTCAATTTGTAAGTAATGAAATACGAAAGATGCGTTATTGATCTACAGATTACACTTTCATATCGAGCAAGCATAATGTTCTTAATATAACATCAGACAACGTCTATTTTGCAAGTACAATATTAGCTGCAGATGAAAAATCCTGTCCACACGAAAACGATGGGAAGGTTATTTATGGGTGGTGCGGATAACATCTGCCTCAGATTAGGAATAGGCGGTACGTTCCACAAAGTGATCATTGTCAGTGTCCATAAAAATGATCAATTAGTGACATGAGCAGCGAATGAAGAACGAGTCACTGTACTGATCACGTATCTTGCCCACATCTAAATGAAATGCGAACTCTTTCAATGACGTCATCCAGAACGATTAGACGTGTAAACACACCTGAAGACTGCGTATTAAATATTCCCACTATACAAATAATACTGGCAGGGTCGAGTGGCTCAGACGGTAGAATGTTGGCCTCCTGAGATCAAGTTGCCGGGTTCGATCCCGGCTGGATTCGGTTGTACTAGAAGGGGCTAAAATATACCAGCATATAACGGTAGATTTACTTAAATATAAAAGAACTCCTCTGGGACAAAATTCTGAAAATCCGGTACCTCCGAAAAGCGCAAAAGTATTTAGTGAGGAGTAAAATCAATACCATTATTATTAAAAAATAAGACATATATCAATCAATCAATCAATCAATCAATCAATCAATCAATCAATCAATCACAACAGATCTGCATTTAGAGTAGTCGCCCACGTGGCAGATTCCCTGTACATACATTACATACTGAGAGATAAACATCGAACCGATGGTACTTTAGGTCTTAATACGTATATCATTAGTGGGAGGGAGGGGGAGGGAGTTCTAGGCACAAAAAGTGGTCGTTTTAAATAAATTTAATCATCTGAATCTCTATGCGAATGTACTGTGTTTCGAAATAAGGTTGAAAGTGGGCGGTCCTGTGGCTAAATTGACTACGTCAACAATCGCGTAAAACTACAAACCTGTTTGTTTCGTCTGGATTTCAACGGTCTGTATTACAGCGAATGAGATCCTGTGGAAAATTCTCAGCTGCTTAACAGCTTAAATTTTGCATCGCGACGCATCTTGCGGGTATGAAAAGGAAGCTAACAGAACATGGAGCGCTGCTCAGGCCCTTCACATGTGGCCTGGTCAGAGGTCAGGTATCCTGCGGTGATGGTGGTGACAGATTACTGACCGGAACACGATCCTATAAGCCATCTAACCACATCAGTGTGGTACAATACAACACTCAAACTCTAGTCCAACCCCTAGAATGTAATTAAATTTTCCTCTCTACCCAACATTCTCTAGCAAATCCTGTTAGGCTGCAATCCCTTATATAATGTACCTACTACCATAATAAATAGCAAGAGCTTTACATACTATCAGGATTCTTTCTTTTTTCCCCTACCAGTATGTGTGTTTATGGTTCACGCGTAGAGGATGGGTCAGATTTGCATATTAAATAGCTCCCCTAAAGCACGGAAGAAAGAGAGTTGATTAGCCTACAGTTTGCACAAGTTGATGTGTTGTGTTGAGAAGAGAGGCATACAACTGCGTGCTAACGACTAGTTAACCCTTGCCAGACCACATTATCTCTACCAATGGAAGAACATACTTTTCACGAAACTTTATATCTAGATTTTGAAACGGCATGTGTTATAAAAGCGCAGCCCAAGCGTAAACCCTCTTTAAATTTTGATACCAAATCAAACCAAACCGTATGGCCCAACAGCCCCGAACAAGCCTATCAAGCGACCGCTGTTCAACCCGAAGGCCTGCAGATTACGAGGTGTCGTGTGGTCAGCAAGACGAGTCCTCACGGCTGGCATTCTTGGCTCTCTAGACCGGGGACGCCATCTCACCGTCAGAGAGCTCCTCAATTGTAATCACATAGGCTGAGTGGACCTCGAACCAACCCTCAGATCCAGGTAAAAATCCTTGAACTGGCCGGGAATCGAACCCGCGGCCAGCGGGTAAGAGGCAGGCACGCTACTCCTGCACAGCGGGGCTGGCTTAATTTTTGATACAGAGAAATTTAAATATGAGGCTATTTATGTATACACTCATATAGTATAAATGCATTCTTGGTTTTAAAAGGTTTCTATTATGACAAAAAGTCTGGGCTGAGAGGCTCAGATGATAAAAGGCAAATAAACGAACCCCATGACATTACGGGCCTCGGCCAGGGCTCAGATGATAGACACCGAATCCATGAGGTGAAACTGGTGAGTTCGATCTCGACCCAATGCAATGTGAAGGTATCGCTAACTGGGAGAATGCAACATCTGATCGGGCAATGTGGTGACGATATATTGCCCACGAGAAATTCAGAGGAGAAACGACCGCTACGTTCTACAAAAGCAAGAAGTATCGGTAGATTTAATATGCAAGCATTATGGCATTATTATTATTATTATTATTATTATTATTATTATTATTATTATTATTATTATTATTATTATTATTATTATTATTATTATTATTTGCTAGTGGCTCTACGTCGCACCGACACAGATAGGTCTTATGGCGACGATAGGATAGGAAAGGCCTAGGAGTTAGAAGGAAGCGGCCGTGGCCTTAATTAAGGTACAGCACCAGCATTTGATTGGCGTGAAAATTGGAAACCACAGTAAACCATGTTGAGGGCTGCCGACAGTGGGATTCGAACCCACTATCTCCCGGATGCAAGCTCACATTATTATTATTATTATTATTATTATTATTATTATTATTATTATTATTATGGCAGGCACGCCGAGCTTATCTGCATCCCGTTGGCTCATCACTTCCCGTTACACAGCGCAGAGACAGCACGCCAGTGCCCGCACTTCCCAGTTCAGGTCCGTGCTTAGAACGTGTATTAAGTGTTGATCTGTCGCTCTAACTGTTCTCGAGTTGTGAAGTGTTACTTCGGGGTATAATTCTCATAATGCCTCCACATGTGTACACGGTAGAGGAAAGGGTATTTATATGAAAGCAGAGTCTTGCAGGGAAGTCGTAAGGCGATTTGTAACATGATTTCTAGGTGTACACACTCCACATAGAGAGACCGTGCGGAAACTCGTAAACAAATTGAAAGGAGCTGGTTCTTTACTCAATAAGAAGCGAAGTGTTAAAAAAACGTGTACTTAACGAGAAAAAAGCAAATGAAATCGCGGAAAGACTGAACATACACCTACAAAATCCCTAAGACGACTTGGACAAGAAGCTCTAGTTTCGAAGAGCTTAGCATGGCAGGATACGAAAATGTTAAAATCCGTAAAGAAATAGCCTCAATTACGGAAGACGAACTTAAGTGTGTGAATCGGAGTTTCGATGCCAGAAATGTGTGGATGCAGGAAGAGAACATTTCCATCTTCTGTCATAAGGTACGAGCTTAGTTTCTTAATTCTTAATTACCAATTTTAATTCTTATTTTCTTAATTTTAAATGTTGTCTCATGTTATGCGCGGGATAAAGTGAGCGAAATGCTCTCCTTGTTGCTACGTCGCGGAGCGGGCAGTGATGAGTCAACAGGAGGCAGATAAGCTGGACGCGCCTGCCGGAATAATAATAATAATTTTGTGTGGCTATTGCTAGCCTGGTGCATCCTTTGTAAATTAGACCCTATGACAAGGTAATATGTGAGCTGCAGGAATGTTGAGGACGTACAAATACCCAGTTCCCGAACCAAGGGAATTAACCACTTAAAATTAAAATATCTTCACCCGGCAGAGAATTGAACACTGGCTGAAAGCTGAAGGAGATATTTACAGAAGTGGAGGTACGTATCTCTCCTAGCGCACTGTCACTGCATTGTGCTTCAGAGGAGGCTTGTGGTGGTGAATCAATTGCATACACAACAGCCGCCAGTGTCTTCGAGAGTTGTAGCAATCCACCCA